>NC_044319.2:40833018-41451917 GCF_007474595.2 Lynx canadensis
ATCAATTGGTTTTAAACTTAGCTGGCTGACAAACTGCATTCTGTTAGGCTTATGTTGTATGAGCTGAATCGAGTTTTCAAGTTTAAGGAGAGAGTTTGGTGATAACATCCCTTAATTGGATTCTCAAGACTTCTGGGGCTGTGCTGTCCAATATGGTAGCCGGTAGCCATGTGTGGCTATTTAGATTTAATTTAATTAAAAATTACACAACTTTTCCATTATCATACAAAGTTCTGTTGGACTGTACCAAAGAAAATGACCTATAGGATACAGGAAATTTATTATCTGACCAGAACCAATGAATGAGCATTTTAGTGAGAAGACTTAGAGGCTATTTGTCTAGAAGCAGCATAAATATGGATTCACTGTGATTTAAAGCTACATGGGACCTTAAAACTATAGACTTACCCTTCATTTTGTAAGTGAAGAAGCTAAGGTACCAGAAATTAAATGATTCTCTTAACGCCAAACAAATAGTTAATGGCAGAACTAAAACTAGAACTCAGTTATGTGTTCTTTCTACTGTACCACAGTGTTAGCATCCCATACCCAATTAGAAATAGCAAGGAGAACTTGACCTAAAACCTACCTGATAGGGCCCTGGCAAGTGTAGAGTCAACTACATCCTCTGAAGGAGAATTTAGTCCCTCATATCACCTGTCACTTACAGTTTTTTTATGACACATGTTGGTAGCAACCTCTGAAAATATAAAAACCATTCTTTGCCAAGATAGAGTGTTGATTATGGTATACTTTTGGGAGACACCAGGGGAAGGTAGGAGAAGTCTAATGCAAGGCAGACATCTTTATTCACTAATTCCTGATATTGCTAGATTTGGAAAAAGAAATGTCTTATCCATAAATCCTCATAATTAGGATAGCATGGTCCTGGGTGGAATTGCAGGGCTGTAAGATAAGAAACATTGTACTGGAAGCAGGAGACCATGGTTATAGCCCCTTTAGGTCTGTGGCTGAATAGCATTGTGACCTTAGGTAAGTATGTTAATGTTTCCTTAGGCTTTGATCAACTCATCTGACAAAACAGGAATCTGACATCTCTAGGTGAAGTCTTAGAATTAAATCAGGTGACTTTTTTTAAGTTTATTTATTTTTGAGAGAGAGAAAGCGTGAGTAGGGGAGGGGCAGAGTGAGAGGGAATGAGAATCCCAAGCAGGCTCCACACTGTCAGTGAGGAGACCAATGTGGGGCTCAAACCCACAAACTGTGACATCATGACAGGAGCTGAAGTCAGATGCTTAATTGATTGAGCCACCCAGGCTCCCCTAAATCAGATGACTTCTTGACGTCATAAAGCCTCTAGCCACAGGTTTATGATTCTGTTATTCCTCTAAATTGTCGCCTTCTCCTATAGCTAGCTAGCTATGTGTACTCCCAGATGGATGTTGAAGCAGTTCTTTTTGACCTTTCTGGAATACCTTTATCTATGTATCCTTATACATAGGATGTAGTCCAAGGAATTAAAAGCTGTCTTAAAAGACCATTAATTATTCTGTAATTAATGACCACGGCCTCACAAGTGCTATAAAAGACACATACTCAACGTGGTCCTTCCCTGTTTGAAGCTAACCTTTTAAGCACCCTCTCTGTTCAGTGCAGATTTTAGATATAGGACTCCTTAAAGCTATTTCAAAAATCAATTTCCTGTTGGTAATTCCAGACAAAAATTTTATTCCATCATTCTAGGGAAACCAGCTTTTGTTCTTGCCTTGGAGATCCTGGCAATTTCTCTTTCATTCTTCTACTTAAAGTAGTTTTATTTTACTTAGATAGCTCTTTGAACCTTCATGGAGAATATTTTCAAGGGAATTAAGACCTCTTCCAAATGAATTATCCATTTCTGGTAAAAATAATTAAGGGGAACTCCTTTATTAGATTAGATGGGATCGATATTACAGTACACCCAGCCTTTCTTTTCCAAAATACCACTGCTGAGCTTTTAATGAAGTATTGAGAATAATGTAATGGGAGGAGTGGTGGTGCTCAGGTAGCAGCAGCGGCTAAGCTGTACTAAGTACCTACTCTGTGCCAGCGAGTGTTCTAAGTACTTCGTATGCTTTTTCTTTAATCTTCCCAACAACCCTGTCTATACCTGCTAATATCTGTTACAGCTATTAATATCCTTGTTGTATAAGAAACTTGGGTTTAGAGTACTTAAATAGTTTATCCAAGATTATCTAGTAAGCAATTTGAGTCCCATGTCAGGATACTTTATCACTACACTGTCCTTGTCAGAAGATATTTTAGGTCTTCTATTTATTGTGACTTTCTTCATGTTCACTGGTGATTTGCTAGGCATCTTGTTTACACAGCTTCTTGGAGCAAAATTAGTCCATCTGTGGTATACAAAGGGACCCTATGGATTTTAGATGCAGAGGACAAATTATTTTTGGGTAGTCATGCTAATTTCTGTAATTATTTGAATTCAAATCAAATTTGAATTTGATTATGCAACCTCAAAGTCATAGTGAATACAAAGAAAAATGCTTCCTGCCCTCAAGGAAACATAGTAGACAGATACAGTAATCAAAGGATTTTGGCATTGGAATTCCTTTCTATGCCACTGAACTGGGGACATTAGCCTAGTTTTATCTAGATGTAAGAGAGCCAGAGGTATATGTTAAAGCCATGGATTCTGTTATACTTTCTATTATACTGTATTGTGAACACAGACCTATCTTCTTTTCATAGCAATAAGGATTCATAGAAATCGTATAGCACTCAGATTTCATGGATGGCTCAAATGCTTGCTTCTCAGAGAGAGCAAGGTGTGTTCAGTGTGGGTCTGGCCTAGTGTAGGAGTTGCCAAATTTTTTCTGTAAAGGCCAGATAGTGAATATTTTAGGCTTTGCAGGCTATTTTGTGTTCTTTGCAAATATTAAACTCTGTTGCCGCAGTTAGGTAAAACTTTACAAAAATATGGCAGGCCAGATTTGGCTCATGACCAGAGTTTGCTCACCACAGGGTCTAGACTTTAGAAAGTACAAGGACTTGGGCTCTACCAAAACCCTAGTGCGTCCTCAAGGCAGCTGTGGTCAGGTGCATCACTTTGTGAACCTTGGAAAACACATCTAGGTAAAGAAAAATGAATGAAAATGTTTCTTCCTTCCTCAAAAATATTTATAGATTCAAGTACTGGAGTTTTCTGGGTTTTGTCTTTAGATTTTTTTTTCAACTTAAATCATAAACATTTCATATTGACACAGGTAACGAAATAGTATACGTGATACTCACTAACAAAACCTAAATACATAGATATATACATAGATAACAATCCAGACATATATGTTATAGAATGAAAATGGGTTATTTTCATGTGGTGGAATTCTCATTTATTTTTGTTTTTACATTTTTGTCTGTTTTCTAATGTTTCCATGAAAAACATATATGACTTCAAATATTCAAGACTTCAACTCAGGTAAAATGTTATTGATCTTACCTACCAGACCTGCTTTTACTAACACTGTTTCTCTCATTCTATTAAACCCTAGAGCAGGCAGTGGGATAAGCCAGTTTGAAGCTTTTTGCTTTCACTGTGGCTCCTATCTACTATGCATAGATAGTAGATAGTGGACTTTAAACTAACTATGGTTAATATCGTTAAGAAAATAGAAGATGGGAAATTTCAACAAAGAACTGTAATCTATTTTAAAAAGAATCAAGTAGAAATTCTAGAACTGAAAATTTAATAATTGGAATTAGAAATTCAACTGGTGAGTTTATAGTAGACCAGCTGAAGATTTTTTTAACAGTCAAAAATTAAGTATAATGGTGATGGTCTATATATTTTGCAGGTAGAAATGACATGTGAGTAGGCTGGTTGGTAACTGAGGCAGAATTTCATAGAGAGTTAGTCCTTAGTGTGGTCATCAGTTCCAGGGTCTGGTCCACAGCTTTGTAAATTTGGAGACTTAATTTTTTTCATTTCACCCAGAGGAGAGGAGCATATTAAGGAAGGACTCAAATATACCAAATTTACAGTGGATTGACAAATGTATCAGAATTCCCGTTTACTAATCTATGTTGAGGGAAGCTTGGGGACTCCTGGCTGGCTCAGTCAGTAGAACATGTGACTCTTGATCTCAGAGTGCTGAGTTCACGCCCCACATTGGGCATGGAGTCTACATGAATGAATGAATAAATGAATGAATGAATGAATGAATGAATGAATAGCTTGGTTGGGGACTTCTGCTTCAGGCCATGGCCTATCTAGTATACAAACTCCTCTCACTGAGAATAACTAAAAAAACTGGACAAATATTAACAAGTATCTTTGAAGATATTGGATTAAGGAATTGAGGACTTGAGGGATCAAGATCCCGGAGAGAAGGAAATCAAAAAGAGGTGAATCCAGCATTTGTCTGTGCTTTTCCCCTTGAGGCATTTGCTGAGTAGTAAAGCCGTAGCAATAAGGCTAAGACACTGGGCAGGATTTTCAGTAGTCTCATGGAGCTGAGGGAACTAGAGTTCAGGAAGAGGGGCCCCATACCTTCATCTGGGACCACTGATGGGCTACATTCTAGAAGTAAAGGCTTACCAGAAATAGACCAGCCCTTGCAAAGACTGAAGGCTATCTTCCAGTCATCTCAATCTCAAAGTAGATTAAGGTCATTTGTCTTGGCCCTGTAGTTCTCAAAGTGTGATGTCAGAAGCATCACAGAAATCTAACTAGAAATGCAAATTCTCGGCCCCTACTCCAGACCTACTGAAACAGGACTTTTAGGGGTAGAGCCTAGCAATTTGTATTTCACAAACCCCCTAAATAATTCTGATGTAGATGAAAGTTTGAGAATCACTTCCTTAACCTAACTGCCAGAGGAAAAGAATATCCTCTCTGGAGGGTGACATCTTTCAGAGCTGCAAGTTATCACTACATTTTTCATTAAAGGTGTTTGACTGTTATACTCAACCTTGCTGGACTCTCAGTTTCTGAGGAGTGATGGGTTCAGTGTTAAATGTGATAAATACTGGGTGGCTCAGTCAGTTGAGGGTCTGACTCTTGATTTCTGCTTAGGTCATGATCCCCGGGTTGTGGGATTGAGTCTCCTCCATGCTCAGAGTGGAGCCTGCTTGAGATTCTCTCTCTCTCTCTCTCTCTCTCTCTCTCTCTCTCTCTCTCTCTCTCTCTCTCCCCCCTCTCTCCTCCTCCCTCACCCTCTCCCCCACTCATGTGCTCCTCTTTCTCTCTCTCTCAAATAAAAATAATAAATGTGATAAATACTATATTTTTTATTGTTTAAACTGCATCTCTCAGATAATGTGAAAATGGTCCAGAAGGCAACTTCCCGCACTTATAATTTTCCTTATAAAGACATGTATTCAAATATTTTAAAAAATATTTGGCATTAATTCAGAAATTAGCAGACATACCAAATTTACCAAAAGACTGATTTACCAAAAGACTAAGAAAAATAAACAATAACAAAAGATCCAGATATTGATGTTATCAGACATGGACTTTAAACTAGTCTAAACTAGTTAGATAGACAGTAGAAAATATCCAGAATGGGGGCACTTGGCTGGCTCCGTTGAAAGAGTGTGCTACTCTTGTTCTCAGGGTTGTGAGTTCAAGCCCTACATTGCATCTAGAAACAATTTAAATAAATAAAACTTTAAAAAAGAAATACATATCCAGAATGAAACCCAGAGAGAGAAAAGGATGGGAAATACAGAAAAAGCAAAATAAATGAATAGATCATGGCCAGTAAGATCTAACGTAGATATAATTGGAGTCCAGAGGAAGAAAAAAGAACTGACTACTTTTATCCTGGAATACCATTTTTACTTGAAAGAATGACTGGGAAGGCTATGGTTTTCCAGACTTGGGTATTCAGCAGACATTTTCTTGAAAATGAACAAAGTGAGACTGTCACAAAGTATTTGTTGCCAACTATAAAACTTTAAATTTCAAGCAGAAATTAGAATTTTGGTAACTTGTGTCTGCCCATTATGAGTGGTATTATTGACTGCTGCTTCCCAATATTTAAAGACTGTCTTAAGTTCAAAGGTGGGGGCACCTGGGTGGCTCAGTCGGTTGAGCTTCCAGGTCTGGATTTTGGCTCAGGTCATAATCTCAGGGTAATGGGATCGAGCCCTGTGTCGGGCTCCTCCTGAGCATGGAGCCTGCTTAAGATTTTCTCTCTCTCCCCCTCTACCCTCCCCTCTAAAAAAATAAAATAATTAAAAAAAATGTTTAATAAAATATTAAAGGTGATATTAAGAATGATTTTTATGTTTTATTTTCCATTATTTTTATTGAGATATAATTGACATATAACATTGTATTAGTTTTAGGTGTAAAACTTAGTAATTTAATAAATATAAAATGATCACAACTAAGTGTAGTTAACATCCATCATCACACATAATTACAATTTTTTCCTCATGATAAGAACTTTTATTTTTTTTTTTATTTTTTTTTTTTTTTAATTTTTTTTTTCAACGTTTATTTGTGGGACAGAGAGAGACAGAGCATGAACGGGGGAGGGGCAGAGAGAAAGGGAGACACAGAATCGGAAACAGGCTCCAGGCTCCGAGCCATCAGCCCAGAGCCTGACGCGGGGCTCGAACTCACGGACCGCGAGATCGTGACCTGGCTGAAGTCGGACGCTCAACCGACTGCGCCACCCAGGCGCCCCGTGATAAGAACTTTTAAAATTACTCTCTTAACATTTCAAATACATAATAACGCATTTGTAAATTATAGTCACCATACTGTATATACCCAGGACTTACTAATCTTATAAACGAAAGTTTGTACCTTTTGAGCAGGTTCACCTACTTTGCCCACCTTCTACTCCCTGCCTCTGTTAACTACAAATCAGTTCTCCATATCTCTGAGGTTGGTTTTTTTTTTTTTTTTTTAATATTTCACATGTAAGTGAGATCAGATTTTTCTCCCCCTCTTGATTTGTATGAGTTCTTTATTTGGGACAGTAATCCCTTTTCAGATATATGATTTGCCAATAGTTTCTTCCATTCTGTAAGTTGCCGTTTCATTTTGTTGATGGTTTGCTTTGCTGTGCAGAAGCTTTTTAGTTTGATATAGTCCTACTTATTTATTTTTGCTTTTGTTGCCTTTGCTTTTGGTATCAAATCCGAAAAAATCATTGCCAAGGCCAACGTCAAGGAACTTACCCCCTATGTTACCGAATGTGACTTATAAAATTATTATTCTGTAATAAATGTGTCACCATTTGGAAGATCTGCACCAATGTTTTCCAAAGGACCAGTATACAATAACTCGAAGTCATGCATGGGTAAGAAGGTCCATTCAAAGTGCAAGATAGACCAATAGACCAATAAATTAACATGGTTTCAGATTCCACATTGTTGCTAATCTTTAAGAAACTACCACTTCAGTTTTGGTATAGTATCAAGGAAAAATGTCCATAATTACCAGCTATTATAATACTCCTGTCCTTTTCCAACTACAAACCTGTGCTAGACTGATATTCTTTATATATTTTAACTGAAACACCATATTGCAACATATTGAATGAAGCATGTATGAAAATCCAGCTATCTCCTATTAAGCCAGCACTAAAGAAAATTTATAAAAATGAAATAAAGACTCTTGCTAAATTTTTTGTTTTAGAAAATACAGTTATTTTCATAAAAGATAAGTTATTGATGTAACTTTTTGTAATAGGGCTGATTATTTTTAAATACATAAGTGCATATTTTTTAAATTTCTGCTAAGGTAAATATTAAAGATACACATAAACAAAGTTCTTCGGGGGTCCTCAGGTAATTTTTAAAAATGTAAAAGGGTCCTGAGACCAAAGAATTTGAGAATCATTGCTACAGATACTAAAATGACAATTAAAATATACTATAAGAATTGGGCACCTGGGGTGGCTCAGTTGGTTAAGTGTCCAACTTCAGCTCAGGTCATGATCTCATGGTTCGTGGGTTCGAGCCCCATGTCAGGCTCTGTGCTGACAGCTCAGAGCCTGGAGCCTGCTTCAGTTTCTGTCTCCCTGTCTTATGCTCCTCCCCCACTCACTCTCTGTCTCTCTCTGCTTCAAAAATAAACATTAAAAAAAATGTTTTAAATATACTATAAGAATTTTATGAACAATTTTGTGCCACTAAATGTAAAAATATAAAGTTCTTTGAAAAACAAATACTACCAAAACAGAACATCTGACTAGGCCTAACTAAATCAATCAAAGAAATTGAACCCCCCATTTAAAACCTCCCATAAGGAACACTTAAGGGGCGCCTGGGTGGCTCAGTCGGTTGAGCATCTGACTTCAGCTAGGGTCATGATCTCATGGTTGGTGAGTTCCAGCCCCACATCAAGGCTCTGCTGACAGCTTGGAGCCTGGAGCCTGCTTGGATTGTGTCTCCCTCTCTGTCTTCCCCTCCCCCGCTCATGCTTTGTGTCTCAAAAATAAATAACTGTTAAAAAAAAATTTTAAAAGAACACTTAAAATCCAGACGTCTTCATTGTGGCACTTTACTAATTAGTCCAGGAGGAAACAACCCTAATCTTACATAAATTCTTATAGAAAATCGACAAGGAGAAAACACTTCTTAACTTTTATACCTTAATTTCTAGACTTGCCCAGTGTTATAAGAAGGGAAAATTATAGACCAATTTCTCTAATAAACAGGGATGGAGAATCCTAAATTAAATAATACTGACTTTATTAAAAGTCAATCTGTATAGGGTACCGGGCTGACCTCGTTCGATGAACATGTGATTCTTTTTTAAAATTTTTTTTTTCAACGTTTATTTATTTTTGGGACAGAGAGAGACAGAGCATGAACGGGGGAGGGGGCAGAGAGAGAGGGAGACACAGATCGGAAACAGGCTCCAGGCCTCTGAGCCATCAGCCCAGAGCCCGACGCGGGGCTCGAACCCACGGACCGCGAGATCGTGACCTGGCTGAAGCCGGACGCTTAAACCGACTGCGCACCCAGGCTCCCCTAGAACATGTGATTCTTGATCTCAAGGCTGTGAGTTCAAGTCCCAAATTGGACATAGAGCTTACTTAAAAAAAATAATAAAATAAAATATTTTCTTAAAAAAATATGATGCATCATGGCCAAGTTGAGCTTATCCTAAGAATTCAAGGTTATTTTATCATTCAAAAATTATTCAATGTGATTCACCTTAGTAACAAAAAAAGAAGGAAAATGATAATAATCTCAATATATGGGGAAGAAACACATGTGATAAGTTTGACACACACTGATTAAAAAATAATTGATTAACTTCTCAATTAATTAATTGAGAAGCAGTGTCTACAGAAATCTTAAACATCACAGTAATAAAATGCTGAATGCTTTTTCTCTCTGAAGGCAGGAACAAAGCATGGAAACTTACTATCATTACTCCTTTTCAACATGTCCTGGAGGTTCTGGCCAGGGCATTAAATCAAGAAAAGAATAAAAATTATAAGGGTAGGGAAAGAAGAAATGAAATTCTCATTTCACAGATGACATGATTCTGCATGAAAAGTAATACATTTAAAAGTAATGTGTTGGATTATGCCATTTTCACTGATAGCGTTTCTATCATTTTGATTCTGCCCAAATTCATTCCTAGAGTGTAGAAATCACTTCAGTATGTGGAAGTCCCTTGTCATTCCTCAAGTACAGGTAGCAAAGATCTTACTTCTGGTATTACTTTTTTTCTTTGCAGGTCATATCTGACTCCTGTACGGGATGAGGAAGCAGAATCTTTACGGAAAGCACGCTCCAGACAAGCTCGGCAGACTCGAAGGTCTACTCAAGTGAGTGTGACCTTCTTTTTTATGTCATTTTGTCTATCTTCCTTTCTGTTGGAGCTATGATGAAAAAACAGTAAGATGAGAGCCTTATTCCAGCCACTGTAGTAAAAGTTTTCACCTGTCTTAAATCTTACACTACGTGGTATCAGATGAAGTTATAGCTACACCTACCCACTCTCACTTTTATATCTCCAGGTTCAGAGCAGGTTTATCTCCTTTCCTTCACAAGACTCATCATTCCATTTGTGCTTAAGGGGCCACCCACATCTTAAGATCCCTAAAGAAGAACAGTTTGGCACTTCCTCAAAATGTTATATATACAGATACCATACGATGTAGCAATTCTACTCTTAGGTATCTACTCAAGGAAAACTAAAACATATGTCCACACAAAAACTTGTACATAGATGTTTATAACAGCATTATTCACAGTAGCCCAAATCCCAAATTTAGGGTCATCTCTGAACTCTGGGTAGAGTTAACTTGCTACGCATACCAAACTCCATGTGTGGAGCTTGCAGGCTTGCTGTAGAGTTGAGTCCTGGGCTCCCAGCTACAGCAAGGTTTAGCATTATGTGGCTGGTTGTGCCTCAGCTCTCCTTAGCAGGCATAGTGGTAGTGGGCACAAGCTGAACCTTTGAGCAGACCAGATAAATTAAGCAGTTAACGTAACTGGAGAAAAAAAAAGAATACAAATTTCCGTTAACAGAGAAACGGGTAAACGAAATGTTATATATTCATACAGTAGAATATTATTTGGCAATAGAAAGAAATGAAGTACTCATACATGTTAATGCTACAATGTGTGTGAACCTTAAGAAAACCTTATGTTAAGTGAAAGAAACCAGACATGATTCCATTTATATGAAAATACCCAGAATAGGCAAAGCCAGAGAAAGAGAAAATAGATTAGTGGTTGCCAGGGGTGGGAGAGAAGGAGGGATGGGGAGGGGCTGCTGATGAACGTGGAGTTTCTTTCTGGGGTGGTAAAATGTTCTGAAATGAAATGGTGATGATGGTTGTACAAGTCTGTGAATATGCTAAAAATCACTGCCTTGTATACAGGCAGACCTCATTTTATTGCACTTTGCAGGTACTGTCTATATATGTGTGTGTGTGTGTGTGTGTGTGTGTGTGTGTGTGTGTGTGTGTATACATATACATACACACACACACACAAATTGAAAGTTCAGAGTTCAGTGAGATGCATAACTGCAGATGTGGAAATAGCAAGAGAACTAGAGTTAGCTGTGGAGCCTGAAGACAGGATGAAAGGCTGTGATCTCATGATAAAACTTGAACAGATGAGGAGTTGCTTCTTATGGGTGAGCGAAAAAAGTTGTTTCTTGAGATGGAATCTACTCCTGGTGAAGATGCCGTGAAGATTATTGAAATGACAACAAAGGATTTAGAATACTATCTAAGCTTAGTTGATAAAGCAGTGGCAGGGTTTGAGAGGATTGAGTCCAATTTTGAAAGCAGTTCTACTGTGAGTAAGATGCTATCAAACAGTATCGCATGCTTCAGAAAAATTGTTCATGAAAGCAAGAGTCAACCCACGCAGCACATTTCCTTCATTGTTGTCGTATTGTAAGAAATTGCCACAGCCACCCTGATCAGTCAGCAGCCGTTAACATAAAGGCATGACCCTCCACCAGCAAAAAGATTATGACTCACTGAAAAGCTCAGATGATTGTTAGCATTTTTTTAGCAGTATTTTTTAATTAAGGTATATACATTGTTTTTTGAACATAATGCTGTTGCACAATTAATAGACCACAACGTAGTGTAAACATAACTTTTATATGCACCAAGAAACCAGAAAATTTGTTTGACTGGCTGTATTGTGATACTCCCTTTATCACAGTGGTCTGGAATCAAACCCTCAATATCTCTGAGGTATGCCTGTACTTTTAAACGGTGGGTTTTATGATATGTGAGTTTGTTTCAATAAATGTTTTTAAAAGAAGAAAATTCCTAAGGGAGCCATTGAAGTAGGGAAGAGCCCGATATAATCTGTGTTATATTTTGTGGAAGTCCACCATGCAGAGAACTGATGGGAGTGGTAGGCAAAAGTATGTTTGTGAAGCCAGGAAACTAGAAGACCAGTTAGGAAACTATTACAGTAGTCCAAGCTGGGAGTACCAAGACCTTGAACGCAGTATGCAGTGGTGAGGAGAAGGGAGAGAAAGCTGTGAATTGGCATTAAGGAAGCAGAGGACGATGAGCTGATGAAGCACAATTAAAAGGAGGAGCCAGAGAGATGAAAGTAAACCAGGAAGTAGTAACGGTATAGAAGTAAATGAAAAGTCAGTTTCCAGGGGCCCCTGGGTGGCTCAGTCGGTTGAGCATCCGACTTCAGCTCAGGTCATGATCTTGCCGTTGGTAGCTTCGAGCCCACAAAGCTTCGGGCTTTGTGCTGACAGCACGGAGCTTGTTTTGGATTCTTTGTCTCCCTTTCTCTCTGCCCATCCCCTGCTAGCACTCTCTCAAAAAAAAAAAAAAAAAAAAGAGAGAGAGAAAGTCAGTTTCCAGGTAAAAGGTGAAGGTAACAGTTTTAAATACTACAGAGGTCAAGTAAGAAAGCTGAGGACTGAAAAGGGGACTTTATAAATAGCCACAAAGGTACCCTTGTCTTCCCTGACCTTCCCCAAATAGGCTAAGTATCCTTCCTTTATAGTAATTATGACAGCTGTTGTTTTATTTTTGCTTGATTATTATTTCTCTGTTTTCCCCTCTTGGAATGTAACCTCCATGAGGACCAAGACTGACGATAATTTTTTGGTTTTGGTTTAGTTTCTTGTGGTAAAATATACAAAGCATACAATTTACCACTTTAACCATTTTTCAAGTGTGTGGTTCAGTGGCATTAAGTAATTCACATTATTTTGCAACTGTTACCACCGTCTGTCTCCAGTACATTTCTTATCTTCCCAAACCGAAACTCCACACCCATTCAACAATAATTCCGTCTCTCCCCCCCAGCTTCTGGCAGCCACCATCCTACTTCTTATGTCTATGAATTTACTAACCTAAGTACTTCATACAAGTGGCATCATCCAGTGTTTGTCCTCTGGTGGCTGGCTTATTTCACTTAGCATAATGTCTTCTAGGTTCATTCAAGTTGTGGCATATGTATCAGTATTTCATTCTTTTTTAAGGATGAATGATATTCCTCTGTATATACCACATTTTGTTTATTCACTCATCTGCCGGTGGACACTTCAGTTGCTTCCACCGTTTGTATGTTGTGAATAATACCGCTATGAACGTGGGCAAACAAATGATCTCTCTGAGACCCTGCTTTCACTTCTTTTGAGTAAATTCTCAGAAACGGAATTTGGTGGATCATATATTCTGTCTTAAACCTCACAATTCCATTATACCCAACTGCTTTCTTATGGCTTTTCCACTAGATTAAAAGGTTCTTGAGTACAGGAACCATTTTGTCTTTGTAGTTCCAGTGCTTAAAGACACTTAGTAATTTATTAAGAGAGTGAGTGACTAAATTCATGATTAGTTTAAAAACAAACAAACAAGTTGTGGATATAGTACCTGCTCAACTACCTTCCAGCTTTAGAACTCCCATCTCCTGAGGACTTGAGCATATAACTGCTTGAGTTAGAATCCGTTCACTCTGGTCCTTACTCTCTTTCTCCCTTTTTCTACAGATGCCTCCTAATTGCTTTTCTTCCGTATGGCTGCTCCTGAGAGCCTGAGGGAAATATCAATTATTGGAAAGTTTCTGTGTGACATTCCTGGAGTTACTTAGAAAATCATCTTAGAGTAAAGCTAGTTTAGGTCGTGTCATGTTTTTGGTTGGCTGGCTTTTGTTGTTGTTCTAGCCTGGCTCTGAACTTTCACCTTTTTGGAGCTGGTTTTTCTTCCCATAAGTAAAATTAAGTTTTTCTAGTATCTGCTCTTCAGAGAATCTCTCTTGACAACTATTTTCTCTTGGGAGGGTATGGAGCTTTCAAACAAAGATGTTGCAAACTAGGGGTATGAGAGAAGTACATCTACAACAGACGGGCATCAATGTTGCCCTGTTTCCTGGAACTCAAAGTGGAAAGCTAAGTATTGCATTTGAAAGGTACCTAGAGGGGCGCCTGGGTGGCGCAGTCGGTTAAGCGTCCGACTTCAGCCAGGTCACGATCTCGCGGTCCGTGGGTTCGAGCCCCGCGTCGGGCTCTGGGCTGATGGCTCGGAGCCTGGAGCCTGCTTCCGATTCTGTGTCTCCCTCTCTCTCTCCCGCCCTCCCCCGTTCATGCTCTGTCTCTCTCTGTCCCAAAAATAAATAAAAAACGTTGAAAAAAATTAAAAAAAAAAAAAAAAAAAAAGGTACCTAGACTCAGGCTGGGCTCTTTGCACACTGAGGTGTTCATTTTTAAGCATATCTTGCTTGAAATGGCCTCATGCATTTGGGGAGCTTTGATACTAGACTTTGGTACTACCAGATCTTTAAGGCGGTTTCCCTGCTCATTTATTAAGAGTTATTCCTTGGTTAGAGTGAAACTTCCCTGACCTTGTGCCGTTTTCCCAGGGCGTGACACTCACGGACCTTCAAGAAGCAGAAAGGACATTCAGCCGGTCGAGGGCAGAACGGCAAGCTCAGGAGCAGCCTAGCCAGAAGCCTGCGGGCACTGAAGGGCTTGAGGGAAGCACAGAGAAGCATGAGCCCTCAGCAGTCCCGGCAAAGGAAGCTGGCGAGAGCCGTCAACCCTGGGGCGGGAGTCTGGATGAGGAGGTAAGTCACTTTTGCGGGCATGTACTGTGCTAAAAGCAGGGACATTAACGTGGGGAATCCCTTCCTCACTGATCAGTCAAGCGCTGTGCTGCTTTATCGTGGACAACTCCTAGAAGACACTGATAATGTCTGTCTCTAGTTGGCAACTCGTGTGACTGAAAGAACTCAAGCTATCAGTCCTTAAGTGATCACTTGTTTCCTCTTGGAGTTAACTAATGCTTATTTTTTATCCGGTTTCATTGAAATGCTGACACATAACATTTTATTAGTTTTAGGTGCACAACATGATGGTTTGATATTTATAGTGAAATGATTACCTCAGTAAGTTTAGCTAACTAATTCTTAAACTAGTGACGTCTTTCTATCCTAAAAAGAGAGGTTACAATATAATAAAAATACAAATAGAAATGTGAGGATTTATTGAGTGTTTACTGTATCCTGGGCATTATTTCAGCTCCTTCATATGTATTAATTCATCTAATCCTCAAACAGCCCTCTGAGCCCTCACTTTAAATATGAGGAAATTGAGTCACAAAGAGGTTAACTAACTTGCCCAGTGTTTCACACGGATGAGAAGCGGTTAAACAAGAACTTGAACATAGCCAGTCAGGCTCCAGAGTGCTCTCTCAGCCATGATTATGTTGTTCTCTAGACTCCTACAAACCTGATTTTACAAAGCACCACTCAGTCCCATGCCACAAGATGTCACTATTGAGGTAGACATGTTAACTTCTGTTCCCTTTCTCAAATAGGGTTATGTTTAGGGTGACCGTAACTCCTCCCGGTTTACCTCGGATGGTTCATATTACACCTGTTATCTCTGTAATTAGCGATACCATTCATCTTCACTCTGAGAAGTGTCTCAATTGGGATGTTAAATTTTACCATTACCATAGTTAGAGGAGAAAGGAATCCCCTTGGTCCATTGCTGAATGGCTAAGCTGTATCAACTAACTAAGGTTATTTTGGTTTTTTTCTGTTTTTTTTTTTATCTGCTACTGTTTATTTGTTTATTGAGTACTTATTACTAGCTACTGTTCTAAGCACCTAACGTACATGATCTCATATAATCCTCACAGCCCTCTCTAAGGAAGATATTATCCCTCTTTTACATATGAGGAACCTGAGGCTCAGAGAAGTTAAGTAACTTATTCAAGGCCACACAGCTAGTAAGTGCTGAAGCTAGAATTTGAACCAAGTTCTGTCGGATTCCAAAGCTTACTGTATTTTATTGCTTCTGTCTTTATAAACAAAAAAGTATACAATCTCTACATGTAGCAATAATTGTCTGTGCATCTGTAATAAACCAAGTTAAGGCTTATTATCAGACTCTGTCTTTTTCGTTGGGAAAAAAGGTTCAAAGGGAAAAATGGGAATTTTTTTAAGTTTCAGTAAGCCTATTATGGCAGTTCGGTAGAATATTCAAAAATTTGCAGAATGCTTAGATTTGGTCTCTGTTCTCAGGTAACTGTATTGTTTCTTCATATTCCTGAACTTCTAATTTTTCTACTAAAACCTTGCCTTTCAGTGCTCCATCTTGAAAAGGCCACCATTCTTCTTATTTTCATTCCAAAATCAAAGGAATTTTTATTAACAAGATTAGTGTTACCTCGTGCCCTTTGGTCGATTTAGGAAAAATTTTCCTGGCTGGGCTGCTATCAACATGATGGTATTATCAGAATAGGAATCCAGAAGCTGTTTCCTTTCTGGCTAACTAACTGTAGTTCAGCTCAGTGGCTATTTATTGAGCATCTACTATTAGTAAGCATCTTGGTATAGAAAACAAGCCCTTCTTTAAGAAGCCTGCTCTCCTTATCATTTGGTTGGACTTGACCTCTAACATCTCACCCTGTGGATTATTTCCAGCCTGTCTATCGTCGCCTGAGGTATTCAGCTCAGCCAGACAAACCCACAACACCAGTGTCTCCTTCTGCATCAAGACCCACTCTCTACACCAGTTCCCATTTGCTACGGACAAGCAGATCTTCAGTCCCTGACTCTGAGAGTTCAGAGACCACCACAAACACTGCAGTTGCAAAAGAAATGGACAAAAATGGTATGTGGAGCTTCAGAATATGCAGGCTCCTTGCTAGTGTGCCTGCCCCAGATTCCTAAGATCACACTTTGTTTTATCTCTGGCCAGAGAGTGAAGATGCAGATGTGGATGATCAGTCCTCTAATAGACTGTCCATCCGTGAGAGGAGGAGGCCCAAGGAACGACGAAGAGGCACAGGCATCAATTTCTGGACAAAGGATGTGAGTGGATTGGTCCATGCTGGGACATATCACATCACCCGTGGCTGTTGTCCTTTATGTTGACTTTAAAAAAGAGAGACCCTCATGTGGTCCCATAAATCTTGCAGATTATCAAGACACATTACTGAGGAAAGAGAAGACTCACCTAGTGTGGGACTCGTTTGGTGTATTCTTGGCTGCATGCCCACTGCCTAGAACAGTAGTACCAGGCACATAGTAGGCACTCAGTAAATAATTGGTGAAGAATGAAAAAAACTGAGAATCAACAACAACCATGTAAGCAAATATAACAAGGGAATAAGCTTGTCAAATATCAGCCGTTCTCCCTAATATTGCCCAAAAGTCATGCAGGTAGACAACAATATCTTAATATCACATATGAGCAGAGACTCTAACAAAATACTTTAGGAGCATTACAAGAATTTCAGGGAGCTTAAAATCTGTTTGTAACACAAGTTCATCTGACTCAATTTTACTCTTTTGGAGGAGAAAAGAAACAATATGAACTAGATTAACTTTGGCTTTAAAATAAAGACAAATGTACCAGTGCTTACTAACTGCAAACACACATTCAGTACTTTAATTCGCCCTCTTGTTCTATACCCTTCTCTCTTTTTTTTAAGTTTATTTATTTAAGAGAAGTTATTAAAAAAATTTTGAGGAGCACCTGGGTGGCTCAGGCAGTTAAGCATCTGACTCTTGCTGTCGGCTCAGGTCATCATCTCATGGGTCATGAGCTTGAGCCCCATGTTGGGCTCTGTGCTGACAGTGTGGAGCCTGCTTGGGATGCTCTCTCTCCCTCTCTCTCTACCCCTCTCCTGCTCGCTCTCTGTCTCTCAAAGTAAATAAATAAACAAAATTTATTTTGAGAGCGAGAGAGAGAGAGAGAGTGAACAAGGGGGGACAGAGAGAGAGGGAGAAAGAATCCCAAGCAGGCCTCATGCTGTCAGCATGGAGCCTGAGGTGGGGCTCAAACCCAGGAACCGTGAGATATGACCTGAGCCGAAACCAAGAGTTGGATGTTTAACCAACTGAGCCACCCAGGAACCCCTCTTCTATACCCTTCTCACTCAGCTTTGTTATTGGCATTTTTAAAAATGTTTGTTTATTTGTTTTGGGAGAGAGAGAGAGAGAGAGATCACGCGTGTGCAAGCAGGGTGGTAGTGGGGAGGGCAGAAAGAGAGAGAGAGAATTCCAAGCAGGCTCCATGCTGTCAGTGCAGAGCCTGTCTCAAGGCTAGATCTCATGAAGTGTGAGATCATGACCTGAGCGCAAATCAACCAGGTGAGCCACCCAGGCACCCCTGTTATTGGCATTTTAAAAATTCAAGTGACCAATAATCAGGAGGTCCCTGAATACCAATGATCATTTGAAAGTTAGATGAACCATTCAGTGAGACAAGAAATGAGACGGTATATAGTCATCTGTTAGAAACTATTTTTTAGGTAAAAGTATCTCTTTTTTTTTTAAAAAAAAGCTTTTCAAATTTATTTTTTATTTATTTTGAGAGAGAGAAGGCGAAAGAGAATCAAACAGGCTGTGTGCTGTCAGCGCAGAGCCTGACACAAGGCTCGATCTCATGACCACGAGATCAAGACCTGAGCTGAAATCAAGAGTCGCACGCTTAACCAACTGAGCCACCGAGGCACCCCGAAAAGTATCTCATTTTTATAGGACCAAACAGATAACTATTGACAGAGATGAAATAAAGTCTGTCTTTCTTAATGACCCCCCTTTTCCAGCTATGGCTTATTTGACGTTTTTAATGACAGGCAATATTCCTAAGCTGTCTGCCTTTGGCGGCTGTTAAAAGCAGCAGTAACAGAGCATCACTTGGCAGTCAGTTCTCATTGCCTATGTTTGAAATGCCAAGATGCATAATTGATGGGAGCTGACCTTGTTGCTTTCAAGGATGTCTGTGACCATGGTCCTCTTGTTTTTCTCCCTCCTTCCTTTTTAGGAAGATGAAACTGACGTGTCTGAAGAAGTAAAAGCAGCACTGGTAAGTGGCAAGTCAGTGAGGCCTGTCCCTTTTGGTTCAGCCTTTCTCATGTGCATACACTTTTAATAGAAAAGAGCAGGCCCTATGCAGATTTGCATTGAGGGAGAGTTTGGAGGTAGACATCGCTCTGAGAGATGTGGCGGGTGTTGGTTGGTGGTATTGTCTCAGTTGCTGTAACAATGCCCATGCTCTTGAGCAAGTTTCCTGCGTTTCTCTATGCCTTCTGCTGATTTCTCACACAGTTGTAGGATCTGTCTTTTTTCTCTCCTGTGAATATGTTATTGGATTATAGAAAGTACTTGGAAATCTTTGGAAGAAAATTGAAGAGTTATACTATTTCTCTTATGGATCTACACTTATATATAGAAAGGAACATAAATGTGAAGAATGCAAACATTACACAATCCAAAAGCTACTTATATTTGACTTTGAAATAAGATTAAACCCTTGGATCTTCTACAACTCCAGCCTAGCATCCAACTTTTCTCTGTGGTGCGTAGCCCGGGCCCAGCTTTCTTGAAACTCCAGGTTCCTGAAAGCCACTCAAACATGACAGAAAGTTAGTGGTTCCCTTATTAGTACTGTTGTTCAGGAAGGAATGTGGTTTTGACTAAATGAATTGAGACTATATGTACATTTTTATTGGAAATTATGTAAAAAGATGGCCTTCTCGTACCCTACAGTTAGTTGAAAGTATGTTCTCAGAATGTATTTGATAACCCATCCTGAAAATTGACAACTAACTCATTCTTAGCAGAAGAGATAAAAATACTATATTATGCCATTGACCTGCCTATATTTTAGTCAAGATCCAAAACAGTCAGTAGTGGCCTTCCAAAAAGCAATGCCCAGGTGACTAATGGTGACACAGGTGGGAATTGCCTACTCTTGGTTGAAGCTAGGTGACTTCACAAAGATGAGCTGTGTCAGGTGGAAATAGCACAAAAGAGGTTCTGTTGGAGCAGGATGTGTGAGTGTGTGTGTGTGTGTGTGTGTGTGTATGTGTGTGTGTTATTTGCATGCACAAATAACAGTAATTCTTCAGTTCTTCAAGGGGGGCTGGGAAAGGCTTTTGGAGACCCAGAGTGGATGTAGGAAAGTTGCTTTGGGGAATTATAAGATACCTAAAGAGAGGATCTGCATAATAGATTATAGAGCACTGCAATGAACTGTAATCCCTTGAGGGTTACAGAGGCCATTTAAATCCATAAAGGGAATACCAACAAGGACGGCTTTTGTTGTGACACAATGTCTTTTGTCAGTGAAAATCTGTGTCTCCACCTTTCCAAAGCACTTGGCATGGGAAAATCCTAACATAGGGCACCAGGTAAGGAAAGCTAAGATGTTCTTGATGCAGTGCTTCCCAGAGAAGTTCATTTTAGGACAGTTGACTGAAAATTCTAGAAAGGATTTTCTGATTGGTGAGGAATCGCAGAGACTACTGAGGTTTGATGTGAAAGTCATTTGTCGGACTGAGAAACATTTCACTCATCCAGTTGCTTGAGGCATCTACTAGTGTCTACCATGTGTCAAGCCAACTCCAATGTGAATCCTTAGAGAAGAATAAATAGTCTGTTATCTCTAGAATGGTCACTTTGAATGTATGCCGGCAAGCCAGAGTTGGTACAGGCCCACCTGCATCCCCACCAGCCACGTAGAAGGAAAGACTGGTGACAAGTCAGCGCAGGGTGAGGAATCCTTTAAAAGGCATACATTTGCTTGATTGATGACTCAAGTTTATTTCAATGAAACACCCATCTGGGCCCCACCATCTCCTCGGGCTGCAGACTGTGTGAGGGGAGGTAGGCCAGCCCAGGTGAGCACAACCAGCCCAGCCCTAGTCTTGTCTGGCTTCTGTTAGATTGGGTTACAACTTTAACATTACTTAACTGAAGAAGAAAAAAAAAAAAAAAAACACACTTAACTGTTCTTCTCCCAAGTACTCTCTTCTAACACTAGCAGGCATGATGCCATTATCATCATATGGATCCACAGAGCAATAGGCCTGGCCATGGCCCAGTGTAAATTGCTGCAATTCTACTTCAAGGCGATCAGTAATATCTTAGGACCATTCTTTCTCCCCATCTTCCGTGTCTTTCCATCAGGCAGTGGAATTGAGCCAGCCAAAGGAGGGGGCATTCTGTTGAAATGGCACTGTTAGCTAATCAGCATGGATACTGCTGAGAAGGCAGGGCGGTTCCTTCTTTTCTTGGTTTCTGGTTCAGTGAAACTATATATGCTATTGAGGTCATGACAGCACCCTTCTCTTTCTTAGCCTATTCCTGAAGTATGGCAGAATCTATTATTTTTAAAGGTTTTTCTTTAAAGGTAATTCTTCCCAAGACTATGGCATATATATATATTATATATTATATATATACACACACACATATATGATAATGTATATATTATATACATATATATATATGATATTGTCTCTTCCTCTTCCCTTCCTTCCTTCCTCCTCTTCCTTCCTCTCCCTCTCTCACCTCTTCTTCTCCCCTCTTTCCTTCTCCCATTGTCCCTTCTTCCCCTTCCTCTTCCTTTTCTTCCCAAGACTGGCATATATAATATATATCTCGAATGTATATTATTTGAGTATAATTCACAATCAATAAACTGCACAGACTTAAGTGTACTATTTGATGAGTTTTGACAGTTGTATACACCAATGTAAAGACCACTCGAATTAAGATATAGAACTTTTCCATCACCTTGAAAAGTTCCCTCATGCTCCCTTCCCTGTCCCAAGAGCAACCACTCTTCTGATTCCTATCACCATGGATTAGTATTGCCTGTCCTTGCATTTCATATGAAACATACAGTCATATTTCATTTTAGGAGTAGAAAGGAAACTTTACTAGTTATTATCCCTATCTTGTGTTCCAGTCAGGTTAGAATTAAGTACAGATTTTGTTTCCTCCTTTTAAAGATTTCAGAAGAAGATTCTTTGACCTCTCACCCATGTATCAGTAACAACAGCATGGTTAAGAAGACCTTTCTATTGTTTAACCTGAATCCCAGTTGGTATTGTTGAAATACATTTCTTTTTGTGCACCCATGCTAGAAAAATGTAACCAGCACTTATACACAGATAAGATTTATTGCCAGGAAGGGCCCTGATATTTGTTATCAATTATGTGTTAAGAGAAAGACCGTCGTGCATTTTTATGGTGGGGACACCAAGGAATGATACTTAGAAGGCTGGGGATTTGCTTAAGCCCAGCATACTACATAGTTTTAGTCAGAAACCCATTTCCATTGGAAAATCCATGGACAGGTGAGACTGGCAATGAATATATAATGTCTTAGCACCTCCTTGACATGTGTGTTTAAAGCACATCTGTTAATTATTCACATAGGTATGTAGTAGATATTTCCCAGAAGTCTTAATATATCCATTATCTCGCTAAGTGAAAAAAGAAACTGTATCTAGATCTTAATGTGAGGAAGAAGGGTAGTCCAGTGATACGTGAAAAAAATTACATATTCAGGACTGTGTTTGTATTCTTTACTAGAGGTAATTGCACTGAATGTTTGTTCTGGAAGGCACAGTCGTTGGCACACTGCAGAAAGTGATGGCCATTTGGCTCTTTCCATCTTTTTTTACCTACCTCTTTGGCCTGCCTTTCTTTTGCTTAACACTGAGTTTATCTACTGCATTCTTGCTGTTTTCCCCCCATTTACTCCTCTGGAGCAGACTGTTTGCCAAGCCAATTCTGTTGTATAATATATTTATCACTAGAGGGCACAAGTGGTCAACAGAAAAGATGCTGATGAACAGAATGGTGCCCTAAAGAAGCTGAACAGTAGACAGCTTCTTTTGTTTTAAAAGGGATTTTGAAAGAACACTGCTTGTGTAGTAAGTTACTTGCCTCCCAGCTTTTGGGAATTTTGAGATAACTTCAGTTAGGGACCTCGTGTTATAGTTAAGAACACTGAGACCCAAAGAAGTTAAGAAGTATTCAGGGACATGAAGACTCTGTTGGTTGAACACCCTGTACCCCTGCATCAGGGAACCTTTTATTTGATTTTAGTGAAACAGACTTGAAATTGGGGCTTACATCCTTCTGCATTCCCTATTTATCCATTTGGTTTTTTTACTCAACAGATTATATGTTCCAAATGACTTGCTAGAAGTATCTCACTTCCTTAAGTGAAGGAATTTCTCCTTGAAGGATGACTAAAAAGCCTACTCTGAGTATCAAGATTGCAGTCAGTGGGTAGAATATCAGTGTCCTCTGTTGTCCTTGACAATAGATAGGTACTTTTATCTTTCATGAAGTAAGAATTTCCGTACAAGATGCCTCCCTCAGCATCCCTATGCTCCAGCCCTGTTGCTTTTAGGCAAGTCAGCTGAACAGAATCACTGAAACCTCACCCTCAAAACTAGCAATGTTAGTTTTCCCAGTCCAGGTGGAATAGTAGATCTGGATTGCTCATCACCCCTCAAAATGCATTGGTAAAGGAGATATTGTTAAGGATTACTAATTCATGGATATTAAGGTATGTGCCTTGGAAGGCTGTGGCATGCTAGTGGAGAGATGTGTTGATAAAGTGTACCAAAGGAAGTAAGCCATTAAATGTAAGATTTCCAAATGAAATAAAAGATAGAAGCGTATAGAAATTTGCTGCCAAAACTTGGTTTTGAACTAAGCTTTAATAGAAAATAAAACTTGCCTTTGGAGCCACTTGGCGCCAGGAATGTCTCTACTACCAAAAGTGACTAAATGCATTTCCCATTCTGTCCTGCCTTCTCCTCTATAACCTTCCTCTCATTTACTTGCTGAACAAGTACATTAAGGTACCTATTATAGTCAGGCAATTTTCCAGATACTGGAGATGCAACAATGAACAAAAAGCCCTGCTCTTAAGGAGTTTACATTCTAGTGGAAGAGATGGACAATAAATAAAATAAGTAAGCGTGTGAAGTAAATAGTGTGTGAAAAGGTGATGAGTGTTTTTGGAAAACCCATGTAGAGTAGGATAGGAAGGAATCAGAAGTGCCTGAGTGGGATAGGAAGTTGACATTATAAGTAGGGTGGTCAGGATAGACCTTGCTGAGAAAGCATCATCTGAGCCTAGAATGAAAGGAAGTAAGATGGGGTGCCATGTGGACATATGGGAATAGAGAGTTTAGACAGGGGGAACAGCACTTGCAAAGATTCTGAGGCAGAAGCACAGCTGACGTGCTTGAGGACAGGTGAAAAGACCAGTGTGGTAGAGCAGAATGAGCAGAAGGGCCCAAAGGCAGAGACTGATAAGTCATTGGAAAGGCTCTGGCTTTTGATCAGAATGAGTGGGTAGCCCCTGTAGAGTCTTGAGCAGAAGAGTGACATGATTATACTTAATATTTGAAGGAGTTCCTCTGCCTACTATTTGGAGGATATACTCTAAATGGATCCGGGTGGAAGCAGGAACATTAGTTAGGAGGCTATTACAAATCATCCAGGGAAAAACTTATGGTGATTTAGACCAAAGTGAGAATGGGTAGTAAAGCTGCTGAGAAGTTTTCATATTTAGCATATAGTTTGAAATTGGAACCAATGAAATTTGCTGCTGGATTGGATATAAGGTGAAAAAAAATGGCAGGGGTAATGATCAAGGTGGACACCAAAACTTTTAGCTAAGGCAACTGAAAGAATGGAGTTTTCGTTCACTGAAATAGAGATGACTGTGGAAGGAATGGATTTGGTGGGGGGAGAGCAGACATGTGGTTTGGGTTTTAGGAGTGTTAAATTTAATGTCTGATTGACATCCACATGGAAATGTCAAGAGAAGACTTAGCAGTAGGAGTCTGGAGTTCAGATGAGTGGTCCAGACTGGACATATGAACTGAATGTCAATAAATGTATAGATTGTATTTAAAACCAGGAGATGGAATGAGATCACAAGAGAATAAAAGCAGACGGAGAAGAAATCCAAAGACAGAGTCCTGGGACACTCCCAAACTCAAATGTGAGAAGGGGAAGAACCACAAAGGGGAAGAACTGATGAATCTTAGTAGTTAGCTCTGGGAATATGACTAGGGCTTTTTTGTTTAATCAGAAGAATTCTATTGATTAACCATCTTTGCAGGTGATCTTTTAAGTTCACTCAGCTTTTGGTCCCCTTTGCTTTGCCTGATTTTCCTCAGCTTTATTATATCTTTGAATAACTAGCACTTCCATTTCACTTACGAATAAGAGGGTTTCTTTGAAAACTTATTTCTGAGTGTTACCAGATGCTAAACTCTGAGTTAGCTCTGTAATGTCTACAATGGCAATTATAGACTGAATTTTAGAACTGAAAGAGTCTTAAACTTCTAGGTAACTAGTTAAACATCTCATTTTAAAGATAACAGCTGAGGTCCAGAGAGATTAAGTAACTTGCCAGGATCACATCGCTGGGTTCCTAGTCCATGGCAGTTGTACTACCTTCAGGGGAATCTTTCTATCTGTTCTATATCTCATGTGATATACTGTTACGACAAGCAATATAGCATAGTGGGTAAGAGTGCAGACCCAGGAGCTAGGTAGACTCCTTGGGCCACTGAACTACTTTGGATAAGTTGCTTAACTGCTGTATACTTCAGTTTCCTCATCTGTAAAGTAGGGATAGTCATGGTAGCTACCTCCTAAAGTCATAAAGTGAACATGAATAAATACACTTAAATAGAGACGATCGAAATTCATTCATACTGTTTTCCAAATCTGCAGGTTCAATCTGCATCAGAGTAAGGCTTTTGGAATACATCCATTGACCTTAGAATCATGTGATTTTGAAGTTATTTATTAATTTATCCACAAAGAATTAATTATTTGGAGAGTCAGAGAAGTAGCCCAGGCTCCTATATAACTCCAGTATATGTTTTTATAAATGTACCTGATGAATTTTGATAAATAAATCTTAAGAGGGGTTGCTGAAGTAGGGGGAACAAGTGATGAGGAGAAAGGGAAGAAACAAGAACTAAATGTTTCCATTTCTGCTAGAAACTGAGCCCCTGATCAAATCAAGTCCTGCATATTTCTGTTAGTCAAGCAGGCTTTCATTTCTATGCCTCAGTTGCCCTCCTGTTTATCTTTTTCTGCAGGGATTTCCAACAATTCTAGTTTCATAGATCTTTACCCCGCTCTCCCCCCCCCCCCTTTCTTTGGGTAAATAATAGCCCCTTTGCCTGTAAGCTCTAATTTTTTACAACTTTGCTTCTGGCTATTTGCTGGATCCTCTTTCCTCTCTCAAGCAGTATTTTTTTTTAATCTTGTTACTTAATCTCGTGAAGCCCCTTAATCTGCTGGAGGGCATCCAGTGATTTTCTGTCTGCTCTCCGCCACTGGGCAGTATCTTTGCCATTCTCCTTTTAGGTAAAATCCTAGGACTGTTTTGCTTCTCCTCTCTCGGGGCTTGATTACCTAATATGGTAAGGTATGTCCCCTGACAAGACTGCACTGTTGAGAGGGAACAACAGTTTGACTAAGTTTAAAGACACCGAAGGTAAGCTGTCAGAGCTATCAGGGTTAGTTATTTATGTAGCAAAGTAATATTTTTCACAGCATACCATATAAATATAACAGCCACAATCTTGTGAAAGCAAGTCTCTTTTTAATCAAGTGAAAGGATAAGAAAATACAGATTTTCCTCCCTTAGCCTCTTTATCTGTAGCCAGATAAGAAAAAAAAAAAAAAAAAAAAGACGAAGGGAACAGGGTAGTTTGTCCCCAGAATGAGAAGGTTTTGAGAAGTCTGAGAAATTTGGTTATATAAAAATGCTTATAAGGATATATTTAATAAGCGATGGCTGTTATAAACAGCGCTGTCATAGCCAGCCTCTGGGAGTTGGCAAGCATTCTCATGAAGAAAAGCAAGCTGTCCCGGATTTGTACAATTGATGACAGTGGGCAGTCCCAAGGAAAAAGATGAAGATTGAGACATGGCAGCCAACCAGCTCTGTGTGTGGGAAGCTGCCTTCTATCCAATGTGCACTGAAGACTCTTCTCTAGTGGTTGACTCCATATAAGCCTGGAAGGATCTTTCCTTTCACTGTACATTTGCTCTTGCTTTGTGACTGTAGCTTCTTAAAATACTGCAGATGCTGTGATTTTCTATATATGGGTCACACTGTGCCTTGTTCTAGCCCAAGCTGTATAAACCAACGAAGTTTCTTTTGGCATCTTCCTTTTAAGGACTCTATTAATTTTAGGTCGTGCTGTTGCCAAGGAAATCTCAGTAATCAAAGCTCACATGTATTCCTTTGGGACCCTGTAATTTTTGGACCCACTGTCCCATTACATCAGTGAATTCTGCTCTAGTCAGAAATCTTTTTTAAGATAGAATAAATTGACCTTCAAGGTATCTGTTTGGGCTTTGCTCAAACTTCTTATCCAAAGATGTGGAAGGTTTATCAACTACTAAGGGACGGTACAGTTAACCCTTGACCATTTACTTTTCTTCCAAATCTTTCTTCTGCCTCTGATTGCCTTCAAGGTATTAGTTTGTGTTAGTGACCCATGACCTTCTGTCTCTTTGTTGGAGGGACACTGATGAGCTTGAAACTCTGCTGGAATTTTTTTATGATTATAAAAGTAATATATTTCATTATAGAAAATATATGAAGTATAGAAAAGTATAAAGCAGTGCTTCTCAAAAAAAGCAGGAGCATTTCTAGAGGTTATAAATATTCGTGCGGGTACTTTTAGGGGTCACAGTGATGGGGGATGCATTTAGTTGACAGGGCCCAGAGATACTACCTGTCCTAATAGGTCCCATATAACAGTTGTCCTGCAGCTTCCTTGACTTTCAGCTGTCTCCCTGGACAGTCATGGATGAAAAAGTCCAAAACCAAACTTGATTTTATGTGTAAACTTCCATTTTATGGCAGAGAGAATCTAAAAATTCAACTACCATGTAAACTGAGGAAAAACTGTAGTTTTAGTTTTATTCATTCCTGACAGCAGGGCCACTTGTATAATGGCATTGTTCTAAAACATTCTACAGATGTGCATGTGACTTCTACCTTCATGATGACCTATGATGAGTCTAAGCCTCTGACTACTTCATTATAACTTCTAGTGTTATTGGCCCAAGAATTTATGCATTGAAATACATATTTCATTATATATTCCTTTTGTTTTTCTTCAGAGTTTATTTGATTTTTAAAACAATTTTAGCTAAGTTTTATGTCTATGAATTTTATTTCAGGATAGTAAAGATTGGAAGAGGTATTAGAAATATTTATTATGAAAGAGGACTCTTTGTGCTGTAAAGAATAAGAAAAATTGCCCAAAAATACCACTCAGAAGAAATTACTGTTTAACATTCTGGTGAACTTTCTGTTGGTGCTTTTGCGAAGTTGTTTTTTTTTTTTTTTTTTTTTTTTTAAACATATTCAGGATCGACTAATGGCATTTTTAAGAAAAGGATCATTTGAAAAAAAAAAATTAAAAAAAAAAAAGAAAAGGATCATTTCCAACCGGAGAATTCCTGGGACCCCATCATTACCAGGATGACAATCTCATAATGTTGTCTTCAAAGCACTTGGGTTCAACTCTTTTATCAAAATAGTCAGTCCTATGATGGCTTTGATTACAGAGAACCTCTAGGAATAATTGTTCCTCTTTCTGTTGGAGTCTAGGGGTTACCTTAGTTATGAAAGTATTCATTTCTCTGTTGATAGCATGGCTAGAGAGCTTTAACCATGGCTTAGGCTTAGCTAATGTCAGAGTTCTAGCCCCATGATTGAGGTAAAAAGCTTAGTGTGGGATTTGCAGCTCTTTTTCAGCAAATGGAGTGTTTCTAGATTTGCCCCAGCAGGAATGTTGCCCTCAAGGCACTAACAGATGTTGCCTGTAAAGGTCTTACTTTGGTAGGACCTAAAAGGTAGGGTAGTTGGGGTGAAAATGTAACGATAAATCTGTACAATCTGCCCGTCTTAATTTTCTCTATACCATCTCAGTTTTCAATGAAACAAGTTCAAGAATCAGCAACCATGTAGTGACGTGAATTTCTTTCACAGAAAAAACGTGGCTTTATATCCAAATATGATTTTTCAAGATACTTAAATGTTCACACAGATGTGACTTAACAGTATGTGCTTTTGAAAATACTTGGCTTTTTTAATGCTTTAAAAATGTTTTGTTTTCTTAAACCCTGAGCTCTTATACCTTAAACTATGCCAGTGTTATTGACTACTGAGAAGAAAGGAGGGACATTTTTGAAACCATTGGCATAAGTCATGGAGACATAACAAACAGCATGGAAACTATAGTTTATAATGCTGTGTCTCATGTTTGAAAGTTGCTAAAGAATAAATCTTAAAAAGTTCTCATGATAAGGAAAAAAATTCTGTAGCTATGTATGGTGACAGATTATTAACTGGACTTATTGGGGTATTTATTTTGCAATGTATACAAATATCTAATCATCATGTTGTACACCTGAAACTAATATAATGCATTTCATTTATGCCCCAATTAAAAAAAAAAAAAAAACATTGGCAAGTTAGTAGTTCAAACTAAAATTACTTAGGTGCTGGGGGACTTTCAAAAGTGATATACCCAAGGGGAGCCTGGGTGGCTCAGTTGGTTAAGTGTCCAACTTCGGCACAGGTCATGATCTCACAATTTGTGGGTTCAAGCCCCGCATTGAGCTCTGTGCTGACAGCTCGGAACCTGGAGCCTGCTTCAGATTCTGTGTCTCCCTCTCTCTCTGCCCCTCCCCCGGCTCATGCTCTGTCTCTCTCTCTCTCAAAAATAAATAAACATAAAAAAAAGTGATATACCCAATTGGTAGAACATGGGGCTATCCGTGGTAACTGAATGCTTAGTTTCTCATTTCTCCAAGTGACTAGTATAGCTGCTTGTTGGCTCTTGTGAGGGTCAACATTGCCTTTCCGAGGTCATGGGGAGGGCAAATGTCTTTGCCTGTTCTCCAGTAGTATGTGTTGGCCCTCCAGCGACAGCAGGGCCAGCTTAATCTTCATCTTTGGTACATAACACTCTAGGTCAGGGCTTAGTAAACACTTTATATAAAGGGCCTGATTAAAAAATAATAATAATAATAAAGGGCCTGATTGTAATTATTATCTACTTTGTGGTCTGTGTAGTCTGTTGCAACTACTCAACTTTGCTATTATAGTGGGAAAGTAACCAATAGACAATCTGTCAATAAATAGAATGGCTATGTTCCAATAAAACTTTATTTATAAAAGCAGGTTGGTGGGCTGGATTTGGCCTACAGCCCGGGCCACAGTTTGCCAGCCTCTGCTCTTGGTTACAGATTCATAAATGTTTGCTGATGTAAACATGACTCCAAATGTCAGTTTGCTCTCATCTAAGCACTTTTCTGGTAATTCAGCCTTTTTCCAATTGCTCTGATTCTTTAATATTATTGACACTTTGTGGGGTCAGGGAAGTCATTCATTTAGGGGGATACACATTGTTGTCCTCACTTGGAAAAGCATCAGTTTTGGTCATGCTGCAGAAAACAAGCTATAAAGATTCCTGGATGAAGGAGTAAAGGAGGGAGTTTCTTCTATGTCATTTTAAAGTAGTTTCTCTGTTCTATCTTAGTTCATTACCTCTTTTCTTTCCTAAACATTTTTTAATCTTTTTATTGAAGTGTTGTTGACACACCATGTTACATTAGTTTCAGGTATACAACATGGTAATTCAACAAGACTATATGTTATGCTCTGCTCGCCACAAGTGGAGAAAGTCTGAAATGGTTGATTCTCCTAATATATCCCTATCTGCTTTTTTCATCTGATCCTATCCCTTCTTCCCTCCCAAAGACCTGACTTTGAGGTTGGCTAAAATGATAGTTTGGGGATATGTGATCACTTGACACTTGAGAAATTCTGCTTTTTAGGTTATGGCCATGCCTTTAAGGCTCACAGATTCTTGGAAGGGTACCTGTCATTCATTTTAATTGTTGGTTGTCATTTGAATTCCTTAGTCAGGAGTAGGTTATGGAGTTTATTAGGTTTTCTTGCCTTGTTAACTTTCAGTCTGCAGTACATATGTAAGAAGAATTTGGGGAGATTTATGGAGGGGTGAAAGAAATCTTCAAAGCTTTGACCTTGGGCTTACTTGAAATGATGGTTAAGAGGAGTGGATTTTTGGAGTGGATTCTGGTTATTGAACAACTTTAAGGAAAAATTTGAAAAGGAAAAAGGATGAGAGCTGACAGTGATATGTCATAGTAAAGACTCACACCACGTATGGGAATCAGTGATGGATTGGCACAATTAATTTTGTGCCAAGTAAACAAAACAAGATCCTTTCTATAGAATAAAGGTCTGCCTAATGTATGATATGTTGTCTGAGGAGTCTCTCCAGTCACTTGTGACCTCTAGCTCTCTGGAATAAAACTAATGCCATATTATTCAAGCAACTTATAATCATAATTATATTATATTAATTATATTATAATCATAATAATAATTCTGGGGTGTTTGACTTAGAGCTAAGGGCAAGTTTGGATACCGCTATCCAGCAAGCGGAGCCATTTTCAATAATAATTACCTAATAGGTAAAGCTTCTATAGTAGTCTTCCTCAAACTTGTCAGTAAGAATCATTGGGGTCATTTGTTTATAATATAGATTTTCAGGCCTCTTCCTTTGAGATTCTGATTTAGGAGGGGATGTGGTGGTAGAGAGTGAAAAGCTTACGAATCTATATTGTAATAGAAGTCTCCCAGGTGATTCTTAACAGGCAAATTTGACAAAGACTGTTCCTAGAGGTATAATATTTAGGGATTACTAATATCCCAGGTAGGTCATCATTAAAGAGTCATTAACTATGGCCCCCTGAAGGGACTTAGAGCCAATCTCTACTCCTTCCTCTCCTCCAGAAATGGACATTTAACCCACAGAGAACCAAATTATTAAAGGCCCTCTAAGACAGTCCAGTTCCATTCAGGAAGTCTTTTGCTTACATAGCAGCATACATTTATTTAGTCAACAAAGTTATTATCACCTAGTATATGTCAAGCATTATGCATTAGGGATACAGAAATGTATAAGGTAGACAATGTTCCTGCCCCTCATAATACTCACATTTTAATGGGCCAGGAGGTATTCCTGTTAGACATACAAGTTGAGATATCATGTAGGCAGTTGAACATAGGAATCTGGTGTTCATGGGAGACAATAGAGCTAGAAATAAAGATATTTGAGAGTCAGTGCCTTAGAGATGATACCTAGAGATGGTGGACTGGGTGAGATCTCTCCAGAAAAGAACATAAAGAAAGGAAAAGAGTCTATGATTATGCCCTAGATTATTCCAGGGCTGGCTCTAGACAAAAACAGGAATATTTCTTCCATTGGACCAGGAGAGCATATACAGATAAATTGGTGGGTCTCATGTGGGAAAAATGAAGTAGTTATGATCTGACTTTCTGTCTCTCTGTCTCTGTCTCTGTCTCTGTCTCTCTCTCTCTCTCTCTCTCTCTCACACACACACACACACACACACACACTTTTTTTTTTTTATACCTAGAGAGCAATTAGAGCCTATTAGTGTCCCAATGAAAGGTAATGAACTAGGTAACTAATGCTAAGTATGGTTTGAATGGGAGGAACCTAAGAAATACGAAAACTCCGTAGGATTTGATATTTTACTGGTGTGGAGAGTGAATATAAAGAAGAGTCTACAGTGGTTGAGAAGATGCATGGATTGGTAGACACGGTATTGGCTTTGGAGCCGGAAGACCTAGGTCCAAAGCTACTTCCATCTCTTATTAGCTGTAAGGTCTTAAAAAAGAAATTTAACCTCTCCGAATTGTAAAAGTGCTTTAATCGGCTGTAAAAATGAGATTGTTATCCCTATCTTGTAGGCTTAATGTAAGGACGGCCATAACAATGTATTTCACTTTAAATAGTGCCCGGCCTTAGCAAGTGTTTGTTAAACAATAGCTGCTAGTATAATAGTACTTCACCAGTCTTTCCCTGCCGCCAACCCGCCCCCCCCTCCCCCCCATGTCTTTGAGCTTTCACACACGTTATTCCCATTTCCTGGAATGCTCTTCCTCCTACTTTATTGCCTCTTCCTCTCCCCACTTCCCTTTTTAACACCCATTCATGTTTTAGGTTATGGCCCACCTGGGGCCTCCAGGAACCCTTCCTTTGACCCCCTCTTCAGAGTAGACTAGGTTCTCCTCAGTATCTAGAATTAACCTGTAATATACAGTGATAATTGTTACTATTATTATATTTGCCAATTAAACAAAAATCCTTAAAAGTAACATCTGTTTCTTGTTCATTATGTTAACTTTCCAGGATCTAGCAGAATATCTAGTATTTAGGTATGTCTTTATGAAGATTTGTAGAACAGTCCAATTAATGACATTCATGTTTCCAGTTTTGATGACTGCATGAATAATATACTAATAATGAGATTGAGAATTCAGGAGGAAGAACATGTTTGTGATGAAGATGCTTTTGCTTTTGGATGTACTGACTTTGAGGTACCTGTCAGACATACGAAATTAAATATGCTATAGGCAATTCGATACACGGGCCTGAAGTGTGGGGAGGTTCTGGGGCTAGAAATAAAAATTTAGAGGGGCAGCAGCCTGTTGGTAATAGTTTTAAATTATGAAAGGGAGGATATTTTCCAAGAATAACTTGTAGAGCAGTTGGTTCTCAGCTTTTTTTCTTCCCCAGTGTTGTCAGGGATGCACTCAAATGACCATGGGTCAGTATCACAGTGATTCTGAAGCAGGAAAGGCAAAAGGAGCCCATCCCCAGGGGAGACCTATCAGAACGTCTGTGGGATGCTAAGGAGGAGCACTGCTGTGAAAAAATAAGAATAGACAGTTTAGAACAGAGCCTGGGCCACACCAGTGCTTAAGGGATATGCCGAGGAGGAAAGGTCCCATGAAAGAGATCTGAGAGGAAATGGTCAGAGCAGGAAAAGAGCGAGGAAAGAATATGTTCGACCAAAAAAGGAAGTGAAAAGTTTCAGGGACTCTAGATGACAGAACTTAATTTCATATAGCTCAAGCAAAAGGCTATGTAACTGGGATATCTGCACATTGATCCAGGTTGGTGTCAGGCATAGCTAAGTGCAGGAGGCTAAAACTTGGTCATCAGAGCTCTGCCTCCTTGTTGTATAGACCACAGAGGAAGAATACCTTCTCTATCCTAGTGTCCATATATCCAGTTGACTTGGCTTTGGTCAGGTAGACTTGCCTGAAGCAATTTCTGTAGCCAGAGGTTAGTTGGTTAGAGGGGCAGTGAAGCACAGTGGTTAAGATCCAGAACTCTGGAACCAAGTTATTTGAGTTCAAATCCCTGTTCTGTGACTTATTGTATAACCTTGGGCAAATTACATACTCCTCTGTGCCTCAGTTTCCCTAACTCTAACATGTGAGAAATAATGGTAGCTATCACATAGGTCATTTCTTTAAATGAGATAATGCGGATAAAACTTACCGACAGTGCCTAAACACGGTAAGCACTCAATAAATGTTAGCTACCACGGTGATTGTAATGATAATGATAACGACAACAGTAGTGATGGTAGTGATAATGAGGAAGCAGTAGCAGCGGCTCCCACTTTTTGTAGGGGTGGGGTTAGGAGAGGGTCAGCTACTTGGACCGGTTCCCCACAGGATGAAAGAAAGCGTTCTGTTACCAAAAGAAGAGAAAGGGATAAAGTGCTGGAAAGACAAACTATAGCTACCCTACAGAATCCAGTTTGATTCTGTAATCCACACAGAGTCTGAGAACCCCCGAAGTACCCAGTGGATTTGGCAATAAGGAGATTTTGCTGGCTAGTGCGAACAGTTTGGTGGCCTGGATGGCACTGAAGCAGTGGTACCTTCTCTTTGTGATCCACTGCAATAATGATTTTGATAAATTTCCTGGGGGTTAATAGCATCTGGTTAGTAGCCATTTGCTTTGTGGGCAGAGCTCCAAAATAGTTTGCTGTTAAAAAAAAAGAAAAGAAAAGAAAAGAAAAGAAAAGAAAAGAAAAGAAAAGAAAAGAAAAAGTCTTCATAAAGCCTTGAAGAGTTCAAACATATCTAATCATCCTATCATTTGGCAGATTGTGATGACTTTCTGGTTCCATGCTTTACTCTGAATTGGGCTTCCTCCTAACAATCCTTATTCCACATTTCTGCTTCTTCCCCTTGTTGAGAACAGACGATAGATCAACATTCTTGCCTGATCCTGCAAGCATATTTTGAAGGAATGAAAAGCAAATATTCTTCTACCCCAGAGGAGCATTTTCCACATTATGCTAGCAATTATGAAAGGAGTTAGTTATTGGATTAGCTAGTGAGATGTGATTGTCAGTCATCGTCATGTTCTCATTACTGGTAATGTTGTCCAGACCTACCATGTTTTCTCTGACTGTGTTTCTCCCTTTTTTTGTGTTTCACTTGTTTACGGAGTGCCGTCAGAGAGAAAGCCTGATTCAAGTTTGATAAAGTTCTGCTAAGCCACCTCAAGATTATCTTAGCTAAAGAAGTTCGATAGAGTGCAGTTGTGGCTTCCTAAAAGAAAAATTCCAGAAGAATAGTATGGGAACTTTTTCCTCCCAGCTTTCCCCCTCCTCAGTTATGTTATTACCCCAGAAAAATATCACAAACAAAACAAAGTTATGTAACAAAGAAATATTAGAGAAAAGTCAAGAACTGAGAGTTTTAGCTTCCAACTTTACCATTAATAAATGCACATTGCAGTATAATAACAAGTAGGTTATGAATAAGCTGTTCTCAGCTATATATTCAGGTTAGTTTCTTAAAGAAAGTTCTTCCAGAATTTACTTCCTAAAAATGTTTTTGTACTGTAACCTACCACTGAGCTTCAGAGAATAAATTTGATTTAGATAGCAGTGATTATTGGAAAACTATTTCAAAATGGACAACTATTTAACATCTATAAGGGGAAGTATATAACCTCACTAGTATTCAAAACTATGAATTAGTATTGTAATGAAGTAGTGTTTTGGGGTTTTTTTGTTTTTTGTTTTTTTGTTTTTTACTAACCAACATAGGTAAAAAAAATAATGCTCAGTTCAGGTGAGAGTATAATGAAATGGGCCTTCTCATATTTTACTGTTGAGAATGCAAGTTAATACTTCCTTTTCAGAAAGCAAATTGTCAAACTATGAAAAGCCCCAAACTGATACAGAATTTCCACTTATGGAAATCTTTCACTAAGAAACAGTCCTAAATATAAAAAGGGTCAAGGGAAGCTTTATATACAGAGATTTTTGTCACAGGATATATTGTATGTATGTAGCTCTATAAACGTTTATTCACTCAATAAATACTTGAGTACCTATTATATGGAAAGCTGTTTGCTAGGTACTATTTAACAAAACAAATTGAGTCCATTTAGTTATTTGTAACAGTGGAAAAATTGGAAACAACCTAAATGTCCAGTATTCTGGCAGCAGTTAAGTAAACTATGATTCATCCATGCAATGGAATACTATGAATCATAGTTTGCTTTACTGTTCCCTACTAGCCATTTCGGAGTGTTTCCTTGGAACAGATGAGAGTATGAGGCGACCATTTAAAAATGAGTTACAAAGATAGTGTAATAGCCTGGGTAAATGCTTATGATAAAAGATTAGTGAATGAACTAGATCCACAATCATATATGTAATAGGAGGTATAGAGGATACCCAGGCCCAAGTAAAAAGACCAGGGGTACAGTCACCACAGTGTTAACAGTGATTGTGTTTCTAAGGTGAGACTAAATATGACTGGCTTTTTTCTACTTTCCTTAATGCTCCCCTGTTACTTGTTTCTTTTTTTTCTTTTTCTCTTCTTGTTTTTTACTTAAATGCTTTGGCCACACAAACTTCAGAAAGTGAAGGCTTGCCTGCAAGTGAAGACTGCTTGAACCGAGTGGGAATTTTGCCAGAGCATTTTTTCCCTGGCTGGTGATGGGTTGCGTGTTTCTGATGGAGTGGAAGTATTGGATAGTGGAGTTACGAAATCTACTGGGCACCCACCCCACCCCTAATATCGTTCACACAAACAGCACTGTAGATGCAATGTACTGAGCCTCACGTGTAGCAGTGTGGATGGTAAGGTGCCTTTCAATGAATGTGTTTTGTTTTTGTTTTTAGAAATGTCTCTAGAATGTTATCTGAAGACTGCTTGGGTTCGGGGCTGGTTATATGCTATTTCTCCATCCTTCACACCTCCCAAGTTGGAATCTACTTGTCTTTAGTGTAATGTCGTGAAATTAAGTAGTTCATATAAATTCACACTGGAACCATAGTCAACGCTCTGAGAAACTCTGAGATTTATTACTGAGTTTTCCTTGCCACCTTAGCCCAATTTTTACATTCTTAATCCATTCGTCCTTCTTTTCAGTCGAACTCCAACTTTTCTCTTTCCTTCCTGATTCTCTTCCCTGCATTTCTATTCACATGAAATTTCTGGCTGTGCAGACTTTACAGTGTGCAAGGTCAGACCGCTCACATCCTATGACTTTGCTGCCTGCTGCTTACTTTTGTCCCTCTCTGCGCTTTGATATGCTCAGTATGCGATTTATTTTTATTGTCTTCTCAACTGTCAGTGACAGACATGTTTGTAGAAAAGACATGTTTTCTTCTGCTGTGCCTGAGACTGTGTGTAGGGGTTCTGTTTTGGTCTGGGTTGGTTTGCTTTTCTCTATTTAAAACTTAGATTGTGTCTACACCCACACGGAAACTTCATCCCGTCACTAGGCACCAGTAGGCTGTTCCTTTGCAGAGTGGTGATCAGACAATGCCACGTGTCTGCTGATGGTGAGTCTCCATTCTTGAAGACTGATCTCAGGAATGCATGCTTTTCTTCCTGTACCTGGCAGGTTATTTACTTAGCAAACTGAAGAATGGAGGACTCAGCATACTTACAAAGTACCAAACTGTTGAGATCACAGAAAATTATTTCTGGAAGGTACTTTGGAAGCTATTCTAGCCCAACTCCCTTATTTTACAGATAAAATACCTGGGGCCCCAAAAGGGATCAAGACTTAACCTATGCTGTACAATAGCGTAGTGGCAGAGAATGAGCTAGAACAGTTCTGAATTCCCAGACCAGCATTCTTTCCACTGTGCTGATGGCTGTCTTCCAGGTGTAGGAGTGCAGGTGGTGCTTATTACAGGACTCTGCTGGCTGCAGTGCTGGGCCTAGTGCTGTGGAAAGCACCCTTTTCTTTTGCTCAGTCTGATTCCATTTATGGAAAACAGTGGTAGAGTTTATACACAAGGTCTACAATAATGTCTGCTGCTGTCCCAAGTTTCTTACCTTTTTAAAATCAACTTCCCTCCATTTCTGATTTTTCAGTGTATCTGTTGTTTATTTCAATGCAAACTACTTCCAAATAATCAGAATATTCCTCTACTACGGTCAACTTTGATTTTGAACCTTGGATGTATTTGCTAATGACTACAGACTGGTGGGGTTAAGAGAATTGAACTATTATTTAAAAAGTAAAAGTGGGGCACCTGGGTGGCTCAGTCGGTTGGGCGTCTGACTTCGGCTCAAGTCATGATCTCATGGTTCATGAGTTTGAGCCCTGTGTCAGGCTCTGTGCTGACGGCTCGGAGTCTGGAGCCTGTTTCAGATTCTCTCTCTCTCTCTCTCTCTCTCTCTCTCTCTCTCTCTCTCTCTCTCTGCCCCTCTCGACTCATACTCTTTCTCTCTCTCAAAAATAAACATTAAAAAGTAAAAGCTACTCTAGGACTCAGGATGGCAGAGTAAGGATACTGAATCCTGTCCCTCTCAATACAAAATTAAGAAGTAATGAAAAGTCCATGAAGAATGGGGCACTCCTCAGGAACTCTCTGGAAGCAATTGAGCTGATGCTGGAAAACCATGGGTTCATTGAGAAAACCTGGAGAGAAAAAAGGGCAAAGGAGCGAAGAGAAAACTTGACATTTAAGAGATGAGATGGGAAACAGAACCAGGTGCTACTCTCCAAGAGTAAACCACCATCAGCTAACCATATAATGGGTAACACCAGCCCTGACCATAGCTTATTAACATGGAGGTGTTCATCTGTTCCATGTTGAGACAGTGATATTTTTTATTCTTAGGGAATTGGAAATGATATGAAGGCTTTGGTTGTGAGTGTACCTGTACATATACAATTAGAATTTTGGGGTGCCCCTGTTTTATCATGTGGAATGAGAAGCCGACAAGAATCTGCAAGGAAAAGAGTGAAATCAATATTCTGGGAAGAGTAAAGATGAAAACCACAGGGAATGGGAATAGGCTGCTAACTCCCAGTTTCAGCTTGTTTCTTTTTTTTCTTTTTAATTTTTTAACTTTTAAACATTTAAATCCAAGTTAGTTGACATATAGTATAATGATTTCAGGAGTGGAGTTTAGTGATTAATCGCTTGCATATAACACCCAGTGCTCATCCCAGTGGGTGCCCATCACCCATTTCGCCCTTCCCTACACCCTTCTCCCCTCCAGCAAGCTTTGGTTTGTTCTCTGTATTTGGGAGTCTCTATGGTTTGCCTCCCTCTCTGTTTTTGTCTTATTTTTCCTTCCCTTCCCCTGTGTTCATCTGTTTTGGTTCTTAGATTCTACATATGAGTGAAATCATATGACCTTTGTCTTTCTCTGACGTATTTCTCCTTCAGCTGGTTTCTGAAGTTTGTGATGTAGGATACATCCTTTCTTTTCCAACAAAATTCCCATTTTGGTAGTGATGGAAGAGCCAAGGAGAAATTTTGAGAAATCCAGACTCTTTATAGTCCTAACACATTTTCTATGATAATAGCTGTGTCTGGCCCAGTACTATTAAAATGTAAATTTGAGTTTTACCAAAAGGGCCAACAGACATGGGTACAGAACCAAAGTAACAATCCTTAAGATTTAGAGAAGAAACCCCCATACCTGGGTTGTCATCAAGGTAAGTGTCAATCATCAGAGCAATTTGTTTAATCGAAGTCTCAAGCAATAGTTCATTCAAGTTATAGATGAAAACTCCACAAAAACCTGCATGATCAAAAAATATTTCTCACATTGCAAGTAATCCACACTTCCTTATTTTTGTGTGCAGTGAGGGTTACTAGATTTGGCAAATAAAAGTACAGGACACTCAGTTAAATTTGAATTTCAAATTACAAATACTAATTTTTAGTGTATGTCCCATGCAGTACTTGAGACACACATTTATACCAGAAACATTTCTTCTTTATGTAAAATTCAGATTTAATTGGGCATCCTGTAGTTAATCTGTCACTCCTCAGTACGGTAAATAATATACCATCGCAGGCATAGGAGAAGGAATTTTATTTCCCCAATATACATTGTAAGTGGTACATCTTGTCCCCAGGCAGTGAAGTCAGCTAAGATGCAAAGGGGAAACGTCTATCAAAATGTTTTCTCAGTGAATTGTATAGATGTGTCTCAGTGAATTGTATAGATGGAATTGAGACTCACTCAATTCCATTTTGTAGGCAGAGTTGGGGAAAGGAGAGGACATTATACATATTAAATATTAGTAAAATTTTCTTTTTTAAATCCCTCGTATTAATAGCAATATAAAAACCATAATTTAAAAAGTAGACTCATTTTCTTCAGGAGCATAAGATTGTAAAGGAAGAACAGAGACAAGAAGGGAAGAAAAGAGGGGCACCTGGGTGGCTCAGTTGGTTAAGCGTCCAACTTTGGCTCAGGTCATGATCTCCTGGTTTGTGAGTTCAAACCTCACATGGGGCTCTCTGCTATCAGCGTAGAGCCTGCTTCAGATCCTCTGCCCCCACCCCCTACTTCTCTGCCCCTCCCCAACATATGTTCCCTCTCAAAAATAAATAACAATTTTTAAAAGGGAAAAAGTAAAAAAATAAAGACCAGATAAATTGATTTTGTAAAGAAAAAAAAGTAATGGGTAAATATTTTTTTTAAAGATTTTTAAAAATACACAATAATACTTAAGAAAGAAAGTCTCTTTGGGCCAATAGTGGAGAGAAAAGTCACTCTGGTAAGGGAGCTATAAGTGGATATAGGCAATTGGGTCAGGGTTTTTTTGCAAGGATTCTGCCTACTGAGAGCATGAATCCAGGAGCCAGGAACCCACAATGCTATCTGCAGATGGGGGCTGGGTTAGTTCAGCTCATCCCAGGAGCATCACAGAAATACACTGCTTGTGCCTGACCAGAAATAAGGAGGAGCAGCCAGAGGCAGCAAGCAAGCACGCACAAGGACTCACTCAACATAGAACCCAGAGCTGTCAATTTAAGATCTGGTTTAAGACCAGCATCTTATCAGGCCTAAGCTGAGGCAACTTAAAACTACCCTATAGAGACAGGTACTTGTATTTTAAAACAATCATAAAAATTGAGTACTCAAAACATTACAAAGAATTCAGAAAATTTAGGACCATGAAAAACAGAGAATTTATACCTGAGAAAAAAGATAATAGAGCAATCTAAAGAGGGTTTTAAAATAAGTTAAAATTCTCTAGGGTGCCTGGGTGGCTCAGTCGGTTAAGCATCCAACTCTTGGTTTCCACTCAGGTCATTATTTCACAGTTCCTGGGATCAAACCCACGGGATTCTCCCCCACCCCCATCCTCTGCCCCTCCCCCACTTGCACACGCACTTGTACTCTTTCTCTGTCTGAAAATAATTTTTAAAATAAAATTTTTAAAATAAAGTTAAAATTCTCAACATACAAAAGAAGTTAGATCCCATAAAACAAGAATAACAGGTAATGAAACAAGAACAGAAAGATGTGAAAAAGAACCACGTAGAAATTTTGGAAGTGAAAAATGTAATATTGAAATGAAAAAAAATACTACAGTATTGAATAACAGAAGAGATAGACTGTGCAGCATACTGTTACAGCTTAAGAGAAAAATTAGTAAACTGGAAAATACGATGGAGAAAATCTTTCAGAATGCAGCGTAGAGATGGAGGTAGGAAACATGAAAGAGAATTAAGATGGGGAAGATAGCTTGAGGAACTCGAGCACACATCTGCCAGGAGGCACAAAGGAGCAGAGAGAAAGAGAGAGAGAGAGAATGAAAAAGAGGAATAATAATAATAATGACGAGTGCAGTTGAGTATTAATCCATGAAGGCAGGAGTCCTCAGAATAGAAAAACCTCACCTGTAAAGCACGATAAATAAACCAATAATTAATAATAATTTCCATAATGAATTGTAGGATGTTAATGATATAGAGAAAATTTTTAAATGCTAAGAAAAGATATAGGTAATGTATCTACAGAATAGTAGTCAAATTGGCGTTAGGCTCTGGCAACAGTAGGTACCAGAAAACAGTATCTTCAAAGTGCTGTGGAAAAACAGTTATGAACCTACAGTTCTATGCAGTGATTTCCATATGCAAGAGCAAAATAAAGGCATTTGCAGATACATAGGGCTAACTTCTAAACACCCAAACTCTTGCTAATGAAAGAACCAAAGGATGTTCTTCAGCAAAAAAAAAAAAAGTACATGCAGAAAGCAGTGGAATACTAGAAACAAAAAGTATTAAAATAGGGTAATAAAGCTAATTTTTTTCTTTTACACATAAAAAAGATGGATCTAAAATTCAAGCAACCACAATGTGTTAAGGATATAAAGTATGCGAAGGCCCTTGTTTTGAGTAGAGAGGAATCTGATTAGCTTTATAGACTTTTAAAGGAAAAATATATTTAAATACATATATTAAATGTAGGAATAACCACTAAAATAACAGAAGTATATAAATAGAAGGTACAACTCCTGAATCAGTAGTGGAAATATACATAATTTTAAAAAAAGTTAAGTGTATTTAATTACTTATTTAAGTAGTCTCTACACCCAACATGGGGCTTGAACTCATGACCCTGAGATTAAGAGTCGCATGCTCTTCCAACTGCACCAGCCAGGCACCCCTGGAAAAAATAGGTAATTTTTAAAATTTATTTACTCAATTCAATAGAAGGCAGGAAAAGAGATAAAAGAAGCAAAGGGAAAACAGAGTAAATAGGAAATATAAAATAGTAAGTAATCATAATGAATATAAATTCATCTACAAAGCCAGAGAGACATAGATTATTCTACTTACTATATGTGGTCTTCAAATGACACTGAAGAGGTAAAAACATATGGGGAAAATTGCATGCAAATACCCAGAAAAAAACTGATATGGCAACATTAATTTCCATCAAAAGGTAATTTCAAGAAAAATCATCAAATTATAGGAAGGAAGATATTTCTTACTTGTAAAGAAGGAACAATCCACAAAGAAGATATAAAATAATGGACTATAGATACTGAAAATATAGGTTCAAAATTTATAAACCAAAAGCTGACAGAATAGCATGGAAATGGTATATTCGACATTCCAGAGTTGCAGATTTTAACATACCTGTCTCAGAAACTAATGTCAAACGGGCAAAAATACATAAGGACATAAAGGATTTGAAGAACATAATTAACCAGCTTGATCCAATAGATATAAGTACATACGGAATGTGTACCCCATGGGGATCACATTAAATTTAAAATCAACATTCACTCATTTATTCACCAAATATTTATTGAATGCCTGATATTTGCCAAACATTGCCCTAGGCACTTGGAATACATTGGTCAACAAGATAAACAAAGATCCTGGCCTCATGAAGCTTAACATTCTAGTAGGGCGTAGGAAGAGGGGGCAGGGAAGTGAACAACAAACATAATAAGTATATAACAAGTTAGACACTGATAGATGCAGTTTGAAATAAAAGAGTTAGACCAGGAGGATTGGTGGAAAGGATCCTGGTTGTAGTATCAAGTAGGTTGTCTGAATCCCCTTGTTGACAGACTGAGATTTGAACAAAGATTGAAGAAGCTGAAGAGTCACGAAGATATCTGGAGGAAGAGTGTTCCAGCAGAGGAAACAGCTAGATCAAAGGCCATAGGGTGGGAAAGTACTGGCACATATAAGAAGTTATAGAGAAGAATAGTAGGAAAGAGAATCAGATCGTGTGGGTATAGGGTATTGTAAGCCTTTGTCTTTTACTCTGAGGAAAATGAAGAACCATTGCAGGATTTTGAGTAGAGTGGACATGATCTGACTTAAATTTTAAAAGAAACAAAACAGATGAACATAGGGGAAGGGAAGGAAAAATAAGATAAAAACAGAGGTGGGGTACACCTCGTAGCTCAGTCAGTTAGCATCCAACTTCAGCTCAGGTCATGATCTCGTGGTTCGTGGGTTCAATCCACATGTAAGGCTCCACATTGGCAGTGCAGAGGACTGCTTGAGATTTTCTCTCCTTCTGCCTCTCTGCCCCTCCCCTACTTGTGTGCACTCATGCACACCTGCTAGCACTCTATCTCTTCTCACTCCCAAAATAAATTTTAAAAAATTTATAATAAAAAAACAGAGAGGGAGGCAAACCATAAGAAATGCTGAAATACAGAGAACAAACCTGAGGGTTGCGGGGAGGGGAGTTGGGGGGAGTGGGCTAAATAGGTGATGAGCATTAAGGAGGTCACTTGTTGGGATGAGTACTGGTGTTATAGGTAAGTGATGAATCACTAAGTTTATAGAATTTAAAAATATATAATATAAGTATATAAATATTACATATATAAAAATATTTATATATACATATATTATATATACTAATATCTAGATATAGACTATAGTATATACTATATATATACTATACTATATATAGTGTGTGTGTGTGTGTGTGTGTGTGATACTATATATATATATATATATATATTATATATAAAGAATCATTGTAGCTGCTGCATTGAGATTTGACTTGAGACAAGTTTATGAGCTGGGAACTATTAAAGTAATCCAGGCAAGAGATAATGGGAGCTTGGATCATGTGGCAATGGTGGGAGGTTCTGAGAGTTGATAAGATTCTGAATATGTGAGGTGTGAGGGAAAGATGACTCCAAAGTCTATTGGTCTGAGCAATTGGAAAGATACAGTTGCTATCAATTGACATGGGGCAATCTGCAGATGACGAAGGTTGGGGAGGAAAATCAGGAATCCAGTTTTAGGTATGTTAAGTTTAAGATATCTATTAGATATCCAACTGGAAAAATTGACAGTCCTTTTGCATCTTTTTTGCATCTTTGGAGCATTTAGATGGTATTTAAAGCCATAAGACTATATGACATAGTGGAAAGCCATAAGACTATATGACATGGAGGGAAGACAATATAGAAAGAGAAGAGGACCAAGGACTAGAACAATAAAGATATTTGCCTAATTAAAATGCATTAAAGACCTAAATGTGAGATCTGAAACCATAAAGTCCTAGAAGAGATTTGCAGGCAGTAATTTCTCTGACATTGGCCATAATAACATTTCCTAGCTATGTCTCCTAAGGCAGAGGAAACAAAGGTAAAAATAAACAATTGGGACTACATCAAAATAAAATGTTTTTTGCACAGCAAAGGAAACCAATCAAACCAAACAAAAAGACAACCTACTGAATGGGAGAAGATGTTTGCAAATGATATATCCAATAAGGGCTTAATATCCAAAATATGTAAAGAAGTTACACAACCCACACCAAAAGAAACAATCAGATTTGAAAATGGGCAGAGGAGAGGCACCTGAGTGGCTCAGTTGGTTAAGCATCTGACTCTAAGATTTTGGCTCAGGTCATGATCTCACCGGTTTGTGGGTTCAAGCCCCACATTGGGCTCCACATTGACAGCATGGAGGCTGCTTGGTATTCTCTCTCTCCCTCTCTCTGTCCTTACTCTTTCTCTCTCTTTCTCTCTCTGTCAAAAATATATAAAATAAACTTTTAAAAATTATTTTAAAAAGGGGGCTGGGCACCTGGGTGGCTCAGTTGGTGGAGCGTCTGACTTTGACTTGGGTCATGATCTCACAGTTTGCAGGTTTGAGCTCCACATCCGGCTCACTGCTGTCATTACAGAGCCTGCTTTGGATCCTCTGTCCCCCTCTCCGTGCCCCCCACCACCCCACTCATGCTCTCTCTCTCAAAAAATAACATTAAAAAAAATTTTTTTTAACAAAAAATTGGCAGAGGACCTGAATAGACATTTTTCCAAAGAAGACATACAGATAGCCAACAGACAAGGAAAAGATGTTCAGCATTAGTAATCATCAAGGAAATGCAAATCAAAACCACAATATCACCTTATACCTGTTAGAATAGCTGAAATCAAAAACACACAAAATAACAAGTGTTGGCAAGGATATAGAGAAAAAGGAACCCTCATACATTGTTGATGGGAATGTCAGTTGGTATAGCCACTGTGGAAAATGGTATGGAAGTTACTCAAAAAATTAAAAATAAATATATGATTCAACAATTCTACTATTGGGGTACTTAACCAAAGAAAACAAAACATTAATTTGAAAAGATGCATGCACTCCTATGTTCATTGCAGCATTAATTTACAATAGCCAAGGAAAGCATGGAAGCAGCCTAAGTGTCCATCAATAGATGAACAGATAAGGAAGATATGGGGTGTATGTGTGTGTATGTATATGTATATATACACGATGGAATATTATGCAGCCATGAAAATAGATGAGATTGAGCCGTTTGAAACAACATGGGTGGACCTAGAGAATATTATGCTAAGTAAATAAGTCAGACCGAAAAAGCAAGACAAATACCATATGATTTCACTCATAAGTGGAAATATAAAAAATAAAAGCCAACAACAAATGAGTAAGAAAACAAAAACCAGAATCAGACTGTAAGTACTAGGAACAACTGATGGTTGCCAGAGGGGAAAAGTGTTGGAAAGATACAAGCTTCCAGTTATGGAAGGAATATATCATGGGAATAAAAGGCACAGGATAAGGAATATAGTCAATGATTTTAATAGTGATGTATCGGGATAAATGGTAGCTGCACTTGTGGTGAACATAGCATAATATGTAAACCTAACAAATCGTTATGTTGTACGCATGAACTGTTGTAACATTGGGTATCAATTATACTCAGAACATTAAAAATTAACAAAAAAGGACATTCAACTAATTATACCTAGGTGGTGCAAGTTTCACTGATTGGAACACCAGACTTTGTGATCATCCGTCTGAGTGGTTAAAAACAGATACGCTTTGCTCTTGGAGTTTTGATTCCAGTTTAATGACAGGTGTTGTATATTGCCACTCAGTCTGTATTAGGAACAGTAGTATGTATTTGTAAGATAGCCAGGTCACCAATAGTCTGTGGTATGGAAGAGGGGTATTTTATTTGTTGTTTTGTTTGTTTAAATATGTGCTAACTAAACATATAGAGACTGTGAACTTAACTCCAATAACACATTATTAGCACCACCCAAATTAACTAACCAGATAGTAACATTACATGCAGAATCTTGCAAACTGATTAGAAACAGAGCCCAGGGCACTCAAATATTAGTTCTTATATGTCCTTTGTGCTAAAACAAACAATATGTATGTGGTTCAATGTATGCCAGTCAGTCAGTCATCATGGAGCTTAGTTCTTTCCCAAATTGCATACTAAGCAGCAGACTCCAAGAATCTAATTACTTTGATCCCCACATTGGTCCTGTTTGCCACAAACATTGCCATGCTTCATGGGCCTCACAAGTTGTGTTTCTTAGAGAATGCATATGTAGCTCTTACACTCTGCAACAGTGTTTGCCTCGGCATAATTGTATTTGTGTGTAATTACATTGGCATTGCAATGTGGGAAGACAGGGTTGACAGGACCTTACTTGCGTACCCTGGGAGTTGTTTCCCCCCTCCCCCATGGCTGACTGAAGGAGCTGTGTTTCTGTTAGATTATACTGTGGGAGTTTGAAATGGACTTCTTATTAAATAGCACATAGACTGTTCTTTACCTGCCATGGGCAAGATTAACTGGACAAAAAATAGTACTCTCCTGTGATATATTTTATCTTCAACTTTTTCTCTGTAATGAATGGCTTTTTTTTTTTAAATCTCTTGTATCTTAGGCACAGGGAGAAACTTTTATGTCATCTTCAGAGTTATAGCTGTTCTGTTTAGCCTGCACAAAAGCTTAAACTTCTTTTGGCAGAACTCTAGCGAAGGGGCAAACTTATGTCCAGTGGAAATGAGAGAGGCAGAAAAAGGAAAAATTTAGATATTGAGAGGATTCAGTTGGCACAGAAGAAAATAATTTGAGCAAAAGAGAAATGAGAGCATTAAAAACTAAACCTAGCAGTTCAATGGCGTCTTCCATTTTCAACTATCTTGAAGTATTTTTAACTGAGAGCATGGACATAAAGCATATATAGATGGTATATAGACAACTCCTAAAGCATATGGACAAACATTTACACTGTATATGTCAACAGCATCTGCAAAGCAGAAAGTGTGTATACCAGTTCACCGTAGACTAGGAATGTTTGTTTATGTACTTTTCTGGGACTTGTACTATTATAAGAAATTAGATGTTGTGGCACCTGGGTTGCTCAGTTGATTAAGCATCCAACTCCTGGTTTCAGCTCTGGGTCATGATCTCATGGGTTGGTGAGTTCAAAGCCCTGCATCAGGCTCCAGGCTGACAGTGCAGTGCCTGCTTGGGATTCTCTCTACCTCCCTCTCTTCCCCTCCCCTGCTCATGCATGCTCGCAAAGCTCGCTCTCGCTCTCTCTCTCTCTCTCTCCTCCTCCTCTCATTCCTTTCTCTCAAAATAAGTAAACTTTTAAAAAATAAGAAAATTAAGTGTTGAGTTTGTAACTACATTTTTAATGCTAAGGAAGGAGGGTTCTCAGTAAACTTAGATGAATGGAGTAGACTTTATTTCTGAACCAACTATAATTCACAATTAGGAAAGTAGCTGAAGAATTAAAACTTCTACTGATCCATACATAGATTGCTTTTCTTAGTACAGTAATGGCTTTCTTCCTTAAACTCTGCCAACTACAATAATGGGAAATATTTTCCTTTTCTTACCAACCAGTGGAGCATTCAGCCAATTATAGGCTTTAAAGAACAATTACCAAAATATAAAAAGTAACTAAATCCGGCTGATGATAGTTAAAAACACTTGAACTTAAGAGACTTTCTGAACCTTTATGTTTGTAATTTATTTTTATAGGCTTCTACTACTCACAGCTTATGATGGTTCTCTGATTTTATACCTTTAAGTATAGGTTTCACTATCAAGAAGCTCACTGTTCCTAAATACTGAGCCTACGTTTTAGACATGCCACCAGATGGTAGTGTGTTTTGCCTGACACACAGATTACAAGCACAACATAAATATCAAACATATCTTTACGCACTAAACAAATGTATTTTAAAGGATACTCTAAAATATAATTATTTTATAGTATTATAAAACTATGGTAGTATTCAACATCTTTCTCCTTGACTTTTTAAAGCAACCTTATTGAGATAAACAACTTTTTTAAACAACTCTTTCCTGAACATCTATAGTTGTAGTAAGTTCTAACAAAAGTTTTAGATAAGTCATACTCTTATAAGCTACTTATTCAGTGTTTAACCAGCCATGTAACCTATAAAGCCCTTTGGGCTACTTCTAAGCTAATCAAAAAAGATGTAATTTGCTCTGTTAGTGCTCTTGATCATTTGCAGCATTTTTTCTCATCAGAGCCCTGTGAGCATTTTAGCAGAGTAATTACTTCATCATAATGATGACACTCTGCCTAGAGTGTTGTAGGACATGAGTGTCCCTGATCCTGGCTTGCTAAATGCTGATAGCACCCTCCAGTCTTTGTGAGAACCATCGTCCTTACATTATTTGCAAATGCCCCTGAGGCAGTATTGCCCCCACTCCCACCTTCACCCTTGAAAACCTCTGCTCAGGAGCACCTGGGTGGCTCAATCAGTTAAGCATCCAACTCTTGATTTTGGCTCGGATCATGATCATGACCTCACGGTTTGTGGGATCGAGCCCCACTTCCGGGCTCACGCTGATTCTCTCTCTCTCCTCTCTCTCTGTCCCTCCCCTGCTTGTGCATTTATGGGCACATGCCCTCTCTCCCTCAAAATAAATAAATAAACTTAAAAAAAAAAAAAGGAAAGAAAACCTTAGCTCAGCTTCTGAGTTGCCCCCTCTATCTTTACTTTTGGCTGTTTGTATCTGGTGAGGCCTAGAAAGAAAGTGTGAGTGGAGGAAAAGCTGCATAAGTTATTACATAAAAAGGAGGTAGCTTTTCACTTCTGTTCACCTTTTTTTTTTAGTCGTTGCTCAGTTTAAATTTCGTTGCAAAACACTAAACCTATAAACCAATTCTGGGACAGGTTTCTCAAAGGGCCTATATAATCCCTTATCCTTAAGTGAGTTTCTGAGATTTAAACTTTTATAATACTGGCATATTATTTAAGTATATAAGGGCAATGGGGAACGTTTTGTAGACTAATAAAAATTAGTGAACTTCATGCTCAGCAACTTGTGGGTCTTATCTTACTTTGCTTCTGTGTTACTGCCTTGTACCTGAAAATGGCACTGTCTCTTTCCCTCACCCCTAAGCGACCCACCAGAGTTTTCAGTGAATGTGTTTTGTTTGTTCTGATTTTTTAGCTTTTATTGCTTTTTCATAAAGAACACATGTCAGAAGCCCTCTATTAGGTGGAAAAAATTGCATGGCTTCTTTCTGCTCTTTATTTCCGTATATTGGAATAAGGCTGATACTTCACTCTAGAATGATTCATTTCAAAGGAGAAGTTGAGGGTAAGAGACTCATTTTGTGGTAAAATCCCTAGTATTTCTACCTCACTCAGAATCATCTACACAGGAGAAATCATTAAACATGAGTTCACATCATTGATCTTCCCTACCCCCCCCCAAGAAGGGGGAAGATTTTCGTAACATATAAATTAAAAATGAGGATTAAGATGGAAAATGGAAGGACAAAGGAGTCACGTGACAAAGAACTTCCTGTTCTCTTCAGAACTTCTCACATACGCCCTTTATCCCTCAAATAATGCGTGTGGCTCCTCTAGGTGCCAGTAATAAAAACCACAGTATAAATACATGGAATGGTAAATGCAGCTCTTCTGCACTCTGTTCTTCAGACTTGGCTGTGAGCTATTGGTGGTCTCCTTTAAAAGCACCTTATTTGTTCAGTATGAAATTAGATTACTTAAGAACGTATGGAAGAGTATGGCTTGACTGGGTTTTTTGTTTGTTTGTTTTTTGTGCTTATAATTCTTTTTTCTTTAATTGAAGTATAGTTGGCATACCATGTTATATGGGTTTCAAGTGTGCGGCACAGTGGCTTGACAATTCTGTACATTATGCTGTGCTCACCACAGGAAGTATGGTCCCCACCGATCACCACACAAGGTTAATACGGCATTATTGACTGTGTTCCCTCGACTGGACTTTTCATCTCTGTGATTTAGTTTATAACTGGAAGTTTGTGCCTCTTAACCTCCCTCACCTGTTTTGCCTATCCCTCTACCACCCTCTCTCCTGGCAACCACCGGCTTGTTCTCTGTGTTTATGAATCTGTTTCTGTTTTGTTTTATTTTATTTTATTTATTTTATTTTATTTTATTTTATTTTACTTTACTTTATTTTGTTTTATTTTATTTTATTATGCTTATTTTTGAGAAAGAGTGCTAGCAGAGGAGGAACACAGAAAGAGGGAGGCAGAGAATCTAAAGCAGGCTCCGTGCTATCAGCTCAAAGCCTGAGGTGGGGCTTGAACTCACAAAGCATGAGATCACGATCTGAGCTGAAGTCAGATGCTCAACTGACTGAGACACCCAGGTGCCCTGTTTTGTTTTTTTAGATTCCACATGTAAGTGAAATCGTATGGTATTTCTCTTTCTCTGACTTAATTCACTTTGCATAGTACCCTCTAGGTCTGTCCATGTTATCACAAATGACAACAGTTCATTCTTTTTTATGGCTGAGTAATATTCCATTGTATATACATACCCCACTTCTGTATGCATTCATCTCTCTATGGACACTTAGGCTGCCTCCATATCTTGGCTATTGTAAGTAATGCTACAATAAACACAGGGGTGCATATATCTTTTTAAAATAGTGTTTTCATTTTCTTTCCATGAGTTACATCAATGGAATTACTGGATTATATGGCATTTTTGCTTTTAAGTTTTTGAGGAACCTCCATACTGTTTTCCATAGTGGCTGTACCAATTTACATTCCCACCAACAGTGCACGAGGGTTCCCTTTTCTTCACATTCTCGCCAACACTTGTTATTTCTTGTATTTTTTTATAATAGCCATTCTGACTGGTATGAGATGATTGTAGTGTTGTTAATTTTAGCAGTATGGAGCCCTCGCTTTGCAGTTATGTAAATCTTGAGATATCCTGTAATCTCTTTGAAGATAGTAATCATGTCTTAAAGAATTTTATATAACCCTAATAGTATGTTGCATGGAGTAAGTACTTAATAGGGTTAGATGGATTGATGTAAGAAAAGTGTCAATTGATGATTGAAAATAAAAGTATTTTCTTTGGCACTTATATTCATAAATGGGACTGAAAATTATTGCTCTGTTTCAAACTCTTAGTTCCAAAAGGAGGCACAGGGATCTTAAACTACTTATACTTCTTAATTGTCATATTTGACTCATTACTTTCTTTCCAAAATCTGAACTAAAATACTGTGTATTGTGACTACTCAGAAGTTTTAAACTAAGCTACCAAAAAATTTGATTTGGAGGAAGCAGCATAAGAATTTTTGAAAGACTAGGTAATGTCTGCTAATTTAACAATCTCCTTTAGGCTTTAAAGACCTTGTGGTTTGGAAGCCATACTTACTTTCCAAGAAGAACTTTCCTATACTTTTGCTATATCTGATGAAATGGGTGTTGGTAAAGATTCTTTTGGCATTATGCCAAAAATAGAATTTTAGAATTGCAGTTCTAGATGATTGAGTTTCATGTTTGGGGCCCCATCAGAAAAGTCTAGGGCTGAAGTTTCTGGCTACAGTCATACAACATTTACTTATTGACTTACCCATCTCATAGTTTGGACTCGATTCTGACATTCACAAGTGCTAATGGAGAGGGTCTTTTATGATCTCTTAGCCAGAAGCACTTCAGAACTTTATTCTGTTGTCCTGTTTTCTTTTTTGTAACAAAAGAACTTGAAAAATATAGATAGGGAACATTTGAGATTGGGAAACCACTCTGAGATCATTTTAATTTTAAATGTAACTAATTCCAAGAAATTAGATTTTGCATGACTTGCAGAATGATAATATAAAGCCTCCGGGTTTTACAATCTAATAGAATTATGAGGTTTACTTCTAGAAGTTGTTCATAGCTAATATACCATTTTGCGGGTATATCTACCCCCTTCCACTGCACACCCATTTATATTTGTATGCTCTACCCTCAGAAAGTTTTAAAACTTAGTTTGGCTCAGAGCCAAAGAGCAAATGATGTTCTTTCTAGCTGGCTATTGTTTTACCTGTGCTTTCACATTCTGTCTGACCTTCTATACTCTTAATCCTTGCCCTACTCAAAATCTTTACCAGATGAAGTTTTTTTTTTTAATTTATTTATTTTTAACATTCATTTACTTTTGAGACAGAGAGAGAGACAGAGCATGAACGGGGGGAGGGCCAGAGAGAGAGGGAGACACAGAATCCGAAGCAGGCTCCAGGCTCCGAGCTGTCAGCACAGAGCCCAATGCGGGGCTTGAACCCACGGAGTGCGAGATCATGACCTGAGCCGAAGTCGGACGCTCAACCGACTGAGCCACCCAGGCGCCCCAAGATGAAGTTTTTAAAGAAATATTTTTAATTACTTTATCTATCCTGGATAAATATCAGGACCCTTTTGCAGGCTACCGGTCTCAGTTGAATAGCAAATACAGCAAGCAGAATAAAATGTTTTTTTCTGTGAACTTAATACTAATGCCATGTTTGATACCCAAAGTGTAATATGCTTACAAATTCTAACTACGGTCTCCCCCTTCATGTTGTAATAAACACTGTTGATTGATCTTGAATTATCAGTTTATTGGGGAAAGGGGGGAAACCATATTCTTCAACTAGGAAGAAAGAGTTGGAATTCCAAACATGCTTTTTTGACCTGATAGTCAGGAGTATACTGGTTCCTCTAGTGAAAGCCCTTCAGTGACATTCAAGGACTCTCCAGTCATGCCATAGAACACACAGAGGATTTGCAGGGTGCATTTGAGTAGTCTGAATATTTGTGTGGTGAAAGTCTGACAGTCTGACACTAGAGATGCTTCTGGGAATTGTATCAATCATAACAAAATCATTCTGTCTGGTTTTTGTCCACCAGATCCCAAATTTTGCAGAATAAGTAATGACTTTTTATAGCGTTTTCAGATTTTACTGATGAAGCAGTGTAATACTGGGTCAAATTTAGTTCAAAGCACCTATCCTTTGCCAGTTTGATAACTCAAGGATGAGATAATTCTCCTCCTGTCATGCCAGAGTAGAAACTGTTCTTTCTCTTCTCACCACCAAAGGACTTGTACTAGCTCTTTGTTCTTGACTTTCAAACTTTTTTGACATGACCCACAATAAGAAATGCATTTTAGGGGTGTCTGGGTGGCTCATTTGTTTACGTGTCCGACTTTGGCTTAGGTCATGATCTCGTATTTTGAGAGTTCGAGCCCCACATCAGACTCTCCGTTGTCAGCACAGAGCCTGCTTTGGATCCTCTGTCCCCCTTTCTCTCTGCCTCTCTCTCTCTCTCTCTCTCCCTCTCCCCCTCTCCCTCTCTCCCTCTTCTCCCCTGTCTCTGTCTCTCAAAAACAAATAAACAGTTAAAAAAAAAAAGAATGCATTTTACACTGTGACCCAGTAATGCTTATAAACGTATTATGCCTAACTAAAACAACGGGTTCCATGAAAGCCTTCCCTTACTCTATTCTGTGTCATGTGCTATCATATTTGCTGTTCTGTTTCACATTCTATTGATCGATGTGAACCACGAAATTGATTCATGGCCATCTAATGATCTTAGTTCATAGTCATTATGTTTTAGCCCAAGTGATTGCTTACTGCCATTAGAAAACCAGTTCTTTGGTGAACACCGTCTTAATTATATCTGTAATGAGAGACTGTCTTTCAAGAGTTCTCTGGAGTTAAAAGAAGTTATCTCATTTGGCCCATTTCCCACCCTTGTAGTATGAAAGAACTGGGTTTTTTTTTTTTAACTTCTTATTTTGAAACAATTTCAAATATTTTAAGAATAGTACAGAGAACTCTGGTATATCCTTCACCCAGAGACCACAGTCGTTTTTAACCAGGTTGTCCCAATAATGTTCTTTGTAGCAGAAGGATCCAATACGGGATCACACATTAGACCTGATTCTCATGTCCTCTTTAGTCAGTCTTTCCTTGCTTTTCATGACCTTGATATTTTAAGATGACAGGCCTGTCAAGTATGTCCCTCAGTTTGGGCCCAGTGTTTCCTCTTAAGTAGACCAATTTATGCATTTTCTACGACAATGTTACAGAAGCAGTCCTTTGCTTTTCATTATGCCCTAACAATCTGCCCCACTACTGGTAGTGTTGACCTTTGCCACTTGAGTAAGATGGTGTCTGCTAGGTTTCTCCACAGTACATCTCCCTTTTCCACTTTTGTGATTAATAGGCGATACTTGAGATTATGTAAAATCCAGTTCCTCATCCTGTGTTAACCTACTAGCTTTGGTATCCACTAATGTTCCTTCCTTGGATTGACTTTACATTGGTGTTTGCCAATGGTGATTTTTTTTTAATTTCATTACTCCTTTACAATTATTATTAGGTATTCTATTGTAAGGAAGAACTTTCTCTCCTCATTTATTTATATTAATGTGTGTTCACGGACTCCTTTTTGTTCAGTGGGTTATAACTTTTCACTGTCATTATTTATTTTGATGCTCAGTTTATCTCAAGTTGGCTTTTTAAGCAGGTCCTCCATGTCCTTTGTTATGTTCCCATTATTGTTAAAGTGCTTCCTTATTTTCTGACATAAGAGACCCAGGCTCATTTTCTTTCCCTGCCCCAGCTCTGGAATTAGCCATTCTCAGGGAGCCGTGTTCCTTTTATTGGAGAGTACATGTGGAAACGATGATCTGGGCACTAGGTGTGTGAAATGCTACTGGAGTGTTGCTCTTCCCCCATCTCGGCAGTGGAGAGAGCTAGGAAATACACATATAGATGCATTCACTTAGACACACGCGTGCGCGCACACACACACACATACACACACACACACACTTACATCTCTAGTTACTTATGTCGGCATATATTGAAAATCACTGGTTCACACTGATACCTTCAATCCTGCATATCATCACAAGGTTTATTCTAGCTTTACCTTTTTCTTATTTATACCTTCCTTCTCCAAGATTGAGAAATCTAGGTCCCATTACCCTCAATATGTTTATTGGCTCAACTCCCCTATATAAAGCCAATCTCCTAACTAGACCAGGTTACTGCCTGTCAGCATTGAGAGGATCAAGTGAGATAATGTATGTTAAAAACACTTTAAAATATAAGAGAGTTTACCATTGTTAGTACTGCCTAGAATTAGATGTAAGATAGAAGTGAAAAGAGACAGGAATAATAATTGGGAGTAACAGGCTTTTACGTTTCCTCTTCAGTTGCCAATGAGAAATGAAATCATTGTATAAACCTACAGAAACATGTCAGGAAACTGATCAGACTTGTTCTTGCCATTTCTTTGAGGAATAATGTAACCTGGTAGCTTTCATTCTAGATAGTGAAAAAGTATCCCTCCTTAATCCTTCCCTAGACAATCATGCTTGCTGTGGGAATGTTACTATTTAGATTTACATCAATATTTCTTTTCTAGGTGAAGAGATCTAATAGAGAAAAACTCATTCTTATCAGATGAGATTAACTGTATAAGTAGGATCTAAAACGTAAGATTCATAGACCTGAATTCCCAAAATAACTGGCCTTTCAGACACAGTATAATCTGGTTGTGGTGGAATTGATCAGTCTTAAGTTTTTAGATTGGGAATGAATTAAAGCCTATTTTATTTTATTTTATTTATTTTATTTTATTTATTTTATTTATTTAGAGAGAGAGTACATGAGTTGGGGAGAGGGGCAAAGGGAAAGAGAGAGAGATCCCAAGCAGGCACCATGCCTAGCACTGAGCCCAATACAGTGCTCACTCCACCACCCTGGGACCATGACCGAAGCCAAAAATCAAGAGTAGGACATTCAAGCAACTGAGGCCGCCCAGGTGCTCTTATAAACCCTTGTCAACCTGTATTCCTCAGACCAACCCCCAAATAGCTGATCACTTCCCTTCATTAATTTAACAAAATTTGTCATAAGAATAATGAAGATATCAAGATAATTAGAGGAAAAAAGAGTGGCATGCTAGGAAGATTTGAAGGAAAAAGTATAAATTTCACGTAGGAAAAGGGAGAGCAGGATAGAGTTTCCAAGAGCCCAGAGAGAAGTGAGTTGTTACTTTGGGGATAAACCCATTGGCTTAGAAAGCATTTGGCCTAGAAATGTTGGATAGGGTAGTGATGACAACAGAGTGCAAAAGATTAAATTTGAGATGTTTCAAGGCCAAATCCAAAAACCTTCAACACCAAGCAAATAAATTCCTTTCTTTTTACTCTTAATTTTCCCTGTGGGTAACTCAGTCCTGTGGTCTTGCATTTCTGCTACTGTCTCTGTTTTCCCTCTTCATTTCTGACCCCTTCTTTTCCCTTACCTGTAACCCCTTTCCCATTTGGTCTTCCCTGATTACGGTGTTTCAGAAAACTCTGGTAAGCTGTATACTTAGAGACTCAGCCATTAAAGTCTGCAATATACAGAGAGCTTCCTTTGCTGTGGGCCAAAGTTTCAGTTTGCTGGGCTTCCTTGTGGTGCGGCAAGAACGACAGGTCATTAATGAAACAAAGGGCCTGAAGGGTGCTTTGACTGATGTGTCTGTCAGGGCTTTGTTACTTAAGAGATCCAGAAGTTGAAAAGTCCCCATCTGATATTTAGCAAACTGTTCAGAGAAGTCCGCCGTTGAACGTGCTGCTTACTCCCGCCGAAGCAGTGGATACCAGAAGGTTGGTGGGCTTTGCCCCTGAGCATGTCCCCAAAGAGCCTCCCTTTATTCCTAGAAGCTGGCAGGCTTTCTTTTCTTCCTGCAAGTGGCAACCCGAATTCTGAGTTGAAAGTGAATCTTTGCCCTTGGCTCTTCTCCAGCATTCCTCGCTGAGCGAATAGGGATTTGGAATGTCAGAAAATAGAAGAGGGGAGGGGAAAAGATGTGTGTATGACTGTGAGTGTTTATATGTAAAAGCAGCTTCGTCTGGGAGGACTCAGGGAAACTTGACTTCCTCAGACGGCTTCCTTCTCATAAACTCTTGGTTCCTTATTTGTAGTTTTTTTGTTTTTGGGGGGTTTTTTTGAGTTGTTTAACCTGAATTTATCACAGCAGTTCTAAACCCCTTCCAGCCCAGTGGAGTCCAGCTAAGGAAAGACGGCATGATTTCCAGAGGATTTCTATTTCTTCCCTCTGGATAAAGCGATGGTAGTTCGTCCCAGGCTCGTCTCCGACAGGATCCAAGGTCATCTTTCCTCTGGGATTTAATCTGGTGTCATCGGGAACCTAGACTCAGGTTTTACTGGGGAGCAAGTCTCAATAAGAAGTGTCCTTTTGGGAGAATCAAGGACTCAATCTAGGCATAAAAGGTGTGGCTCAGCACAGCACCCTCACCGTAAGCTACAAGTCCTGGACACTTGTGGTTGAAGCTGAACTGAAAATATTGATGGAGCACGCCTCTCAGACTCTGTTTCACTGTGGACTGGCTTAGAGCGCAAGACTATAATTTACAGGGTGGCTTTTAATCCTTTATTTAGTTCTATCCAAAGTCTTCTTGCATCAACTAAAAGGAGAGATTCTGTGAGGGTAACCTGCAGGGGCACTTCTCAGCTTTGTGTGAAGAATCCAGTGGTTGAGTGTCTGTCTACATCCTGAGGAATCATGTCCTCTTTATATGCCCGAAGTAAAGAATTCACTCGGAATAGGAAGTCTCAGTCTGATTCTCCCCCCAGCATCTCCCTCCCCGACTGCCAAGACGCTCCGAGTAAGCAGTTTTTATTTACGTATGTTCTTAGTTGGGTCAGAGATGGAAAACGTATATGTAACTTGGGGAGTTAGGTTTAGAGCAAAGGCATTTCAGAGCATATGGGAATCAGTAGAGGAGAAAAAAATTGCAAGTAAAGACCCTGTGAGCTTTTCTGCAAGAGGTTGTGGTTCATAATACTTACTGTAGTCTTAAGTAAAAGCAGACTTAAATATGCAAGACTACGGTTTCTGTATTTTAGCTTTTAACTGTCAGTTGTAAGCTGCCTAACAGTACGATTTTAGAGTCCTTGTCACTATATCCTACAGGCGTTTCTTAATTTCTGTGGCTGTTTTTAATTGCTCCGTTTCCTGTTTGTTTTTTTGTGTGGGTCAAATACTACATTTCCAGAGATAAAGCTCCCAAATGGCCATGAAACTATAGATGTTAAACTTCAGTTATGGGCAAGTTCCTCATGAACATTTGTGTAGGTGTGTATATGAGAGAGTGTATACCTTTGCCTATTTTGTGTGTCCACTGAGTGATAAAGAGAGAGAAAAAAATACTTGGAGTCTTTACTTCTCAGTCACCCTCAGGAAACTTTGTGCTTCTAAAGTTCTAAATGACTCCTGGCTATTGACAACCAGCTGTGTGGAAGTGTTTGTAATACCCCAGGCAGATCCATTTGAGATTTTTTTTTTTCTCCTCTAGTGAATGTTTCTGTACAAGTGATTTACATCTGATTCAGTGTCTTCCCCTGTAGGAAACTGACAAAAGCAAGGAGTGCTACCATAGCAGTGATGGGAACCCTGATGGGCATATTAGGTAGCGGGCAAGGTAGAGCTCCTTCTTAGGGAACAAGGTTGTGCTGTAGTATATGTACAGAGTAAGTAGTACGGTGGTCATAGCTTCCTTATTTGGGGAGCTGTGGGGAAAAAATCTGCAAGAAACCTGAATTGACTATTGTGTTTCTTTTATTTTATATTCATTTTCAATGTCTTTCTCATGGGGCAAATTACCATGGAGTAGAATTTGGTATGTGGCATGTTGGTCTCGGACATCAGCTAGGGATCTTCAGCATTTTGTTAAAAAGCTATTTCATTCATAAGTTCTTGTTGTGAGTGGACTAGGAGGCCCCAGTGCCACCATCGCTGAGTCCGGGGACAGTTTCTTCAACGCTTAGGACGGCGTGCCTTTCTTTTCGAAGAAGCCACAGAATGCTTCCTCCTCGGCAGCTGTTGGGTACTTTTTGGTGGCTACCAAATGAGGTCCACAAAATGGAGCGCTTTTACTTCAGTTAGTGTTTCCCTTTGTTCCCCTCCCTCTTGCCCAATCAGCAATACCTTTTGGTGTAAAGAGCCCATTGTTAGCACTTCTCACCACTGTAACCAGCGTGCCCAGGGCAGTGCATGAGATGGCTCGCGAACATTCAACAAAATCTGTCTGGTGACACCCCTCCCCTTTTTTCCCTGTTTGAGTGCATTTCTTCTTTACAGTTAAACAGTGTTTTCTTCTTGTCTCGGTCCTGAGAGCTGCCATCCACCCTTTCCACCCTCCTTCCACCATCCCCCCCATCCCTGACTTTTTAGACAGAGGTCACAGTGGGAGAGAAATTGAAAATTTGGGTTACAGGAAACCAAAATGTGAATGGCCTTAATAAGAGACTACTTCCCAATTGTAGTGGTCAGCGGCTGTGGATTCCCATAATAGCATCTGCTTACTGTAACCAACTTCCAGGTCCACATGGCCTGAGGCTGTACTATAGAGAGTGTTGGTTTTCGCATATCATTCATGTTCCATTACGTTGCTGGTGTCTTTACTGTCTGAGAGAGTGAAAGGTATGTGAGACTAATTTGGAGGCTGTTGACACTCTGAACGGGCTATAAAACTAAGATTTATCTCCTACGATTCCCCTGTAGCCTAGTTTCCTCTCATGTACTGACTAGTTGGGGTGCTGCTTACAAACTGGTTTTGGATACTATGACCATCCCCCCTCTTAACTCAGTACGTGGTGCTCTTTAACACCTAGTGTTGTGGTGGTGATGTTGGGCTCATATGCCTTCTGATGCCTGGTTACTTAACTGACGGCCACTTCATTTTCCTTACCTCATTTAATCCTCAGTCACCCTGAAAGGTGGGTGTTGCTGTGACCATTTTATGTCTGAGGAAACTGAGATACATGGAAGAAAATCCGCTTACCCACATCAGTCAGCCAGCAACAAGCAGTAGAGCCCAGTCTCTCTGGCTCCAAAACCCATATTTATCCACAACACTGGATTACATATCAAATGTACTTGAAGGTTAAGGACATGCTAGGGTCACAGATGACAGTTAAAAGCGTGGGTAGCTGTGGGAATCCAAAATTCAGGCATAATGAGGACCCAGGAAACAAATTGCAGGAAGGAGGCAGGCAGCAGCTACAGACCAAGGGAGGGAATTGACAGGCTATCCTGAATCTCCCACGCCTGATTCTCAAATCCTAGAGCCTATGAACCACGGACCCCACAGAGCCTGAGACCGTGTGGGCTACAGGTCTTCATATTTCTCTCAGAGGCAGAAATGCTTGACTAAAGAGACTGGGAAATGTCTGTGCACATTTCAGAGTTAAGATCAGAACAACTCTCACTCCCCTCAAACTTCACTTGTGCACTTTCGGTTTTTTGCTAGAAATTGCACAAAGAGGTGTAGCCTCTGGAGCCAACATTCTTCAAGACAAACATTGAAATCTTGAGCCAGTGTATAAATATTTATGGTTTTTTCTTAACTGTTGTTAAAGAGGCTAAATATTAAGTGCTTCCATATAAGGAAAATGCCCTCAAAGGAAACTTAAAGAGTGGCTATTCACACGGAAGAGTATTTGGACACCTTTCTCTTAGTCAATGTTCAAGAAGCATGATGGGCAAACTATAAACTGCAACTCAAACAGGTATTATTTGTAACTTGAGAAAACAAATAGTAGGATTATTTGTCAGTACTAGAAAACTTGATCTTACCTACCTTTACTTTTAAACTCTCAGAAGCTTCTGATACTTTTAACATTATGTAATTCAGTGTTTCTGTACTCAGTAAGCTGGGATCGTTTTCTTTTTTTTTTTTTTTTAAGTTTATTTTGAGAGAGAGAGTGCGCAATTGGGGTAGGGGCAGAGAGAGTGGGGAGAGAGAGAATCCCAAGCAGACTTCGCACTGTCAGTGCAGAGCCCAATGCAGGGCTCAAACTCACAAATCATGAGATCATGACCTGAGCCGAAACCAAGAGTCAGACGCTTAACCGACTGAGCCACTCAGGAGCCCCTAGGACCCTTTTTAATAGTATAAAACTCTAATGCTTGCCTAGAGGTTGTACAACTAGTATCCTCCCTAATAAAAAAATCACTTATATATGGAAGGTAGTATGTGTCTTGCCAGCTAAGATTTTGTTTACTTTCTCTGGTTCGTATTTCAAAAATAGTACTTTTCATTCTCTGAACACAAAATCGCACTGTTAAACATGGTTTTTAAAAATACATACCTCTTTTCCCATAAAGAAAATATCCATCATTTATTCTTTTAGTATCCCCAACCCCCCCCCCCGCCCCCATCCTCCACTAAAATGGCTCTTCTAAGTGGTAGGCTCCTAATATTGCGGTTTTGGTCTCTGTTGACCGTGGGTAGTGAAATAACTTTGTTTAACAAGTCTTTTGGCTTCCACACTAGGTTCACTCTAGTTCAACATCTCTTTTGTCTCTAAAATGTGGGGAGCTCCCTGAGTAACGGATCTACTCATCTCTGATTTTCTTGCTCAGGGAAAGCAGAACAACTTCCAGGTTCATTCAGATTTCTAATAGAAACCACACCAGGTATTTATTTACGAGATTTTGAAGGCTTAGCTTCTGTTCTCATACTCTGAAGCAACCACCTGATGTGCCAGGTTAACACAATTAGTAGAAAAGCTTCCTTTTGATGTAATTTTCCAACATTAAAAAAATAATTCTGAACTGTAAATATGTTAGACACCTCTAGTTCATGGGGTTTTTTTCTTAATTTTTTTATAAATGTTTATTTATTTTGGGGAGAGAGAGCGTGAGTGGGGTAGGGGCAGAGAGAGAGGGAGACACAGAATTAGAAGCAGGTTCCAGGCTCTGAGCTGTTAGCACAGAGCCCAATGCAGGGCTCGAACCCACAAACTGTGAAATCATGACCTGAGCCAAAGTCTGATGCTTAACTGACTGAGCCACGCAGGTGCCCCTCTGGCTCATGGTTTTTAGTCACTGTTTATATTATTGGGTCTCAAGTATATAAATTCTTTTAACTTAGAAATTAATCAATTTAGATGGTTTAGCAGTTTTAAATCAACTTGAAAGCAAGAGCCAGGTAATCATTGGTCAATACTCTCAAATTATTTGCTAATTTAACAAAATATTTTTAATACAGGCCTATCCAAAGATAACAATACTAAAGAATGTCCAAATTGTATTGCTTAGTTGATATTTATTATATTGAATCATCTTGAAATAAGTAGGTCATCAGCTGAAACCTGGGAATCTTTTAATTAGACAGATTTTCTTGAATTGGTTGGTATTTACGATAATAGGATTGGACCTGTATCTATAAAACAAAATCAGTAGCATTTTCCCATTTAATCTGGATTGCTACTCCTTCAGGATTTATATCTCAACTGAAAATCATACAAAGATTTTACATAATGTTTTTCACTCCAGCCATTAATATAAATAAAAAGAACAACTAACCAACTTGTTTTATAACCAGCTCTACAAACTAATCAGAGAACATTTGATAAACAAGTGAGTGTTGAAGGATTGCTGCTTTCCCGAGACCTTGTCTATGTGGCCACTCGGGTTAACAGGCTCCATTCTGCGTCTTAGCCTTCCAGACTGTCAGCATTGATAGTCATTCTTTGCATGTCCTTTCTGCTCTCCTGTGGCAAACACCAAACAGTTCTTTAGTGTATGTATTATCTCTTAAAAAATATTTTTAACATTTATTTATTTTTGAAAAAGAGAGAGAGGTAGACAGAGGATCTGAAGCAGGCTCCATGCTGTGAGCACAGCACCCGATGCGGGGCTCAAACCCACGAACCGTGAGATCGTGACCTGAGCCGAAATCAAGAGTTGCCACTTAACCAGCTGAGCCACCCTGGCACCCCTAGTGTATTTATTATCTTATCCTTTCTACCTCTCATACTGCATCTGGGCACTACCAATCCAGAATTCATTTTTACTTTATAATCCATTGTCATAGAATGAGAAACGTTTGTCTGGGTGAATAAGGCTATTAAGGATGCAATCTGTTAACCATTTTTTCTCTTTCTCATTAAAACCACTAGTGTATCTGTTTCATTTCTTTTTTTTTTCTTTTTTTTAAATTCCACTCAAGAAAAATCAATGCAGTAATTCTGTAACCAAGGAATCTTCTATGCAAGAGTGGTAGAACCCATAAAAACAAAAGCAGTTTCCCTATCTGGAATCTTGGATAAACAGTAGAGTAGTTAACCCATGTTCTACATAAAGCTGGATGAGATGGCATCTGAAGTCATGGTTTCTCGACCAGAAAGACAGGGAGTTTTGAAGGTATTGGTTCCTTTCCTGGAATTTCCAGGTGACAACACAGAGATGCAAACCCTGTTCTACCCTTGGCCCTCCAGTCTTCTTGTTCCATGATAAATGTTTATCAAGGCCAGCTACTTTATTTTGAATCATCCCACAATTAACATTCATGAGCATCTGCTATGCAATAGGCTGTATACTGGACACTGGGATTCAGAAATGAAATTTATAGTCCCCTACAGTCTAATTGGGGAGATAAAAACAAAAATTAAGTACAGGGTGTTTTTGTCTTAGGAGGTCAGTCAAGTGGTAAATACATTAAGCTGATGTTTAAAGAACAGTAGAGGCTTGGTGGTTAAAAAAGAAGGAAATTGCATTACAAAAGTGGAAAAAATATATGAGAAAGTATAGAATTATTTTGAGCTGCAGATCAATGTGGCTAGAACAAAAGATATGTTTAGGAGTATAATAGGAAATGAAGTTGGAGACATAGCAGGGGCCATGTCATATGTGTTCTTAGTATGTCACTCTAAGGATTTGGGGAGTTATCCTGTAGATAAAGGATTGAAAAGCTGAAGTAAAATTGCTGTGATCAGTTGCTTATTTGAGGGAGATTTCTGGCATCTATGGAGGCTAGATTATAGAGGCAGGGCCTGGGGGTTAAGTCAGTTGCCCCAAATGCTGTACTCCAGTTGAGAAATGATAAGGTCCTGAACAGAGACATTCTTCAGGCAGTACAGAGAAGCATTCAGCTGTTTAGAAGGCAGAACTGACAAGAGTTGGGGATTAATAAAATGGGGGTAAGGATGAGCCTGGAGAGGCAGAATCAAGGGTGACTCCCAGGTCTCTGGTTTAGATGACTCTTTAGAAGATGGCATGACAAAACTTAGTTGGCATATGCGGGAGGGAAAAAAAGGTGTGAGGTGGAGAAACGATTTCACTTTTGGATATGTTGAATTAGAGGTACTTTGGAACATTTAGATAGTGATATCTAGGAAGTTATTGGTCTAACCCTCAGGAGAATATTATGGGCTGAAAACATTGATATTTATGATTAAGCCATGGGAGTGGTGAGCTTGTCTAAGAAGTAGATGTAGCATAAGGAAAAAGCTGAGGATAATACCTTGGGGCTGGCGGTGTAGGTAGTAACAACAAGCAGATAGAGGTGTGTGGCTTCCCATGGTTTTTCCTATTCGGTTATCGCTGGAGTCACATGCGGGAAAGCAGGTATTATATATTGTTTGTTTGGTTCTTTATTTATATATATTGTTTATATATTATATATATTTTATATATATTGTTTATATAATAATAATATTGTTTGTGTGCGTGTATATATATATGTATGTATGTATGTATAATGTTTATATATTGTTTGTTTATTTCTTTAGTTCCCAAAGAACCCAGAAATTTAGATCAGTTTAGGGTCAGTTAAGAGTTTAGGGTTCTAGTTTTGTTTTCAGTGCATAATCAGCTGTGTGACCTGGGGTGGTTTTTCAAATTTGAAAAAGTTCCCAATTTAATCAGCAGTGTTTTTTACTTCTCTTTCTCAATCTCATAATATTTGTGTGAGCGGACAACCAATTATCAGAAGACCCAAGGGAAGCAACTAGAGTTGGCTTTCATCTGCCTTTTATTCTTTTTCAGCCCCTTTTTGTTTCTGTTCTCAACCTGTTACGCAGTGAATAGCAGTTATCCACAACCAGGGGTTTTCTCAGCACAACAGTCTTTGGTTACACAATGCAGGGGGTTCTACCAGTTCAATGATTAGATAAAGATACTGAGAGTATGTCTGGACTTTAACCTCTGTATAGTTCATTATGAAAGCAACATTTTCATACAGGAGTTGTTACACTTTTGCGTTTATTGACTTCACGTGGTTGGTTATCTGGAAGAGAGTGTAACTATCCAGACAGTAAAATAATGACCTTAAATGTCTGTAGGTGAAAAAGGGTAAGTAGGAATTAGCCTGGATAATCAAAATCTACAAATAATCAAAACCCTTTGCTTGAGTGCCAAGGAATTTGTTCGAGCTTATTACTCTTGCAGCCAACAAGCATTGGCAGAGCCAAAAGACCAAAGAGGAATGAGAGAGAATGGAAAAACAGAGAAAACTGTAGGAATATCAATAGCTAAATATTTATAGAACATTTACTATATGCCAGGCACAGTGTCAAGCCCTTACGTTTATTGTCTCATTTAGTGTTTTTGATAACATTAAACACTGGGTACCGTTTCCACCACTTTACTGATGAAGGCACTGAGGCAGGGAGAAGTTAAATAATGAATATAATTGTGCTGGAGCGTTTAACCAGTAAGCTGTGTAGCCAATCCAATAAAACTACCATGTCTCCATTAAATAGCTCCTGAATTATTGTTACTATCCCTGACTACTGAATCTATTTCAAAAAGAGAGATTGTGACCATTAAACTTTATTTAAAGGAGGAAAAACTTCACAGCATAATTTAGGAAGAAACAAATATAAATTAGTAAAAAGTAAGAATTTTGCATCGCCTCAAAATAAGTATAAGTTTATTATTTTTAAGTGTTTATGATAAAACTGTTGCTAAGGAGCAAAGATCTATACCCTTAAAGGGTTATAGTCTAGAATTTTTAGTGAGTGTATTAACTGTGCATAAGTAGTTACTCTAAGGCCATGTATCAGTGCTCAAAAGTAGATCCTTTTAAGTGAAGTCATTTCTCTTATTTTGTTTATGCTATTAATTTGCTTTTAAAGTAATTTTTAAACAGATGGCACAAAAATATGCTTGAATTCAGGACTTGTTAAATTATAACAAGTCCTGAATTTGAAGAGCCTGAATTACTGAAGTTTTCCTTATCTGAGGGACCCTTCTCCTGCCAAAAATCAAACAAATTGCAAATACATCCCCTCTCCCAAATTTCTTCATTGTAAAATACTTGTTTTGTTCTGGGAGCAAAATTTAGCCCCATAAATCCAAAGAATCTTATGCATCTGAAGACCTAAAATCCATTTGAGGGGTATAAAATGTCAAATTTAGTGGCAGAATCAAGAAAAGCTTCAGTTCTTTATCTTCTAGAGCTTCCAGTATCACTTTGCGATAACTGTGACCCTAACAAGGTCCCATCTTATAAATCACTCATGATAGTGTCTGTCTTCATGACCACCTCGTTAGGCCTGTTCTTTTCACGAAGCCTTGCTGAATATTTCTAGTCAGGACTGGTTTCTCTCTTTTCTGCCTACTTTTTTATTTGCCATATGTAGCAGAAAGTCTAGTGTTGGATCGCTTTCTTGCATCACTCTCATTGTTTTATGGATATACTTATCTTTCCTCCTCAAAGAAGGCTCTTTGAGATCAGAGAGCCATGTCTTAGATTCTGCAGATACCCATTTTTAAATTTTTTTTAAGTCTACTTAGTTGTTTGTTTAGAGAATGCAAGCAAGGGAGGGGCAGAGAGAGAGGGAGAGAGAGAGAGAATCCCAAGTAGACTCCACTCTTTCAGTGTGGAGCATGATGTAGGGCTGGATCTCAGGAACCATGAGATCAAGACCTAAGCTGAAATCAAAAATTGGATGCTTAGCCAACTGGGCCATCCAGGCACCCTTGCAAATATCCATATTATTCCTCTAAGTATCGCTCACAGAGCTGGGCACACAAAGACACTTAATATAAATATAAGGAATGAACACTACTGCCTAATTAACATTTGATCTCTCTGTTCCTACCCCATTTGGCCACTTGGAAAGGAGTCAGAGGACACATACTAGAAATCCCCATTTCTGCAATGAAGGCCAACCATAGGTCTTCCCAAGACAATTCAGATATCTGTTTATTTCAATTTGCTCATGTATCTATAGCTCTAAAGTATGTGAGTTAAAATTGAGCTTCTGTGGGGACAGAAAGAGAAAAGGCTAAGAACGAAGAAAGTCCCTGACCTTGTGTGGGACCTACTTAGAAGTAAAAAGTTTTGCCTTATTGTTATTTAGTTTCCCAAGTATTTATTTCCTCTTGAAATGTGAGGTCTGGAGAGCCTCACTAACCCCTTTGCAAAGGTTTTGATTCACCAAATTTAAAATAACTGCTACCTAAACAGGCCACTACACGATATATACCGTGTAAAAAAAAAAAAAAAAAAAAAATCCATCTCTTCCCAGGCTTTGGGAATGGAAACCTTAATGCCCAAAAGAGGTGTAGTGGTGGTCAGTAACAGCATCTGTTGAAGAACTTTAACAGAGGAGTAGGCTGAGAGCTGGAAACTGACTTAGAGGCTTCTAAATTTATGACTTATTACATGCAATACTAACAATATTGGCGGGGGGGGGATGATCAGGCATCTCTTCTCATGTGTTCTCTAAGCCTGGTTTTTTAAAATCATCTGAATGTATTTCATGGGCTGCCGTAGTTTCAGGTGGCTGTGCTCAGCAGTATGGACCTAAAACTTGAGCTATGGGGAAAGGAAAAATATGTGTTAAATGTGAGATATGTGGCCCACGTGCTAGAGTCACAAGTTTTAGAGCTACTCATTCTCATTTTCATCATGTGGTGTGCAGCATGTGAAAGGCTAGATAGAGAAGGGGCCTGAGCCTTCAGACATATTCTTGGATCATAACAGTTTATGAATTATCTTAAATATAAGATGGCTTACGGGCACCTGGGTGGCGCAGTCGGTTAAGCGTCCGACTTCAGCCAGGTCACGATCTCGCGGTCCGTGAGTTCGAGCCCCGCGTCAGGCTCTGGGCTGATGGCTCAGAGCCTGGAGCCTGTTTCCAATTCTGTGTCTCCCTCTCTCTCTGCCCCTCCCCCGTTCATGCTCTGTCTCTCTCTGTCCCAAAAATAAATGTTGAAAAAAAAATAAAAATAAAAAAAAAGATGGCTTGCCCTGGATATTTTAGAGAGGCCTTAGTATATTCGTAAATTTCCTTCCATAATAAGTGTGATATGTGAGTTCCAAAAAATCTAGAAATTCTTCAATAGCTAGGAATATCGACAAAGAAAAGGTATAGGCCTGCACAAAAGCAGAACTACAGGAGCACCTGGGTGGTTCAGTCAGTTAAGCATCTGACTCTTGATTTCAGTGCAGGTCATGATCTCATGGTTCATGCAATTGAGCCCCATGTCGGGCTCCACTCTTTCAGAGTGGAGCGTGCTTAGGATTTTCTCTCTCCCTGTGTCCCTCTGCCACTCCTCTGCTGTACATGCATATGTGTGCATGCTCTCTCTTTCTCTCTCAAAACTAAATAAAAAGAAAGATACTAAGAACTGTAAAATTCCAATAATATTTAGGTAGCGTGATCTATAGATTTAACAAAGATGTCTATTTCTGTAATTTAGTAAACAATGATTTATCTTTTGAAACAAAGTGAGGTGTACTAGAGTAACATGAGGTGGCATTATATCATCTCAATTCTACATGCAAGATTACATTGGATAGTCACAGTCGGGCAATAATATTTTTCAGAGATATTTATGATATAAACTGAATGTTAAGTACTGTATTTCTTGTTCGTTTTGTTCCCTATGTATTAAGTAATTGGGAAAGATAAATCGAGGAGCATAATATGATAAAGTTATATGTAATTTAATATTTTTAAAAGCTAAATTTTGCTTGGAAGTATACTCTAACACACAGCTGCATACACAGATGCACACTTTTCTCCAGCATAAGTCTGTGCTTTCAGCATTATTCTAACTGTGAATGCATATGATCACCCAGCTGTAGTTAATTGGCCATATACTCTTGACATTTCTTACTTTGAAGAAGTTATAAACTATAAAACCATGTTTTTTTTAAAGGGGATCCTTGTGGTAGTTGGAGTTCTAAAATGACTCCCCAGCAGTGTCCTGGCCTAATCTCCAGAGTCCATAAATATGGTGAGGTAGTTCTCCTATGATTATGTTATGTGGCACAATCAACCTAAAGACAGGGAGATATTTTCTAGGTGGGCCTGATCTAATCACATGACCCCTTAAAAGCAGAGAGCTTTCTTGGTTGATGACAGAAGGGGAAGCCAGGGAAATGTGAAGTGTGGAAAGGACTCAGTGTGCCGCTGTTGGCCTGAAGACGGAAGGGACCACATGGGAAGGAATGTGGGCCCCTCTAGGAGCAGTGAGCAGCCACCCGCTGACAGCCAGCAAGGAAACGGAGATCTAAGACCTACAGCCACAAGAAACAGGATTCTGCCAACACCCTGAACGATCTTAAAAGCAGACTCTTCCCCAGAGCCTCCAGATCAGAATCCATCCAGCAGACACCTTGATTTCTGTCTGGGGAGAACCTGAGCAGTGCAGGGTTCCCCAGTAGAGCAGTGCTGGACTTCTGACCTACAAAACCTGTGAGACAATAAACGGATGTTTTGAGCCACTGTATTTATTATATTTGTCACAGCAGCAATAGAAATCTAATGCAATTGAAATATTTGATGATATTAAGGAATTATTCGGGTTTTTTTGATGTGGAGGAATAAAACCTGATACAGACCTCCCCATCACTGACCTCTGCTATCGCATCTGTATGTAAATCTTGAAAAATTTTATCCCACCCCCTTTTATATTTCCAAATTAAGCAGGATCTCCAAACAGAGACTCAGAAACAACAGAGACTCAGAAAGATCCCTTTCACAATTGGATACCAGGAGACTCTCAAGTTTCTCAAGAACCCCATCTGTTTGAGTTATAAAGGTTATATTCTTCCCTTAAGGTAGAAAGCTTAAAAAAACCTTTGTGTCTCTCCTAGGCGTATGTAGGAAACCAGAATGGTCCTTAAACTCAAGAAGTTATAGAATTACATTACTTTGCAATTAGCTCAGATAATGAATAGATGTGCAGTAGCCCTACAAATCTGAAAGGTCCATGTTGCAGCCACACTCCCATCCTTGATTTGTTCATCATCAGTCATTAATCTGAGAACACCGAAGGGAAAGGCTGGTTCTCTGTAGGCCATCCCAGAATAGCTCAAATTGTTTCCCCTGGCTCAGCTAGTGCACGAGAACATGATATAAAATGTTCTTTCTGCTTAGTCCCTTTCAGGGAAAATGTAAATAGGAGATTTTTTCCCATCACTGTGGGGTCAGGCCCTAACTCCAAAAGAACATAAGTTAAACCCGTTTCAGTCTTGGCAGTGGACATGTGACTTGGTCTCATTCCTTTCCCTTGGGCCCAGCTTTCCAGAGCCACAATTTTATTTTAAACTTGGTCAAAGGAGTTTGGTTTTAATTATGTGCCTTCCTGAACTCCCGATAACTTTCAAGTTAAAAGCTTTTGTGGGATTTTTCTAAGCCAGTCTCTGGTGTTTTGAGAGCCCTACACATTTCACAAATCAAAACCGGCCTGGTTCCTGTCCCTTTCCAGGATTGCCATCTGAATTATTGGCGATCTTCACTCTGTTCTTTTATTAGAAACAGGTCCCAACCAATGAGATTACTGTGGGAGAATTTCATGAGGCATGAAAGGAGAGAGCCTGCTTCTTGGTTTTAGAGCATTTTTTAAAAACTATGGTCTATCTAATCATTTTTTTTTATCTCTGTTTTCTGTATTCATACTGGTTTCTGAGCAACTTGTAGTCTCTTCTGCTCCAGGGTCTCATTCACAATATCTAATGCCCCCAGTTGAGCCATAAAAGCTGTGAAAGTAATTTCTTCTGTGAACAGTTTTTATCTAGTTCAGACACACTGAAGAATACCGCCTTAATGGCCGTCATTCATTTGTCTTCAGGAGAAGGTAGAGCAACAATCTTTAACTAAAATACTTAGAGAAGTTCCTTCTAAGACTTCCTGACTAGAGCATGTGACATAATACATGTATGTGTTAACCTGCAAATAGGATAGAAAACTCATGCCTTCTCTAAAATATATGGTGTCGTCATGTACAGATAAGCTCTTTAGACCCTATTGAAAGAATAGAACAAGAATAACTGTTCTGTTTTTAAAAGAGAGCCTACAGAGAAAAATAGGGCTATTGCCAGAACACAGGTAAGAGGAACTCACATTCCTAGCTTCCAAAGGATCCTAGATTTGGCCGGGGTCCCTGAGCCCTGTGTTGTAGGACCTCTCCTTATTTGCTGCCCAGTAGGCTGGCTTCTTAGAATCTTCTCTGGGAGAACCTTCACTGTTCATTTCCCTAGCCTGTGTTCTGCTCACCTCTTAGGATGTCACTTCCTGGCTCACTGTTCCCCTGAGACCACTTAGGCAAACTCCCACTCTATCTTGTCTCCCGCTCTCCCCATTCACTCACTAGACTCCCTGCAGGGATGGCAGTCAGCCTTTTAGAATGAGAAGCAGTGTCAGGGTAACAGTGAACTGTGCTTAGTTTGATTGACAGCAGGATAAAGAGGGAAAATTGAAGTTAAGTCTCCACCAATTCAGCAACTCTGTTCCTTTCACCCAAGAAACCCAAACTTTTCTCTCCCTAAATCTAACTAGTGTTGTTGTTGTTGTTGTTGTTGTTGTTGTTTTTATCAGATACCAGATTATCTAGAATACCAAGAAGCCAAGCAAAGCAATAGTTTCTAGAGGTATTCCACCAGTGAAAATGAGAAAGTATGACCTAAAAACCTAAGTCATTTTATCAGAAGCTGGGGGATTGAGCTCTAAATCCTGTATACTTTTAAGCTGGCTTGCCTTTCAGCCCTACAGGAACACTCGAGCTAATTTCTATTACAATGAGAAAACCATCGTCTTTAGAAATCCCAGTTATCTTCCTTCTTTGAAATGATACTGTGTTATGGTAATACGCTACCTCTTACTGCATCCACATCTCCATTCATGAGGTTTATATATTCTCCTGTAATTGGTTGGGTTGACCTTCCCAGGACATAGCTAAGGTAGCCCTTGAAAACAACAATTTAAAAAAACCCAAGGATTCCAGATAGCTCCAAAAGTCAGGTAAAAGCATGGGTGGGGGGTGGGGGAGAAACATCAGAAGTAGTGAGGATAGCTCAAGGATTAAGAAGTCCTACTTTTGGAGGGCCCCTGGGTGGCTCAGTTGGTTCAGCAGCCGATTCTTGGTTTCAACTCAGGTCATGATGTCATGGTTTGTGAGTTCAAGCCTGACATTGGGCTCCATGTTGACAGTGCAGAGCCTGCTTGGATTCTCTCTCTACCTCTCTCTTTGCCCCTCCCCTGCTCACTCTGTCTCTCCCTCTCAAAAATAAATAAATAAATATATATATATATATATATATATATATATATATATATATATTTTTTTTTTTTTTTTTTTTTTTTTTTTAAAGAAATCATACTTTCAGGGCGTATACGTAGCTCAGTCAGTTAAGTATCCAACTTTGGATTTTGGCTCAGGTCATGATCCCATGGTTTGTGAGACTGAGCCCTGCATTGGGCTCCATGCTAATAGTGCAGATTCTCACTGTCTGGGATTCTCTCTCCCTTTCTCTCTGCCCCTCCTCCTCATTTTTATGCAAAATGAATAAATATTTTTTAAGAAGTCCTGCTTCCGGGGCGCCTGGGTGGCGCAGTCGGTTGAGCGTCCGACTTCAGCCAGGTCACGATCTCGCGGTCCGTGAGTTCGAGCCCCGAGTCGGGCTCTGGGCTGATGGCTCAGAGCCTGGAGCCTGTTTCCGATTCTGTGTCTCCCTCTCTCTCTGCCCCTCCCCCGTTCATGCTCTGTCTCTCTCTGTCCCAAAAATAAATAAACGCTGAAAAAAATTAAAAAAAAAAAAAGTCCTGCTTCCTCTGATATCTGGATCTAGGCACATTGTCTACTCTCATGTCTACTGGATCACTCATCACCCAGACATTGTTTATTAAAGTTCACCCCAAAATCAATTGATAACACAAATCTTAACCTGCCTTAAAAACAATGATAAACAACAGACTGTGATATTTGCTACCTCCTCGCAGCCAGAAACCAGTGTCATTCATCAGCTTCTTAAGTGGCTGTCTGTGGGAAACCTGTCCTGCAAGCATGCCCATGGGGACAAGAACGAGTAGGACAAGCACAGGTTGGAGCACCCAGGTTGGAGCACCCTTTGTATTACCTTCCCCTACATGCTGTCATCTGTGGAGACATTAGTCTAGGCCTCTTGAAAACCCTGTGGAATCTACCTTTTCACATGCAGAAACCTGATGGCTGCTTGGTAGCTCTAACCGATTTTTTGTTTTTAAGTGTTCATTTTTTGTATCAGCCTCCTTAGTGGAGGCCATGCGGGTACACACAGCCCTACCATCCCGTCACGTATCTGAGAATTTTGTTGGGTGTGATGACAGGACATAAATAGCTTCATAGTGCTTCCAGACCATTCTAAATGAAAAAAGGTTAATCACATGTCCTTCTTATAGGAATAAATCAGTGGAAATGGTTAGCATGCTAACCATTTATATATGTATAAATGGCTATTTTATATATATATATATATATATATATATATATATATATATATCACGGCTAAGATGGATACCTGGTAAAATCCCAATGTCCTTGTCTTAGTGAAAAGAAACACTGTTTCTTCACTGTGCTGGCAACTGCCAGAGTCTACACTGCTGGCCTGCCAACTTGAAGCTGAAAATGTAGCTAAAATCCTACCCAACAAATTAGATATTTGCAAAGAGGAAACTAACACATTTTCAAGTGAAGTCCCACATTTTAGGAATAAAAAAATCAATAAATAAACATGATTTTTCAGTAAGGCCACATGGTGGCCTTAGTGCACACCATGCAAGATAGACTTATATTTCAGTAGGAAGAAGCAAAAGACGGCACAAGGCAGAGCAGTTGGATTGTAAATAGGTCTCTTTCCATACCTGAGAGATGGTGTGAAATGTCTTTGGAGAAACTGACACAAATGGTTCTCCCAAGGAAAAAAAATTAATAATAATTATTCTCCCATATGGATAATGAAGTTTGAAAGAGGCAGTTCTGCCTAGAAGCAGCAAGAGAAAGTAAATGGTCTCCTAAATTGTTTCATTTGGTTGTGAGCACAATTCCCTGCATCAAAGGTCCTAAGTTAACTTGCTACTCTAACCCAGCAGCCAATATAGTATTTTTACAACCAAAAAGGGAATGGGGTAGGGAGGGGAGGGAGGACAGGAGAGGAAGCTGACATTTTAAGAACGCGCTTCCTTTTATAACTATCACATTTAGTTCTTACTGTAAGAGTAAGTGGTAACTTGCTCAAGGTCACATAGTAAGATGTCAGAGCAACAATTAGAACTCAGGTGCAGCCAACGATACCACGCTTCTTCCCAGAAGCATTAGCAGTTTAGTTCAGTGAGTCTTTACTGAGCACCTATCATGTTCTTGCACTGTAGGCCCTGAGGATGTAACTGGGAATAAGTGCATGGATCACAGATAAGGAACCCCCTCCCCCCCCCCCCCCGCCCATAACAACATGTTTTTTTAAAACGTGTGTATGTACGTGTTTGTATTTCTGTAACCTTATCTTAAAATTCGTGACTTTTTGGAAGCCTTTGTAGCTGGATCCCACTGGTTACCACTGTTACCTCCTTAGCACTTACTCACATGTTTTCCCTACATTGCTTCAGACGAGCGTGTTTATTATGTTCATGGTGCTCTCCTGACTCTGTCATGCAGCTGATTCTGTTTATTCTTCCTTGGTGCCTCTTCTACAGGGCTCTGCACACAGTGGGTTCTTTTTTTTTAAGTTTATTTATTTATTTTGAGGGAGACAGAGACAGCATGAGTGGTGGAGGGGCAGAGAGGGGGGAGAGAGATAGAATCCCAAGCAGGCTCCAAGCTGCCAGCGCAAAGCCCAACATGGGGCTTGAACCCATGAAGCTGTGAGATCATGACCTGAGCCAAAACCAGGAGTCAGATGCTTAACCCACTGAGCCACCCAGGCACCCCTGCATGCAGTGAGTTCTTAAATTCAGTAGACCCTTAACATTGCTCATGTGGAGTCCATTCTTAATTCATGAATCTTTGGCATGTCACAATTTACAGTTTTCCTGCAATGTGAATTCAAATTCACCCAGATGCCTTAAAGGCTGGATCTTATCACTAAGCTGGTGAGTGGGCAAAGCCAATAGTCCAGCATTTCAGTTTTACTTGGGCAAACTTGAAGAATTTTTATCCATTAAGTAATTCTTGGGAGGGGATTAAAATTTCATTTCTTATTTGAAAATAGGCTTCAGGTAAGAGAAAAAAACCTTAGTTAGTGTTGATAAGTTAGCAATTGATAGTGCAGGATACGCATATGACTCTCACTGAAGCTTAGCTATAAATATGAGACAGGGAAATTCCTGAATTCCAGATTTGCAAGTTTTCGTATACTCAACTCCAAGTGCATGAGAATGTTAAAGAGACACCATATACTTTTCTTACTGGCTTCCCCAGCTCAAATGGGGCACATCCTCACGTTAAAAAGCCTTTATTTAGTACAATGGTGCTTGACTAGGGCTGTACAACAGAATCACCTGGGGGACTTTTTAATAAATATGTGTATGCAGGCCCTACTCTAGACCTACAGAAAGAGAATCTCTAGGATTGAGGTTGAGATGTGCACATTTTTAAAAAGTACATGAAAGAATTCTGGTGAATACAACCTCTGATTTAGAGAGAGAATTCCACCTTTCAGCAAGCTTACCTGTTTGGTCCCTCTTTAGTCAGATGTGCTGTTGCACCACACTTCTGGACAGCTTTGGGGGTGGCATATTGCAGTGTCATGCTGTGTTGGTTGACAAACCAGTGGTTTCCAGGGACTTTAACGCTTCAGCAAAGCAGTGTCTTGGAGTAGCTCCTCAGTAGTTGAAGGATTTATTATTCATTTTATAGATTATCAGGCCTTTGTTTCTCTTCTTCCTTCTTTTGTGTGTGCTTGAGGACTTGGTTGTTCCTCCGTACCTCCAAAGAGGAAATAAGTAAATATATTCAAATCAACTGAGTTTTTACTTGCCTGAGTTCCTCAAAAAAAAAAAAAAAAAAGTGGAAACGAGTGTCACAGTCATCTATGATTTTTAAAAATGTAACATATCAACATAATCATTTCTTGTTATTTACAGTGACCGTAGATAGATAACCAAGCTGAGAGTTTGCATCTATAAAATTCCTTTCTTCTTTTTTTTTTTAATTTTTTTTTTTTAATGTTTATTTATTTTTGAGACAGAGAGAGACAGAGCATGAACAGGGGACGGGCAGAGAGAGAGGGAGACACAGAATCTGAAACAGGCTCCAGACTCTGAGTGGTCAGCACAGAGCCCGACGCGGGGCTCGAACTCACAGACCGTGAGATCATGACCTGAGCCGAAGTCGGACGCTTAACCGACTGAGCCACCCAGGCGCCCCTAAAATTCCTTTCTTCTGAGACTTCAGAGTACTCTCTTATTCTTTTCAATTTTTAACCAACATCCTAGGGACAAGGATGGGATTTCCCCCTCCCTGCACCCTCTCACTCATCTTCTTTTACTAGAGATGTAGGATAAAGCCAGGAACTGTCCTGAGTTTTAATATTTCTAGACTGCAGTATTCACTCAGGGCAGGGTTGGAGGTTGGTGAACTGAAGGAAGTTAACAGAATGGATATTGATATCCAGAGAGGTTAAATGCCATATAGAAAATTGGTCCCTCCTAGAACACAAGGATGCTGGTCATGTGGTGGATAGGGGTAGACAGTGTAGTTTTTGGTCAGTTGACAGTTTGCTGACTTCCAGTTAAAAAAGATGCTCTCCCCCAAAGTCTCAAATCTAGTGAGCTAAGTAGCCTTTTGTGCAGTCAGTTGAATTGCTTTTCTTAAATTGCACCCCTATCTGCAACTGTGAAGTTGAGACGTCTGATTTGAAAAGTGCATTTATAAATGGAAATAATAATTATCAGTCCCTTTCTAATGCTGGTTTTGTTTTTGTTTTGTCTCTTCCTTTCTCTAGCATGAAAGACTTTCTAGGTAAGACCTTTCCCTATTTTATATGCATGCTTAATACTTGTGAGAAGTGCATGTCTAATTAAACTTAGCTTTATATAGTGTAGTTGTATTTCTCACATCCTTTCCTTCCTCTTCATTTCCTCAGCCACCAAAGTAGTTCATACTTTTATTATTTCCTGCCTAAGTTAATGCAGTGCCTTTTCAACTCACCTCCTCCTTCATATTCTCCTACTTCCACTTCATTTTGTATATTTCCACTATGTTAATTTTCCTAAAGCACCTACCAGGCCCTGTGTGGGGGTAACAACATGAATAAAATGCTATCCTCACCTTTCATGAGGGCCAAGATAGAAGTATGGACAGGTATTAGGAACAGAGAGAAGAGGCTATTAACCTAATCTGGTAGTTCATGGTGCTTGCAGGGGAGATGCCTGAATTGAGATTATTAGATACTGTCATTTAATAGTGGATCTAACACAATTCCTTGTACCTAGATGGTGCTCAGTAATAATTTATTGAATGAACTAAAGAGCTGTTTTGCAATTGCTGAAATCTTAAGGAAGCCTATCAGAGTTTGAGGCATGATCCTCTGTAATTTTTCACCTAGCATCTAAGGGTACAAAACTCATCTTCCTGAAGTACAAAACGAAAAAGAATAAAGACTGTAGAGCCAAAAGTATGAATCTCTCTTTTTCCACTGCTCCTCTGATAGAGAAATTAAGAAGAGACTGAGAGAAGATGTATTTATGGGATAGCATAGAGCAAATGAGTCTTGATTTGTTTGATAATTGAGCTGGTTCTACCTTAATAGTGTATTTCAAAATGTATCAGCTTGCATGCATTCTGCTCCTGCTTACCCTCTCACCAGGCACCAACTGAAGATAAATAATTTACATCTAACCTAGCAGAAAATTAGTTTTGTAAAATTGGTGCGGAATAGTATTTTGCTATAGTTAATTTTTTTGTGAATTCTGGTACATTATAATGGCCATTCATGAAAAGAGACTTTCCCTACAGACCTCAACATGTGCTATAAAAATAATGGTTAAGACAGTGAGGTACTAGTTCAAGAATAAACAAAGATATTAATGGAACACAGCAGGTAGCCCCCCCAGAGTCATTGTGCATCAGGTGATTTTCCAGTTCAGCAGGGGAAGAGTTATCTAATAAGTAATCATTGGGACAATTGACTCTCTGTTTGGGAAAGTAGATCCTTCCCTGAAGCCATACCAAATAAACAAAAACAAAACCAGATTCCAGATGGATTACAGTTTTTAAGAGACAAAGATTTTACTACAAAAACAGTAGAAGAGAATATTTATAATCTTTATATAGGAGAGACACTCCCAGGCAGGTAAAAATTGTCAAATTTAGTTACATGAAATTTAAAATCTCTGCTAGTAAAAGGTGCCATAAACAGAAATAAAAAGTGGGAAAATATACTTACCCCTTGATTAAAGAGTTTCACTTCTAAAATTTTATCCAAAGAAAATAAATGGACAAATGCACTAAGATTTATAGACCAGTCTTCTCACTACAGCATCATCAAAATAATCTAGATGTCTATCAGTAGAGAATTAAATGATCATACAGCAGTACGGTGGAAGACTGTGCAGTCATTTTGTTTTTAATGAGGCAGATGTATGTTTACTTACACAGTAAGATGCTTCCAGGAATAATGATCAGTGTAGGGAGGAGAAAGAAAGTTAGACAACTGTATGTATTATGTGATTTTATTTACAGCAATATATATTGTAACATATTTATGTGTTTAACCTTTTGCACGGATACGAAGTAAACTGTTAATAGTGGGTTATTTCTTAGGCAGGATTATGGAGTGACTTTCACTTCCTATGTTAGATACTTTGGTACTACTTAAATTTTTCTACAAGCATGTATTGCTTTTATAATCAGAAAAGTCAGTAAGGAGGTTTCTATTTACATTTTTTTTTTTTTTAATGAAGCATAAGAAGCAACAAAGTTGTGAAGAATGGTGTAGGGCTTACCATCTCTGTAAGACAGAGCGATCATTAATGTCATTAGGAGCTTTGCCTCTCCCCACTGTGTCCTCCTTATTGCTCGTCTACTTCTTTTAATACTTATTTCAGCTCCCCCAGCCCCAACTTTGGCAATAGCTACCACAGGACAGAGACCTCAGATGGAAGTTCCCCAGCCGTGACTGTTCAGACCGTCCCCGTTTGGGGATATAGAGCTCTCCAGGGCTGGTTTGTACATAGCAGTCTTGTGTGCCACATTTTCATTTGGCAAGAACAGAGTCTGAGAAAAACGTAAGCCAGTGCGAAGAATCAGGATGATAGTTGTGCACTTAAATGGATAATCAGCTGACAGACCCTGCCCTTCATGCACTTACCACTACTGAAAATGAACTACCATCCACTCTCAGAGCTCAGTTGCTGCAAGATGTAGAAATCCTCATCATAGCCCAACAGTCTCAATGTGGAATATAGAATGGAGGGTAGAAAACAGCTGTTTGGGCACGGTGGTGGTACCCTGAAATGCTTGAGATTCCAACAAACCTGCAGTGCACCTCACAAAATGTACGTACCATGCCCTCGTTTCCGTTCCTCCCCCATCCACCCTCCAGCTCAGAACTCCGGGGCCATATGTTTCTGACTCATTGAAAGTTCATTGGAATCATTTTCTAAGAGCCATTGAGATCCAAGAAACTTCTGCTTTTAAAAGCTCACTCTTGAGGAAAGCCGTTCAACCCTAAACTAATTTGAAAAGCTCTAAGATTTAAGCCAGCACATGGGTCCAAACCACCGACTTTTCAAGTAAGCTCCATTCTTGGCAAATGACAGCCTCCTCCAAGCTGTCGCAGCTTAGCCCCGAAGTCCGAGAACAGGAGGGAGGTTCAGGGAAGGAACATGCGTTGTTTCCAGCCAGAGCATTCAAGTGCTTCTTAGAAAGGGGGTTAAACTACCCTTAAGCATTATCTTCATCCGATTTCTTTGTTCTCAAAACCAATGTTTACCTTTAACGTGTCTCCCACAGGTTGGAATCAGGAGGTAGCAACCCTACCAGCAGCGATTCTTATGGTGACCGTGACCGGGCTTCAGCAAGAGCCCGACGGGAGGCACGGGAGGCCCGCCTCGCCAGCTTGAGCAGCCGCGCGGAAGAGGACACCAACAGGGATTATAAAAAAGTAGGATCCCTTGTCAACTTGTCTGTTCTTCGGTTACGACGTGCAGACCTTTTGGCCTTTTCCCCAATGTAGAAAAATGAGTGTAGTTCTGATGAGGCAGAAGAAAAGGTGTTTACATGACAAACAGTAGCATCTAATTCCTTTCAGGTTCTCGGTTTGCTCCACCTCTCCACCAGCTTCCTAAAGACCACTCCGTGTATTGTTTTTAGTGCAGTAAATATATGCCTAGAATCAGATATGTTGAGGTGTAGGAAAAAGTGAAGATTGACAATTGTAGAAAGGGGAAATAAAAGTCATGCTGTGTGTCTGAGCCCCAGAGAATCATTTGGTAGACTCTGGTACTATTAACGAACACATGCTTTTCATGAGGTCCTGTGAATGCCAAACCGAATACTTCTTGATGACAGTACATGGTAATCTGGTTTGGAGGGGGTTTAAAACACTTTACAGTTCATTTCCTTTGGTTCTTGCAGAAGAGTACCTAGCACCCAGGGCAGACTTTAAAACCTTCCCTTTCAAGTGCTTAGATACCAGAGGAGAAAACCATTTTTGTTAGAAATGTTTGTTTTGTTAATGTTGTGTTAAGCAGAACCTGACTGAAATCAATATACACGCTAGGCCAGCTCTAAAAAAAATAATTCTCTTTGTATGGGGAACCACAATGGCTATTTTTCCCCCAGAGACTAACATTATTGAAGCCATTGTATTTGTGTTCGGGACCTGGGACTTCAGTGTTATGAAGCAAGAAACCAGTTGGCTGAATGTATTCTGTTTCCTAGATTTTCTCCATCTGCCCCACAGTGATGGTTTGGGGGGTTTCTCATATGATGAAACTGAGTGGGTTCTAATTCTGGGAGGCGTGCCTAGTAGGTGACCCGATTCTCTTTCCCTCCCCTCAGCTCTACGAGAGTGCCCTAACCGAAAACCAAAAACTGAAAACAAAACTTCAAGAGGCCCAGCTAGAGCTAGCAGATATAAAGTCCAAGCTTGAGAAGATGGCCCAGGTAAGGGAGAAGAAGAAGAAAAAGATTGGGCGGCAGGGGTGAGTATGAGGAGGCAAAGTAACCTAGGGGGCTAGAGGTGGGGAGTAATACAGAACTAAGATTGACCCTCCTCAGAGACAGGGAGACAGAAGCCTCTTAGATTCTAATTTGATTTCAGGGTTCAATCAGCATTTAACTTAAAATGGAAAATTCCTGCACTAACAATTCCTAATGGCCTGAATGCTAATAATTAATATTATGGACTATCTACTGATTGATTTCTTAGTAGAAAAGTATCAGTCAGCATCACAAGATTAGTCCTAGACAGGGTCTCCTGTCTTGATCATCATGTTTCAGTCCAGTTTATCTACAGTCACCTCCTAGAGAGGAATGAAGAAGACACCATTAAACCCAGTACAGAGAGGTAGCAAATTAGGCCTAGACAAATAAGTGGCTTGCGTAGGTCATATAAGAAATCAAGGACACAAGTGTTGTTAGAACACGCGACCAGGTCCCAAAGTATATGTTACCTCCTCGAGTCACCAGTGTTTTCCAGCCGAGGAATAAGGAATATTAGTGGCAAACAGACCAGATAAACCCTTTCCTTTTACTGCCAGGCCTGACTTAATTAGGTGACACTCTGGAGGGCACTGGAGGCAATAACCTCATCAACAGTGTGGCCGACGCCGCAGCTGAAAGCTGAAACAAGTGCTATCTTGGGTTATTGCTGAGTTAACAGGAAACCTATTGAGTTATTGCCCTCCTGGAATGCCCAGGACTAAGAATTTTGAAAGCTGAACTGAGGTAAAAACCGACTCTTTACTGGGAAAGCATAAATGAAAACCAGAGATGGCTTGTAGTTCTGATATAATCCAAAAGCAAAGACTAAAACGCTAGGATTGTACCATACTGGATACGTAGGGTGTGGGGGCAGGGGTGGTTCAGTGCCCTCTGAACATCCTGTTGCAATTCCTCCGGAGCGGGACGAGCCAGCACTTGGAAGCCAGCATCACGGAACTGCTTGGAATTTCAACAGGACAGCCACGCACCCACATTTTCCAGAGAAGGGTTTGGTCAGGTGCACAACGAATGGCCTGGCCTGTGAGCCACCTGTCAGTTTGGAAGAGGCACCCCCTCTGCCTGGTTATAATAGCTGAGCATGCCTCTTGTGCTGGGGATTTGTAAGACCAACTGCAGCACAGATGACAGCTGGGCATAAAGTGGTTTAGTAGGACAAGAAAAGTGGGTCTCCATCCAAAAGGAAACACACACACACACACACACGAGGCAGGGGGACAGAACTAAATAAACCTCAAGGGTGTATTTTGACCCCAACATTACTGAGCCAGGCAAAACGTCTCATTCACTGTACACCCTCAGAAGATTCCCAGGACTGACTTTTACTCTGAAGAGTGCCACCAATTAGCAATGATTAATTAATACAGATTGTATGCTGCTTCTGATCAGGAATTACTGGGGCTATTTTACAGAAAACTGGGGAGCAGTCATGTGAGGAACCACAGGAGGACCCACTGTCACCGGCTCCCCACTCTGTCCAGAAGCCCTCTTCTGACAGCACATTTCTTGACCTTTAGGGGTTCTTGGCTTTTCCACCAGCTTGCGCTTCAGAGCAGTGAGCAGTCTAACAAGCTGCTGACACTGACTTGCACAGAGGACACTGAAAATAAAACCAGCCCTTCCAGTCACTGGGGAAAATGATTTACTTTCTAGCCAACTGCTTTGCTGGGTGTGTCAGAATATACTTAGTTTTGCCAAATACAAGTTATTGAAATTCGGAAGAAATAATGGTGCTGCAAACCAGGTCTCTGCTGTTTACCGCAAATGGAGCCGTTTGGCAGGACAGAGAGGAGGAGGGCCTGTCAGCCTCGCACATTGTAGGGAGACAGTTACCACATGGACACACATGACGTTTTACATAAAAGTTCCACCCTAACTCTAAGGGGGTTGAGATTTAAAAAACAAAAAAAACCTAGTTCTTTGTAGAAGTGAACTAAATGAAATAGTGAAATCAGTACGGCTTCTGTGCTTCACAGGCTGACGAGGATATAAACGAGCTCCAGCATCTACTTTTGCCTTTTTGCTTTTCCTTCCGCTTCATAGTAGATTCAGTGTCAAGGCAGACAGCCATGACCTTCAGAACAGAAGGTGAAAGCCCAGGACAGGAGCCAGGAAGCAAGAGTTTTACTGTTAGTTCTAGCTACTCCTTAGTATTTTGAAAGTTACTAAGAAGTTTCTGCAAGAAGACCAGCATACTTTCTATATTTGTTAAATATTGTCTGTGCATAGTACTAGACAAAATAAAAATAATCACCTGTGTTTCTTAATTATAGGAAATCTTATAATGCTAAGGCCAAAAGGAACGTAAGGGTTCATTTCCATTCCTCGTTTAAGAGTCACTCACTACCTGAAGTTATTCTACTGTTTAGCTACGGTGGCTAAATCTTTTAGCATTTCTGTAAAATTTATAATGACAGTCAAAGACGTTCTGAAATAATAACAATAAGATGTTCTAATCTTTTGTTCAGATAAAATCTTACCTTACCTGGAAGCTCAATATACAAAACAGATAAGAGTGGAACTGTGGAGTTCAAAGCAGGGCGGTTCCATGAGTGGGCTCCTTGGAAGCCCTGGAGGCCCACCCACACGTGAAAACCACGACTTTAAAAGAAAAACAGCCTCAGTGCCCAAAGCAGAAAGAATAGAGTGCAAAGGCATTGCTTAGAAGAGTGCCATGCGAGGGCCTCCTGGGTGGCTCAGTCGGTTAAACCTCCATCTCAAAAATAAATAAATATTTAAAAAAAAAAAAAAAAAAGGAAGAAGAGTGCCATAGGGCTTAGACACTCAAGCTCATGAGTGTCTAGCTTTCAAAGAAGAAAAGCCACTTTTCATTTCCCCTGGGTCGTAAGATGACTCACAGAAAAGAGGAAGGGAGGGGGTGGTGAGGTATAAGAAGATAGTTGTGTTGAAGACCTAGCAAGTGTTTGTGTGTGTGTTTTGGTAATGTCTTTGCATTTGTGGCAGTGTTAAGTTTCAAGGAACACTACTGCTGCTTTCCGCTCCCCAGTGGGAATCCTGTAAACTTCAGAGAGGCGATAACGTTAGGCTTCGAGATCTACCAGAATCTGTCTACTAGGGGCCTCAGTCACAGTGAGAGCCCAAAGCCCTGGCATCTATATCTGGATGTCCAATGGTGAAGCCGAACCAGACTGGGCTTCCTAGTGACCCTGAGACAACCTAAGTGACCACTGTTTTTCTTCAATTTGCACTAGCAGAAACAAGAAAAGACCTCTGACCGATCGTCGATGCTGGAGATGGAGAAACGGGTACGTGTGTGTTTCTCTCCCCTCTGTTTCATCTCAGTTTCTCTGACTTTGTTGTTCATGCCAGTGGAAAAAGTTCATCTTAAGAAGGCGGGAGTTCTGCCACATTCCATTCCCAGCTTGATAATAAATTCTTTTTGTATGACTCTGGACAGCAATTTGATTGCTAGTCCTTTTGGCTTCTTCAGATGGTCAGTACTTTTCACGTATTAGAGTCTTGGAGTGGAAAGGGTCCTCGGAAGGTCATTTCATGCATTGGTTTGGCGTATAGACAGGACCGGACACACACATGAACACACACACACACACACACACACACACACACACCCCTACAGTGTATTTTGGTTTACTGTAAATCAGCACACATGTACACACCCAGGACCAAGGTCTCTTTACCCTTCCCATCGCCTTGAACAGAAAGGAAGTTTCAGCAGGACCCTCTGCCATTGATTTAGGTTTTATAACTTGAAATATGAGCTGGCAGAATCTTTTACATTCTCTGAGGGTGGGGGTGGGGGGGTTCTGGTTCAATTGCTGACCTCCTCCCGACTGCATTCAGAATATTTTTCTAGTATTTGACATTCTTGGATTGGGAAAACTCAGATTTATTGATGAACCCTAGCTGTGACGTGACCCTAAGGGTATAATATGTTCCCATCTCTCCTGTTTAATTTGGAAAGCAGCAAAGTTTTATATTTTATTTCCTTGGCCTGTAACAAAACCTCCTTGCTATCTCATCTAATCAAGGAATCTTCATCAAGTTGAAGCTAAATCAGGAGTCAGTTGCTGGGAAAGAAATGGGTTAGGGGGAGGGGTGCTATTTCTTCATAGACAATGATGGCTACTTCCCCACTCACCATCTGCTCCCCATCATGGTAGAAGCAGTTTCTTAGGAATTTGAGGGAGAGTTGCTGAAAATAATGATGACTTTATGTTATTAGAGAGCAAGGGTCTTGGTCACTTGCAGTCATTTGAAATTCCACAAAATCTTCAGCTTCCACAGAATAGCCCTGAGTACCCTGGTTCTACCATTTGTATATCTTCTAATCGTCTGATGGGAGATTTAGATCGTGTGATTTCTCTCAGTGAAGTAGTTTCATCCACGGATCAGACAGTGCTTAGTCTCCTGCCTGAAGTTTGCCTGAGACATGACGCTGCTGATCACGTGGTAGCTGGAAGGCAGCATTTTGACTCCCTTCTAAGCCCAGTAGATGTTCAACAGTTTCGTTGTTTCTAAACAGGAGAGGAGAGCCTTGGAGCGGAAAATGTCCGAGATGGAGGAGGAGATGAAGGTATGGAGAACTCTCCTTTCTCCCTTTGTGTGCCCCTTCTCTGAGTGCCTGCCAGGACTGGGTGGTTGAGCATAGGGCCACCCCTCAACCCCCTCAAGAAGAGACGATGTGTAGAGTTGCCGAGCACCTCTCCTCAGCCATTTCGTAGACTCTCTCGGTTCACGCAGCATCCACTGTGGACACCTCAAGGCCCTTCTGGGAGCCAGTGCTGCCTTTGGTTGAAGGAGAGGTGTCTGGCAGGCTGGAGACAAAATTAAGTTGAACTTCTAAGGTTTTCCAAGCAATAACTTGCCCCTCAAGGGGCTGGGTACAAAGGCTAAAACAAGGTTTCCAGCTTCCCAGGCCTCACACTAGGTGCCTAGGGAAGGCTCAACATGGCCAGAGACTCTCCTGCCTGGTGTCCCTCCCTGTCTCAGCCCTTTGCTGGAAGGAACACAGTTTGAGACATTCTGCAGTGGAATGCAGATTAATTTGCATGTCGATTTTCTGCCCCGGTCCATTTCCCCTGCAACATTCAGTAATATTCGGGATTCTCCCACTAGAATTAGCTCATGCCACCAGCGACACTTCATGGCTCACTGCTTTCCTCTCTCTCTTCGCCATGACCTACAGTGACCATCATCTCCATTAGCCACTTTAACGAGCAACTGCCATCATAGGCAGTTTTGAGTGCTAAGAACTGGTAACCTACCCAGAAGAGTCAATTCGCTGCCTTGAAAAGGGGATGTAGAGCAGCAGGGAATATAGAGCTGCTCGGGGTAGCCACCTGGCTATGATTTGGGAGCATCTGAGCCCTGTGGGGGCGTGATGCCACATGCCCATAATCACCTAGCGCTTGCTTGGCTTTTTTTTTTTTTTCCTTCAAGGATCTTATTTTATGACGTGTGATACAAAGCATTCATCTGGTGAAACACAGGGGTTTATTTGGTTGTTTTTTTCTAACCTGGGAACCAGAAGCACTGGGGTAATAATGAGGCAGACCCCCAAATCCCTTTCTGTGAGCAAGCATCCCTAATATACAATTGGAGCGCTTTAGGAGAGACGTTTATTATTCCAATGGCCAAAAAAGTTGATTATTTACTGAAAACTTCTCAGGACCTGACAAGGTAAAAGTTTACACAAGATGCAGTGCCGATAGTCCTGTAACTCTTTATAATTCCAGAATGAAGGAGATGTGGCAAGCCTTGCCCTTGAGTTCTGTTGTTGCCATTCCAAGGCTATAATTGATCACATTCACATAGAATTTCAAACAATACCTACTTATATCTCCAAAAAGTGGCACTTAAATAAGAAATGATTCTCCTGAGATGCTAAAAACAGGATGATCCAACACCATTAGCTTCTCCATCTTCTGCTTTTTCCAGACTTACCTCACCTACCACACATAAGTATTCTCTCCCATCTAGAGCAGTATGTTAGTAAAGCTAAACAGTTCTTGATGAACGAATGTCCACAGCTCTTGGTTGCACTGGGGGCTCCACCATTTTTGAAACCCCTTGAGCTATGCCATCTGTACTCTGCTGTTAAGCAGCTGTCAGTGGTACTCATTAAAGAATAGCCTAAATGCTGATCAGGAACATGTAAACGAGGCCAAAGCTGGTGCCTTCTAATGAGTACCCAGGAGCCCAAAACCAGCCCATACCCACTAGTCACAGAACTCTGCACCACATCCACCCAGGCCCACACACAAAGACCCAGAAAGTCCCAAATTGGGGCAGTGGAGGCCCTTCTTTATCTCCATTCCAATTCTAATTGCCAAGTATGAGAGCCCCTTCAGTGGTTCTATTTGCTCTCAGTCCTATGGGTTGAGACAGGCTTACGTATTTCTTTCTCCCTATCCTATCAGGCTATGATTTCCTAAACTAGGCCACAAGTTCCTTTCTTTCCTCAGTAGAGATCATAATACATGAAAGCGTTTGCTCCAAGGGTGCCCGGGTGGCTCAGTCGAGTAAGCGTCCTACTCTTGATCTCAGCTCAAGTCTTGATCTCAGGGTCGGGAGTTGAAGCCCCACATTGGGCTCCACACTGGGCATGAAGCCTACATTTAAAAAAAAAAAAAAAAAAAAAAAGGAAGGAAGGAAGAGAGAGAGAGAAAGAAAGAAAGCGTTGGCACTCTCAGCCATGAGTTACTTGCCAGCCAGCTTCAAATTCAGTTTAAATCATCAAGTGGAGCCAGATCCTGATTATTTAGACCTCAGGCCAATAGGTACACCAATTTGAAACTGCTTTTTGTTTGTTTTTTTAGTTAAAAAAATCAATCCAGTCAGTTTCCATTATTCTTTATTACCAGTTGCAAAGTCAAATGAAGAAACACCTGCAAGTTCTAAAGCCCCTAAATACCCTTTGCTTACATCAAAGCCTAATACCAGGTTTACAAATCGTCCAGCTCCCCCTAGAGGACAAAAGGGGAGGGACATACAAGCCTCGCAGTCAGCACCAATTTCAGGATGCTTGTGTTTGTACCTTCAGATAGGCAAAAACTTCAGATATATAGATACAGACATCATAAAATTGGTATCACTGGCCTTAAAGGAGTCTAAGAAGCTGCTTGGTTAGCCTTCAAGTCCTTCTTCATCCAGGCTACAGTTTATGGTAATCAACATCTTGGGAATGATCAGTGGGCAAAATCTGTGTGTTCTAGGTAGTCAGGCAACAGCACAGGTAACTGTCTTGTCGAATCTGGGGCCCAGTTGAACTAAGGACCAGTTAGACCCCATGCCTGTTGCATATTTGGTTCATACAGATGCTCAAACCTCTTGGAGCAATCAGTAGGGAGCAGGTTGAGAATTGACCTCCAGTGAACCCTGAAGATAAAGTAGGTGCTCGAGGACAGAAAGTGACTCTGGTGCCTGTTTTTGTGACTCTGGCAAATAAAGTACAAAGGCCAGGTGAAATGAACCATGAGAGGGGCTCATCCAGGTGTATGTGAGGCTCTGTGCTTGTGACACGGGTTGTGCCTTTCTGGCCATACTTGAAAGGTAAGTATTTATGAATTCTTCCCAGGACAAACTCCACTCAGATCCTGGGATGGAGTAGGATTATATGCCAGCCTCTGACAGGCGTGCATGTCAGCGTGAGCTGTGCTAGGCTGCACTTGGTCTTGCCCACATCAGACCCAAGGACTTTTCTACTGCATCCTCCATTCAGCATCAGCCTCCTTTCCAGACCTTCTCTTCCCTTTCCCAGGTCCTTGCATGAGGGGCCCAGCAGCCACTGCCCTTTTAGATTGGTCTTGGAATTTTTATTTTTACTCACTCTAGAAATATCACTAGCTGATCCTGCCCTTGCCCACCCTGGTCTGTGCCCTGCCCTTCCCTCCTACTTGCCGTGCCTTGTTTTCAGTACTCTTTCCTATGGAACATTCCACAAGATTGTTTCCTGCCTCTCTCCCTCATGCTGATAACTTCCAAATCCTTCCACCTCGATCTGCTTGTACTCACATGTTAGATTGAATAATTTTCATAGTTTATGTCTTTAATATTATTCCCTAGGAGGCAAGGACCACTTTATATAATGACAATGATTATGTTGAAAGCTTTGGTCCAATGTCAACACCAAAGAAGGGTGAGAGCCAGGGACTTTCCATTGGTTCTTATGTTTGGTCCCTGCCCATTTCTTTAAATATTTCCATATGCTGCACCATGATCTCCTCTGATCTCAGTCCTCTTCGTGGCCGAGATGCTTGCAGAGGGTAAAGAGCATTGCTTGGTCCCTGCCCTTCAATGGCTACGTGGAAGTGTTTGGCTGCTCAACCTTTTTTCCAAGGTGCTCATTCTCCCTCTTTGGGGAAAGAGCTATTGAGCAGTTTGTCTCTGCTTGTTTTTCCTTTTCACTGTTTTTTCCCCTTCATGCTACCTTTCATTTTCTTGCTTCTTCACTTCCAACTATAACTCCACTAATCCTTCATTTCTGTCCTTCGCATCTGTGTGGGTACGAGAGACTTCTCTCTGGTTCGTAGTCACTGTAACCCACAGGATTTTTCACCTTCCTCTGTGAAGCTCCATTTGCATAATGAAATCATTTTCCTCCTCCCAAAGAGCTCATGGTCTCAGTTACAGGGTCAGTCCAGATGACCACTTAGGAAAGGACAAGTGACAGTAAGCAGGCCTATGATATAATGCCATTTATTGAAGTCTTTAGGTCCTTTAGAGGATATGAGGTGTTAGGAAAAATATCTGGGGGCTGGTTGTTCTGTTCCATTTGCAACACTTACAAATAGTGAAGTCTGGACTAGTACATCAGTCCAACCAATTCCGTTATCGTGGGCATTTATGATTTCTCCAACTTTTGTGCACAGCTGTGATTTTCAGAGGATGAATCTGTATGTGAACACTTTGAAGCAGCTCCCAGCCTCTTCATGAGCTGGGACAAAGAGAGCACAGTTAGCTGTGAATTTCGTGTTGCAGGTAGTTGTACAGCAGGTCAAAGGTGGGTTGGCAGTTCTTGGGTCCTGGAACAAGCTTCCAGACTGCAGTGGAGAGCTAGCAGGGTTAGTGAAGCATCCCACAAAACAGGTTAGAGGACCACCTGACAGCTGCTGGTTTATGTGCCACTTCACCCTCCTAAACAGTACATGCCTTGTACAGAAAACTCTTGAACAACAGCCCCTCTTTTATTTTCCTTGTTTTATTTCTTAAATTAAAAAATAAATGAGGTAAGAGAAGGACCCAGAAAGAGAACAAGTAGGAGTAGGGGGCCAAGATAAGAGGAGGGAGAAAGAAAAGGGCAGTAGCTGGATTTGGGAACACACCGAGTCCTGAACTCCAGGTCCCAATGATGATGAAGAAGGGGCCCCAAGGCCATGGCTCAGCCATGTTAAACCTGTTGAGAAGGCCCCAAGCCACATGGTGGGCTGTCCTTCTCAAAAGCCATCCAGGTGTGCTATTTGAGAGCCTGGTGGTTGTATTCAGATGGCTGATCTTCAGCATAGTGAGACCTTAGCCAGGAATCATAGGCCCGGCTCTCCCCCTCGTTGGTGCTTCTCTCCATTATCCCTCCTCCCACCCCCACCATTACTCCTGCCTTTCTCATTTCCTTTCTTGCATGCCAACTAAAAACAAAAACAAAAAGTCACGTGATTTCTTTGTCCTACTTTTATCTCCTCTGGTCTGTCTTGTCTCTCTCTCTCTCTTGTGTGTCTGTCCCCTCCATGTTTCACTCTACAGAACCTCCACCAGCTAAAACAGATTCAAACCTTGAAGCAGATGAACGAGCAACTGCAGGCTGAGAACAGGGCCCTGACCCGAGTTGTGGCCCGACTCTCGGAGTCCGTCGAGTCCTCGGAAACCCAGGAGCTCTAGTTCTTACCCCTCTTCTCCACCTCACTTTCCTCCTCCACCACTCCAGGCACGTTCAGTCTTCTTGTTGGGCCCAGAAGCCCTGTGCTCATCCCCCTCCATCCAAGCCTCCATATGCGAGTGCCTACAAAGGTCGGTCATCTGGAAATGGAAAGAGCCAGGACTGAGAAACAGAGTGGGACGTAATAGCCGAGGTCAAGGGAGGCAGTGGGGGAAACCTTGCCTGGGCTGGTGGTCCTTTTGGTAAGATCACCACATCACCTTTTCCTCCCCTGGAGACTGAATATGGATTCGCTTACTTGGCTACACATAGATATACACATACGTATGCACGTACCTGTGTGTATATACAGATTTCTTTGGTGGGGTCATTGCCAAATTGAGATTGAACTTTCTCAGCAGCAGCCCAAGTGCAACCTGATCACTAGAGCAGTTGGGGTTGGTCCTAGACTCCCAAATGTAGCTGGGCCTGGGGTAAGCAAAGGCAGGCGCTCTCAACCTCGGCTGGGAGTTTTGCTGTGTGTAGTGTCTGGGCCCACCACCCCCACACCCCCAAAAATCAGCGGTCCAGGTTGAGACCCAGGCATCAATATTTTTTCAAGCCTCCACTGTTGATTCTTTTGTGAAACCAGGATTGAAAATGGCCCTTTGGATACCAGACAGAACTAAGTCTTTGCATCTGACAGCATGCTGGATGGGGACGACTAGCACTGAAGGCTAGAGCTCCATGACCAGCAAAATCACCGCCCATCCCACCATTTGAGTAGAACTGGTTAGGCATTCTTTGCCTCCCTTCTGCAGTAATCTTTGCTTTCTTCCCCCTCTCGGGAGGCAGCACTCTGATCCCTGCCACAAATCTCGGTGCCTTAGGGATGTGTCCCTCAACCCCACCCCTAGCCAGTGTGTGGGCTGTGAAGCAGAACACAGCTTTTATAAATGAGACCCTCACACAGCAAGACCTTCCCTAATGGGGGTAGCTTTGCAAAGTTGATGACAGTCAGTGGAGCAGAGAGCGGGGATTTATTTTCAACCGAGAACCAAAAAAATTTGTTTGGTAAACTGGAGCCTTTCTCTGGATGTCGGTCTGAAAGACAAGCTCACAGATCACTTGTTTTCCTACCCAGCGATGGTGTGATGGGGTCACCACTGCTGAGCAGTTTCACCCCCTGAGATGAGTTTTTAATTTTCAGCAACAGTCTAATTAGTCCTGACCAACGCCTGTTCTTTTCTCTGCCTATTCACTTGTGCCTTCAGGGTCAGTAGCTGGCAACTAATACCCACTAGATCTGCAGCACCCAAACTGCCATAAGGGCTGGGCTAATATCCTGCTGTAGCTGCTGTCACACACACAAAGAAATTGAAAGGGCAGGGACACCACGGCCTGGCACACCAAGCGGCTTAGTTACCCTACTTACTGAGTGCCCTGTAAGGTCCAAACTCCGTGCTTTAAGATAAGCCTCAGGATTATGGGAAAATTTGATGGGGGTGAACAAGGGACCCACAGAAGATGTCCCAGTTATTTTTAGTTCCTTCTTTGTGCAAGATAGTATAGGATATAGGGCAAAACTAGATCTGTGCTTTCAGCAGTGAGTAAAGTTAACATTTGTCATTTGTTAAGGCCCATGCATAGCACTTTATATGCTTTTTCTCACTTGTTCCCCAGAACAATCATTTTACATATGGGGGAAAAACGAGTTATAGTTTGAATAACCTGCCCAGAGTCCCTCAAAGTTCAAACCAAATAGGTCAGTTCCAGAACCCAAGCCCTCAACCACTGTGACATTAGCTGTCTGCATATTTGGCACAGAGTTTTAGCCATTTGTTAAGCATATGGCCTAAACAGTGCAAGAGTCTATTAAACAACGACAGTGTGGCCCCACCATTGCAGCTAAAGGATGAAGGACATTCTGCTTCCTCAGCACTCTTGACTTCCCTGGTGGAGGTTCACTTCCAAACAGCCATTTACCTCCCAAAAGCTTTCACCGCGTAAAGGAACTGTTACATAGTATATGACCTTCTGTAACAGGTCAGCAGACTGTGGCCCATCAGTATGCCCGTGAGCCATACAAACACTTGGCGGAAAAAAGAAAAAGGATAATATTTCACGACACATGAAAATACATGGAATCAAATCTTGGTGTCCAAAAATAGTTTCATTGGACCTGAGCCATGCTCATTTGTTTATATCTTAACCTTATGTTCATAAGTACTTTTGTGCTACAAGAGCAGAGTTGAATAGTTGGAGCAGAGACCATGTGGCTTGCAAACCCTGAGATATTTATTATCTGGACCTTTACAGAAAACGCTTGCCGACCCCTACCAGAAGGAAAGATTGGATAACTCAGCCAAACTGACAGTGTGGTCCAGAGAGTTGGCCCTGCCTTTTTTTGTTTTTTGTTTTTGTTTTGTTTTGTTAATAATCCACTAGGGAAATCATCTTGCTTCGGTGTGCAGTACAGGCTACTTCCAACAGAATGTGAGCAGTGGGACGGACTTCCTTCCCACTTCCCGAGTAGTCAGAAGCAAAGCAGCCTGGGCACAGCGCCTTCTGAGCCCCCGTCAGCCTTCAGCTAGCCTTGCCCTGGGTCTCAGACCCTTATATCCTCTCCCTCTTCAACACATTCCTCATCGAAGGCTGTATGAAGTAATATTTGGGAAAACACATGTACATAATTTTATTTGCCCAGGATAACTTACCGTCAAACTATGATAAACTGGAAATTTAGAAATTAGAAAGCTGGTAGATGGAACTAGAGGGTATTATGTGAAGCAAAATCAGAGAAAGGCAAATATCATATCACTTCACTCATATGAGGGCTTTAAAAGACAAAACAGACGAACATAGGGAAGGGAAGCAAAAATAATGTAAAAACAGGACGGGGACAAAACATAAGAGCCTCTTAAATATGGAGAACAAACAGAGGGTTACTGGAGGGGTTGTGGGAGGGGGGATGGGCTAAATGGGTAAGGGGCATTCAGGAATCTACCCCTGAAATCATTGTTGCACTATATGCTAACTTGGATGTAAATTAAAAGAAAGAAAGAAAAGAGAAAGAAAGAAAGGAAGGAAGGAAGGAAGGAAGGAAGGAAGGAAGGAAGGAAGGAAGGAAGAAAGAAAGAGAAAGAAAGAGAGAAAGAAAGAAAGAAAGAAAGAAAGAAAGAAAGAGGAAAGAAAAAAAGAAATTAAGAAAGCTGACATCCAGGGGGTTGAAATGATAAAGCTTTGTTAAACCTCATACTTGTACAGTGCTTCCACATGTGTTCTTATTTAATCATTCTTTAACTTCAAGTGAATATCAGATAACACTGCTCATTTCCTCCTCTCTCTTTTGAGAGTCAAGTTTATGAGACTCCCCCCCCCCCCCCCGCCTTGATTTCTACATTCCACTTCTTGGACTTTTTGACACTCCCTCAAGATGTCAGTTGTAGTATATTGCAGCTGGGAAATTGCCTTGTCCAATTTTTTTTTTTTTTTAAAGAATTGAGTTCTTCACGCGGAAATAAATCATCAAGGTTCAACGAGTTGTTTATACATTTAAAAAGCAGGGAGGGGTCAGCTCAGTTCTGATTTGATGGGCTGCTGGCAGGGAAATGAAATCTATTGACATGTATAGCTTCTCCCCGTACCCTCCCTACCCCCACCCCCACCTATGGAATCCTATTATGGAAATATGACTTTCAGAGTCTGCAGGCTGCAGGACCCAGGATGGGGCCATTGGAGAGCAGATGGGAAGGTAAAGCATTGTGAGGCCATCCTGGCTGATTTTTTCTAAAAGTCTTCTTGGAATGAGTTTGCTAGCACTGAGTTCTGGTAGTCAAGGCCACAGGGATAGAGGCACGGAGGAGAGCAGCCAGGGCAGCTTTGATTAGGTTGGAGGTTGAAGAGGTAGGGTCAGAGGACCAAAACTTTATTTTGATATTTTCTGGATGAAAGTCTTTTTAGTAAGATTTGTAGTTTAGCTGTTTGCCATCCCATTCTCGCGGGAGGACTCATATGGTAGTTGGAGTCCTGAGTGCCGCAGAGCACATTATGTATATCAGCACACTTCACATCCAGGACCTCCTGGGGCCCTCACAGAGTCCCTGCTTGATGAGCGACTGGGGCAGAAATGATTATTCTTTTTAGACACAAAACTGGAAACTCAGAGAAATTGAGTTTGCTTAAAGTAATAGAGATTGTTAATGACAGTGACAGTGCTGGAATTTCTGGGCTTCTGGTGTTTTGTTTTCCACCCCCACGTGACCTCTGTTATGAAAGAATAATCTTCGGAATCAGGCACACAGGGGCTCAGTATCAGCTTTGCCATTTAATAGCTGGGTACTTTGGACTAGTTACAAAATTCTTCATTTCCTCATTTGTAGACATAAGGATAGCAACTGTATCACAGACTCATGAGGTACTAATGAGACCATGGGAGTGAGAGCCTCTGGTCCAGTGCCTTCCACAGTATGGATATTCAATACTGTTTTCTTTTTGTTCCATTAATACAAATCCTTTCGTCTCTGTGATACAAACATGTGCGCATACACATATGTATTTGTATCATTTAATCTACATCCTCCGTAAGAGATTGAAGAAACGAAAATTCTATTTCTTGAGGTACAGTCAGATCCCCTAAGCGGTTAATAGCAGAGCCAGAACTAGAATGAAACTGGCCTCATGACACCTGAGCCCAGGCCATCCTTTACTAGAGACCTCACCTGCTGCAGGAGTCCCACTGGTTTGATGACGAATCCATCAAAGCACTTTTGTATCGAATAGATGTGGATTTTTGTAGCCTTCACAGTGAAGATGTGCTTACCCTCTAACCTAAGTCTCCCTAAACTGCCACCAGGGCCCGCACATAAACTACATCCTCATCAACATCCCATTATGGTTTTTAGATGCGGCACATACCTGTCAGAGTGCCTGTTTACAATATAAAGACTTGGATATCCAGACTGGGGCTTGGGGCTGCTACTTTGCTTTTGTTTTGCAAAGATTGAAAACTAAGGCTGCTATTTTTCTTTGTTTTGCAATAGAATTGAAACCTCTATTCCCCCATCCCCCAAAGCACCTGTTTCCTGGATTTGTAACACCATTCCCTAAAATTGCTAATAAGGCACCCTGGTATCCCTTGGTAACTACCACTGGGGAGCTTTGGGCAAGGATTATTAAACATACACCCACCACTCATTGTGCTTCACAGCTCTGTGATGGCCAAATCTGTAAGCCCCCTGGGTTTAGTGGTTGAAAGTGGATGTGTGTAGTATGACCAGCAAGAATTTTGGTGGCTTTTATCACAGAAGGCACTAGAAGGAGGACCTTAAATCAACTTGTGGGTGTGACAGAAAGCCGAGCTGTGCCCCCTCTCCCCTGCATTCCTATTTTTGATGCGGTGTGGAGCAGTGTCTGTCTTTGACTCTTTTAGTTGACCCAATGCTCCTTTCTAAATTTCTTCCCTGTGCCCCTAGCAGCTCACTTTGGCATTCTCCCCAGTTTCTCCAGACTTGAAGTGAGTTCAAGGGCACGAACCAATGAAAACAGTTACTGATTCAGGAGAATGAAAGGATACGTGGTGCGGAACATGAAGCCTGCATACAAAGAAATAAGATACTGCTAAATATGCTAGTTCAAAAGATGGAGGGGCTGTGGTCTCCCTTAATATGAGCATCACCAACTCAATAAGTAGGAAGCTTCAGGGGAAGTTCATCCCTGGGAGAAGGCATGGTGACACTTCACTGTATCAGCTGCCTCCAAAGGCCCCGCCCACTGGGCTGGCCTGGTCTGGTCAGGGAGGGTAGAGGAGTTGATCATGCCAAGCTCTAACACACCTTTCCCTCTGTCACCTACAGGTGTTAACAGAACTGAAATCCGACAACCAGAGGCTGAAAGATGAAAATGGTGCCCTCATCAGAGTCATCAGCAAACTGTCCAAATAGACTAGGCTCCAGATTTAGGAGGGATAGGACGGCATTTGCTGCCCCCATGCCTCTTTTCCAGCCATTGTCTTCCAACCAAAAGAAGTGAATGTTTTGGTGGAAGGACCACTTCTTTCTGCCCCTCTTCCAGTCACCTTCTCTGCACTGTACATTTCCTCTGCACTCTCAGTGCCCTGTTCCTCCTATACCCCCACCCCCTGAGTTTTATGACAGTTTTAATTGAAGCATGATTGTGATAATTGGAGCCATTCGAGCCATCTGGAGAAGGCCTTGGGGAGTACACCAGGCTCAGCTGTGGACCCCAACTTCCTGCTGCTCAGCTACTTGTCCACATTGGATTTGGTCCAAACATGTAAGGCCTCTACCCAAACCAGTACCCCACAGCCTTTCACGTCTTCCAGTGTCCTCTGATATAGGTGAGTCTTATGGTGGCCACTCCAGGATCCTGTCTGGGATGCCAAGAGAAACAGGATGTTGGCAAAATTATCCGACAGCTTCTGGAGCTGTGTTTCCATTAGATTCAAGGTGACAGTGACTCTGCATTGAAGGTCTCTGCTAGTCTTCACCTCAGGAACTGACTTTTCTCTAACTCCTTGCTGGTGTTACTGTTACTTTTTCTATCAACAACCCAGTAACATCCCTGACTAGTCTTAACTCCTACTCCTCCCTCATGCCTCGTCCCCTTCCCCAGGGCTCAGATGACCCTGGCTTCATTTATTCCTTTCCTTCCTATCCTTTTATTTTTCTTTCTGTCTCCCCTCCACCACCTCACCACATGGTGTAAAAGCTAGAACGGAGCATCTGACCTCCCTTGCCTTTGGCCATTACGGAAGGTCATTTCTCCTGGGGCACTCTGGAGACCAGAAGAATTGCCTTGGTGGCAGCACCACCGGCCTTCTCACTGAAAAGCCAGACCATGGCATAAACGTCAGCCCACTGTTCTCATCTCCTACGTGTTTTCCCTACACAGTGAGTTTCTTTAGTAGAAAATCTGGGCTCTGAACATCCCATTCCGCCTCACCTCCTTTTGACCTTGTTTTCCTCTCTTCACTCTGGCACCTGCTCCTAATGAAAAAGGAAGTCCTCGCAAGGAGGCATGGGAGCTGAGGAGGGTAGATTGATGGGAGGTAGACTAGGGAGTGAAAGCAGGTTGGAAAGACATATATGGTGTAAAGTAGAGTAGCTGGGGACACTTGCAACCTCGTGACAAAGAAGGTACAAGATGGCAGCCCATCGTGCTGTGATAATGGTGGTGAATGCGACTGTTTCTGGGGGCTAGATTTAGGGGAGAGACCTTTGTTTCCTTAGAAGCCAGCAGGAACAATGACTTCTTAACAGAGGTTGAAAGTGATGAGATCCTTCCAACCCATTCATGAGAGTCATGGAATCTTTGGCAAAGCCCAGAGATCGTATGATGGAGCTTTTGGTTGTTGTGTCACAGGGACCCCCCCCCCCCCGCACACACACACACACACATACCACGGTCAGGTGTTCCCTGGTGGCTGTGCACTTAATCCTTGGAAGTTGGGCAACTCTGATAACCAGAAAGTTTTTCCTAACATGAGTTAAGGTCTGCCTGTGGATTCTCCACGTTGTACAGTACTGCCCTTTGATGTGACAACCCTTCAGATATGTGGAGGCGGGGATCTCCCCTTAACCTTACTTCCAGCTGATGTTTCCCCAGTCCTTTGGGGCACTCCCCACATGGCATACTTTTCCTGTCTGTCACATCTCGTCTGTCGTCTCTTGGAAAAAAACAGCCTTTTAAAATATGCCCAGACCTGGACAGATACTCCATTAGCACAAAATTAAACCATTGGTCCTTGGTGATGACCCAATATTAATACTCAACGTATTTGCTCTTTATTGGTATTCTCCCTTGGTTCGTTTATTTTGAGTGTGCAAGTCATTTAAATTCTCCTCATTTTAGAGCTGCCCGTGATATTCAGCGCTTTGAGTGATCCATTCTCTTAACATATACTACCTCTGTCCATTTTTTATTTCTTTCCAGAAAATGACAATATAGTTCTCCATGGCTCTTTGAAACATTACATGCTCTTTAAACCAGAGGCTATAATTCAAGATCCTAATTCCAAAATAGGAAATATGTCTCCCCTGGCAAAACCCCATTTTTAGAGTATACAGAAGTCTCTCTTCCATTTCCAACTATTTTCCAAGAGAAGCTGCTACTGATTAGGATTTTGTATGATCATGGGAGCGCTGTGCACTCAGTTCTCAGGGAATGCTAAATTAGAGTAAAATGTTTCCTCGCTTCCACTATAAACATCTCCTTCATTCTAGGGAGAGGGGAAATCAACACAAGGTGTTGAGTAATTGGTTCTCCTGGCACATCCTGGACGTTGGGCAAGGGATGGGGGTGGTTGCTGCCTCCTTCTCAGAAAAAGAATTATTAGGAAAACATTTTGACCCTCTTCCGTTAGATAGACAGGGTAAAGGGGGTTACAGAGAGTTCCCTCAGATCTGTTTGTGTCTTTCAAAAGCGTGGGACAGAATCTAAAAACTCTTAGGGTGGTGTTATGCCCCTGCTGCTTCACACAGCCCTTTCACATTAAAGATGCCTTTTCTTGCCAGAAAAGTTTTCCTTGTGATGAAAAATTAACAAGCTTCTCAATCTCAGGAATATTGAATTCTATGGCCAAGAGCTCATGAAAGTGTAAACCACGCTAGGTAATTTCAGGCACTCTCTCTTATGCAATTAATTTTATTAGACAGATAGACTCTGAATTCTGGTCCCTTTCCAGAAAATAAAACACCCTTTCTTCACAGTTGGATTGACTGGAAGCCCCAGGAGTGATGGTTAGAGACCTGATGACCAGCTGTGCACCCTGGGTGCCAGCCACAGCAGGCCTCCCTTCTCTTGTGCTGTTGGTCCCTCTGGTGGCCACAGAACTTCTGTCCTCAACCTGCTGGTTTGGATGCCCGTGAGCACCCCAGGTAGCTCAAAGCTGCATGAACACTGCCGGTCTGGCCAACAATTTGGGGCCCGGCTGTGTCACTTTAGTCTTTACATGAAATATCAGAATGACGAAGAGAAGGTTCTCAGTACAGCTTTATATCCTCTGTTCTCATTAATTTGATATTTTTCAAAACCAAGCCACACCTTTGGGAGTAATGGTTTGGCCATTCCAGAGATTCTCTGGCTGAAGTTTCACTGCGTTGCCTATTTGTCTTTCAAGGGCTGCTTATTCTTTTCCAGATAGCTCTTGGGCATGATGGCCTCTGACCCCAGTCCCGGTCTCTAGTGCAACAGGGTTATGCAAATCTTGGGGTGTTGCCTTGAAAGAATCTAAAGAATAGACCTGCCCTGGGCTTATTCAGTGCACTGAATTCTCTTTTGGGCAGTCTCACTTGAAATTTCCTGGAACCTCCCTGCCGTGTCCTATCCAACAGCAGGATGTGTTCTCTTCTCTTCTGGGCCTTCCTGTCCCCCATTCCATGTTTGAGACCAAGATGCATGCATTGCTGTCTGAGGCCACTGGTGGAAGGAGGCTTCAGATCTCTGGTTTGGATCATTTCACATGCTTTCCCTGCCCAAAACAAAACGTGCTTATTGGGCAGTTCCAAGAAGGCTGAAACCCCACGTATCAGCCTATGAATCCCACAAAAATGTGTGTGAACTGTTTTGCTATCAGGGGCTTTTAACTGAGCCAGAGATGAGAAAAGAAACTCTCAAGGCCATGCAATTGGTTCGGTCTCTGGATTTCTGGCCCCAGTGCAGCCTCTCCTCACCAGACAGACAGATACACTGCCTCCCCTCCGAGAATGGCCAGCGTTTCAACCCCGGCCGCTGGCACAGGAGAAGGTCCTGGCGACGCGGGTGCCCTCCGTGTGCGGTGGTGGGTGCAAGGTGAGCAGAAGCGGCATGGACATGAGAGAGCTATTTAATGTGTTGTCAGCTATTCGGCCTCCAGGCTGCTTTGCACCACAAAAGGGAAAGTGTGTAAAGGATTCGGCAACTGAGCCAATAGGCAGGGGGGACACCTAATTCCACCCCACCCAGTGAGCCACCATTTCCACTAGAGCTTAAGGACGTCACACTACATGGACCCCGGCTGGTGTCCTCCTCTTCCAGCCATTCTCAGGGGCCGTTGTTTGTGCTAACACTGCACCTAACTTTAGACACACAGTTGTCAATTATTGGTGGTCCCTGCCCAAATCTAGGCCCAACTGTAACTGCAGATCTTGGTCTTCATGCTGGTTTTTTTTTTATTTTTTTTTTTAACGTTTATTTATTTTTGAGACAGAGAGAGACAGAGCATGAATGGGGGAGGGTCAGAGAGAGAGGGTGACACAGAATCTGAAACAGGCTCCAGGCTCTGAGTTGTCAGCACAGAGCCCGACGCGGGGCTTGAACTCACGGACTGCAAGATCATGACCTGAGCCGAAGTCGGACACTTAACCGACTGAGCCACCCAGGCGCCCCTCCATGCTGGTTTTTAAGGCAGATTTCAACCCATCAAAGGATGTGATTCTTCTGACCCAATAAGCAAGACAGCTTTGAGGGCAGAATAAGGCAACATGAAGGGATAAGCCCCTAGGAGTCAGAACATCGGATTCGAGGGCCAACTCTTGGGACCTTGGGAAAGGCACCTTCCCTGTCTGCAAATGGCGGTTGGACTGATGATCCTTGAGATCCCTTCTAGGCTTCGGATTCCGTGATTTGTTTATACCTAGGAATTTCAGAATATTTCTTACACTCAGAATTTTTGCTCTTTCCAAGGGCAAAAATTCTTGGTTTCTTCTGGATTCAAACTGTTTTAACATCAGCAAGTCAAGGTTGGCTTCTCATCCTTGTTAGAAAGTGAATTTAATACTGAGGGTAATTGAATGGTGTTGGCAATTGCTTTCCCTCCTAATGGCTGGGTAAGAATATTAAAACCTGCAGAGGTGGAAATTGGAGCTCATGGGGAAATGGATAGAAAGCAATTTGTGGCAGGCAGCCTTTGGACAAATTGTTTTAATAGGAAATAGAGCTGCTCCTTCATAGATTTCCTCCACCTTCTCGAATGTGGTCTACATGGCCGTTCGCATCCAAAGAGCAGACATTGCCTTTCTGCTTAGCACCAGCTTGCTCATAGTCTTAAATTCTGCCCTGTAGCAGCAAGAGAATTTTCCTCAGTGAGAACCTCAGCCTTTAGTTCTGTTGAGCTCCTCTGGATTCTGGACTAGAAGTAGGACGTTCCAGTGCTGTTCACGATGGTCCTTCCTTTAAGCAGGTCTGCAGGAGCACTCTACCAGGGCAGTAAAAGCTTTAGACCCTAAGTCCACACAGTCGTATTGCATAGAACAGCACTGAGCCCTGACAAGCCTCCTGCAGGACCGGGTGTGAGCAGAGTGGAAGGACAGAGACCCTGAAAGGGGAGGTGGCCATGAGCTGCAGTGGGAAGGTGGGAAGAAGGCAGAACAAAGAGCAGTGTGGAGGCCGCCAGCCGCAGAGGAAGGGGTCACTGAGCCGCGGAGCCGCATGCAGGGGAATGAGTGCTGGCTCTCTGGTGCCCTCATCCTTTGGCCCCCAGCGGAGCGCAGATTTTAATCAGCTTCCCTAATGGGTATCGACATTGCTTGGGAGCAGTGGACCCTATCAGGGAACAGCTATTGATCGCTTGTGTTCTGATTAGATTGGAAAACAGATCAACTTCGCTGCTGCCCAGGAACTGTTATTGTCACAGCTACTCAGGAAGGAGGTGGTCTCTGGGGACGGAGAAAAACCAAATCGAGAATCTTGACTAGCCTGCCAACGACTACAGGGGAAGAGACGCATTCACTTGTCCTTTGAGATTTGTGGGTGAGCGTCAAATTGTACCTAGTGTGGCTTGCAACCCAGTGTCCCGGAAGCCCCTCCTCAGGAAGAACTGTAATAAGAGGCTGTGTTTACAGACAGGCACCACCGATGAGTGATGAATTGACGAATGATCTTACCTAAAGAGGTTTAACAATTTGGAGAGCACTCTGGCTTCTAGCCTGTGTGCATACACATGCACATTTGCTAGCACAGAGCTTTCAGAAGGAAGTCTGGCATATTCTTGATGAACCAGTTTTATCCAAGTGTATTGTCCTGTTCATTCTTATATTTTGCTTTCCCCCTGCCCTTCCAGTCCCCTAAAGGACTTCTCCCTGAGCCATTCTCCCATCTGCTTATCATTTTGGACTGTGATTCTTCCAGAGTGATACTTTCCGTTATTTCTCCAAATTTCCCCCTCATGCTTCCAATAAACTTCTTGGGTGTCCCCTTAAAGTAACATGAGGGTGCTCTTATGTCCTTCTCCCCCTCCCCCCGGGAAAACATACCATTCACCCTTCCTCTCTCAGCTTCCTCCATTCTTTGTTCTTTGCTTTTCTCACTTGGAGCTGATGGTACTTAGGGGAGGAGGTTTTCCACAAATCAGCCATGATTCCTGGAGGAGTTCCATACGCCAACAACTACTACCACCACCACCACCACCCTCTTCTAGTTTCAGAGGTGCCTGGCTGTGCTAATGGCCTCTCGGAAATGAGGTTTGAATGGCGGGCCTGTTCGACTTCTCCACAGACTGGCCAGAGAGACCATGGGTAGCCATGTCTAGTTTTTGTTCTGAGAGTTTTGACTATTTCCAGCTAGAGACAGAGTGTCTTCTCAGAAGAAAACTTCAGCCCATTGCTGCCTTGCAGGAGAAGATTCAGGAAAGGCACAGTGACTGCAGTGAGCCTGTATGAGCCTCTGAAGTCCCACAAAACCAGAGTTGGGGGATGAGTGCAGATCCTGAACAGGGACATGTGATGTCAGCATTTACTAGACTCTCACCTTAACATATCTGACCTTGCCTTTTCTCCCTCCCACACCACTGAAGCCTGGGACAGATCCCAGTGTGTCCTCTGGTGAAGAAGGCCAAATAATGAGCCATTAGAGGAAGAAGGACGTAGGGGCTCAAGCACAGAACACCAGCAGGGGTAGGAGAGGGTTCTGGAAGGATGCACAAATCCACAATAACTCTGCTTCTAGTTAGTGTCCCTTGAGCCCTTGAACGATCGGGCCTGCCACCTAGCTGGCACCTAAGTAGGGCCATCATCTCCCTGAAGAGGGAGGGAACATGTTTTGCCCATGCACTCCCTGCTCTCGGAGAATGTACGGACTTACGCCATTCAGACTCAGTCTTTGTCTTTATGGCTTCCCTCCCTCCGTTCTTCCCTCTGCCTTGACCTTGATCAGATAGGGGCGAGAAGAGCTTATAAGAACCACTCTGGGGTCTTCATGCCTCTCCCATTTTCAGGGTTGAATTTTGTGTCTTCTCCACTCACTCCACTCTTCACTCCCGACCTCACTTCCACCGCAGTTCAAGCGCCAGAAGTAACGTTTCCAGCTGAGTTGTGTGGATTAATTTCAGTCCCTTGTAAATACACCTGGGGCGGGCTAGGGGCATTTAGGGAGGGGAGCCAGATTCGCTTTGTGAATTGAATGTATTTTTATGCAATTTTGAGTGGCCTTTCAACCCTGAGATGAATGATTTTGTTTTACTGGTTGTTATTATATAGTATTAAGTATTCTGTGTTTGAAAGTTTGGGAATAATAATATTCACATCTATATGATGCCTGTAAACACAACCATATTTATAAATGAGTAAATAAAACCGTGTTTTAACTTTGTGACTACGTCTGCACAGTTCAGGAAATGGGTTTATAGAATCTCCCATCTGGGGCAGCCCCTTCCAATACTTGGGGGCTTCCCCCTCCTGCCTCTGTCCCAGGAAGAGCCGCAAGTGAATCACTGTCCTTGAGAGCAGGGTCTCTGGAGTCGGGCCCAGGAAAAGCCTAGATTGGAGGTTCAAAAGAACCATTAGAAGAAATCAAGATTCCCAGTGTCGAGTGACTAGAAATATGGTTATTTCTTTAAAGAGAGCAAGGCTCACTGACAGGTGTGGAGGCAGGCTAGATGGACACTAATGCACTCTTGCGTATGGACAAAAGAGGGCTAGAGAGGCGGTAGCTTTCTTGGGCTCCTGGAGGTCTCCCGGCTCTCACCCTTAGCTCTCTGCCATATACATAATGGCCCTCCCTAGGTCACTGTTTGACTCAAAAGAGCCAAAACCACTCTGTAGCTTCAGACTACAAAGGTAGCTAACTTGGGGGTTATCGGAGGTTAAATCCAAGCTCCCAACAAAGGAGCCATGCAAAGGGAGGAGGCTGCTCAGGCCCGCTGGCAGCCTTGGCAGGTGGGAGGCCAGGTCTGACCTCGCTCGGCCAACGTTCGGGTCTGGTTTCTCCATCCAGCAAGCCCTGCCTCTGGCTTTCTCAGCCCTGTGCATTCTGCCAAGCAGAAATCCCTGGTCACTGACTTGGCGCAAGCACAGGGAGTCGGGGAGGAAAGATTCTTTTCCCTTGCTGTCACCCAGCTGCTTGTAGCCCAAGCAGCAACAGAACACACATGATGTCATGGTTGAAGAGTTCAGACCTGCCCTGGGGCCCGAAACAGAGGCAAAGCAGCGTGTGTGATGCGAGGGCCTTCTAAACAGCAAGTGTCCTCTCTCTTTCTGGATTCCTGCCCCCACCCCTCCCCCCACCCCACCCCTGCTGGACCTGAGGTAGGCAGAGCTGGAGTATCCCCTAGCGGCCAAGTGGTCCAGTCTTCAGAGGGGACGGGCCCACGGCGGAGAGCTCACGTTCTCAGGAGAGTCGCCTTGGACAAATCCCCAGTCCCTGGGCTGAGCAGGCTCCTGCCCCTCACCTTACTGGGCCACCCAGCCTACCCTGCTCAGGAACTAAAGCAGCAAGACCAGATCTGTGCCTGGACCTTACCGGCCAGCCCCAGCCTGGGCCCGGAGGCCCCACTCCCACCTGGCTGTCGTTACACAGAGCTGGGATCTCAGCCTGGGCTAAGCTCACAAAATGGCAGAGGCTCGCCTGTCTTCAAGACCAGGAGACAGGGCCACGGGCTGTGGAGGGAACTGAGGAAGGAGCTTAACCCTTTCCGGCTCTTGGGGGGTGGTGAGCCTGTGTAAAACCTTGAGAGACTCGTTTTGGGGACTGAAACTTCATTCTTTTAAAAACCGGAACTGAACTACTGAACTAGGCAGAGGCATATGAGTGAACACGGGCCTGCTGCGTCCTCATTCTTGATAACTGGACACTCTGCAAAACAGATTTTCCTGGGGCGCCTGCGTGGCTCAGTCGGTTAAGCGTCCGACTTCCGCTCAGGTCATGACCTCACGGTTTGTGAGTTCGAGCCCCGAGTCGGGCTCTGTGCTGACAGCTCAGAGCCTGGAGCCTGCTTCCGATTCCACGTCTCCCTCTCTCTCTGCCCCTCCCCCGCTCACGCTCACACTCTCTCTTTCAAAAATAAACACATTAAAAAAAAACATTCTCACTCTTCAAATTCCCCTTCCCCAGGCCCAGCTTCCTTGTGTAGCGCTCAGACTGTGGCTGTTCCCCAAGCCCAGGCCCCATGGAAAGAAATCAAGGGCCTGGTCCATCCCTCAACCTCCCACAATGCATTCCCCAGCACCACAGTCCTGCCCCCAGAAAGCTGTCGTGAGGGTATGTGTGCCCCACCACCCATCATGGGGTGCGTCCCCAAGAAGAGAATGGGTCTCAGGCCTCTTGTACTGCTTCCCTGAAGGAAGATGCTGGGCTAGAGGCCAGACCCTCACCCTCACCCACCCTCATGAGGCAGCTCCTGCCTGCCCCCTCCCCCCAGCCCAGCAAAAACTAGAGACAGCCCCCACCCCCAGGTTTCTTTCAGCTCATTTCTTTAATAAGGAGACGCAGCTCATTACAAAATAACAATTTGACAAGAGATCGGACAAGAACAGAGTCCACATAAGGGGGGGTGTGGAGAGCATTGCCAAGCATAGGGCGGGGACGGCGGGCGGAGAGGGGGCAGGGCTGTACATGAGTCCTTCCTATGAAGACAAAGGCAGTGTTCCTGGTGGGGCCGATGCATTCCAGGGGCGACCTGGGGCAGACGAGGGTCTGCCCACCCTGGTTTTGAAGTTTTCAGATCCCTGGGATTTCAGAAAGCAGCAAATCCAGTCCTTAGATGGGGAGGAGTCAGGGCAGAACTTCTAGCCAGGCTTCTTTGAAGAGGGTCCTCCTCGAGTCCTGATGGCTGAGGAGGGCTGGATGGAGAGACCCCCTCTCCGGCCCCACGCACACTTCTCTGCCACCTCCCCAGGCCAGATCCCCTCAATTCTTGCCTGCATTGTGGGTGTGAACAGTGGGAGGGTCCCGGAGAGAGCCAGAAAGAGGTTAGACACTTCGTCCCTCCACCCCTCCAAGCTCCTGATCCCAGCCCACCCGGAGATGGTCCCCAGCGCAAAGATCCCTGGGGCTTCTGCACGCTGGAGCATACACAGTCACCTCGCAGCCTTTGGCCTTGTCCTCCTCCTGTTCCCGTCTCTCTTCTTCCTCGTGCTTACTAGTCGCCATGCCTGAGGCCTCCTGGCATTATTCCCACGAGTCGTCTGCCCTCATCGGCGCCCCGGGGGCCGGGAGCTGCACGTCCCTCTCAGCACCTCTTACCACTGGGTGCTCCTGGCTGGGGCTGCCCTGGGGAGCTGACAGGAGGGTCTGGGGGGGCCAGACCTGCCCACCACTCTCAAAGGAGCCCTGGCAACCCTCAGCTGCCCACTCTGGGGCGCTCTCTGTCAGCCTGAGGGAGGGGACACGGCGGGAAGGGCATAACCCACGGCGTTCTCCGGTGTCCCCCCAAGAGACCCTCCTCCCTCGCCACCCACACACCCCGACCCCGCGGTGTCACATACGCGGGGCTGGGTCTGTCAAAGCCAGATGGTAATGGGAACCCGAGCCGCTGACTAGCTGCTTCTGAAAATCCTGGTTGCCTCCTCGGCGCCCTTAGGAAAGGTACCCAAAACTATGGCGTCCCCACCACTGCCCTGTCCACGCGCAGGGGGGAAACGGAGTTGGACTGTCAAACCCAGGTGGAGGGAGCCCGCTCGGGCAGGGTCAGGGGGGACGTCTCCTGGGGCCCTGCCGGAACCCCCGGACACCATCCGTCCTCATGACGTGGGGCTGAGAGAGCAGGAGGGGTGACAACAGGTGAGCCCTTCACAAGTGTTCTGTGGGGAGCCAGTCAGAGGGACACGGGGGGCTCCTGGGAGGAACCGAGGGCGGTCTCCAGCAGGAGGCCCCCTTTATGGCTTTTCAGTTAATTCAAACAGTGGGAGGAAGGGGCACACCACACACACACACACGCAGGACACGGAAGCCACCGGGACACCAGACACCCGGCTGGACACGGTGCACGGTACACGGAGGGTCAGCTCTGCAGGCAGATGTGCGGCGGGCAGTGGGGACGGACGGGCCTTCAGGGCACCGGTGGTCGTCCCACGTCCCTGAAGGCAGGGCTGGTGCCAGAGCCGGAAGCCGACTCCCCCCCACCGCCGACGGCTCCCACTGGGGGATTCCCGATGGGGTGAGACCGGGTGGGGCTTGGGGACAAAGACTTTACGTGACATAAAATCGAAGGGGCAGCCTCAACGAGTGGTGTGAAATGGGTCTGAGGTCAGGGGTTAGGGGTTAGGGGTTAGGGGCACGGCCATGCGGCTATTTACAGAAAGAGACATGCATGTTGAGTAGACAAGACTCGGTTCATATGTTTATAGGTCACTATCGTCTTTTATAGATAACTAAATGCACACGGAAGGGGTCAGATGAGGCTCGAATGGCTTCAGAAGGGTCTTGTTTTGTTGTCGCTTCAAAAATAAAGTATATTCGTGTGTCTTCAAGTCACAGTGTCCCCTTCTCAATGTTGCAGCTCGAAAAGCAGTAAGATCCTTGGTGACCAGTCTCTGGCCCCCTGGGACTGAGTGGGGGGGGAGCAGAGGGGACAAATGGTCATAGAATAGGGGTGCCAGATAAAACACAGGACGGCCAGTTGCATTTGAACCCCGGGTAAACAACACATCACTTTTGGCGTAGTATGTCCCAAATTCTGCCTAGGCCATACTTAGCCTTAAAATTATTTTCTGTTTACCCGAAATTCAAATTTAACTGGGTATCTTGTATTTTTGTTTGCCCAATCTGACAACCATGTCATGGGGCTCTGGGCCACCAAGACCAGGCCTTGGGATCCTTTGCTGCCTGCCACCATGCAGGGCTCGGAGACAGGGCCCCCGACCAGCCTGAGGTGGGAAGGGGGAGGGTAGAAGGGACAGAGTGGAGGGTGGGAGGGCAGGTCTTGGCTCGATTTCTTCCTACCTTTATGGGGGTGGGGGGGACACCAAAAGACAGCCTCTCTCTGTATATGGTTGGGTGAGACCGAGAGTTAGCATACATTAAAGGATCGTGGAATCTCTCACTTGCGACCCCAGGGGAGTTTCTTAACCTCTCTGCTCACCCACCACCACCCCGCTGCATGGAGGCAGGTTTGTCAGGGAGCTGGTTTTACCCACAGGAGGGACTGAGGCAACCCCTCTCTCCTCTCTCGCTGAAGCCCTGGGCCAGCAAAATCATCCCAAACTGATTCTGCAGAAACACAACCATGTATGGTTGCCTGGGAAGAAAAAAAAAGATCATCACCTGAGACTGTGCTCTAATCCCTGCTGTCCCGTCCTCCACCTGAGGGACCCCTGCCAAGTCATTTCTCGTTCACGCCAAGCATCTGCTCGCTCACTGTCTGGGGCTGCCCGAGGGTTCTCTACCCGGCTGTCCCCAGGCCTCAGCTTCCACTTTCAAAGACCAACAATCTGCCTGTGGCTCTGGCGGAGTTAGTTTCCCCTCTGGGATGATTATTCAAGGAGAAAGAAGCCCGAGTTTTCTGGCTTCACCCCATTTCCGGGTGGGATTGGGTTTGAGTCTTTGTGGTCTCAGTCCCTTTGGAAAAAAAATCTCTTCTACGCTATTTCCTGCCTGGAATAGACGGGAAACTCATAACCACAGAGGCCTCCAGAACCCTTCTCTAGTCAAACCCTAGCTCCTAATTAGGGCCTACAGCCCACCCTAACGTCTCCAGAAATAAACCTGCATGGCAATGAGGGTTCAGAATGATGCTCCAGAGTTAGAGTAACATCAGCCCTCAGGTGTAGAAAACTCACGACTCTAAGTTTACCTGCCTAGTTCACGGAGCTGGATAGATGCCTTGACTAGGATGGCTCATTTGGGCCAAGCACCCATTTCAGGACCAGCCAGAACCTAGGTGGGGTGCAGGGGTGGGGGAATGATTGCCCACACACAGGTCTCGCCCTGGCTCTACACCAATGCCAACAACACTCAGTCTCTCAGCAACCTGTCCCCACCTGCTCACTAGAGGTGGGCCCAGAGTAACAAAATCCAGCCCCTGTCTCTTGGCACATGGACACCCACACCACCTAGGGGTGCCCACCATTTCTTTTCCTCCCCATCAGGAGAGTGGCAAATCTCGGGCTCTGGAAGGGCTGAATCAGGTTCATGGGCTGAGAAGAATCTCAGGCGGTAGGAAGCCCATCGGGAAAGGGCAAAAGAATGAAGGTAAGGAAAACAAGATGGACAATCCTCTGAGCAAGGTTTGTGGGATATGGTGGGGAGAGAGACCCTGAGAAAGCACCAAAACCTCACAGCTCTGGAGACTGGAGAAGAGCCCAGTGACTCCTGATGCCCATAGCAGGACATCCTACTCTGCAGTCAGCTGGGTTCTGAAGGCACCCCATTTTCCTACAACTCTCCACCAGGACCACAACTCTGGTCCCGAGGACCAAAGCTCATAGTCCTTGTCAGAGTCTTACCTTCTCATCATTAAGTACACACCCAAACTCACACAGGCTCCAGTAAAATACGACCTCCCATGTGCCAAGGGCCACTAGCAAGGAGGAGAAGGGTCTCTGAGAGATGGGCAAGGTTCAGCCCTGCTTCCCAGTCTGTTTCTGGCGGAGGTGTTCCCTCATTCCTTGCTCTAATCAAAACACATGGCACAGCAGAAACAAAAAAAAAAAACCCATTTCCTTTCTTTTAATAAAATAAAAAAATGCTCTGGACCCTCAAACCCTGAGTCTCTCTAACACTGTCCGTCTGTCTCAGGTACCTATAGAAAACTGAGGTGGTCCCGATGTGACAGGACAGGAAGTGCTGCCATTTTTGCTGGGAAAGAGAGAGATCCCCAAGCTTTGGGGAAGCTATGAGTATTCTGTGGCGAAGAAATGGCAAGGGCCTGAGGGCTTCATGGATGGAAGAGAGAGGCTGAAGGAAGGGAGGCAAGGGTGGGAGAAAGGGGTGAAAGGAAGTGGTGCCGGCCTTAGGTCATGTGGGACCTGACTCTCCTGCCCAGGCTGAAGGTTTGGAAGGAGGCTCAGTGCAAACTTGACTAACGTATATATGGCTTTTTATCAATGCTGGGGACAAAAGGTGAAGAGGGAAAGGGACACAACCGAGCGTGGGGTAGAAACCCCGGCAGGTGTCCTCCACCACCCATTTGGAATGGATGTCCTGCTTCTTGGCATTCATAGAGAGACGCCTCCCCAAGGAATAGTAGGATGGGGCCTCCCCACAGGTCTCCCTGGGCCACGTCAGCTACCCACAACTATCTGGCATGGAAGGCAGAGGAGTGGGAGCCGGGGGGGCACGGATCTCAGCACCCCCACCTATCTCATCCGGGAAATCTCTGCCGTCTCTCCACCATCCTCCCCCTTCTTACCTGGACCTCAGGGGGACAAGAATTCAAACCTTCTTTTTAGAGTCTCTGGCTCTGTACAGAAAACAGTCTTCAGATAGTGTTGCTCCACTTAGATTAAAAGAGAAAACAGAAGCAAAAGCATGATGGGGGAAAAATGCAAATGAACCGCAGAGCTTATATGCTGGAAAGGGAGAAAGCATCTGTGTTTCCCACTGGAAGGGGGTAAAGAAGATCCAGGAGTTTCATTTGGTCTTTCTAGGTAATGGGTCTTCTTTCTTCATAGTTTGACGTTTAACTGTCAACAACAGTGAGGTCCCAGGACTGATGGTCCCTGTTAGAGTCTAACCAATCTAGTGAATAGTTCATGTCCACGAATGTCCCAGACACCACACTTGTGGGGAAACAAGGCCTGACGAGAGGAAGTCTATGACGGCATCAGGTTTTTGGTCCTAGTTCTGGACAAGTCCAGTCTCCACATCTTGCCTCCCAAATAGCCACCCACAAAGAGTATGGAAGCTTCTGGCACCCGACCAGGATCCTGAGCCCTCTCCACGAGCTGACGGAAGATCTCCCACTTAGACAGTGGACGTCTCTTCACTTCAGGGTCCCCGAAGAGCCTTCTCTTCCCACACAACTTCACTGTCCGTGGTTCATCCCAGGAATGCAGAGAGATGCTCCAACACACACACACACACGCACACACACACACACACACACACACACATCATAGGCCACTGTGTTGCCTTCCCTGTCAGGAAACAGGATGTGCTGCCATTTTGTTGGTCCAGAACACTCAAAACACAGGAAGTGCTGTGACTCTCTGCTGAAACAGGGCCTCACTCAGGGTGAGGTTCAAGTGAAGCTTTGAAAGAGTGAGAGGGAAACGTGACAGGGCATGCAGCAAGGACAGCTCCTGGGATGATGAAAAGAGCCAGGCTTCTCTTTCACCTGTTAGGGGACTCTCCTCACACAGCCATCAGAGGGAAGTTGGTCTCTCAAAAGAGATAAAGGAAGGAAAAACAAGGACACAACCACAAACAAATGAGAAAGAAAACCTCTAAGGTTGCATAACTGAGGTATTGATAGCTCTGGATCTTGTCAGTGTCTGTAACGGCGCAGGATCCCGGCCACTGCTGCCTACTTGTTCTTGCCCAGAAGCGCGTCCACCTCTTCCTCGGGCTTGAGCGAGTGCCACTGGGCGATGGGCCTCCGGGGGTTGGCCAGCATGTCAGACCAGTGCCGCAGCTCTGTGCCCGTGGCGTTGCTGCCCACGAAGATCTTGCCAATGGCTTCGTTCTTGCCCAGCTTGTCATAGTCCAGCACAGTGACCACCACCTGGACTTTCTGCGGGGAAACAGAGGAGGGAGGGAGGGAGTTGGCAGGTGGAAACGCACGATCCCGTGACCAAACTTCTCCTCCTCTATCCTCTACTCCAAATGCCCCGCAAGGAGAGGCCTCCCAGGGCGGCTTGCTTCTATCTCTGAACTTACTTCCAAGACTGAACTTAAAGGGAGGCAAAGGCTGCACGTTCTGGAAACAGCCTTTCTCCCTACCAGTAGGCACTTACCCAGCACGTGCTGTGCTCCAGCCACTGTTGAGTGCCTGGAAGTGGAGGGCGGTGAAGACAAGGGAAGAGGAGTACTTCACCTTAACGAAAGCAGTAGACCCATACTCAGAAATTTACAACACAAAGTGATGCAGGTTCTGCTAGAGAGGTAAGCACAAGGTACTATAGGAACTCAGGCGAGGCGACAGTCCTCCTCGGGTCAATCAAGAAAGGCTTCACCAAGGAGGTGACATAGAAACTGGAAGGTGAAGGCTGAGGACTTCTCTAGGCAGAGACAGAAGAGAATCCCAAGAAGCAAGAGGAGCCTGGGCGGAGGCATAGAAATAGAAGTGTGCACTTGGTATCTTGGAAACAGAAGAAGTTCAGAGTCACTGAGGTTGAGTGTGAGAAGAACCAGGCAGGAAATGGGGTCAGCAGGGTGGGCTGTGCAGGGTGGGGTCAGCTAAGGAGTGTGCCTTTTGTTCTTCAGGCAAGCAACAGGGAGCTCCCAAAGACTCCTGGGAGGAGTGGCATGGATATTTCAGGAAGAGACCCCTCACATCGAGGCGGGAGATTCACTGGAGGAGGATGGGGACTGACAGGTGGGGAGGCCGGCTGGGGGCCGAGGGGGGAGCTGTGGGGGCTGGGTAGTGAATGCCTGAACCAAGGTGGGGCGGTGGGAATGAAAGCAGGGGCCAGGCTGGAGAGGCACTGAGGGGAGAGAATCAAAAGGACTTGGTGTCAGTTGGACTGGCCGAGGTGACACTCGGGACCTTTCTTCATCCTGCCCCACAGCCCACTCAGGCTACTCAAGCTCCACCTTTAGGACCAAGCTTGTCCAGGAAGCCTCACCTGTTTCAATGGCCTGTCCCTGCTCCCCCTCGCGACGGTGACGCCCTCGAGAGCAAGGACTATGTCTTCTGCACATGCTTCTCCAGCACCTAGCCAGTTCCTAGGGAGGCGCTTAGGGAATGCTCAGCAAAGCATGTTGGGTAAATGAGAAAGGAAAAAGGGTAGGGGGTCTAAGATGATGCCGAGGTTTGTCACTTGAAAAGAGAATGCAGACGAAGCAGGTTTGGGGTGTGGGCGGGGGAAGGGGAAGGGGTTTGGGGAAGATCATGATGTTGGCTTTTGGCGTGTTGAACTTGAAACTCCTGGCCAGTACACTTCATGTCTATCTTAAGTTTTCCACAAGGACTTCTCTTGGTCTAACATTATCGTTGAGATTCCCTTGACACCTTCGCCTCCCAGTCCTGGGGGCTGGGGGGGGGGGTGGGGGGGGAAGGGAGGGAGAGGAAGGGAGGAAGGAGCAGCTCACTCCAAAGAGGGAGGGTCCAAGACTCCAAGAGGATCCAGCACTCTGCAATTCCAGACAGCTCGGTGGGTGTCTGGTCCTGCCACATTCAGATCTCACTCATGCCCCCTCATGGTGAAAAACAGACCTCACCTCCAACACTTACCGAGCTTGCTGGTAGGAGGAAGGAAGGAGACAGTAGAGAAGGGAAGGATGGAGGGGAAGAGGAGAGAGGAAGGGGGCAGAGGGGTACCTGGGAGCAGACCCAGGGGGCAGCAGAAGTGGGAGAAGGCTGGCCAAGGCAGGAAGCGGCTGCACCAGGAGGAGCGGGAAGAGGACGAGGCTATACCCCTACCTCCCCGGCAGCTCCAACCTCACAGGCCCACTGAACGCCCGTGTACCTCGCAGTTCCCAAGGAATGATGGGTAGGATGGCTTGGAGTGGTTCTTGTTCATCTCAGAAAAGGGGGAAGCCCTTTCTGGCAGGGGCCCCGGGAAGGAGGACCCAGGACGGCACCATGAGAGTCAGAGCCCTTCCCACCAGGGCGAGCGAGGTGGCTCGAGGCGTCTGGGTGAGTTCCCTCATGCCCCCACTGCTGTGCCCCCAGGCCCACAAACCCGAGCACCTGAATCTGCTCGAAGGGGATCTCAAAGCTGAAGGACTCGTTGAAGTAGGGGTTCAGGGTCTTCTTCTTCACCGTCGTCTTCTTCTTCTTGAGCCTCTTCCCATTCTGCATCAGGTGGATCTTCACGTAGGGGTCTGTGCAGGGAGAATCCCGGCCCCGGAAAGGCACCCTTAGTGCCCCACCCTCCCACCGAACGTACTTAGAGCACCCACCCCACCAAGGCCAGGCACCCAGCAAGCCCTAAGGCATGGGCCGCTGAGTCCAAAAGCAGCAGAGTAAGCGTCCAGTTCAGGGGCGGCAAAAAGGTTTCGCTTCAAGGACCACCTCGGGCTGATTGGTTGTGGCCTCGTGTAACGCCTGGAGCATTACACTGGGGACATTCCTGAGACTAAGTAAGGCCTTGTCTAGAAAGAGTGAGGGGGTCGCTTGGTGATATCTGTCCTACGCAGGGGACAGAGGAGTGCTGAAGGCACCACACACATCTGCCATCCCCGATTCAATCCAATCCTCCTGACCTCGCAGATGAGCAACCCAGGCTCACAGAAGTGAAGTGATGTGCCCCCAGTCACACAGCGGATCAGTGACAGAGCCGGCAGCCAGCCCCACCAGTTGAAGCCCAGGCACAGGCCTGATTCTCGGGAAAGTGCGTGCTCCGCTGTCCCACCAGAACCCTGTGCTGTGGGCTGGCCCCGCTCCGTGTGCTCCTCCACCCCCCAAGTCCCCTTCCAGGGTAGGGCCAGCAGAGCGCCTCCCGGAGAAGTGTTCCGGACTGTGGCACGTGACAGAGGCAAGCTTTCCTACACAAGTTTCTCTGGTCCTTCTCTCCATGGCTTATACTGCCCAGCAGATCAGAGTGGGGGCAGGGGACCCGTGGAGAAAGGAGGGAAAGTCAGACATCTCCGGCTCCACAGTCCTGCGCTCAGACCCACAGCTGCTCGGAGATACTCTCTGTATCCCAGGGCCGGAAAGTGCTCTTACAACGGGTATGTGAACAGAGAACTCAGGCCAGTGACCGGCTCGCTGGTGCCACCCAATGGCAGCCAGAAGTTCTGCATGTACCTGAAAGGCCACCTACGTCCATCTTCTTCAGGTTCTTGGCCTCCAGGATACAGACAGTGAGCTTCCCAGCCGTGGGCACGTAGCGCAGGGAGGTGCAGATGTCGCCCAACTTCTCTGGCTGTCCAGGGGGAAGAGCAGGACCCAGGGTCATCTTAGCCAGCCCACTGCCTCTAGTACGGCGGACCCCCATCTTGTCAAGACTAGCAAGGCGGTGGTGTATCCCCAGCCCTCTCAGTCCCCAGTCCCCACATCTGTGATGTTGGAGAAGGTCGCAGGGCCTCCTGCTGCAGTTCAACAAAGCCCCTGAGAGTGATGCTGCAGGAGCCATGCCCTTAGGAGTGAGGGGAGCAGAGTACAGGCTGTGGGCAGGAATGTGCGAGTGACTTCTGGATGGATCTGGACACACGCGGGGCATGGTCGGGCTCCCACCCCAGGCCAAGGGGAGATGGAAAGGAGGCTGGGCATGGTACCCAAGGGTTCATTTCCAAGGACACTGGGAAAGCGAGTATCTCGGAAGCCTTCCTCCCTGATTACTCCCAACCCTTTCGATAGCCCCCTGTCGACCATTCCACTCGCAGTGTGACCTGTGGTCTTCAAAGCACAGTGTGTCCCTTCTCTTATGTGCTGTCAGTGCAACACCTTCATGGAGATAAGGCAAGGGTTCTTTGTGACCAGTGAGACTCCCACAAAGTCCCACAACAATTTAGCCCTGGGGGCAGGACGAAACCTGCTGGACTCCTGGTTTCTAAGAGCTCTGCCCACATCATGCCAGAGTCAAGCTTCTCAGAGACCAGGTCGCTCAGGCCAATATCCCGGCTCGAGTGTGCCAGCCCTGCTTTCACACAGCATGAGCCCCAAGGTAAGGAAGGGTGACTTCAGCGTCCCTTCTCGCCCCCTCCATTACCACCTGGTACTGAGCTGGCCACACAGCAGGGGCTTGGCCAAGACACATGACCGATGCTTGGAAGGAGCAGTGGCTAAAATGGAATATTTGGCACACAGTAGGTGCCCAATAAGTGTTGGGTAAGTGCTTGAAGCCGTAGCGGTTGTTGGGAGGACAAGCCCCCATGCTGAGAATCTTTTAAGATAAATGTGGGCTTTCCTTGTGGGTAAACTGAGGCACGAAGTCACAAACTGGTGGCCCTAAGTGACAGCAGAAACTTAGGAGTAAAAATAATAATGGTGTTCTCCTTTACTTGAACACCTACTGGATGCCAGGTGCATTACAGAGATAAGTAATTCTCATCTGCAAAAACACTACAGGAGACAATCTAGATCTAAAGAGATTAAGTGATGTGCCCAGGGTCACACAGGTGGGGTTGTGGAGCTAGGGTCCTAACCCAGTTCACCCAACTCTAAAGCCTACCATCTCGTGCCAATAGGTGGCGGCCCAGGTGGGCAGCCACACTTATCTTCCACACGGTCTCTGCTCTCACCTCTTCCTTCTCCCCGCCCTGCAGGTCTCTCCACTCCTCGATGGGCTGGCCAAGGTCCACGGTGTTCATAGGCACCTTAACCTCGCCAATGATGTCATGTTTGGAGAAGCGGTCAAAGTCGTAGATGGCCATCACCAGGGTTTTGCCTCCTAGCTCCTGGTATGGCACCTGAAGGGCACAAGCAAGATCAGACAGGGGTCAAAGCCAACTCATGCACCTCCAGAGGCTTCTGTGGGCAGATCCTTTGGTTAGAGCTCTGCTCCTACTACCCTGCAGGACTCCTGGTGAGTCTGTAGAGACAGAGAGAAGACCTCAGGCTCTGGGGGAGCAGACTGGATGGGGGGGAGGGGAATGTCCCAGTCCTACAGGAGGCTGAGCAGTGACCTCACACATAAGCCCACAGTCCAGCCTGCCATTGTTCCAGCCTGAGCTCATTCCAGGGCCTTAGCCACAGCTAAGAACCAAGGAAAGGTCTGTAGAACTCTCAGCAGAATTGGGATCAGGGAGGGACGTGGCATTATCCTTCCAGCCCACATCACCTTGAAGGTGAAGGTTTCATTGAAGGCAGGGTTCAATGTCTTCCGATGGACTTTGGTCTCATATTTCTTCTTCTTGTCTGGAAGAAGGAAGACTTTGACATAAGGGTCTGAGGTGCCTCCCATGTCCAGGGCAGGCAATTCAGCAGCCTGCAGAACGCCGACGGTAAGCTGTGGAGAGAGTGAGGGAGGGCCTTGAGTCTCAGGACTGCTCTAACACCAGCCCTGGCCCTAGACCCAGCACCCACCAACTCCCCCACCACCACCACCAGAGGTGGGCAGCTGGGGAGGTGGGAACAGGCTGGTGCTAGAGAGCAAGACTGGTCTCCATCTCCACCCCCAGGAATCTGGAATGACATCAGGAGAAGCAGTAGCTTAAAGGGCAACTGATTTGCCCAAGGTTGGTGGATGCCAATCTGGGCCAGGGAACCTTCTCTAGAGCAGGCTGGTGGCCAAGGCAGAGTCAATGTTCAGGGGTACCTGCCTGCGGTTTCCAGCCCACCCCACTCCATGGAAAGGAGAAATGCCTATGGGCCAAAGTGGGGGTGAGGGCTGTGGGAGTGTGGAGTTGTTTCTATCTCCCTCCCACCCAGCCCTCTGTCCCATCCCCCACTTTGCCGCCAAGCCCCACCCTCACACCTGGTTGGCCTGGAAATCATAGTCCAGGGAAAACTGCAGTTTTCCCAGATTCTCTGGCTCTTTCTCCTCCTCTCCTTCACCTTCTCCCTCAGTCAGGCCTGTCTCTGCATCGTCGTCATCCTGTGAAGGCTGGAGGAAAGGAGGGGCGAGTTAAGAGAGAATGGAGCCACGTGGCTTGGCGCAGGGGCATCAGGAAGCCAGCCCACCTGTGCAGACCCTGACTCAGAGCTGGTGCAGGGCAACAGGAAGGAATGTGGCACTGTGCAGGGGCTTGATTCTGCACAGCTCCTCAAAGCCCCCAGACAGCCCCTCAGAACCCCAGACCGTGTCTGGAAGACCCAGTTCTGGTTTTGGTGTGCCTCTCTCCCTTCAAGACACAGTGCTATGAGACCAGGTGCTGCACCAATGCTCTAGACTTCTTGAGGTGGGGGAGGGGTGCTTCCCTTGTTAGCTCCTCCCCAAAAGTTCCCCCAGCTCAGGCCCCACCCATTCTAGGCTAGACTTACCAGAAGTGCATTCCAGGAATTCAGGAGCAGGGTGAGTCCCCAGAGGTAAGAAGAGAAGGAAGAAAGTGATGTAAGAAAACATCCTACATCTCAGACCAGCCCCTGAAGTCACAGCCACCTGGTGAGACCAGGTCGGGCTACACCCAGATCGTTCTTGGGGGTCCCCCTTCCCTGACTTTGCACTGCAGGCTTCAGGCACACACACACACACACACACACACACACACACAGCACTCAAAGGCCATTTTAATCTCTGGTTGACTTCTTGAGATCAGACCCTTCCTGCCATCCTCCATATTGATTCCTTGAGCAAGAGACTTCTCCTAGTCACTCTCAGAACAGATGTGGGCAAAAGAGAAGCACAGAGAAGCCTTTGTAAACTTAAACATTAAGAAGGAAGCACTTGGGTTTATCAAAGGACTTTTCCAGTCCGATTAACACCCCCAAAACAGGGGTAAATAAACCAAATTATTACATGACAAGAGATGGATTCCCCTTGGCCCTGGTCTTGGTGCCTCAGGACCATTCTTTTACCCCATCTGATTCCCCACCCACCCCAACCAAATAGGTGCCTCCAGTGAGATTTTGTCCTCTAGTCTCTGGCAGGAAAACACAGGGTCACTCCCATGGTGACTTCCTGGCAGGTTGGAGGGTCTCTCTTTCCAACATTTTGTCCCAATAGCCTCTTTGGCGGGGGAGTCAGTATATTATGCTCTTCCTCTGTCTTTTCAAGGATGCATCCATGATCACACATGAAAAAGCCCCCCCCCTTTCCACTGTGGGATGGGTAGACAACATTTTACTAGGGATGTAGCCAATAGGGAGGGTCATGTGGCATTCTAAGGAGGGAAGCCGGTTTGGCTGTAGAACAGCCCAGAAGCCTTTGCTTCACCTTTCAGCACCTGGAATGCCTGGGCTGGGCCCCTCTCAGTTCCCCCCACCACTGTCTTCTCCTACCTGGCCCCCTTTCATGTCCTTCATATTCATGGCATTCTTCATGCCCTTGCCCTTCTCCTTCTTGTTCTTCTTCTTCTTACAGCAGCACTTCTTACAGATACAGAAGCAGCAGGTGAGGAGCAGGAGGCCAGCGACCACAGCAATGGCGATCAGTGCCCAGGGTGGTACTGCCCACAGAGAGGACCCCAGAAGTCAGCAGTGCTCTGCCTTATAGTCCCTGACCCCAAAGCATCAGCAAAAATGGGGGGGAGAGATGAACCCCAATGTCCACACTCTACATTTTTTAACCACACACCCATGAGTGATTTACATGCAACTTGCCTATACTTTGCATGCCTTTTCGTTAATACTTGTTCTCTCCTGAGCCTACCGTCCTTATGGATACAGCCTACTAACTGAGAGGTAGCAGTCAGGTGTATAACAAGGAAGAACGTCAGTTTGGCTCTATTGGGTTTTGACTCATTTGATCTACGGAAAACTGGCTTATATTGGAAAGAATGGGATGGTCCTTATCTGACCCAGGTGTAGGAAGAGCTCCTTTGACCCATTCCTTATGCCCAGGCTTGAGAGGGCTGACCTAAGCCAGAAGGCCAGCTCCTTAAGGACCTAGACAGCTTGGCTTTGCAGAGCTCAAATAATTGGGGATGGGCCCTGGCTGCTCTCCATGGTCCTGAAGAACCATCTCCCACTGATAGGGCTGCTCCCCTTAATGTCTGGTGACTCCTAAACAGCCACTGCCAAGAATTCAGAAAGCAGGGGTGGGGGGCATATTTTCTGTCTTCCAAACTAAGGTAGTTTCAAAGTGTGACTGGGAAACTTCAACAATGGCTTCTGTTTCCTAATTTTTCATCTTCTTTCGGTTTCATATTTTGACAGTTTTCTAAGTTGTAAGAACTTTCTTCCCCCTTAGGAGACGGGGGCACAAAAGCCTCCTTGTTCCCCTTATTAGTGCCAGGCACCCCCCATTCCTGAAGGGGCTCCCCAAATAATCCATCCTGGAATCCAAACATTCAGCCAATCACATCTCAGGGGTGTTCCCCACCCTTCCTCAGCTCTGCCCTGCCCATAAGGCCTTGCACTGACCCTGGCCTTGCCCTGCCCTCTCAGCCACCTGGGACACTCACAGGGGATCTTCTGGATTTCATTGAAGAATTTCTCCTTCAGCTTGGCAAACATGTCCTCCTTACTCTCCCCAGCGCCCCCACTCTCGGTAGAGTTGTCTAAGAGCCCAGTTGACATTGTGGCGGTGGTGGTGGCAGGAGCCACAATGGGCTCCTGGTTCCTCTTGAAGATGTTCCTCATGGCGGCAGAGGGGATCACTGCAGATGAGAGGGGATGATGGGAGCAGATGAACAACCCAGAGGTCCAAGTGCAGAAAGCTCTGCCCAAAGGACTGGGGAACACTCTTCAAAAGCTAAAGACTATTAAGAATCCCATTATAATTCAAAGATATTTCTCATAATATTAACATAATATAATAACATAATATTAACAACTGTGGTAAAACAACAATAACAGTTATCATTAAGTTAGTACTTATATGTGCCAGCCACTGTGCATGATCGCCTCTAATCCAAACAACAGCCTAATGTTTGATTATTATTCCCATTTAACAGATATGGAAATGGAGGTTCCCAAGGTCATTTAGACATTTAAGCCAGTCAGCCTGACTCCAAAGCCTGTAAACCTAATCACTTTCATATATCTCGTTTAAATCCAACTGCACAACTCCAGGAAGGAGGCAATATTCTACTATCAAAGACTCTTTCTCGAGCCTCTCTTTTCCTTAACTTCTTCCATGACCTCACTCTGCCTAGATTCTCTGCATGTCTCTATCACATTCCGGCTGTCATCATCCCTGCCTCCAATCTACATCAACATCTCTGGAAAACAGAGGAAAAGAGGTTGAAAGACAAGCTGCCCATAATTTTACCATCCAGAGATAACTCGGGTTAGCATTTTATAACAGATTTTCAGAGTGTGCTTTACATGTTGAGACCAGATTACATGTAATTCGACATTCTACCTTTTGTTAACATAAGATTTTATCAGTCTTCTCCTTTATCACTAAAAATTTCCTTTATTATTGAATAGCTAAATAATACCCATTACAAGGAAGTACCATATTTGTTTAATATTCTGCTATTAAACACTTAGATGGTTTCCAAGTTTTTGCTAGTAAAAAATATTACTGTGGTAGCATTCATTTAAGGCAGAGGAGTGGCCTGCTCTGTTAAAAGTAGAGCTATGGGAAGATAGCTCCACAGGCATTGGAGGAGGTGGGGCTGGGGCTGGGGGCCAGGAGGGGGCTGGTTCAACAGACCAGCCAGAGATGACACGGACCCAGATGAGAATAGGAATGTAGGGGACGGAGGAGAGAGGGCAAATGTGACAGCCATTCATTCATTCATTCATTCAACAAATTTATTGAACTCATATGCTTCCCTTGTGGAACTTACCATAAAGTGGATTAAATAACTGCACATAAGTGAATGTAAGATTGTAATTCTGAGAAATGCCAAAAAGGAGAGATTCTTTGGTATCTTTGGCGGTATGAGTTTATAATGGGGCATATGCGACCTAATCTGGGAGAGAAAAATTGCTTTCCTGAGGAACGGACTGAGACCTGAAGGATACTGGGAAGTATCCAGGCGAGGAAGAGAGGAATAAGCAGCCTAAACAGAGAGAACAGCATGTGCAAAGTCCCTGAGGTGGGAAGCAGTATGATTAGTACAGAACCTTAAAAGGAGACCAGAGTGAAAGGAGCATGGGTCAAAATGGGGCTGGCAGAGTGGGCCAGATTGGCCCAGGCACATAACCTCACAGGCCATGGCAAAGAGTTTTGTCTTTACCCAAAGAGAAATGGGAAGCTGTCAGAGGGTTTTAAGGATGCAGGTAATGTGTACAAATTTACATCTTGAAAATTGCACTTCGGTGGCAGTGAGGAAAAGCCTAGAATGCACCATGACTCCAGAGGGAAGGGGAAAGAGTTTAAAACAGTCAATAATGGATGTCTTGTCATCCCCAAGTTCCCATGAAAGATTCTCCAGTGTTCCAGGGGAATCACCAGAGGGGAATGACATACAGCTACTCGGAGGGAACATAGGGCTGTTAATAAAGCAGCGGCACAGATCAGTGGCTTTTCCAGGGCCTGGTGCCTGGAAGGCCCTTTTAAATCCACCACTAACATAAGACATGAGGACAAAGCTGCCCAGATAGCAGGGGAATAACGAAGATGCTTGAGAACGTGGCTCTTGATAAAAGGCAGGTTCAGGGCTGCCTGGGTGGCTCAGTCGGTTAAGAGTCCAACTTCATCTCAGGTCATGATCTCATGGTTTGTGAGTTCGAGCCCTGCATCGGGCTCTGTGCTGACAGCTCAGAGCCTGGAGCCTGCTTCGGATTCTGTGTCTCCCTCTCTCTCTGCCCCTCCCCACTCATGCTCTGTCTCTCTCTGTCTCTCAAAAATAAATAAATGTTTTTTAAAAAGGCAGGTTCAGGGCCATGTGCCCAGAGATGGATGGGGTCTATAGATTCAGGGCCCACCTGCTCAGCTACACATCTAGAAAGTATTTGGGGTCATCCTAAGCTTCTCTCCTGCCATCACCCCCACCTGCAAGGCATCTGCAAACTTCTCAGCTCCACTCGCAATGTTTTCCAAATTCAGCCACTTCCCACCCCTCTACCTGAAGTCTTACAATAGCCACCTATCTGGAAGCTTTCCACTCTCCTCTGCTTAGTCTAATCTCTGCACTGCAGCCAGATCCATTTATTTTAAACCCTCCAATGGCTTCTCATCACACTTAGATAAAATCTCTGCATGGTCTGGCCTCTGGCCCCTGGCTAGCCCCCCAAATGCATTTCCTAACACTTCTGCTCTCAGCCGCTCAGCTCCTGCCATGTTGGCCTTCTTGCTGCCAGTCACAGGCTCACCGAACAAACTCACAGCTTTTGCATTTACAGCCTAGACTGTTCTTCCTCCAGAAATCTCCTTGACCTCCCGGAGGCACCATCACTCACCTGGCAAAACACCGCTCCTGGAGAAATCCTATTAGGGACTGGTTGACCTATAGCATATTGGGACTGGTAACCGGGTCTCCTAATGCCTGCCCAGTGCGATTTTCCTCTAGACCACACAACCTCTCAGATGGTAGAGGACACACTTTTATGAAAAGTTGTTTGTATGCTCAGTGATTATTTTAGAACAGTGAATGTTTTCATCTGAGCCACTACCATATTTTTACGAGTTGGCAGTTATTGAGTGATACAAAACGACTGAAATGTGCAAATAACAAACAAACAAAGACAGGAACAGGAAAGGTTGGGCATCAGAAAGGTTCCCTCTGCTCAGTTCTTCCCATTTTATTTATTTATTTTTAAAAAAAATTTTTTTTCAACGTTTATTTATTTTTGGGACAGAGAGAGACAGAGCATGAACGGGGGAGGGGCAGAGAGAGAGGGAGACACAGAATCGGAAACAGGCTCCAGGCTCTGAGCCATCAGCCCAGAGCCTGACGCGGGGCTCGAACTCACGGACCGCGAGATCGTGACCTGGCTGAAGTCGGACGCTTAACCGACTGCGCCACCCAGGCGCCCCAAGTTCTTCCCATTTTAAAATACCACCAGCCAAGCAATGAAGAGCCTCCCCACCCCTCCTCATTCAGCTGCATCAGTCTCCTCTTCCCTTCAGGGTCACACTCCACCAATGGTCTCCATTTCCTCGCCCCCAACTCTCTCTCCTCAGCGCCCACACTGTGACTTCTGCCTCATCACTCCACTGAAGTGGCTCTCTGCACAGTCGTCAGGGTCACTCACTAAACCCAGCAGAGCTTTTCGTTTGGTTGTTTTTGACTTCTCTCATGTTCACTTCCAACCACTCCTGATTTTCATCATAATTCGGATTCCATCGCTTGCCTCAAGGTTTGCCCCCAAGGCTTCTCTTCCCAGGCCAAGTCCCCCCCCCCCCCCCCCCCCCGGGTGACTTCTTGCACACCCTGGCCTCAGCCACATCCCCATTCTGAGGGCTGCCAAAGCCCGACTCACTCCTGAGCTCCAGGCCCAGAGGTCCAGCTGGGCCCTCGATATACCCATTCTACCCATACTCTGTTTCCTCCTGCTCACCTCCAATCAGTTCTGCAGGTGCCACCAAAGCAATCTTCCTAAAACATGAATCTGATCATGTCACTATGGGTAAAAGCCATCCCAGGGACATAAGCCACAATCCTGAAGGTGGCCTACCAGGCCCTCGTGTCCTGTATCCAGCATCATCATTTCCTCTTCCCCTGCCCTGAGTCTCAAATACCAACCACACATGGCTTTTTTTCTCTCTTCTAATACAGATGTTCTGCTCCCACCAACACACACGCTACAGGGCCTTGGTACATGCTGCGGCCCACCCCCCAACTTCACTGAGCTAATGCCTGCACGTCTTGCTCGGCTCAGCTCAAACGGCCCCTCCTCCCACTCGTGCCTCCTGCCACCACCGCCCCCAGATTGAGGCCTGATATGTTTTCATAGCTCTGTCCTTACCTTCACAGCACTTACACAGCTTGTGATTGTATTTAAGCAGAGACCACACGTGCGTTGTTTACTGCCGTGGCCCTGGCACAGGGGTTGGCAAACTATGACCCACGGGCCCCATGGGGCCCACGGCCTGATTTTTGTAAATAAAGTTATATTGGAACACAGCCACACTCATCCCTTGACACATTCTCTCTGGCTGCTTTTGCGCTACAACAACAGAGTTGACTAGGTGTGACCGACGTTGTATGGCCTGAAAAGCCTCGTGTCTTTACTGTCTGGCCCTTGAAGAAAAATTTTGCTGACCCTGCCCTAGCAGATACCAGACTGTCTGACATATGAGAGGCATTCAGTAAACATGTGGTATGTGATGAAAAAAGGAATGAGCAGGACACAGACTCTAGACCACTGGACACGTTATGTCATTTTGCAGATGACACTGGAGCCCATCCTTCCAGGGCCACCCGGTGCATTAATGCCTAGGACTCGGACCCAGGGCTCTTTCCACAGGCTTGTTAAGACTCGATCTAGCCGCTCCAAGTCACCAGGCTGGGTCCAGGGCGCTCCCCGCGAGGCCTGGGGAGCATGTGCGTGTGTGCACCCGTGCGTGTGCGTGATGAGACTCCAAAGTCGGCACCAGTGAGTGGCGGTGTCCACGGTTCCGCGAGCCGTCCATCCACCCTCTGCCTTTGCAGCCGGCTTCTCGTGCTACGGGGTCAGGCACATTCCCTTATGAGCCGTTGGACCCTGGATGGTTTCTTTTACCTCTCTAATCTTAGACCGCTGAACTGTCAAACGGAGTCTGCATTCCTAACGCCTTCAGCTGAGGCTAAGGTGAATGGGGATGGTGAGTGCCCTTTCCACGGCCCGAACCTGCCCAGAGCATTGAGAAGTGCTTCTCATCTTTCCAAGGCTGCCCTTTGGGCATTTCTTCTCGGGAGACGCTCCCTCCGATGTGACTCAATGACCCTTATCCCTTAGCTCTTCTGCATCTTTTCCAGAGTCGAGGGAGTTTAAAAAATGTAAAAAGAGAGAAAGCCGAGCAAGCCCTTTTCCCCCCACCTCAAGACCCCACGGTGCCCTCCAGAGAACCCTCCAAGCCCTTCTGCCCCTCTGAACCACCCTGGGGCCTTCTGCGGCCCACCATTCTCAGGGGGCCTTTCTATCAGGACAAGGATGATGGGAGGCTCCTAGCCGGTCTTTCCTCTTTCCCTCTTGTCTGTCTCAAGTCTGTTTTCAGCCCAGCAGGCAGAGCAGTCCTATTACTAAAACAAAACCCTACAGCGGCTTACTTCCCTCAAAGTACCCAGTCCTCACAGAAGTTTTCAAGGCCCTGCACAGTCAGCCCCGTGCCCTCGCTCCTCCCCCCTGGTTCTCTTCCTTCCCTCCTCTGCCTCGCTGGCCTCCTTCCAGATCTTCACTCATGCCAAGCACACCCTTAACTCAGAGCCTTGGCACCTGCTGTTCCCTCGGCCTGAAACACTCTTCCCTGCAGGCCTCCACACAGCTGTGTGTTCAGCGCAGCGAGGTCATCGTGATGACCATTTTTGAAAAGGCAAACTCCCACCAACCACTGGCATCTCAGCCCCCCTTTATTTCGTCTTCTGCACAGCACTTATCACCAACAGACACACCACACATTTTATCTGTGTCTCCACTCACTCGACTTTAAGACTCACGAATGTAGGCATTTCTGACTAGCACACAGCAGGCTCTCAAAAAATATCCTCGGGAAATGGATGAGTCGCGCACCCCTCACGTCCGCGATGCCTGGGCTATCGTGCCTCAGACCTCGTGCAGTTGTGAATGCTTGTGACATCACCAACCATTTCCTAAGCGTTTCTAAAAACAACTTTTGGGGCGCCTGGGTGGCTCAGTCGGTTAAGCGTCCGACTTCAGCTCAGGTCACGATCTCGCGGTCCGTGAGTTCGAGCCCCGCGTCGGGCTCTGTGCTGGCAACTCAGAGCCTGGAGCCTCTTTCAGATTCTGTGTCTCCCTCTCTCTGACCCTCCCCCGTTCATGCTCTGTCTCTCTCTGTCTCGAAAATAAATAAACATTTAAAAAAAGATTAAAAAATAAATAAATAAATAAATAAATAAATAAATAAATAAAAACGACTTTTATGTTCCCTCTTGGGTAAGCCCAAGGGGCCAGTTTCTTCTTCCCTCCTCAGTCCACCGGAAGCTAAGGAAACAAGCTGTTGAAAACTTGGCACCAGTTCCCAAGACTCCTGCGGAAAACAGAGGCCCAGAGAGGTGAAGTGCCTCGTCCAAGGCCACACAGCCCGGGCTGCTGGCAGCGCTGGGGGCAGAATCTAAGTCTCTGGAACCCCATCCAGTTCCTTCCCCTGCAGCACAGCTGCCTCCTCCGTCTCCAGGACTCTTCCCCACGCTAGAATGCAGGCTTCCTGCGTCGGAGCACAAGTGGAGACAAGCATGGCAAGGAGGAAAAGTCAAATCCTCAGGGATTTACAGCTGTCTTGGCCTCTCTGGTGGCTCAGGCTGCAGTCCTGGGGAAGGCAGCCAGCTGGAAGGGTTGAGGATGATAAATGATTTGAGGCTCCAGGGGCTCCCGGCACAGACTGAACTCCTCTGTCTGGTCAGAATCACCCGAGCAGGAAAGCATGAAATGGCATCATCAGGCAGGGACGGCTGCAAGGTGCCGTGACACCAAAACCAGGACACCTGGGAGACAGGCCGGGGGGGGGGGGGGCGCGGGGGGGGGGCGCCTTTTTTGCGCCTGCAGCGGGAGGGGTCAAGGTCTGAAGGGGGGGAGGGGCCGGGAGACCCAGCAAGGAGCAGACAGACAGGGGAAGGGATGAGGCAGGGTCTCGTTCCTGGGGAGCCCCTGGGAAGCTTGTCGAAGTGCAGACCACCCCCCCCACAACACCTCGCCCTCAAAGCCTCGCTCAGCGGGTTGGAAGTGTGGCCCGGGGAACCCGCAGGTTAACAACAAGCACCCTGGCTCACGTTGATGCAGGTGGTCAGTAGCCACACTGGAAAACGAGGTTCTAAGAAGTCAGAAAGACTTGCCAGGGGAAGCAAAAGTCCAAGACCAGTGGTTGGAAGTAAACTAAGCCTTGAAGGCTCTGTGCACCTGGACAGTGCCCTCCACCTGGCTCCCAGCAAAGGCCGCAGAAGGAAACCACAGGTGCGACACACTTAATAATCAGTTAAGTCTCTGTTCTTGTTCTCGGTTAATCCGTCTGGGAGGGCACCGTTGTGAGCTCCAATTCAGAGACAAGGCACATTCCGCTCAGCTAAGTGCCTGCTGGACAGTCAGCATCAAGACTGGAGCCTAAGTTTGCCTGAGGCCAAGTCTCCTGCTCTCCGGATCCCTATCCCACCCCCCCCCCGGGGGTGGGGCTGGGGGACAGGCCTCTGGGGTGGCTCAGGAAGGCAGGGTCTCCCCCAGTGAGGAGCAGGGGTGGAGCGGAAGCTAGGGAGGTAGCTAGAGCGGAGAGTCCATGCAGGACCTCCTCCCCTAGCCCTCTGGCTGCCATCCACCTGTCTGTCTGTCCAGGGTGACCACTTGGCTCCTGTGACAGTTCTGGGTGCCCTGGCCTCTGCGTCTCTCCTCAGGGGAAGTCAGTCCCACTCTGGGCTGCAGCCACCACTCACCTAGCCCTCCCCCCCTGCACGTACCCCTCCCCGACGTCCTCCCCCGGCTTTAGGCTTTACCGTCCTCCCTCACCCCTGCACCGTCACTGAGAAAAGCAACGATACGGCCATTTCAGCCAAGCTTTGCTGAACACCCTGGCTGTTGGAAGTGGCTGCACCAGGAGGGGCCGGGCTCGGGTGAACAGGGCCAGGAGAGGTGGTGTGTGTGGTCTAAGGATCCTTACACGCTTGGGATCACGCTGGGATCTCCGAGCACTAGCTAGCTGCCTCTGGCCCCCTCTGGCAGGGGGAACGGCCACGTTTGGCCTGGTGGCGGGGCAGGAGGTGGAGGGCTAGCGACGACCTGATTGAATCCTTTATCTTATCCCTTTTTCTCTCTGTCACCATAGGACCAACCCAGAGGAAGAGGCCTGAAGCAGGGCAGGAAGCAGGCCCACCGGTGGGTTTTAAAAGGGTCATATGCACCGAGAGCCTTGGGGTACACCCAGGCAGGGCGTCCTAACAAATGAAAACAGCCTGTGTCTGGAGGCTGCATCCCCTTGACTCCAAACACCGAGAGGTTGCTCAGAGCCGAGCGGTAATCCTTGTGTCTAAAGGGAGACACCATTGACCATAACCTGTCAGGTAGGATGGAAGGGGGTTAGACTAGTTGCAGAAGGTGGCGTGAGCCGGCCTCCCACCCACTCCCATAAGCTCCCGGATGCTCTGCTTTTAGGACCTTTGCTCTGCTCGTGGTCAGCTGATGCGGGAGCATCGTGGAGGTGCTCCAGGGCTTTACTCTCTGGGTGCTGATGTGGAATGATCTCAAGAGAATGTTAACCAAAAAATGAATATGCACACGAGTTAAGCATAATATCTGTGGGGAAAGGGGGGAGCTGTGTGTATATACGTGCTGAGATATTCACAGACTGGCTCTGGAAAGACGCACAGGGAGCTGGTGACATTGGCTGTTGCTCCAGGGGAGGGGAGTTGGGAAGGAGTAGTTGGCACATATTTCACTGCGAACCCTTCTGTATTTCTGTGATTTCGAACCACACAAATATATCTGCCTGTCCCCTCCCCCTCCCCGCGGTGCTTCGGAATCAGGAGCCCAGTTCCCAGCCTCACAAGAGAGAGAACAAATGAGGGGCTTATGCAGCTCAGCCAGGAGTCGCCTAACTTGCCCCAGACTGGGAGGCATCGTCAAGACATTCCCTGCCTTGCCCAGAGGCCACCCTGCTTCCTCACCCTGCTTCTCCTGTGCCCTAGAATGGGTCAGGAGCTCTAAAGCCCCACACTCGCCTCCAGCTGGCTTCTGGGTTCCACTGATATCCTCCCAGATGAGACTCCCTTCAAAATCAGATTCTTGGGGTTTGGGGCGCCTGGGTGGCTCAGTCGGTTGAGCGTCCGACTTCGGCTCAGGTCATGATCTCACAGGTCGTGAGTTCAAGCCCCGCGTCGGGCTCTGTGCTGACAGTTGAGAGCCTGGAGCCTGCTTCGGATTCCGTGTCTCCCTTTCTCTCTGCCCCTCCCCCACTTGTGCTCTGTCTCTCTCAAAAATAAATAAACATTAAAAAAATTTTTTTTTAAATCAGATACTTGGGGCGCCTGGGTGGCCCAGTCTGTTCAGAGTCCAACTCTGGCTCAGGTCATAAGCTAATGGCTTGTGAGTTTGAGCCCCGCATCAGGCTCTCTGCTATCAGTGCAGAGCCTGCTTGGGACCCTCTGTCACCCGCCTCTCTCTGCCCCCCCCCCCACTCATGCCTGTGCCCGCTCACTCTCTCTCTCTCTCTCTCAAAAATGAATAAACATTTTTTTTTTTAAAAGTAATTTCTGGGGCGCCTGGGTGGCGCAGTCGGTTAAGCGTCCGACTTCAGCCAGGTCACGATCTCGCGGTCCGTGAGTTCGAGCCCCGCGTCGGGCTCTGTGCTGACTGCTCAGAGCCTGGAGCCTGTTTCCGATTCTGTGTCTCCCTCTCTCTCTGCCCCTCCCCCGTTCATGCTCTGTCTCTCTCTGTCCCAAAAATAAATAAACGTTGAAAAAAAAAAATTAAAAAAAAAAAAAAGTAATTTCTGCCCTTTAAGGAATCTACTCCTGAAATCATTGTTGCACTATATGCTAACTAACTTGGAGGCAAATTAAAAAATAAATTACATAAAAATACCAAAAAAAAGGTAATTTCTGCCCTTTCAACTATCCCAGCACTTCATATCAGATACCACCTTAAAAAAAAAAAATCGGGGGGCGCCTGGGTGGCTCAGTCGGTTAAGCGTCCGACTTCGGCTCAGGTCGTGATCTCTCAGTCCGCGAGTTCGAGCCCCGCGTCGGGCTCTGTGCTGACAGCTCAGAGCCTGGAGCCTGTTTCCGATTCTGTGTCTCCCTCTCTCTCTGCCCCTCCCCCGTTCATGCTCTGTCTCTCTCTGTCCCAAAAATAAATAAACGTTGAAAAAAAAAAAATTAAAAAAAAAAAAAAGTAATTTCTGCCCTTTAAGGAATCTACTCCTGAAATCATTGTTGCACTATATGCTAACTAACTTGGAGGCAAATTAAAAAATAAATTACATAAAAATACCAAAAAAAAGGTAATTTCTGCCCTTTCAACTATCCCAGCACTTCATATCAGATACCACCTTAAAAAAAAAAATCGGGGGGCGCCTGGGTGGCTCAGTCGGTTAAGCGTCCGACTTCGGCTCAGGTCGTGATCTCTCAGTCCGCGAGTTCGAGCCCCGCGTCGGGCTCTGTGCTGACAGCTCAGAGCCTGGAGCCTGTTTCAGATTCTGTGTCTCTCTCTCTCTCTGACCCTCCCCCGTTCATGCTCGGTCTCTCTCTGTCTCAAAAATAAATACACATTAAAAAAAAAAGTTAAAAAAAAAAAATCGGATTCTGACCCCACAACAAACATGAGTAAGTTTGATCCCCACCCCTCACCAAAAGCACATGTGCATGTGTGTGCATGTGCACGCACACACACACACACACACACACACACACTCGCTACCAACTCCCACTCCAAACCAAGTCAATATGATCTGGGGACCATACACTTCTGCAGATTATCACACTCAGGCCTGGCCTCCATTAATACAGATAATGGGGAGCTAACTTACTTAATCTCTCCTCATGTTGTAGTTGCGGAAACCAAAGTAATGAGATGGAAATAGGTTAACCAGCAAGATGCCTCTCACCAAAGCTAGCAGGCTAAAAAGATCAATGCCTAAGGGTAAGTGCATTTCTTTGTTTTTTGAACCCAGGCTCCAGTCCGACATTTGGTCCCGGGAGGCAGAGGATAAAGTTTTAATGAATTATTTTTCTAGCTCATTGGGAAAATAAATTACCCATGTCTGTGAGCTCCTTGTGTACCAAGGCCTGATGAGCCTTCCCGGGTCGGGCCACATGCACCTGCACTTTGGAACAAGGTTGTCACTGCTGGTAGAGCGAGGCAGGGCCTGCTCTTGACTAGCTCCGGGGCAGCTACCCACTCCACAGTTCCGGAGAGCTAGAAAAGTCCTTCCCAGTGTCTGACTTCAATCTCTCCCGCTGCAATGACGCTCGTTTTCTTTCTTTTGCCCCTAGGCTGAGATCAGTAAATCCCAGTCCACTGAGAGGAGGCCCTGGGCAGAGGTCATAGCTCTGAAGCACAGGATGTGACGGCCGGGACTGAGTCCTCATTCCAGCACTCAATCGCTGTGCGTGACCTTGGGCCGGTCTCCTGGCACATCCGTAAGTCAACCACCCCACTCTGCTGGCCTGTGATGACGAAGGCAGGGGGCTCCTGTGTGAGGCCCCTGGAACGCTGCAGCCCTGCACACCCGCCCACAGGGTACTTGTCTCTGAACCTAGACTCAGGGCGGGGATATTCTTCCATCACAGATGAATTAAGCCCTGGACTGTGAGCGCTGAGGGCACCCGGCTGACAATGCAGCCCAAACCCCCCATCTGAACAATGAGGAAACAGGCCCCAAAGGGACGTGAGTTATCTCATGTCTCACAAGTATCGCGGCAAGTGGGGGCAGAGCGGCGTGAGCCGTCCAGTCCCTGACTCCCTGCTCTTGGTGCCCCCCTCCCTCCACCCCCTGCAAGCCCACGGGTTCCAGTTCATCTTTGGTTAACGACAGCCGATAGCCGGGTGCAGGGGGTGCGGCGGTGGAGGGCAGGGATGCCCCCCCCCATCAGGCCAGGCCCCTGGGGTCCCACTTCCCTCTGCCACCCCCGCCAAGACCCCAGCCGGGACCAGGACAGGGGACCCCCGCATTGGGGGAAGAGTCCAGACTTCCCGCAGGGAGTGAAGACTATAGCAGCTCACTCCAGCAGGGGGAAAAGCTGCTGAGTCACCTCCGGCCACTCTGGCCAGCCCAGGGCGGCCTACGGGGCCCTTCTCCCAAGACTCAGAATCCTGGGCCTTCATCCAGAACCCCCACTGCCCAGCACCCGACAGTGTCTCCCAAACCTGTGGGCAGCTCTCCTGGGGCGGAGGAGAGGTCTTCCATGGGTTGGGTGTCAGGATACTTGGGAACAGGCCAGGAAGGGTGGGGGGATCCTGGACGGGTGACTGAGTGGGAATATACACGAAAGCTTAGGGACCAGCAGGGCCCCAGGCTGCCTGGTGCAGAGGGGGTGCAGAGGCCTGCCCCCCAAAGTGTCATGGAGACTTCGAGTGTGCCGTGAGTGTGGGGCACAAGGGCGGGACCCAGGCCAGGGAGGGGGCCGCTGCTTTGCGCAGCACGCTCAGGGAAGAGGAGCCCTTGCGGCTCAGCAGTGATGATCTGACACAAATCAATGGGATCCCTGCTGTGCCGCATGTGACCGGCACCGTCCTTTCCAGCACGGTCCCCTGTTATCCTTCGTGGCGAATGCACATCTTCATTTTGAGCTGAAAACCATTAAAAATTGATGCATCTTCTTCCCGACTAAATGTTACAATCTTTGAACACACTAGCTCTGCTAAGCACGGCCCCGCTAAGGGAGCCCCGCTAAGGGACCGGGGGTGAGAGGCTCAGGCTGAACGCAAAAGTCTTTTAATTGGAGTGTGTGAGTGTGGAGGTGTGGGGTGAGTGCGTGTGATGTGTTTCTGAGAGTGTCGGAGGGGGTGAGCGTGCAAATGTGAGTGTGTGGTGGGGGTGGTGGGGGTGGCGGGGGAGAGAAGGAGCAGGCAGGGGCGGGGAGCCACAGCAGGGTGGCAGGGGTCCTAGGTGGCCCCCGAGGGAGAAGTTTAGAGACCCAGGAGCCTCCTCCCTGGGGCCTGGCTGACAGGGCTCCTGTCTGTCCAGGAGCCTGCAGCCTGCCATGGCCCCATCTTCGCCCCGGCAGGGAAGTGGGCTCCCCCCAGCCCAGGATGACTGCCTCCTAGGCCCCAGTCAACGCTCACGGCCTGGAAAGGAGGAGGTGGGCAACTGGCAGAAGGCTCCATTAGCCGAGTGATGGAGCGGAACCGCGGCACGGCCGTGTTTGCTCAGCGGCTGTAAGAGGAGAGAGTTTCTGCATCTCTCAGGCCCAGGCGACTGGGGCGACAGCAGCCAGTGAAGGAACAGGATAGGGAAGGGGGTGCCGGGAAGGTTCTGCGTGTGTGCACGTGTGTGTTGTGACTGCTAACACACTTGCACGGCACTGTGAACGTGTGTCTACACAAGCGAGCAAATGTGTGTGCCACAGAGCCACCTGCAGGGACGCGAGAAGCCCTGGGAAGAGGGAACTGGGGGTGTCAGACCACACCGCTTGTCCAGGAACTGGGGGGTGACATGTGAAGACCCCGTACTTAATAGCGAGCGGGGACAGACTCCAGCGTGGGTCACCTTGAAGGGCCACAGAGCCTTGGAGGCGGGAGAGACGGCAGGCCCCCAGCAACCCCCCGCCCCCCACAGCATCACGGTCACCTCTTGTCAGTCCCCTGCTTCCTGGCGGGGTGTAGGACCCGAAGGAGGCATCAGGAGACCTGGTGCCTCTCCCCTTCGACACTTCCACGCTTTGGAAAGTGCCTTTGCACCTCCCAGAGTGGTCTGGGGACCTTCTGAGATGCTCGAAGACTCAGCCTCTGAGCGTGAGCCTCACGAGGGGTGCCAGTGTGGTGAGGAGAACGTGGACTTTGGAACACAGGCTGAGTTGGAACCTGGTGCCCAGAGCTCAGCAACCCTGGGAGATGGGCTTGGGCTTCAGGTATCATTTCCTCAGCTACAAAGACAGGGCAGGGTGCCTGTCCCCCCAGAGCACCGTGAGAATGAAATCAGTCACAATGTGCCCTGGACACATGTGGTTTTTCTCCTCGCTTCTCCTCAGTGGGGCTGGCTGAGGGGCACAAGGTCAGGCCTCACGTCCCGGGAAGGAGGCTGCGACACCAGCCAGGAAGCGAGGGGCACTTTGGAGGGCATGAGGCCGGAGAGCCTGAGGCCCTGGGGATTCTCCTCCCAGAGACACTGCACCACTCCTGCCCGTGCCAGACTTACTTGCGTGAGCGGCTTGGCTCCCTGTGGATGGTGAGGGCTATAGGTGGAACGTGTCTTGTCTGCCTCTGTATTTCCTGCCAGGCCCCACCGGCCCTGAGCCCTGAGCTTGGCAGCAGGGAACTGAGAAGGTGGGGGTCTCACCAGGTACTGCACCCTCCCCTCCAGCAACCACGTCCATCAAGCCCCCCTTCTTCAGAAGGGAGGAGAGAGACACGGAAGCTGGGGGCGTGCCTGTCAAGGCCAGACCCCCCACCCCGGGGCCCGAACGGTCATTGGTCTGGGGTGGGCAAGCCTGCTGGCATGGACTGTTCAACAAGGACAAGACGACGGCAGCCTTTGGGCAGACTGTTCCCTGGGGCTTCTTCCTTGGGAAAGGGAGTCCCTTGCGGTTCAGACCTCCCGAGAGTCTAGGGCCGGGGAAGGGCCTGAAGATTACTTCTCTCACTTTTGCGGGCCAGACAGAAGTCAGCCCTCACATCCAACCCTGTCAGCGCTAAGTGCTGGGAACACGAGATGACTAGAACTCAGCCCTGTCCTCGAGGAAGAGGACAAACTCAGGCCTTCTCAGGGAGCAGATGGGATCCTCCCCATGACAAGAGACCACTGAGGCTCAGAAATCAACTTACCCAAGCACTCACTGTGAACTTGAACCTTGACTTCCTGGCATCCAGCCCAGGGCTCTTTCCTTCCTAACAAACAGCCCTGTATCACGGGACTCATTGTGGGGGAGAGATATCCCGAAGGCCCTGGGCCCACGGGGTGGGGGTGTGTGCCAAGAGAAAGGAAGGAAACCTTCCCTGAGGTTCTAGTAAATGCCTCACTGAATTTCATTTCATGCTCAGTCGTGTAAGGTAGATACTATTATTCCCATTTTATAGATGAGGAAACCGAGGCTAAGCGGGGTAAGAGAGGTTGCTTACTCACACTGTGTCCAGTTTCCTCTTCCCCACAGGATGGAAAGAACTATACCCTCAGGTAGCAGAGTATTTCATCTGGGGCCAAGGAGGGAGCTGGGACAGTCAGAAGTCTGGGGAGCCCAGTGTGCCCTCAGTGGGAGATGGGAACCAGCACCCGGGAGGGGCTCAGCCAAGGCGGATGCAGTCTGTTCCCCCCATTTCCACAAATGCCTCCTTCCTCCCAGAGGCCGGACAGGCCCTTGGGGAAAAAGATGTGCCCTTCACTTTTCCAATGAAGATGCCCATTACCGCCAACACCTCTGACAGCTCATGGTCTCCACAAACTAAAGTGGGTCATGCAAATCCCGGGGGCACAATTATATTCCCCAAAGAAGCCAACTTTCTCCTGCCTGACCTGGGAGCCAGAACAGACATGGGAAACAGCGGCCCACAGGGGCAAGCCATGTCCTCAAAATGCCAACAGGCTGGAGGAGGGAAGAGATACGGGAAAATTCCAAGTTGGAAAGTCCAACTTGGATTCTCTGTGGATCCAAACCTGGGAGGCAGAACCAGCGAGGAAACGGGAGCCAGGTCAAGCCTGGGGGGCAGCCACGTGGCGCAGATGAGCGCCTGGCCCCTGGGTCCGACAGACCTGGCTTCGAGTCTCAGCTCTGCCGCTTGCAGCCCTGTGAACTTGGGCAGGTAGCTTAACCTCTCTGGGTCTTGCTCCTCCATCTGTAAAGTGAGAATGAGAACAGTACCTGCCTCATAGGCTTGTGAGGCTCGGAGACGATGAACGTAAAGCAAGTTATTGTGCGCATAGCCTGTTCCTCAGGGGCTGGGAGCCACAAGGAGCACACAGGGGTAGCTCTAGGGGGCGGGTGGGCTTCTCCTAAACACCATACTGTGGCCCAGGTTGAGCTCAGCACCCTTCTCTGTACTTCCTGGAGACTGCAGGCCTCTGTGCTGGCAGCCAGGCCTCTCTTAATAAACCATGCTTCCCCGTCCTGTACCCTCAACTCCAGCCCAGCCAGCCTTTTAAGGCCATCTCTGGGCTGATTCCTGTCTCTGAGCCACTGCACTGTCCTGTGTCCAGACGAGCCCCCCCACCCCACCTCCAACCCGCCCTCACACACGCTCACGCTGTCCATCACTCAGCATCGGCCCACCTCTCGGACTGGGCCCACTGGGGCTCCATTTTGTTTGCTCAAGTTTTCAAATTCTTCTGTGCGGGGTCTGACAGGGTTCTCCCCACAGAAGCTAGAAGAGTCAGGCTCTTCTTCCTCCGGCCACCACTCCCATTCTGCAGTGACAGAGCTCGGAGGCAACGAGGCAAGGTCGTACTGATGCCCAAGGACATCCCAGCCGCATCCTAGCCATGCCACTGGGCCACCAAGTGGCCGTGACGTCCCGCAGGTGGCTGGTGGGCCGGTGTGCTGCTCAGAATGGGGGCTATAGGGAGAAGTGATGTCTGGGAGTCATTAGCACAGGTGGCCGGGCAGGGTGCAGGGGGATGGCGGCGGGAGAACAGTCTCCCGGGGAGAAGGAAACCAGAGACAGGCTCTGGGGAACATCAACATTCAGAGGATTCGCAGGAAAAGGTGAAATGCAAGGCATCATGAAGAACAGCCAAGGGTGGAAGGACAGCCAGGAAGAAGAGAAAACTAACCTGTGGTGACAGAGGTGAGACAGTGGTGGGCAGTGACAGGGCAGGGGACACAGGCGGCTTTTGGGGTGCTTGTGCAGGAGAACGTACCAGTAAGTCGTGCGCGCTATTGAATCTAAACTATACTGCGATCAAACAGAACTAAGAATGGGCAGAAGAGAAAGCTCTCCGAGCTGATCTGCCTGTGGTCGGTGCTCCAGCCCGGCATTTACGTGCTCCCTTTGGTCCGCAAGAGCTTGACTAGACGGCTGCTGTGGGAGCTACCGTGGGCCCTGCCCAGGGCACCGGGCACCAGGTGGCCCACCTGCTTCCCCCGTGAGGTGCAGGTGATCCTGCTGAGAGACCGTGGAGCGAAGGCATAAAGAGCCAAGAAGCACCACTCTGGGGAGGCTTCCTGGAAAGGAACCCTGAGCCGGGGATATGGGGGTGGGCTTAGAAAGGGCTGGACAGTTCTAGGCAAGAAATCTGGCAGAGAGGGCCGGGGTGGGTTTCTGACAACTGTAAGACAGGGTGGGACCACTCACCACCATGACCCTGGAAGGTGCTGGAATGACAGCTGACCTTGGCTGGTAGGTAGGTGGTACAGCACGACACTGCCCTTGGCTTGAGAGACCCCACCTTCTTTTTTTTTTTTTTTTTTTTTTTTTAATGTTACGTTTTAACTTTATTCATATTTCAGAGAGAAAGAGCATGTGCACAAGTGGGGGAGGGGCAGAGAGAAAGCGGGAGACACAGAATCCAAAGCAGGCTCCAGGCTCCAAGCTGTCAGCACAGAGCCCCACGCGGGGCTCGAACCCACGAACCGTGAGATCATGACCTGAGCCGAAGTCGGACACTTAGGCAACTGAGCCGCCCAGGCGCCTCGAGAGACCCCGCCTTCTGGGACGTACTCCACAGAGCCAGACCTGGGGCAGGACAGCCTCCCTGGCCCAGGACACCAGAGGCCTCTAGGCTTTCTCTCACGGGAGCTGAAGCATCGCTCTACACTCACCATTGCCAAGCACACGGAGAATGGGCCCTGCGGTAGCCAGGTATACAATGCACAGGTGTCCAGCTCTCTGCCCGAGGCCGGAAGGAAGCGGACAGAGGATCCTCCCCTTCATACAACCGGTGGCACCGAGCCCCGCAGAGCGCGGGCCTGGATGAAGCCCAGCCGCCCTCATGCACAGCATCCTGCAACCTCGGCGCCCAGCCGCCCGCATCATTTCTGAAGGTCCACACGCAACACATGTCACAGCAGAAGACGCTGAGAGCCAGAGGGAGGAAGTGACTTGCCCACGGCCACAGAGTTCATTCCCAGTTCCGTGGTCTTCTAAGCCAGTGACATCCTCGGGCTTGGTCGGAGAGTTTCCAGGGGTTTCGGTCTCCCTGCGGGGTGGCCCCAGGTTAAAGCTTTAACTGGAACTCCTGGTGTGGCTCCCATCAGACCCCCGGTCCCTGGCGCGGGAGGCAGCATTTAATCTTTTCCCCATATGGAGCTGGTCTGTTTCGGTATTTCTAATTTTCTGCCACATATTCAAGATGCCACACACCTGAAGCAGGAAGGGCTTCAGGCATCTGACTTCAGTTTTCTCTACCAGCCCTCTCGCCTCTTCTTGGTGCCCGCTCCCCCGAGCAACGTCACCTCCAAGGTGAGGACCACAGCGCAGTTCCTTCAGCCCGTGCCCCGGACCCCGCGCCGCGGACCTTCCACTTCCTCTCTCCGACTCCAGCAGTGTGGCTGGAGCAGAAGCTGAGCTCTTCCTCTGCTGGGGGCTCCCCCATCTCATGGTGGGGAGAACAGATTCAGCCTCAAAATGAGGGAGGAGTTCTACATAGCGCTGCCAAAAATCCTGACAGGATGTTCCGTGAGGTAACAAGTGCCCCGTCACAAAGGGTGTTCAGGCTGAGATTAGGAACCACTAGAAGGGAGGCCATAGACAGGGGACACAGCGTCGGCCTAGATGAAGTTCAAGGTCCCGTCTCCAACCTTGTGAGTCTCCAAATCTCTGACCCCTCCGTCCCACCCCTCACTGTCAATTGGCCTCATTCGTCCAGGCCCTGCCAGCTCTCCAGGCACTTCGTCCCCAAGGAAGGCCACCATCCAAGTCCATGGGGGAGCTCAACAGTCCTCTTTATAACACGCCACACTCGTGTAGGGATGGCTCGGGGATGCTGAAATTAAATACAAAATGGAGACCGGACTCGAGAATTCCCTGAGCAGACAAGACCATTTAGGCCACATCAGCAAAACTGAATCTAGCTTATTTCATGAACACAAGCAAATTTTAACTTAGATTAGTTCTTGTGAATGCCTCTGATAATCATAAAAAAAAAAAACAACAACACAAAACCAAGTCGTTCTTCCTAAAAATGGTATAAGATAATCATCTTTAACCAAGCCCCTGCCAAGCGGAAACCCCCACGGTAATAAGCACTTGAGGTAAAGAGTAAAGTATTTCCTTCCCATTTGATAAGCCGTCCTGTGCTGTCCTGTCCCTGAGCTTCTTGCCAGTATTTGAATTTAAGAGCTCTCAGTTCACGAACTGTTCTTAAATGCATCATAAACCCTTGCTAAATACTATTTAATGGTTTGGCGGTTTAAATTTTGCCGTTTCTGGGTTTTTGACAGGGGTTGGGGTAGGATGGGGGGAACACAGGACAAAGGACAGCACATCTGGAAGAGGCCAGGTCCGGGGGTGGGGGGGCGGGGGTGCTGGATTCCGATGTTGCCACCACCAGGGGAGTTTAGGGGCACACCGCAGGGTGAGTCCTCGTGAGTGGAGCCTGGACCCAGGTGGGCAACAGCCCAGCTCTGGCCTCCCAGTTGGGGGTGGTTGTCAAGTGAAAAGGGAGCCAGCTTAGCTCTCTGAGGTTCATTAGAGAAAAAGGTGAATGCTGAAGACGTGTCATGGCAGGCAGCTCATTAAGCCCACGGAGCTTAAAAATAGTGAGGCATGCAGGCATTGGGGGGAGGGGCGCTGGGGACCGAAACTCCAGCTCGGCACACCAAAGGCAGGGACAGCAAACCCTGGAGACGCTGAAGCCATCGCCAGTGTAAGGAAGGCTGCTCAGCCATCACCCGAATTCTCTGGGTAAGCTAGGGGCGGGACCCTGTCGGAGATGCCACGCCCCGCTGGGCCAGGAGAAGGTGAGGCCCGGAGGATCACTGAGCTCCTGGCAGAGGTAAAAAAAGATAAGACACACTGACACATGCCTGCCCTGGAGGAATTCAGAGGCCACCTGCTCAGAGATACTCTACTTGGTTTCCCTGGATCTGTGCATCCCTCCAAAGGCCTTTATACCAAAGGTCTCTTATTAGCCTGCTGTGCAGGCTTTGGGACTAGACAGCCTTTGCTCAAACCCTCCCGCTGCCACCTGCCAGCATGGTGACCTCGGAGAAGGCACTCCCCTATCCTGGACCGGGCTCCTCTTTCACGAGATAGAAATGCCACTGGTCCCCACCGCATAGAGTTAAATGCACTATCCATTACGTACTGGGGCTGCAGCAGGACCTCTGACCAGCAGGTTCCAGGAAGCGGGGAATGAGGAGTAAAGGGAAGGCCTGGGAAAGGTGGTGGCGCTGGATGGAGGACGCAGAATAACTGCGGCTGCCTTGCTCAGTGGTGCCAGATTGGGCTTGGAAAACACAATTAACGCTCTCACTGAAAAAGGCGCAAGACCAGGGGAACCAGATTCAGAGTCAACTGACACAGGGCACTTACCACGTGCTCAGCACTTTGCCATAAACACTCCCAAACCGGGAGGTGGGGCCAAGCACCAGAAGCCAGCTGGGTAGTTGACAGGTGCGAGGGCCGCGTTGACCCTAGGGAGCCGGATTTCAGAAGTGCAGGAGTCCGGAGAAGGGTAACCAAGAAGGAGGTGGGGAGGTATGGAGGTCAAATGGCTCTTTCCTGGCTTGGATCATAGGAGAAGGTCCCCGGCCCACGACAAGGGCTCTATGATGAAGGGGGTGGGAGGTCTCGCCCACCACCTGACTCAGCCCCCAACCTGGCCTGTTAACACACTGAGTGGGGGAAGTCTGAGCACCCACAGTGACCTGAGACCCTGGACTTGTACTCCAGGCTTCACTTCCCGCCCCCCCCCCCGGGGGGGGGGGGGCTAGGACTGCTGAGGAGACAGGATGGAACTTACATAGGACACAAGAGCTGCAAGGCACCTCAGGGTCAATTACTCCAGCCCCTCACTGAACAATGGGGAAACCAAGGCCCAGAGAAGGGAGATTGCTTTCAAGTCCGTGAGAGAGTCAGAGCTAGAATCCAGGACACTTTCCACTACACTGCACTTCCCACACCCTGACCCTGCCTCTTAAATTCCACACTGAAACGCTTTATATACTGGGAGGAACTGGACAGAGGCTCAAAGGGACACAGAGGTTCCTACAGCCACACAACAGGTCAGACAGAGGAATGCGGGGCGTCTGGTCATCTTTCCCAGGATGCAACACTTATTGAGTATCTACTGGCAACACTCTCGTACGTTATCCCGTTTACTCGCATATAGAAGCAAGGTGGTAAAAGAGCTACCACCAGACTGTCCGGCTCAAGTCCTGGCTCTGTTAGCTGAGTGTCCTTGGACAAGTTATTTGATGTCTCTGAACCTCATTCTGTAACATGAGGCTAATAATTGTACCTACTTTATAGAGTATAAGGAGATAATCCATATAAAATACTTAGAACAGGGTCTGATAAAAGTGAGCTTTCAAAATAAGTACACCATTTGAATTGATGAATCACTGAGTTCTACTCCTGAACCCAATATTGCACTGTATGTGAACTAACTAGGATTTAAAGAAAAATTTGGCAGAAAAAAAATAAATAAAGGCTACCTAAGATATAAAACTTATTTTGAATGAAAAAAAACAAAACAAAAAACTATACCATTTGACCCAGCAATTCCACTCCTCGGTACGTACCCAAGAGAAATGAAAATATATGTTCTCTCAAAAGTCTTTACATGAAAGGCGCCTGGCTGGGTCCGTGAGTACAGCGTGCAACTCTTGATCTCAGGGTTGTAAGTTCAAGCCCCACGTTGGGTGTAGAGATTACTTAAAAAACAAAACAAAACAAAACCTTTACATGAATGTTCATCGCACTTGTAATAGTTCATAATAGTCAAAATCCAACCCAAAGGTCCATCAACTGATAAAAGGATAACTCGCTGTGGTACATCCATACAACAGAATATTATTCAGCAGTAAATAGAAAGGAGATAGTGATGCCTGGTGCACCACGGAGGAGCCCTGACCACATGATGTAAGGAAAAGAAGCCAGACACAAAAGAACGTATATTATACGATTCTATTTATACGAAATGTTCCAAAGAGACAGATGTATAGAGGCAGGCAATAGATTATCATTTGGTTAAGGCTTGAGGAAAGGAAGAATAGGGGAATGACTGCTAATGTGTACAGTTTTTCTCTTTGAGGTGGGAAAAAAAATGTTCTGAAATTAGATTGTGGTGGCAGTTTGCACAACTCTGTGACTGTACTAAAAACCACCGAATCGTGCACTTTAAAGGGGTGAATTGTGTGGTATGTGAATATCTCGATACATCTTTTCTTTTTTAAGTAAAAAATAGATATGCCCCCTATAAAGTAAGGAGTGTCTGATCACATTTGGGGAGGGAGGGCGATGAGGTTCAAAGAGATCCAGCACCTGCCCCAGTACGGCTAGCAGGTTGCAGGATCTGACTTCGGGCTTTGTGTTATTGGACTCCAAGTCCAGGGCTCTTTCCTGAAGCTTCTGCTAAGACCTAATCCAGCCTGGACTCCCAAATGTCTTGGGAAAATCTTCCATTCCCACCCCTGGCAAGGCTACTCAGCAAATTCTCTTTGCTATCTAATCTAAGTCCTTCCAACTTCCAGAGGTATGAGGTACAGGGAAATTTGAGGTCAAGGCCAAGGTCACAGGAGATAGGCACCAGGCTGGGACCCTGCATTTCTAGCCAATGCCCAATGCCTTCTTTAGGAAGCCTGGGGAAAATGGAGCAGATGAAATACAGTGGACTCTGAGGCATGAGCTCACGGCTGACTTTGGAGGTGACCTTGGCAAAGCAACCTCATCTCTGGGGCTCTTGGTAAAATGATATTTGGAAAGAAGCTCTGAGGAGGGCTCCAGAGGCGACATTTCCAAGGCCCTGAGTAATTCTGAAATAAAGTGGCCTCCCCTCTCCATACCTGCCACTCACCCCAGATGACCAGCCCGGGAGGACTGAGGGCATCACTCAGCAGCTGGCCTGGGATCCCTGTGGTCTTCAGCAGAGAACTCTGGTGACAACACCTGAGACCCCTGGCCTAATCATCAACCCAGTACTATCAGCAGGTCAGGCGGGCACCATGTCCCACGCTGGGAAGGAGACAGATGAGGGAGGGGACAAAAGCGCTATCAACCAGGGTCCCTGACTTACTTGGCAGGACAGGTACTGAATGTGACGTCGAGTCGATGCCCTGCTTCCAGGCAGCCCCCTTCCCTGCCTGCTCTGCCCTGCAGATAGCCTGGCCGAGGGTAGGAGGAGGAAGAGCTGCCTGCTTTGGCCCCCCCAAGGGAAGGCATCACCACGGTCTGTCTGGGGTTCCTGGCCAGGGTGTTCCGGCTTCAAGGAGATGTTCTCTCCAGCCCTCCTGTTCTCTGCTTGCACAACTATGGCCTGTGTCTAGAAACACTCCTGCCCCACCGCTAAGAAGCTTGTGGAGACACAAAACCACCACCCCTTTTCCCGGCCAAATGGAAAAGAGCAGACACAGAGAGACCAGATTCAGCCCAGAGTCACCCGGAGTCCGAGGGGCCTCCCTGGGAGAGCGGCCCACTGGGTTTGGTGCCATTTGTAGAAGGTCCAACAGGCCAGAGCCTCAGCCAGGAAGCCTGCATGTGTCCCACATGTCCCACATGCATGTGTCCTACACGGTGACAGGAAGACACCGATGTGTGCATCCTCCAGGCCGACTGGTTTTTTCAGACTATCATCACCCACCTCACTTCCCAGGATGACTTGGAAAAGGTGACAGGGACAGTCATCCTTCTCCACATTTTCAAATGGGACCAATTTAGCAGTGAATTCGCTGGATTCCAGATCCTTCTATTCAAATACAGTTACACCCCTGCCTCACCCCACCCCTAGCTCCAGTGTTACATTTCTTTTTCTACAAATTGCCCCGTTCAGTTTTAAGAAACACCATAACAATAGCTAAATCTTTTTTTTAATGTTTATTTATTCTGAGGAGGGGGCAGACAGAGAGAGAGAGGGGCAGAGAGAGAATCCCAAGCAGGCTCTGCACTGTCCTCGCAGAGCCCGATGCGGGGCTCGATCTCAGACTGTGAGATCATGACCTGAGCCGGAAATTAAGAGCCGGATGCTTAACGGACTGAGCCACCCAAGCTCCCCAACAATAGCTAAATCTTTATTAGCACCGCATGCCAGGTACTCACTATTCTTAGAGCTTTTAATATAAATATTAATACACTCAATCCTTATATCAACCCTAAGGCATACCAACGAATTTAACTCCATGTTAAAGATGAAGAAATTGAGTACCAGGTGTTTAAACAACAAGATCCCAGTGGAGTTGGGATTTGAACCCAGGCAACCTGGCACCCTGGCACCTGAGCTCTCGACCACTGCACAACAGTGCCAAGTATCTATGGGGTACGAGGAACTATATGCTCCAAGTCCACCTAAAAAGATGGGCTAAGGTCCACGGCAGGCTCAGAAAGTCTGCTCAAGACGGAGCATAGTTGCAGGAAATCCGCTGCAGGGAAGCTGGGCTGTGCTCTTGCCCAGGGGCCGTGTGCTGGGGGGGAGGAGGGGGCTGGGGACAGGCTGCAATCTGTCTCTGAGCAGCTGAGTCCCAGCCCCAGCCAAGCAGTAGGGAGCAGGCTGAAGGCAGGCTGGGAGCTGGGAGCCCTGGCCGGCCCCACGGTGAGCAGCAGCTGGGAGGGACTCTCCTGCCTCCTAGCTGCTTATAATACTGCAGTATCCCCTGTGGGTGTGGGGCTGGCTGGGTAGAAGCCCAGGACCCTCCTTCTCTCCCCCACCACCCCCCACCCAGGCTCAGTCACTCAGCCCCAAGCCCACAGCTGCCGGCAGAGCTGGCCACCCTGGGATGGGAGGTCACGCTGGCTCTATGGTCTCCAGGGACTACCAGTCCTGCTGATCAGTTTGGGAGCCATGGCACCATGTTTAGTCCAGGAAGCCTCTTCGGCGGCAGGTAAGAAAGCTAGCTCACTCCCAGAGTGGGGAGTGAGCTGGATGGATCCACCCGCCCCCCCCCACCCCCGCTGTCTCCCCCTAGCAGATTCACCGAGGGCTGGTGAGTCCCCAGCATGGGAAGTCCTCCCTTGTACCTCACACCTTACATGAGCCCTTCCTGCTGCAGTATAGCCCCGTCGCCTCAGACGGGGAGCCTTCTGCTTGCAAATGCACCCTTTGTTAAATCCCTAAGATGCGACTCCATGAGCAACACAGCAATCACAAAAGCCATTAAAGCAGCCGGCAGCTGCCGCGGGTTCAAGAATTTCATTTCAGTTGAGGAAAGGCTGGGGGCTTCAGCCCTCCTCCCCCCAGCCCCTACTCAACTTCAGGACCCAGAGGAAGCAGGAGGCAGAGGAAAAAAATAAAAAGGAAAGATAACAAAACAAAGGCATGGGGGGTGAGGGGGAATCATTCACAGCCTCTCCTGACCTGCCAAGGACTTTTTCCACATCTTTCCCTGGGCTCAGGGGCCCAGATAAGGAAGCGAGCCTTTCTCGCAGCTTCTGCGCGGCTCTCTGCCTGAGCTTTGCTCAATGGGCCATCTGCTCCGAGGCCTCTCTGCAAAAGCTTTAAAAGTCCCATTTCTCCAGGGAGCCGAAAGCTGGGGAGGCGTCAGCTGCAAACAATAGGGGAAATTTATTAGGGATCAGCGCTGCCAGGAGGACAGTGCCTGCGGATGGGGCCGGAAGCTGTCCGAGATACAAAGGGTTATTTAATGCAGTAAACCCAAAGGCTCCTTTAGAAGTCAAGTGCTCACACGGGAGGCCCAATACTCTGCAACCTTCCTTTTCAGAATCACTTCCCCCCCCCCCCCCCCCCCCCCACAACCCTCATCCCAAGTCAGACTTATTTCCTGTCCTTTGCCACTGGGCAAATATTGACTTTCTTTCACTCAGCCTTGCCAGTGGAACTGAGACCAACGGATCTGGCTATTGTCTCCTTCCTCAGGGAGGGCAAGGCAGGCTGTCAGCAGAACAGCTCCAAGCAGCGGACGACAGACACGTCAAGAAAGAAAGCCTAGAAGGAAAATCACGGTCCTGGGAGTAACAGTTCTGTCTTTCGTTCTTCTGCTTTGTCTTTCCGTCCTCTGTTCCTTTCTCAAGCGCATTTGCCTTTATCCCGTGGCCACATAGCGTGTCTGACCCCAGAGAAGCTGCATGGAAGCGGCGTAACTAGAAGAGCTCTGGGCTCAGACACTGGGCAACCTTCTGCTAGTCTTTTCATTTTCTTGGACCTCAGTGTTCTCATCTGCAAAATGGGAATGTCAGACTTGATGACCTCAGTGCCAGGTCAAGAGGTTTCTTCCCGTCAGTGACCCACGTCCTTTCTGCTGCAGTCAAGGCATCCTTCTTTGAGGTCTGATGGCAGAAGGGCTGGAAGATATCTGCTTGGTGCTTAACGGGGAGAGCGGAGGAGGGTCCACGAGTGCAGGCACAGCCCCAGCTCTGGCGCTAACATGATGGGTGATACCGGGCAAGGTTCTCTCCCTCTCTGAGTCTCAGTTTCCCCATAATCAAAGTCAGGGACTCGATAAGATGAACCCTACGGCCTCCTGCAGTGCCTCATGCTGTGGTGCCCCTCACCTAACACACCCCGGTGAGTGGCGATGCCTTTTCTCCAAGACCACATTTTACCGCCCTTTCTTCACAACTAACGCATGGAAGGCTGTCACCCATCCGGCTTGTATCCCCCTCCTCACCAGAAGCGTTCTGTGAACCTCGCTGTTCTCTCCAGCAGCCCCACACTCTGCCTGCAGCCCCCCTGTGGTTGAGCTGGCACCTCCACAGGCCCTGTGACAAAAACCAGCTGAGTTCAAACTCCTGAAGCCCCTAGCCAGTGCACAGCAGGAAGAGGATGCGGGAAACCGGGGCCCTTTCTTGGAAGCCTGTGCATGATGACAAGTGCAGGACTGTGGGCTCTGTCCCCACCCTTCCTTTCACCTGAGCCTCCCGTCCTGATGACAGAGAGCCTCAAAAGCCCATTCCTTGTGCAGCACCCAGTTCACAGTAAGAACTCCCCCATATTGCCTGAATTTTATAGAAGTTATTCCCACATAATCTTCATAAGAGCTCTAGGAGATAGGTGATTTTATTCCCATTTCCCAGACGAGATAACTGAGGCTCAGAGAGATTAAGTGATTTGCCCAAATTCACCCAACTAATAAGAAGACAGAGCCAACATGAGAACCCAGGTCTGTCCATCTGCAAAGCCTCTGCTCTTAACGCTCAGCATTCTTACTAAGAAAGAGATGGCTTCACCTCCCCAGGTTGTCACAGAAGTATGACAAAGGGGCGGTGAGTGCTGATGCCCAAATGACTCCAACAAACCTCTCACCCCACCCCACCCAGCCTCACCCGAGGCAGTGCCAACCAGGATCTGAACCAAAAGGGTTAGAAGGATCTTTGATTCATCTAAACCATCTTTTGACTTTGCAAATGAAGAAACTGAGGCCCATGAGTGGGACTTGCCTAAGGTCACATCACACAGTGAGTCTGGGGTACCCCAAGTCCTGGCCCTGCCATCCCTGCACCCAGCCCGCTCGGTCTGGCTCTGGGATCTGGGGTCCTGGGAGCCCCCTGAGGCCAAGTCTTTGCCAGTCCCCCCTCTACCCCCTCACCCCGCCACTCCTCCCCCCTGGCCCAGACATGCCTCTGGCTCCCCCGCCTCCAGGGATCCAGTCTCAGCCCTCCCTGGGCCTCAGTTGGCTCCTTCCTTCAGGAAGTGGAGCAAAATGCCCATGTGTCCTCACCATAGAAGGGACCAGAGGTGTGGCAGAAAGTGGGGAAGGGAGAGCTAGAGGCAGACAGGTGTGAGGTTATAGGAAAGTCTAGCCGTTTTTTCCTTTCACATGAAGTTTTCTGCTGCAGAATGATCCTAACGGAGAGAGGAAGAGGGAGACAGAGAGAGAGAAAGAGACAGAGATAGACAGAGACAGGGAGAGAGAGAAAGAGACAGAGACAGAGGCAGAGACGGAGAGAGGCATTGAGGCAGTGCTGCTGTTCCCACCCCACAGGGAAGCTTTGGAAGCTGCAGGGGAGACCCGAGGGCCATGGGCGCAGGGAGGGGCCGCTGCCCTGCCACCTGCTCCCCACGGGCTTTATTGTGATTATGTCCAGTAGATGCTACTCACTGAGGACTCCGAGGGCTCTGCATCGGCCGAAGCACTTTATGTGCTCTTTTGTGTTTAATCCTCACGACAGTCTTAAAATACCACCACTGTTCTCCTTTCATTTTGACAACTGAGTACGTGAAGCTCCAAGATGTAAAATACTGTAACTTGCTCAAGGTCACGCAGCTAGCAACAGTAGAGCCCAGGGTCTCGGGAGGGTTCACTGCAGGGGTGTGCAAGGCCTTGAAAGTGGCCCCTTCATATGGACTCTTTAGTCTCGCATTGTCTCCACCCTGGGGACAGAAGGGCGTGCGAGGGCAAGTGCATGGGAATTCCTGGAGACCAGCCGCCCCCATCACCCAGCCAAACCCACTTCCTGCTACCCAGACACCAGCCCAGAACTTCAGCCACAGAACAGCAAGGCTGGAAGGACCCTGGGAAGTTATCTAGTTCAACCCTCTCAGTGTACAGGTGAGGAAAGCAAGAAAGGGGCTTGCCCAAGGTCACACAAGGTCACACAAATTGGGAGGCAGAGCCTAGAATTAAACTCAGACTTCCTGTCTTTTTTTTTTTTTTTTAACATTTATTTATTACTGAAAGACAGAGAGAGTCAGAGCACGAGCAGGGGAGGGGCAGAGGGAGAGGGAGACACAGAATCTGAAGCAGGCTCCAGGCTCTGAGCTGTCAGCACAGAGCCCGAAGCGGGGTTCAAACTCACAAACTGCGCGATCATGACCTGGGCTGAAGTTGGACGCTTAACCGAAGGAGCCACCCAGGCGCCCCTCAGGCCTCCTGTCTTAAACCAGGACTCTCCCTACAACCCCCTAAGGCCCAGTGAGAAACTAACGTTTCATCTCCACTGCAGACCAAACCAGAATTCACCCAAGAAGGAGTTAGATGAGGCTTCCCTCTGGCGAAGGGTTGTGAGGTCGGTGGCACAATGGGGTGTTACAGGCTGTTGTAGTGGAGATCTCCCCAGCCAGAGAAGGGATCTTTCTAAACGTGATTCCTTCAGATCATCCTTGCCTGCAGTGGGTGTAGCCTAGAGCCGGGAGTCAGACAGCATGATCTTGGGGGGAGGGGGATCTTTGACATCCCCCTTTAACCCATGCGACTCTTAACGGTCACTGGGCATCTTTCCCCCAGGAAGGCTCAGCCCTGCAAGAGGGCTGTGCTAGTGCAGGGAAGCCGACATTCTCACAGCCATACTGGAGATTCTGCAGGTGGGAACAGTTGATAGGTGAGCAGGCTGAGGGTTTCAAGACCCTGGTGACTTTTTAGGGGGGCGGGGGGATCTACCGTTTCCCCAGAGGCTATGTCCCAGGAGGAATGCAGCTGGTGAGGCCACACCCCACCCATTCCTTCCACTGGCCTCCCCAGCATGCTGGGGCATACAGGTGTCAGAACTGGGAGAGACCTTGGGTACCATAAGCTCCAAAACCCATTGAAGAGACTGAGGTTCAGAGGGGTAAGTGAGTGGTCCAAGGTCATAGGCCAGGTCAGAATGGAAGCTTCGTGACTTCCCGTGGAACGCTGGGTACACAGCTCCACACTGCCACCCCCTCCCCAGGAAGTGAGCCTCTCCGCAGAGAGGCCCGCATCAAAGGCATGAATTCCTAAGCGCCAAGGCTAGAGGCAGGCGCCCTGCGGACTTGTTCACCAAACACTCTGCCCCCGACCTCTTCCGCGTTCCCGACGGGGGCACCAAGTGTCTCCCTCTTCGTGAGGTTCAGAGAGGTGCAACAACTCGTCCAAGGTCACACAGCAAACTGACTAGAGCATGCCCGCCTACTGCCCCGCTGCCCCTTCCCCAACCCCCACCCCGGTCTCTCCAAGCTCTGCGGTTTGCCAGAATTCTTGGGACCCTGCTTCCTCCAACGCACGGAGCCGCGACGTTTGCTGGAGTATGAAAAAGTTTCGAGAAGAGGAAGGGGCGAAGATGCCGCCGCCCATCCCAGACCCGGTCCGCAGCGGCAGGGCACGGGGCGCGGAAAAGAAGCCAGCTCCGCGCACCGCCAGTGTCCCCAGCGCGTCCCTCTCTGCGCCAGGGGGCTCCCGAGCTCCGAGCGCGGGGCGCTTCGGCTCAGCCTCACTGCGACGCGGGCGGGGGGGGTCCCATGCGCGCCCCGCACCCACTTTTCACCCTACGCCCACCTCATCCACCCTCCCCCGCACCGCCTCCCGCGGTTGCCTGCTTGCCCAGGGTGCCCGCGCAGATGCACCGCGGCCTCTCGCGCCTTCTCCCCGCGCGCGTCCCAGGCTCCCCGGGAGGAGAAGCAGGGCAAGGGCGAGGGGTTCCCGGGATAATTCGGGACACCTCCCCCGGGACTAGCCGGGCGGTTTCGACGCAAGTGGATTTTCGGAGCCCACTCCCCCACCGCGGGCTCCGTCCGGCACTTAGTTTATCTGGCTGCGAGCGCCGAGCCCAGAAAGTCGGAGTGTCCCAGTTTGGCGACCCTGCGCCCGCCCGCGCCCCAGGCCCTCCCGGTGGCCGCCGATGGTCGGAGCGCGGCTCCGCTCGGGACCACGGGTTGCCCTCGCAGGGTGTCCCCGCCCGGGGCGCCTCTTACCGGGGACGTTCTTGCGCGGTTCGGCCAGAGCTCACCGAGAGAGCAGAGCGCGGGGACGGCCGGGGTCTCGAAGTCGAGGTCCCCTCTTCCCACTTCGCGGCCGGCCGGGCCGCTGCGGCTCTCCTCCCGCTCCCCGCTCGCCGGCTCGCCCGCGCTCTCTCTCTCTCTGCAGTAGTAACAGCCCGAACCCGCTTCCCCCGCCCGCCAATTGAGATGCTCCTCACATCCGCCTGCACACAGCGCGTGCCGGCCCCTCCGAGGGCGATCCCCGCAAACCGGGACGCAGGGCCCCCGCCCCGGCAATCCCCGCCCCGGGGAGGCCGCCTCCGCGCGCCCCGCGCCCCCCTTTCTCCCGTCCGGACGGCCGGTGGGCGGGGAGGGAGCGGCGACGGGGAAGGGGAGGTGTGTGCGAGGGAGAACGCGCGGCGTGCGGGAGAGGGGTTCAACCCGCCGCGCCCCTAGAGAAGTTTGCGGTGGGTGGGGCCGGCCTCGGGTCCCCGGAGGCCCGCGGGGCTCCAGGGGCAATGCGGAGGCGTCCCCTCCCACTCCGTGCCCTCCTGCGACACTCCCCACCCCACCCGCGCCACCCACGAGCTTTACGAGCCTCTGGGGAGCGGGGATTGGCTGGGGGAGGGGCGGCGGGGAGGGGGATCTCTGCGCTGTCGGGAACCGGCTAGCGGGTAGGAGGGAGCCGATTTGCTTCAGGGGATACGGATGAAGGTTTTCCCGAGTCGGGGACGAAAAGAAAAGGGAGGGAGAAGAGGAGTGATAGAGACAAAAGGCGGAGAACGGAGGGGAAGGGGAGGTGAGGGGGGTTGGCCCGGGGAGCTCCGACAGCCTGCGGTCCCCAGCATCCGCGCGGGAGGGTGAAGTCGGGACTGGAGCCGGGGGCTCTCCCCCAGCCTCCCGGGGAGGGAGGAAGCGGGTCGAGGGGCCCCTGCAGAGAGAGGAGGAAGCGTGTGCTGCCCAGGACCTGGGCCTGGCTCCCAGGTAGACCCGGAGCCTCCCCGCTGGCTGGCCACAACTCCGCTTTCTCCCTCTTGCGGCAGGCTAGGAGGCCTCAACCCTCCGGGAGCACAGGGAGGACGGGGCCTTTCCCACACTCACCAGGCAGGAGGGGCAGGGAGGATTGGAGGCCCAGGTATGGCTCCCGTGCCTCCGTCTCACCCCGGTGCCTCACCCTCAATGCCCAGCCTTCGCCCACTGAGACCAAGGCCCCCCAGCTCAGCCCTGTGCAATTCCTGCTGGTGTCAGGACGCCGCCTGTCTCTGGACCTTCCCAGCCCCACCCCATCCCTGCCCTCATCCCCACAGCCTCCCCTTCACTCTCACCTTGCTCCTGTACTGCACACCCAGAGTCAAGAATCATCACGTTTGGGGTTTGACCCAGGAAGTGACTCCCCCCGCCCCACCCCAAATCCCTTACATGCATGTGTTGGGGAGGGCCCCACTCAGAGCTTTCCAGGGCTTCTTATCTCCACAGAGTCCGAGGAGCCCTGGGAAGTCCCAGTACCTGCAGCGAATTCCCCTCTCCCTGGCCCAGCCCCACGACATCCACATCGCCCCAGAGCCCGGCCACTGCAATACTGCGGCACCCGCTGCTTGGAGCCGGGCTGGAGCCGCTCTTTAGAGCAGCAGCTCGCTAGTCACGGACCCTGGGCTGCAGAAATAGCTGATTCGGGGATTTCCAGGCTGCAGGCTGAGTGGGGGAGTGTGTACCACCCATCCCCATCCGCCGGGCTGGGGCCGCACATCGGTGTTGGGAAGTGTGTGTGTGTGTGTGTGTGTGTGTGTGTGTGTGTGTGTGTGTTTACGTGTGGGCTAAAGGACAAGACAGATGCCTGAGACTCTCTAGTCGGCTCTGCTGACCCCTCACCACCCTTCAGATGAAAAAGGGGACCGAGCATCAAAGCCTCAAGGTCAGATGCTCCTCTGACTTCCCCCCCCCACACCGCCACACCCCCGTACCACAGGGCTGCCGTGGGGGGCCTGGCACTCGGCGGCTTCTCTTGTTTCTCCCTGGGGGAAGAAATGCTTCTCTTTGGAGATCCACCAAAAGCTTTTTTTTTTTTTTTTTTTTTACCAGGAGGAGGGAGAAGAGGGCTGAAAGTTCAGAGGGCTGATTTTACTTGATCCTTTTAAACAATGCCAGCAGGTAGCAAGGCAAGGAAGGGAGGACTCACTCCACTGAGGCACAGGAACCCCCCCAAAGGGTGAGTGACCCACCCAAGTACTTGTGTCAGTTTGGTACAGAGTTAGGGCATGGAGCTGGGTCTTGTGACCTCAGATGCTGACCCTTCTCTAATCTACAGGAGGTGGGTGCAGAGCTAAGCCGTGCCCTCCACCCCAGGGGCTCCTTACAGTTACCCCTCTTACCAGCTGCTTCTTGTAGACATCTCTAGATGTGGCCCCCGCCCACCCTCCAGCTCTGCCTGGCACTGCCTCCTCCCTCACCCTCTGGGCTCCAACTGATCTCCTTGCAGGTCCTGAGAGGGCTATGCTCTTCCCTGCCACAGAGCCTTTGCACATGTTGTCCTCTTGGTGGAGGACCCTGGCCTCTCTGCCCCACGTCGCGACGCCAACTCCTCTTTGTTCCGCCAGTCTCAGTCCCCTGACACCTCTCCGTGTACCCTGTACTTCTCGTCTGCCTGTAAGACAGGCACTTGTCACCCTTGCCATTTCCCAGTGGAAACTTTCCCCCCACTAGACTACAAGCTCCAGAACGGAAAGGACTTCCTACCCATCCGGCCCACTGGCACAGAGTGGGCACCCAACACATCCTAGTGGCTCTGAGGTTCGGTGTTTTCAAATCCTGGCACTGCACCTAGTGTGCTGTGCGACCTTGGGCAAATTACATAACCTCTCTGAGCCTCAGCTTTCTCATCTGCAACATGGGGATTCTAATTATAAAACAGGATTATCATAAGGATTAAAGGGATAATGAATGCACAGAGATTAACACAGTGCCATTCCTGGCATATCTGTGTGAAAGAAATAAATGTAAAGAAATACAGAAGAAACGGGGGTTGAAGGAATAAAGGAATGGCCAATGGTCATATTCCTCTCCTCTCAGCCTCCTCCCTGGGGTGCGAAGTCAGTCTCCTCTCCTTGCCCCCGCCCCATGCTTTCAGGACAAAGCAGACGGCTGATGCAGTTCAGCGGCTTCTTCCCTCACCACCCAGGCTCTGCCTTTTGGGCCATCATGGATTCTCTGCTCTGATCCTGGGTGTCAGCACAACCCAACCCTGCTTGGAGCGGAGTGGCATGGCAGAGCCCAGGGCAGGGGGCAGGGGGCAGGGGGCAGGGGGCAGCAGGGTAGCCTCCTTCATGATCTCCCAGAAAAATCACCTCCACATAAGTCCCCGGACTAAAACAATCCCCTCACCTCCCTTCCAATGAGAGAGCAGCACTTGCGCCCCTCCTACGCAGAAATTCTGGAGCTGCCCTGGAGCTCCGGGCTCCCATCCAGCCCTGCAGGATCAGGCTCCCGTGGCCCATATGTTTCCTGGGCCGGTGGATGGAGGGCCATGTTAGGAAGAGGTGCTCCGAGGAGGACCTTGCAGTCTCCCCCGGCTGGCTTCCTGTTGTTCAGATGTCCTCCTTTCTAGCTAGTGCCAGAGAAGGCTGACAGTGCTGTCCCTCCAGCCCTGTTCCATGAGCAGCCCCACAGCTGGTACCCCGGGGAAGCAGCCTGTACCCTGGCTGAAGGCAGCCTTGCTGGAAACCCCCACCCCACAGCCCAAGCCCAGGCTGACTGAGACAAGAAAGGGGGCGCTGGAATAAGCCAACCTAGCCCTTCACCTTGACCAAGTTCCCTCCCTGCTTCGGACCTGTCCGGACAGAATAATGACTCTCAGTTCTTCCCTTCCAGAAATGCAGTTGGATTCCTGTAAAGAGCTTCTACATCCTGCAGCCACCACCACGACCACCCCACCGCTAGCGCTAACGGAGCCCCGCTCCTCCTCTTCCCCCCTCCTCGCCCCTACCCTCCTCCCTCCCTTCCTCTTCATCAGCCGCACGGAGCAAACGGAGCAGCGGCCCCCAGCGTTCGTTGGGAGCCATAAGACTTGGAATCATTGGATCTTCACAGCAGTCGGAGGTGACAGGGTGGAAACTACGTGGGTTTAAAACCATAGGCTCTAGCTGTATGACCTTGGGCAAGCCACTCAACCCCTCTGCGCCTCATCTGTTAAACAGGAACAAAAATGGTATTCACCTCACTGTGAATATTACATGAGTCAATACATGGGAAAAACTTAGAATAACGTTTGGGACATAGTAAGTGCTCAGTAAACGTTAGCTATTATTTTTTTTATATTATCTCTATTTTGCAGATGAGAAAACTGATAAAAAAATATCTGCTGTTTATTTAAGTGCCTACTATGTGCGAGACAGTTTCTATGTGTCGTGGGGGGCAAGAAGTGCAGGGTGGGCGAAGCTGAGGACCGCGTGCATACGCTAAACCTGAGGAGTGTGCCGATAAGGCTCTTCCGGAGTATTTATTTGCATCCATTGGTTTACATGGGGTTACCGAGCGGTACCCCAGGGAGACTTGAATTGTGCCCAGAATGGGCTCCAGACATATGGAGACATATCTGGCAGTCTTTCAATAGAGGTTTCTGATAAATGAATTAGCAAAAGGAAGGAATACAGCTGACAAAATGAGCCAGACCCCACAAAGGGCTTGAGGGTCAGAGGGCATGACCCTCCAGACTGAATAGAGTGGCTGGCCCTTGACCTTGCCTGACTCAGTGGTCTGGAAAGGAAAAGAGCTGTGCGTCAACTGAAGGAGGTCTCGAGAGCTGGCTTGCTAAATGTGACACTCCAGGCTCAGGCCACCCTGCCCCTCGAATGAGCATTTCGCCATGGGGGTGGGGAGTGGTTCCCATTCTCTGAAAGAGCCTGCAGAGCTGGGAAAGGTGGGAAGCCTGGGCTGGTGGGCACGTCAGCAGGAGGAGCAGAGAGAGGCTGCACAGAGCAGTGTGGGGCTGTGGTGGTGTGGGACACCGAGGCACTGACACCAGCGGCCAGCGGCAGTCCAGACTCACGTGACGACCCACGTGCCAGTCGGCTCTAGGAGGCTCCCAGAACACATGCTGACCGAGGCAGATTCAGAGCACTAGATCTCCAGTAGGAACAGGGAGGTGCGTGGAGCTGGTGCAGTACAGGTACTGAGATGCTAATGCTGGCAATGACCATGAAGACAGGTAACACGTGGCAGGCTCACAATAGGCCAGGCACCGTTTTAAGGGTTTGATACAAACTTAACACGACCACCTTAGGAAAGGGGATCCTTCTTATTCCCAGTGTACAAACAGGAAGATTGAGGTAGACAGAGGTAAAATAACTTGTTTGAGGTGACAACTAGGAAGTGGAAGAAGGAGGATTTGAACTCTGATATTCTGCCTCTGAGGTCACGCTCTAAACCCCTCTGCCATATGCCAATCAATATCGAGTGCCCTCATTCTTAAGCAAAAGCTGGACAAGGTTGTGGACACTGGGTCCTACAGAAGATTTACAATTTACTGTTTTTGTTGTTGTTGTTGTTTGTTTTTTTAGAGAGAGAGAGACAGGGAAAGCCCAGAGGCGAGGGGCTAAGGAGCAGAGAGAGAGAGAATCTTAAGCAGGCTCCACACTCAGCACGGAGCCAGATGCAGGGCTCGATCCCACGACCCTGGGATCATCACCTGAGCCGAAGCTAAGAGTCAGACGCTCAACAGACTGAACCACCCAGGAGCCCAGCTTTACAACAACCTTATGAAATCAGTGTTTGTCCCCATTTCACAGCCGAGTAAAGTGAGGCTCAAAAAATGCAAATGATTTGCCCAAGTTCACACAGCTGGGACGTGCCGGGGCCAGGATCCAAGGGCTGGCCCGTGGGGGCTCTAATGCTCATCCGTTTCCTGGGCTGTGATGTGACTTGCCCAAGACTATACAGCCAACTCCAGTCTCTTACTGTCACAAGAGAACAAACCATCGCCATATCCCCCATTTTCCTGGACATGAAGAGTGAGTCCAAGTTCTCTCTAGTCTCAAGCCAGACATGTAGGCCATCTAAGAACAGACGTTTGGCAGAGGGCCCTTTAGAAGAAAAGGGTCTTGGGTCGGAGGATCTTCCCAGAGAATTCAAGAAGCCAACATAAGCAACTCCTATAACTGTGGGTGTGTAAACTGTAGAGTGAGGAACGCTGTTTACCTGGGCAAGCCTCGCGTTTCCAGGTAAGCCTGCCCACCTGCGAGCAGGGATTTTAGCCAGCCTAAGACGACCACCAGAAGGGGCCTTGTGTTTGCACAAGGTGACATTTCTGCCATCTACTGGTCAGAGCAAATATAGAGAGAGGGCACATCATGCGTGTCTATTCCTTCTAGTGTGGCATGGGTCTAGTGGATCTTTGGGGGACAAAAAGGGAACCCAGTAGGGATCTTTCCAAGCATTTATTGAGTGTGTACTCAATAAATGAGTACTCAAGCATTTATTGAGGGCCACCACTCTGCTAGGCCCTAGGATATAAACTGCTCTAGGGCACAACTCGTGCCCATAGGTCTGTTGGGGGAGACGGGCCCATAAGCACAGAATGATGGAGCAAGGGATACATGGTCCAGAGCCAGTGCACAGAGAACCCTGGAACCAGTGGCCGGAGCCTTGCTGACAGTGACAATGGATGTAAAGATCACCCAAAGAAGACAACTTCCAAATGATTCTCGAAGCACGCTTCTGATTTGATCCTGAGGAAAAGGGGGTCACATCAAGGGACTATCAAGTGCTAAAAAGTGTGGAGTCAGGAACGCACTGGGCACGTTGGCCGGAGACCCTGGACAAAGCGGGGCAGTGGCCAGGAGTGGTGCTGGAGGGGACCGCAGGCTGGGCTAGAGGGGCCTGGCTTTAACCCTCACGGGCGAGGGCACCGTGCGAGGCTTTGACACTATCAGCAGGCAGTGTGCTCAGGAGCCGTGCTGGACAGAGAAGGGGTGGGCTACTTACTGCCACTGGTAAGTGAGAGATGATCCCGGACAAGGCGGGCATGGGGGCGGGGCGGGGGGGGGGGATGAAGAGGAAGGGGTGAAGACTCATGCTAGCGACTGGGAGTGCAGGGTGGGGGAAAGGGATCCAGGGTGACTCTGGTCTCTGGCTTGTGTCTCACCACCTTCCAAGATGGCAAAGTCATTCATTAAGAGAGGTAGTCCCCCAACGGGGGTGGCGGGGGGGGGGGGGAGATGTGAGCTGTGAGTTCACTTGGGGGCATGTTCGGTGGGGAACCTGTGCCAGATTCAGGCAGAGATGCGGGCCTGGAGTTCAGGGAGGAAGGTGACGCAGGAGATACACCTTTGAAGTCATTGATTCATAAATCATAGAAAAAAAAAAACTTGCTCTGAAGATGCTAATAACCCGGTAAGTGACAGCGACTGGATTTGATCCTCGACTGTTAGACTCTATAGCTGGTTAGTTCTCCTTCTACCTCAGCACGTTCCTATCTATCAATAGTTATTACTTTTCAGGACTAGGTTTCTATTCTACCCATTTTACAGAATTGGAAAGTTGAGGTGCACTTTTAAGGAAGCCGCACAAGTTGATGATAGGGTCTGAAGTGGTGTCCATCACAGCCACTCAATTGGAACTATCTCTAGGAGAGCTGCTCCCTCAGCAGAGCGGGTGGCAGTTGATGTCAGTGGAAGGGACACCACCAGAGACAGAACACCCCTCACCCCTTTGCATTGAGGGAGTGACATCTCAGCCGGAAGGATGGTTTGGAAGTCTGGCTTGCCGGGGAGCAGCAGACATGTGCCAAGGGCTGTGGTGATGGCGAAGGAGGAACTCCCGGTCCACGCATCTCTGGGTGACAGGGAGTGTTTGGGGTTCAGCCTCCAGCTTCACTGTTCTCCCAGGATCCACCACACAGATCCCCCCCTAATTTTCATCTCTCACTCTCCTTCAGTGGCTGCCACTGCCCTTCTTCGGGAGACCCACCCCAGATCAAGTGCGATGTATCAATCTGTCTTCCCTGCTCTCTGCATCCTTGACAATGATAGATTAGCACACGGTGACACGAGTCAGTTCCCCCTGCACCCCCCCAACCGCGAGGGGATGGCTGGAGCCCGGGGCCAAAGCAGGAGGCTACCTGCTGCAGTGCGGGGGCTTCTCAGCCTCTCTGTCCATCAGTCACCTGAGGAGCTTAAAAGAAAGATGGCCAGCCCCCCCCCCGCCCAGAGATTCAGATTCAGTTAGCCTGGGCCCCCCCCCCCAGCATCAGTCATTCTCTGTGTAGCCAAGGGGGGGGAGAATGGACTGCTTCAGAACCATTGTGTGTCCGCTGTGGCTTCAAAGTCAGACCTGGAATCTCGGCTCTGCCTTAATATTAAGGGTGCGACTTGGACGAATTACATAAACTCTATGAGTTCCAGTTTCTTTTTTATTTTTTTTAAGTTTATTTGTTTTGAGAGAGAGAGCGCACACGCAGGCACAAGTGGGAGAGGGACAGAGAGAGAGCATCCCAAGCAGGCTCCATACTGTGTGCTGAGCCCAACATGGAGCTTAATCTCACGATGGTGAGATCATGGCCTGAGCCGAAATCAAGAGTCAGAAGCTTGACCGACTGAGCCACCCAGGCGCCCCTCCAGTTTCTTTTGCTGAAGGAACATTCATAGCCACCTCATCTAAGATGACACATATAAACACCATGCCTAGAGCTTGGGCTGCCCTTGGACGCCCATCACTCTGCTACCAACTTCCAACTCCCTTAGAGTTTGGGATTTCCTCCTAACCTAGCCTTGCGAGAAGTCCCCCAGCTCAGCAAACCATGGAAAATCTGTTCCTCCCCATGGCAGTTTTCCCTGACTCCGCATCTCGATGCCATTCTCTTGATTGAAAACCCAGAGCGTCACCCTTTTCCAGTGCACCCAGCTCAAAGGCTGCTCTCTGGCCATCATGGCCCTTCCTAAACTGGCCCCATCTGACCGTTCCAACTCTCCTGCCTCTGCCCCCAACGCTGAGCCCCCTGAGTCTTCCAGACACCCACGTCCTTCCTGTGCATACCTCCCTGTATCTATTCACATAGTTACCTGGAGCACCTCTCATTGTCCCTCAGAGCCCCCCAGGTGCCATCTCTGCTGTTGGGGCTTCAGTCCTCCCTGACTGGTTCTCACAGGCACAGTTCAGCACTCCATTAGGCACTCTCTGTGCTGTTCTCTGGTCGCATCTCTGGGTGGCCACACGTCCTTCTTCAGACTGTAAGCTCGGTGAGGTGGGGGGCTTGTCCTTGCACGGTTCTGGGCACAAGCCTAATCAGTCGGGGCTGTGTACCTCACACGGAGGTCGGAAAAAGACTAGAACCTTGGCACTCAAGACTGTCCCCAGAGATGGGGAGCAGGGAGTGGGGCTATCTTCAAGCCTACTTCAAACAAACCCTAGCCTCAGTTTCCAGATGGGGAAACAGAGACTGGGTACTAGAGTCCCAGATGGAGGCAGGGGCCCCTGTTGCTCTGGGTGAGCCATGTCCTGTGACCCTGTCACCTCACCTCCTGGACCACCAGTTATTATTTGCACATCCCCTCCTGAGGAGGAGGTCCTGGTCTAGGAGGCTGGGAACCAGGGTTCTGGGTCTGTCCCTGTGTGACCTTGGCTAAGTTATTCTCTCTCTGGGGTGACATCTCAAAGCCCTGCAAATCCTATGTCTTTATCAGAAGGGTCTGTGTGGTAATGATGCAGTCTTCGGGTGGCCACAGGGCTTGTGGTACCCGGCCAGCCTACTTTCAGACAGCTCTCGCCCCCAGGGTCCCTCTCTCCCTCCCATCCCAGGCCCCAAACAGGGGAAATTAATTGAGTGTTCAAGTCTCTTCCCTTGCCCAGCCACAGCCAAGCTTACCGGGGAAATTAGGGTGACATTGGTGCAAATAATTGAGTGTCTTTCCCAAAACGGTCTTCAGGCCCTGTTGCTTTAGCTGCTGCTTAAATGGATGAGCTAATTAACTTAAGTAATTGTTCCTGAGGACTAATATTTTCACGGTCACGTGACCTAGAAGGCACATTTTCCCAGGAAGGCCACTCAGCTGTCCGCGCTCCCTCTTGGACGAGGTTTTCCCGTATCCTGTGATAGCTGCCTCCCACCCTGCATGCTCTGCCCTCAACCCAAGCCTGTGTCTTTAAGGGACCAGAACTCCTTCCTCCGGCCTCTGTCCACATGCAAAACCTGACTCTCGACTCACCCTCACCAACCCATTCATCCATTCGACAACTCTGTGTGAGTTGCCTGCTTCATGCATCACATGCTGTTCTTGGCACCGAGGAGTCAACGATGGGCAAGACTGTGCCTCACGGGGTCTCCGTCTACTTAGGGATATGACACTAATCATATGACCACAAACATACACTTACGCACGCACACGTCAGATCTACGCTACAATCAGTACTGTGAAGGAGTGTGGGATGGTTCCATACAACTCGAATAGACCGTCTTCTTGGGGAGATCAAGGACGGCTTCCTGGAGGAAGCAGCCCTTGAACTGAAGCTTGAAGGCCGTGCAGAAGCTAACCAGGCGGAGAGGGGGAAAGCGCATTCCAGGCAGAGTGAACAGTTTCTGCGCAATCCAGGTAACAGACTGGCTGGACCAGAGTGCTGGAGATGGGAGAGAAGTAGAAGGTTTCAAGAGAGAAGAGAGTGACTGGGTTGGTATTGGGTTGGATACAAAGGGAGGAGAGGCAAGCATCAACAGGAACTCCTACGCTCTGTGCTGCTGGCTGGCAGGGGATGTCACTCACTGGGACAGAAAACCCTCGAGCCACACCAGGTGTGGGCAGTGGGAATAAGCATGGGCCGCGTGTTGAGATGCCTTCGAGGCCTCCAAATGGAGATGCTGAGCCAGTGGGTCGCAGGGGAGCGGGCTGGGGGCGGGGATCCACGTTTGCGCATCACCTACCTAGAGGTGGGGCTTGAAGGCGCAGGGTGTGCTCATGTCAGAGGAGGACAGAAAAGTCCCAGGCACAGCTTGAGGAAGCCAGGTGCGGTTCACCCCAGACAGCGGCCCTGCGAGACGTGAGTGCATGCCCCGCTTTCACAACGTCGCCTTGTTCTCTTTTGCTATCTCAGAGTCACTGCAGTTTCCGGTTTCCTTTATCTACTGTTGAACCGACAGCGGCTCATGTGCCCGAGACTCTCTGGGTGACCAGGGAGCACTAGGCTACTTCGCGAGGGAGCACCGCTAATCTGCCATGCACTGTGCTGAGTCTACGTGTTTTCACTCACTTGGCCTTTGTGAGACAGATATTCCTATCCTCGCTTTTCAGAATAGGATGCTGGCGCTCAGGGATGAGCAGTGTTCCCAGGCACGGGCCTGTGTGGTGTGTTCTCACTCCCACGTGCTGTCTCTCCAGAAGAGACAGGTATGTGCCAGAGGGTCTGAGAGACCCTAGGAGTGCAAGGGGCCAGAACATTCGGTCTCTAATTTCCTCCCGCTGGCCCAGGGCTGCGCGATGACGCAGGGAGAGAGGGCACAGGGGCTTCCATGGGGCAGGAAGTGCTGGGCCAAACGGGACAGGTTTGGATAAGTGATCCCTGGTCAGAGTAGCGCCGGACCGAGGGCAGGAAATCAGAACCAGAAAGTGTGCCTTGTGCACAGAGAGGAGGCTGTGCCTGTAAGAGGTGGTGGCAGGGCGAGCGAAGTGGGCCTGCGCACAGGAGAGGAGGGAGCAGGTTTGTCTGGGGTTGTTCAGAGGCCGCCAAACCTGAGCGCCAAGGGGCTCCCACCGCGTTCTGCCCACCCCACCCAATACACACCCTGGGGCCTTCACCACGGGTTGGAGATGGGGTAGGACCCTGTCCTACTGGGGCTGTAGAGAGCCTGGGAGGGGGCCCTCCTGGGAGGGGGCCCTCCTGGGAGGAGGCTGGGCAGCCCTCCCTGCCGCACCCCTACGAGGCAGAGGAGCAGGTGTTCCCAGCAACTGGCCTGTGGCTCCTGATCTGCTGCAACAAGGGATTGTGAGGCACTGATGGGAGAGGCAGGCGGTGGAACACACGTGCGTGCACGCAGGCGCACACAAACATGCGTGCAGGTGCACAGGCACACGCACACACATGCAGGCGCACATGCGCGCACACACGCATGTAGGTACATGCACACATGTACACACACATGCATGCAGGTACACACACGCGCGTGCATGTGCGTGTAGGTAAGGAACACCGAGGCACACAGGTACGCAGACACACACACAGACACACACACACCAATCGGAAGAGTCAGCCGGGGAGATGGGCCCCATCAGGAATAATCCAGAGGCTGAACTGATCATAGCTGTGTGAGTCCAAGGCAAATCGAATCCTCTCTGGGCTCCCTATCCTCAGCTCCCAAGGGCTTCTTCTACTCCCCTGTCTCCTTGATTTTTGCTGCTTTTTATTCTAGACCCAGAGCAGCAGTGGTGCCATTCTCTGTCTGGGCATCTGGCCCCTCCCTCCTGCTCCAGGGCCCTGAGAGCCTGAGACACAAAGCCAAGGGTGGGAGGGTACAAAGACCAAGGGACCTGGCCTGGGTTTGAGTCCTGACTGCCGCTTTCTAAGTGGACAACCTTGAGGACGTGTCTTGAACCTTCCTGAGGCTCACGTGTCATCTATAAAAGCAGCAGATAACACTTCTTGTAGCAAGGATGTTGTGAAGCTTTGATGGCTATAGAGCACGTTGAATGTTACACACACCGCACGCAGAGGGCCCGACACAGCCATACATGTGACTTCCCTTTGCCCCCCGGCTCAGCTGTCCCAGCCCCAGCTCCGGGCAGGAGCCCCCTGACCTGCATCCCTGATAACCCAGCCTCTGCTTGCACGTTGTAGCAGGGGCTGCCTCATCTTGAACCATAATCTGTCTCCCTATAATCTGAATCTCTTCCACTGCTGGCGAGAGTGGAGCCATCCAGAAGGGGTGATGGCTCTCCTGTTCTCTGAGAACAGCTGCTGTGGCCCCCACGGCGTCTTTGTCTACCTACTGTGCTCCCTCCCTTCTCCTTCGGTGTTTGCCACTGTCTCCACCATCCTGGCCAAATTCTTCCAGACACGACCTGGTCTGTCTATCCTTCTTGGAATGGGATATCCAAAGAAGTCCAACACACCCCAAATATGAGGCAGTTAAGTCCAAACTCCAGGGGTCAGACTTTGGCAGAGTCCTAGGTAAAAGGTACGGTTACATTTCTTTCCCGTGGATGTACTTCTGATGGCCATGTATCATTTGCTCCCGATCAAGTCAAGAGGCAGATGTTTACATAATTTATAATCCTATCTGGAGATGTTCTGAAGTGTGACCCAGACCTGATTGAGATTTCCGGTCAGCGGCACAGCCTGGCACAGAGCTGGTCCAAACACATCCACACAGGAGGCACGCTCGCCACGGTCTTAGGGCAACCTCCCAGAGCAGTGCCAAAGGCGGCCTTCGGAAGAGATGATCAGGGCCCAGGGAGGGCCTCTTCGCCCACCCATAGGTCTGTCTCCTCCCAGGCAGACCTGAAGCCCATTTCCCTGGGAGAGGGGGGCCAGGCCCCTGGACAGAACTGCTCCTCGCTTTCAGAAGGGAAGACGGGGGTGGGAGGTTACCACATGGCCCTGGGGAGAAGTCGGGTGGGAGGGTAGCAGTCAGGCAACCCTGTGAGCTGGAAAAGGTTGGTGGTTCCCTGTATTTTTCCCTCTCCTCCCTCACACAGGAATGCTGTGAGCTGGCTTTGGGGGCACGGCTCCTGGGGCGATGAATGGAAGATGCCTCCCCCTGGACGGCCTCTCACTTGCCCTGATGTCAGCCTCCCTGTCCAGAAACCGACAGCCTTGTCCTCCACAAGCCCTGTGAGACGGGCTGGAGCCAGTAGTGGAGAGGGGGCTTCTGGAGGGTGAAGGCAGAGGGCTCCAGGGGGGCCGCCCTCCTGGAAGATGCTCAGGGTTAGGGGGGATGGCACTGCCGCTGCCCCCGGCACGAGTGTCAGTGCTGTCCTCCCGGGCTGCGTAGAACAGCTAATCTAGGACCTCACTAACCTATCAGCAGAAAGTCACCAGACCCCCTCCAGCACGTCCTGTCACTTGTCTCACTCCACATGTTCTGTCCCTTCCGGCACCACCTCTGGGCCTCTGCCCTAGAACCAGCTCTGCCCTCAGTTCACCGAGTGACCTTGGGCAAGTCGCTTCACGTCTCTGGGTCTTGGGCTCCTTGCTAATACAATAAAAAGACTAGATTAGATGGTCTCTTAGGTCCCTCTCAGCTCTGATGGTCCCATGAGTCTGCAAGCTGGGAGACGGGAAGTGGATGGCCAGCAAAGGCTATGTGGCCCCCTTTTTTGGAGAGAACAAGGAGAGAATGGAAGGACGGCTCACACCGGGCGGCGTCAGGAATGGGCACATGCAGGTTTCGGCTAAACATACCCTCAGCGATGGAGATAACCAGGGCATTGTGACAAAGCCCGACCACCCAGTCCCCCTGCTCTCTCCCCTCCCCCTGCTCTGCCACCCCACCTTTGCCTCTCCCTCGGATCCTGCCCGGGCCGGTCAGGGGCTGGGTGGCAGGAGAGCCGGTGGCCCACCTCCCCTGCCCCTCCCTGGCCGTCAGGGCTGCGACAGCAGCTGCCAGAGGGGGCGAGGAGGCCCTGGGCCGGGTGCAGGCTGGGTGACGACGTGTGGCGGATGTGTGCCTCAAGCAGCCGCCCAGCAGCCTGCACCAACCTCAGAGGCTCTGCAATGCAGTGGTAGGATTTTTTTTTGTTGTTAGTTTTTTTCCTAAAAGTCCTCATTTCCCAGGGAAATGTGCAGCCAAATGCTTCCAGAAAGGGGCGGCCAGGTTGCCCGGGGATGTGTCAGCCCTTCCGATTCAGTGTAGTGGCCTCCACCTCTGGCCCCTGCCAGTGTGCAGCCAGCCCCCTGCCCTCTGCTCCTGGTGGGACCAGGGGGCCCGAAGGGAAGCAGCATGAAGTGGCTGAGCTTCCTTTCCCAAGGCCTGGGACACAGACCGATGGAACCTGAATGTTTGTTGAATCAGACCACTTCTCAGTTTCCCGATCTCCCGGGGCTCTGGCTTGAGGCTCCGTCTCACACACAGAGATGTCTTCAGATTCAAAGAGACTCTCCCTCCTTCTCTCTCTGTCTCTGTCTCTGTCTCTCTGTCTCTCCCCGAATGAGCATTTTGGGCGTGGGGGGGACAATGCCCCCCTTTGGTGTATCAAGTCCCAAATCTGCTACAGGGTTCCCAAGAAGGCCAAGAGCTTGAACCACCTGTCCTGCCCCCCCTGCCCCACTGCACAGCATACTAATTTTGCACACGCTCTACTTCTGGGTTCTTCTGTCTCCTGTTCTTGGGTTTCATTTTAAGGGAACTTTTCAATCCAGCTCTGCTTCCCTGATCGAAAAGGTGGTGAGTTCACTCAGCTATGAAAATAAAGCCGGACGAGGAGCCTCGTGGAATACGGGCAGACCTACCCTTGCCAGCTCGGCTCCTCCCCTTCCCTCGGTTTCCCCAGAACTCCAATGGCCACAGGGAGACCCGGGGGTTGGAGGGGGTGAGCTCTCTGCTGACCGAAAGCAGCAGCAGGAGATGGCTCCGATGAAGAAATGTGGTCCGCGGCATTTGCTAGGTGGGTGGCATTTCAGCCTTCAAAAGGACTTCGACAGCCCTCTCTCTGCAGGGGCAGGTACAGCTGTGGGCTGGCTCTCCCGTGCCCTGAGCTCTCTCCCCACAACCTGGAGGGGCTACGAGGGCCACGTCTGCCCTTCTCGGTGATGTTGGGGCTCTTTCGGGCACAGATGGTTCTAGCTCAGGGGCAGCCAGGACATAGCCGAGCCAATCTGGGCACAGCCCAGGGAGAGAAGCTGCCAGTCTGCCATCTGCCGAGCAGGTGACAGCCAGCGACATGCAAGTCGGGGGTGAGGGGCAGGGAGCTCAGGGCTAGTAGGGTCAGAGCCGCGGCCTGCAGGAACTCGCCTTGCTGCCTTCAGAAGCCACGGGCCCCACACAGGAAGCGCCTCCGGGCCCCAAGTGCCATGTAGGTCTTTAAATGAAAATGAACCAACCCTCCACCTGAGGGATATGCCCCCTCTGCGCTGTGTATTTCCACCAAAGCACAGGCTGGAGGTGAAAGTGACGACTCTTCTCACTCAGATCAGGACGGTGGGCAGGGCTCAGCTCCAAGGATGGGAAGGGGGACCGGGGATGAGCCACCGGGAAACATCCCACCAGGGAAGCAAAGGGAATCCCACATAATGTTTAGAAGCCAGGCTTTGGTCCCAACTCTGCTACCCTCCAGCTGTGTGCCCCAGGGTGAGTTCGTTCACTCTGCAGAGTCTCAGTTGCCTCATCTGTAACAGCCACGCCTCATGGGGCTGTTGGGAAGTTACATGACATAATACACACACGCCTCTGTGAGTGAAGGCTACTGTTTGTTTTCCTACTACTACCCACAGGGTGGTAGGTGAGAAGGGCAGGGAATCTCCACCCCAGCAACCCTAACCAAATGGCTCCCAGATTTTAATGTGCATTCAAAATCTCCTGGAAGCTTCCATAAAGTACAGATTCCCAGGCCCAACCCCCAAATTCTGGGTCCGCAGGTTTAGTTTGGGCATCCTGCGTGATTATGACGCGGGTGGTCCGCGGGCCACATTTTGAGAAGCACTGCCACAAAGGACAGGAGAGCCCGTCCCAAGGGCCCTGGCTCAAGGACAGTGTGGATACGGAGAGTGTGGATGTGCTCGCTCCCGGTGTATTAACCCTGGCCCCTGCTCCTCCCCCCCAGCCCCTGCCCTCCTCTCCTCTGGGTGCAAGGACGCTCCGGTGCTTTGTCCCTGCCACAGTCTCACGCTTTTGCATCCAAACTCCTCAGGTCAGTCCTCCATTCAGCAAATCCTTACTGAGTGCCCGCTCGATTCCAGACACTTCTAGGTGCTAGAGGTAGGGCAACGAGTGAAAAACAAAAATCCTTGTAATTTGTGTATTGATTGACTCAGTCACTCGATCTTTCATTCATTCATTCAGTGAATAGTACTGAGAGCCTACTCTCTGCCAGGCACTGCACAGGTGCTAAGGTTGACATTTGCAGAGTCCTCCTTGTCAGAAAAAGGCCAAGGAAGAGATGCCCTTAGGGACCGAGTGCCCTTGGGGCCCCTCAGCTCCAAACCCCAACGCAGAGGGCAGTGTCAGACTGGCTCCCACAGAGGCACCCAGGGGAGACTCCCCCCCACCGCCCAGCTCCGCCAACTGCAGAGTGGGATCGTCAGGCAGGAGAGGCGATCTGGAAGAGACGGATGGCTTGGTCTTCTCCCCAGCTCACTCATCCTCACTGCTGGATACAAAGTATTTCTTTTTTCCTGATCCAGCCCCGTCCTTTTACATAATCCTATGCCTCATAATTACGTGTGAGGACGGGCCAATTCCCCCAAACGCGGTGTCAGGCCATCGATAACGCTCCCTTGCCATTGTGCCGCGCCACTCCGTGGCCCTCAAGCCACCTGGCAGGGGGAGCTCAGCCCCTGGCCTCGATTTTTCATGGGAGTCCTGCATCCATCACCGGGCTGCCAGCTCCGGTCTCTGCTCCAAGGGGGCAGGTGTTCAGAGAGAACATTCTACAGGCGCTGGCCCATTCCCACCACCCCTGCCAGAGTGTTTATAAAGCACTAAAGGCCTTCGGAATCCATTGCACCCAATCCCCTCATTTTGCAGATGGGGTAACTGAGGCTCGGGGCTGGTCACAGAGGGAGCGTATTTACTTCACTCATTCATTTACCCATCCATTAACTCGTCAAACACCTTGAGAGTCTGTTAGGGACTAAGGCTGTGCTAGTCACTGCACATACAAGGATGACGAAGATCTGGTGCCTGACCTCAAGAGGCTCACGATCCAATTAGGAGACACATGTCACCATAGTCCAATATAGTAAGCACACTGATCTGTGTGGTGGGAATAGAAAGGAGCCGAGGGGGCTTCTGTGCAGAGTTTTAGAGGGAAAACAGGAATCGCCCAAGCGCATGGCATCCCAGGCAGAGGGCGCATCATAAGCAAAGACCAGGAAGCGGCAAGAGGCTTGTCGTATGCAAGGCTGGCGGTATAACTGAGGCCGGGCCCAGATCTTCAGATTCCAGTGTCTTCCCCTCCCTCTGCAGCCTTGTGGCTTGCTAGGGAATCACACTTCCTGATCCCTTGTGTGCAGTGGGGCCTGCCTGGGGCAAAGTTAACCCTCTAATTAGCAGTGATGTTTACTAATTACTAATACTCGTTGGGGCCAATGACCCCTGCACTGGTGGAGCGAGCAAGGATACGAGCAGTGCCCCATGCTACCCTTGCACCTGCATGGGGACAGGAGAGCTAGGCTGTTCCACACCATTAATCAACAGTGGGTGGGGGTAGGGGCGCCTGGGTGGCTCAGTCAGTGAAGCATCCGACTTCAGCCCAGGTCATGATCTCACGGTTCATGGGTTCGAGCCCCGCGTCGGGCTCTGTGCTGATGGCTCGGAGCCTGGAGCCTGCTTCAGATTCTGTGTCTCCCTCTCTCTCCACTCCTCCCCCTCTAGTGCTCTGTCTCTATCTCTCTCAGAAATAAATAAACATTAAAAAAAAAAAATAGGGGGAGCCTGCTTCGGATTCTGTGTCTCCCTCTCTCTCCACTCTTCCCCCTCTAGTGCTCTGTCTCTATCTCTCTCAGAAATAAATAAACATCAAAAAAAAAAAAAATAGTGGGGGAGACCCTGAATATGCCATCTTCTCTGAGCTGAGTGCACATGCCCCCAACTTCTCTGGGCACATGTGCCAGGCTCATTGGGAGACACTGTGTGTGGTGACTACAAATACAGGTTTCTGCATTACACAAAGCTTGGTGCAATTGTTAGTTCAGCCATTTAACTATCTGAGTAGCCTTGGGCAAGCCAGACAACCTCTCCGAGCCTCAGGATCATCTGCAAAAGAGGATTAATAACATCCATCCTGTACGGTTGCCAAAAAGTAAACACGGTGTGTACACGATGGTTAGCGTAAGTGCCTGGCACATAGTCTGTAAATCGTAAGTAGCAACAGTGGAGATAATGACAGGGGTTGGAAGGCGACGGGAGGAGGAGAGGAATGATAGCAGGATGCAACCCTGAGTCCTCGGACACACCTCCACGGCCCAGAGTTAACTGGACGCACCGGCCCAAATTCCTTAACCTCTCTCGGCTTCATTTGTTGTTGCTTTCAGTTTTCCCTGTGATGGAAATAATAATATTTCACAGGATTATGACGGAAATTAAAGCATACTATGCATGGGAGGTGCCTCCATGTCGCAAGAGTGTAGTAGATATTTCTTCCTGCCTTCTGCAGAACTAGGCTCCTGCTCCACCCCTCTTGGGTGGAGCACCCTCACTAAGGGCACCCTTAGTGCCCTCACTAAGGGAGCCTCACTAAGGGCACCCTTCCCTGGATTAGCCTGAGATTATGGGTAGGTGGGGCAAGGGATGGGGCCAAGGTATCAAAAATAGACCCAAACATATATGGTCAGTTAACTGATGACAAAGGAGGTAGGAACACACCAAGGGACAATGGGGACCATTACCCTCAGCAGGAGGAAGACCTCTGGGCTCACGTGTTTCCTCAACAGTCACTCTAGCATGGACTGTGGGTTCCCACACTAGCAGTTCAGCCTTGTTCCCAAGCCCTGGCCTCCCCTGTCCAGCTGTTTGTTAGACACGCCCTCTGCATCCCACCCACAGTACTTGCTGAGCAAACTCCTCCAAGCAGGCTCTTCCTTCTGAATTCGTTGTGCCTGCTCATGGACGACTGTGTCTCTGTCTACTCTGCCTCAAACTCTTCAGGACATCTATCTATCATCCGTCTATCACCTATCTATCTATCTATCTATCTACCTATCTATCATCTATTAATTAATTTATTTTAGACAGACAGAGAGAGAGAGAGGGCGAGTGTGAGTGGGGGGGAGGGGCAGAGGGAGAAAGAGAGAGAGAATCCCAAGCAGGCTCCACACTCAGCATGGAGCTCAATGTGGGTCTGGATCCCACGACGCTGGGATCATGACCTGAGCTGAAATCAAGAGTCAGACACTCAACCGGGGCACCTGGGCGGCTCAGTTGGTTAAGCATCCCACTTCGGCTCAGGTCATGATCTTACAGTTCGTGAGTTCGAGCCCCGCGTCAGGCTCTGTGCTGACAGCTCGGACCCTGGAGCCTGCTTCCGATTCCGTGTCTCCCTCTCTCTGTCCCTCCCCTACTCACGCCTCTGTCTCTCTCTCTTTCGCTCAAAAGCAAATAAACATTAAAAAAAAAAAAAAGAGTCAGACCTTTAAAAAAAAGAGAGAGAGAGAGAGACACTCAACCAACTGAGCCATCCAGGCACCCCCGGGACCTCTTTTTTTAAAAGACTTCTTATTTATGGACATTTTCAAACTTACGCAGAAGTAGAAAGAAGAGTATAATATGCCTCATGTGCTTGTCACTCAACCTCAACATTTATGAACATTTTGCAATCTTGTTTTAGCTAGTATCCCCCACATTTTCTTTCTTTTTTTTTTTCCTGGAGCATTTTAAAGCGAATCCAGACATCATGTTATTTGTCCCATAAATACTTCAGCATGGCTCTCTAAAAACTTTTTAAAAATATAATCTTCATGACCACCATGTCACCATCGTACGTAGCACAGTAAGATTCTTTAATAGCAAATAACACCCAATCTGTATTCAAACTTTCCTGATTGCCTCAAAAATTTCTTTTCCCTCCTCTGTTTTCCACCAGAAGTTTTATGGTTTCAAATCTTACGTTCAAGTCTTTAATCCACTTTGAGTTGATTTTTGCATATGGTATAAGAGGGTGGTCCAGTTTCTTTGTCTTGCGTGTGACTCCCCAGTTTCCCCAGCACCATTTATTGAAGAGGCCATCCTTTCCCTATTGTATATTCTTGCCTCCTTCGTCAGAAACTATGGACCGTATACGTGCAGGCTTATTTCTGGGCTCTCTATTCTGTTCCACTGATCTGTGTGTCTGCTTTGATGCCGGTACCATACCGTTTTGATTACTCTAGCTTTGTAGTATAGTTTTGCCTTTTTCAAAAACTGTTTGAGTCTACACCTTGCATTTGGTTATTATATCCAATAAGTTATTCTATGATCGAGCCCTCTCCCTTTTTTGCTGTCATTGATTTGTTGAACAAACCAGGTCACTTGTCCTGTGCTATGTCCTGCTTCCAGGACTGGCTGATTTCTTCCTCCTGGTATGGTTCAGCTTTCCTCTGCTTTCCCATTACAGTTCACACCTCCATGTTCTTAATTTACCCATTTACTTGCAGGTTTCCCCCAACTAGACTGGGAGCTCCTGAGGGTCAGGACTGGCTTTTGATTTTCTTCCTATCCCCAGAGCCTAACACTATGCCTGTCACGTAATAAACATTCAATCAATATTCACAGAACAGATGCAACTCCGCCATCAATGACATTGGACTCACAACGCTGTAGGATAGTGACAGGGTTTTGGCAGCAATCTCACGTCGGGCACTGGGGGAGCTGTCAGCACACAGCAGTAGCAGCAGGTAGTGGGTGTGAAAATTCCCTTGGGCACCTCTCTTCTCCCAACACGTTCTCCAGTACTCCAGCCACCCACCCCATCGCCCCTCAAGCCTTCCTCCGGTGAATTAGACACTCCCCAGCCTGGCTAAGGAAGCCCTGCTTTGGCCACAGGGCAAGGGGGATGCAGGGCAGGATGCATCCAGGAGCCCAGGACTCAGTCCCGTGCCTGAGCAACATGTTTGCCAGCAGCCCTGGGCATCTGGATGTTCTGTATATTGGGCTCTTAGCAAAATGGATTCCCCTTTCTCTACTCTGCACTCATTTTCTGATGGTCTTGAAATCCAAGAAGTTCCTCCCCTGAATGCAAGTCAGCCAAATTACAAAACTCCATGATTCCATGAGAGTGCCCTCTGGAGCTATTCCATGAGGCAGAATTTGGGAGGAATCAGCTACCCTGCCCTGTGCTCTTCTGTCCCTACCTTCAAGTAATTGTCTCCTCCTCGCGTTCACAGATGGAGAGGCAGGCTTACACAGGGCCTGAACCTGGGCCTTCCAGAAAGAGAGGAGATGACTGCTAAGGGGGGGTTGGGAAGACCTTTCCACGTGAAATGAGGAAAGCAATTCCCATTCCTTCTTCCTAACATAAGCCCAAGAGGTCCTTATGAAGTCTAAGCTCAAGCCCTTCAGCCTGGTTCAGCCTTAGCCAGGAGGAAAGCAACTCACTTACACCCAACTTGGGTGTCCTGAGTGCACCACTAGCAACAAAGCCCAGTTCCTCCATTGCCCTTATTTTCATGTTTTCTAATCAACTTTACTGAAGTATAATTACATATAGACAATAAAATATACTAATTTTAAGGATATAGTTTGAAGAGTTTGGTTAACTTCACCACCATCCTAATGTAGATGCAGAACATCCCCATCACCCCAAAATTTGCCTCTTTGTGCTCAATCCCCCATCATCCCAAGCCCCAGGCAACCCCTGATTTGTTTTTCTCACTATAGATTATTTCATCTGTTTGAAAAGTTCATATAAACGGAATCATACCATATACAACCTTCTGCCTGGCTTCTTTTGCTCAGCATAATTATTTTGAGATTCACCCATGTTGTTGCAGGTAACAGCAATTCATTCCTTGTTGTTGTTGTTGCTGCTGAATATAGTATGCCATTGTATGGAGTGCCTATTTAAATTTAAATTTAAAATAATTTAAAGGTTATTTATATCTTCTGTTCCTATCCTTCCCCCATCTCCTGTTCTAAGAAACTCTGCTGCCTTCTAGAGGATAATGAATTTGTCTCTGGGATGAACATGGTAAAGTAAAAAGGGAAACTGCAAAACAAAAAAAAAAGAAAAAAGAGAGAGAGAGAGTAAAGAAGGAGAATCTTTGCTGCCACCTCTTACATACAGCATGGAGTCAAAAGGTTATGTCTGCATTGGGGAGAGACTGAACGAAGTAACTTCTTACACTGCTTTTTAGCTGATTCCATTTCTGTGACATTCATCAAAAAAGAAATGAGCACCAGGGCACTGGCTGGCTCTGTCAGTGGAGCATGCAACTCTTGATCTCGGGGTCATAAGTTTGAGCCCCATCCATGCTGGGAGTAGAAATTACTTTAAAAAAATATATACGAGCACCTACTATGTCCTCAACCTTGGGCTGAGGACACATGACAAGTTCAAGGCACTTGTCAGGAAGGCAGGCAGATAAACATGTGATTTGTGTTTCTCCACTGGACTCAAACCACAGGGAAGTTTGGGGATCCATGTCTTGGGCCTCCAGATAGAGTCTATGCCTATAGCTGGGAAATAAAACTACTTAAGTCTTTAGCTGTGATATCCTGAAAGGCCACAGGAGAGGGGTATCGTTTTGTGAGTGATATGTATCTCTCCACATTTCTCTCTTGTTCTGTACATCAGGGTCTCTGACAGAGCCTCGGAGCATGTCTCTCCCCTTCCTATCTGTCCCTCACTCCCTGGTTCCTTGTCTATCCACATTAACTGGTCGTGAACCCAAAATTTATATTTGTGTTATTTTTTGTGCTTATTGATAGGCTCTTGTGTTCACAATTCCTAATTTAAGAAGCAGATAAATGGGACACAAATTTATTTCTTTAAAAAGCTAACTAAAATGAGTTAGTTTTGTCAGCAGCTCTCAGCAGGAGAAAAGTTTACCTGGTCCCTGGTCTTCCTAATGCCAAATAACTAATTTAACTTAAATTTCCCCAGTGATCTGACAGCTTGACTGGTAGTTTCAGCAGAATCTGGATTCAATCTGCCTGTTGAAATGGTACAATTCTCTTCACCCAGAGAAATCTCCCATCCAGGAAACTGGGACACACTGGTGCCCTGCAGAGCAATCCTGCATAGATTACAACCCCACGCCCCAGGATTCTGCATCTTCTTTATGTCTTACACACAATACGAAAAGAAGGGAGAGTTTGAATGGCAGAAGCCAAATGGGAAAGATTTATCGCAAAGAAAAACAATAGCAAGAAACTATGACCATTCCCAGAGCTGGTACAGGGAAAGCAGGAGGAGGTGGCACTATTAGGAACTAGAATCTGGGGCCATCGATTAGGAATTGGAGCCATAGAGGAGGCACAGGTGCTGACAGAGAGGCCTCCTGAGGCAAAGGGAGAAATACCCCACCAGCCTTCCACTCCACCTTCGGCTGAACTGGCCCAGATGCCAGTTAGCAAAGGAGCTTAGAAAACGTATTTCCTGCTGTCAGAGCAGAGTAAAGATCAGGAAATAGATCCAAGGGCAGGCAAACAACCAACACATTGTGTGTGTGTGTGTGTGTGTGTGTGTGTGTGTGTGTGTGTGTGTTCTTGTTGTTGTATGTGTGTGTGTCTGTATGCCTATTGCCAGAAAGAAAGTGGTACTGATACTTTATGCTGGCCATTCTAAAACTTTTTAATGTTTATTTATTTTTGAGAGCCAGAGAGGCAGACTATAGGTAGGGTAGGAGCAGAGAGAGAGGGAGATTCAGAATCCAGAAGCAGGCTCCAGGCTCTGAGCTGTCAGCACAGAGCCCGATGCAGGGCTTGAACCCATAAACTGTGAGATCATGACCTGAACTGAAGTCGGATGCTTAACTGACTAAGCCACCCAGGGGCCCCAGTGTTGGCCATTCTAAATAATTTTCATGAAAGCAATTCACTGAGCCCACAGCAGGCTTCTTAGGTATGTCCAGGCAGCTCTTCCTCCTAGCACTATCAAGGCCCACAGAGCAGCTCAACAGCATACAGAGGGATGGAGGTGGACATCCTGGTGTGAACAGAATAGAGGGAGGAGACCTGGAGTGCACCCAGAATATAAAGGTATGGAATATACTTCTGACAACCGCCCCTCATATTCATAGACAAATGTAAATAATCATCTGCTCATATACCCATCCATTTTTTACACTCAGACACACACCATATAAATTGTGGCTACAACACAAAATATCTGCTTTAAATCTTTTTTTTAATGTGGTCTAGAACTCTCAGGTGTGATGTGGGAGGTAAACAGAGTAATATATGTGAAAGTGGTGTATAAAGTTTATAGCACATTACTCAAACAAGTACAAAAATAGAACCTGGATTCTAACGTTATTCTGTAGTTAGTTTGTTGTAAGTGGGGCTGCTAGTGATGGTTATAGGTGGGATTATTCTAAGATTTACAAGCTTTAAAGATTCTGGGATAAAGAGAAACCCTTTATTTTGGGAAAAGATCGTAAGGACAACACCCATTTATCGCGTGCTTACTACATGCCAGGTATTTTATGTGCATTATTCTATTTATCCCTTGGAACATTTCTGAGAGGCAGAAAACTCTCTCAGTTTTCCAAAGGAAACAAGGTTAAGTAACCAGTGGAAAAGCTCATGGCTGCTGAGGGCAGAGCCAGGATTTGGGCTTGGGTCTGTCTTGTTTTAAGTTCCACCTACCACTGTACAAGGCATCTCCTCAAAGAAAAGAGTCAAGGCACTGCTGAAGGGGACCTGGGGAACCTGATGGCCTTCATTTTGAAGGCACATGTATTTCTTGAAGCAGAAGCCAAGAAGAGTTAAATCAGGTAGAAAGGATGTGAGGAACAATGGTTGAGTGGAAGAAAAAAACATGGTGGTCAGGGGTGCTTGGGTGGCTCAGTTGGTTGAGCATCAGCTCTTGATATTGGCTGGGGTCATGGTCTTGCAATTCATGGGATCGAGCCCCACATTGGGCTCTGCACTAACAGCATGGAGCCTGCTTGGGATTCTCTTTCCCTCCCTCTGCCCCTCTCCTGCTTGAATGTTCTCGTTCGTTCTCTCTCTCTCTCTCTCTCTCTCTCTCTCTCTCTCAATATATAAACTTGAATTTAAAAAGCCATGGTGGTCAGGTGTCTGTATCTCATTTTTGTCAAGGTTTCAGAAATTCTGGAACCCGTTGATGAACCTGAAAGTCTTGAGCTCTATGAATGAATTCAGAGTGCAGGAGTGTCTGGGTGGCTGAGTCAGTTAGGCATCTGACTCATGGTTTCTGCTCAGGTCATGATTTCAGTTCATGGGATCGAGCCCTCGGGTAGGGCTCTGCACTGACAGTGCAGAGTCTGCTTGGGATTCTCTCTCTGCCCCTCCTCTGCTCATGCCCATGCTCTCTCTCTCAAAATAAATACACTTAAAAAAATTCGCATTAATTCCACACAAGCGCATTAATTCCACACAAGCCATGAAAACATCAGCTACTAATACAAAATTAGATATTGTAAGTCGCATAACTAGCCAAAGTCCTTGTATCTCTTTAAGTTTTCCATTAAATTGTGGGTTAAAACACCTTTTAGAAATACTAGTTAAGGTTTAATCCTTACCTTTACTAGATTTTAAGAACTATGGTTGAGTGGAAAGACATGAATGTGCCCCTCTCATCCAGTCCACATACCCAGGAGCCCTGGGCATAACTAAGGCACTGCCATCTGCCTGGTGACAGCTTTTCCAGTTGATGTGGAAGGAGAAGGTCTGATGAATAGAAGGCTTGCAGGTTCAGGATGATGGTATCACACTCCACCCCAAGCATTCATTGCCTTATGTGTACTCTCAGACATATATGGCGGCACTCATAAGGAAGAAGGGCCCATGGCAGCCCAAGAAAGGAGGGAGACCCAGAAAACACCCTAATGCTGTGAGCCAGAGGTTATGGGGGGGGGGGGAGTGTTTTCAGTGTTTAGGATGATGCCAGAATGTTAGAATTTAACTCCCCTGCAGGTTGCCAGGTCCCGTGGGGACCCCACCTCACAGGAGCTCTGGAGCAGATGGAGAAGAAACTAGGAAATGCTGTTATTCCAGAAGCTCAGGAACCCTCCAGAGAGAAGGTTGCAGGTAATAGAAAAGTGAGAGAATCAGGCACCTAACTCTTTAACCCCTACATTGCCAAATGTCCTTTTGCACGCAGTGAGCTATTGGCTGAAAATTGGGGTGAGGCACCTGTGTGCTCCAAGGAGCTGAGGAACTGCAGAACCCCCTTCCCCAGCTAGCCATCACCAGGAACCAACATTCTTCCTTGAGCCATTCGCTGTGTAGGAAAATGAAGGGAGAGGGGGGCAGGGGGATGCAACTACATTGGGCACTAAATCAAGATTAATGAAGTTCCCGCCAGGATTAATTACTGCACTCCCTGGGAGCTTGCGAGCATAACGTGGGCATGGCCATTTATAATGGCCAAGTCTGGATCTGAACAGCATGGATGGGAAGTGATGGGCAACTTAACCCTCTCACAACCTGACGCTTGAAGGCAGCTGAAAGGAAGCAGAGTGAAAGGAGAGCGCCCCTGACAGCCCTGGGTCACTGCTCTGCGTTAAAATGAATCCTTGTCCCAGTTCTTTCATCTTTTTGATCAATGGAGGCTCTGAAGAAGCCATAGTCAGCCCAGGTATCATTGATAAAACAAAAGAAGCAGTGTATTCAATGGCTTGTGGATGGGGAAGCTAAGTTTCAACATGACTTCCCTTCACAGACTCTCCCTCCCTTTCTGGACCCTAAATGTGCACCATACCAAGGCCTCTCCATGATGTAGAGGCCAACTGAGCCTGTGCCTGTTCACATGGTCAGTGCTGATCTAGGCAACCTAGCAGTTGTGCTAGGTGGCTCTTCACTTCCCTAAGACATCAGCTGGTCTCATGAAGCAGTCAGATCAACAAAACATAAAGGCACCTTTCACTTGTCCCCCATGGCTTCACAACAGGAGTGACAGAGGTACTAGCCCTCAACCAGTACACATGTGAACGAGGTACAAGAGGAGCCCCACTTTCAGAAACAAAGCCATGACCATCCTCCCTGACTCCAGAAAAAAAGCTAAAAGAAGTTTGGGGAAGAGTGGAGACCAGAGTCAGCCACGTGACCTGTGACTTCAGAGCTGGAGAGAAGTATAAGTATCACTGTTCCTGCTCGCCTGGGACAAGCTCACAGCTCCGGGACCCCATCCTAGTCATTTGTCCATCAGGGCAATACCACTGAGAAATGGAGTGTGGCACCCCTGCACCCATGGTGGCCCCCCTGGGTCAGAGAAATAAAAGTCAACACCCAGGGCCCACCAAAATGGGACTGTGATAAACTACCTATTATTTTCAACTACAGTCTCATCCTTTAAATGCATTGCAGAATGAGACGGGATGGGCTTCAGGTCTGACTTTTCACTCTCTGGTTATAAGAAACCTAAGACCTGAACTTGAATTAAGGTACTGTGCCCTAGGAAAGCCCCCAGGTAGCCTGCAGAAGCAAAAAAAACCCAAAAAAACAAAATAACAAAAAACTCCTCTCCCTGGGAAGGTAGCATACAATTTGTCAAATACAGTGCTTAGCACACAATTGAAGAAAATCAGATATGCAAGGAAACAAGACACCTTGAATGAGAACAGGCAGGAACAACAGATAATAGAAAGAGACCCACAGGCACTCCGGGTATGACAACTAGCAGATGCTGATTCCAGAACCACGGCTGGCTATGTTCAAGTCAATAGAAAGCCAACCTGGGAAATTTCAGCAGGGACCCAAAAGCTATAGAAAGTACCATATGATATTTTGGAAAGAATGACATGCAACGCTCGGAACTGACAAATACAATAGCCAAAAATAAGAAATCAACGGGCAGGCTTCACCACAGGTTTAACACAGCTGAGAAGGAAATTAATGACGTAGAGTATCGATCAGAAGAAATGATCCAGTACACAGCGGCAAAAACTCGGCATCTTGCTTAGAGATGGGAATCAAAAGTCTTCCGGAATAAACAGCAGGATAATCTCACAAGACTGCGAGTGGCATGTGGCAGGTCAACTCCAGCGTTGGAACAGGTTAAGTCAAAAAGTAAGTGCAAAGGGCCCAAACAAGATTATAAAACCGTGGGCCTGAAACCTCAGTTACTTTCCAGGAAAGAACCAGCAATCTGTATCCAAATTAGGCCCAAACAAACCAAAACTACATGGATGTTTTGTCTAGATACTCCAAAAACAAACTCAAAACAACTGAGTTTTGACTCAATGAGTGCTTTTCCTCGCCAAATGGATCAAATGACATGGATGTTTGTGTATCATGAAGACCTACGCTACCCATATCCTTGGGGGAGGTCCAGACGGCGCCAGCTGACAGGATGCGTTACCCAGGGAAGGAGGCCACAGTTACCTTGGGGTGACCTCCAGGAAGCAGACTCGCCCACACTTCCAGCCCCCTTCTCTGCTCTTGGGCAACTGGAGAGGCCCCCACTGCTGGCACGCCCCTCGCAGATTTACTACTCTGTTCCCACCACCGTCTCCAGCCACCTCTAGTTGTTCAGGCTTTAATGCATTTTCTACATCTGTACAAGATTTATTCGAGGCAGGGAGATTTATTTAGCACATTCATGCTCAACAGAGAGGACAATTCCTCATAGAGTTCTGATCTCATTTGCCATTAGAAACCTGGATGAGATTGCTTGGGTGATGGGCGGCGAGAGTTGGCTGACTTTGGGTAAGAGTGAATGTGCGCACGTGCATTTACATGGACGTGAAATTTACGTGTACCATGGGAAGTCCTGTGTGGGCAGGCTACTGTGTGAGTATTCTTGTGTGAATGATGGGAGAGCACAGGTGTATTTAATTATGCATACACCCAGATGTTGGCATGGTATATTCGAGCATGTGAACATCTGTATTGGAAGAGTATGAAAATCTGTGTAATATGATGTTATCTAGATACATATACAAATAGAGGAGGATGAGCTTTAACAAATGATGATGTGTACACATCATGATCGTGCATGTCCAGTCACACACTTGTATCTGTACAGCCAGTGGGAGTGCAATCCATTATCAACCAAAGGATTCTTCATTTTCTATTTTTAATGTTTATTTATTTATTTTTGAGAGTGAGAGCACAACCAGGGGAGGGGCCGAGAGAGAGAGAGGGGGAGACACAAATCTGAAGCACACTCCAGGCTCCAAAATGGCAGTCCAGAGCCCAACACGGGGCTCGAACCCATGAACCGTGAGATCACGACCTGAGCTGAAGATGGACGCTCCACTGACTGAGCCACCCAGGCGCCTCCAGAGGATTCTTCTTAAACAGTGAGCCACATGATCTCTCCTCAGCTTAAAACTCTTCAAGAGTTCCCAGTGTGCTTAGGATGAAATTCCAACTCCTTAACCTGATCTTAAAGGCCTTGCTTGCATGGTCCAGCCTGCCCACCACACTGACCTCACTCAGCTGCCGGCTGGCTCCCCTTCCCGCCCTGCTCTGGTCACACCAGCCTCACCAATGTTTCCTCCACCTACCATGCTGGCCTTTATCATAATACTTGGGGATTCCCAGCCTGCAGGCTCTGTTCTGAGCCCTTCACTGCTTTTTTCACCACCCGAGGTGTCAGTCTGTTCAGTCTTCTATAAAAATACCATAGACTGGATAGCTTATAATCAGACATTTGTTTTTCACAGTTCTGGAGGCTGGGAAGTCCAAGATCTAAGGGCCGGGTGATTCGGTGTCTGGTGAGGGCCTGCTTCCTGGTTCATAGATGGCTGTCTTTCTACTATGTCCTCACATGGCGGAAGGAGCAAGGGAGTTCACAGGGGTCTCCCTGAGGAGGGCGTTAATCCTATTCATGAGGGCTCTGTTCTCATGACGTAGTCCCCTCCCAGAGGCCCCACCTCCCAACATCATCACATTAGGGATTAAGTTTCAACGTGAATCTCACTACAAACATTCAGTCCATGGCACCTGCCTCAGCTCAAATGTCTCCTCTTTAGAGAGGTCACTCCTCATTATATCGCCATTTCATTTTCTTCAGAGCACTTACTACCACCTGAAATTATCTTGTTCGTGTATTTACCTTGTTGACTGTCTCTCCACCAAAATGTAAGCTGCAGAGAGGGGGCCACCGCCTTCTTGTTCATGTCTATGCAGTGCTTGGCGCCTAGGAGTGTCTCAGTAAGTATCTGTTGAACGAAGGACTTTACATGTGCAACCATGTGATATGTATAAGGAAAAATACGATGCGGTGATTACCTGTGGACATTGGGCGCATGAATTAGAATGAGTCTGTATTACCATATATTTAATGTACAGTCAACCATTCAACCGCTATTGACTGAGCTCCTATCAGACACTCTAATAGACCCTGGAGACATGCTAATAGGCCCTACTCTCATTGAGCTTACAGACACATAATAAATTATCAAAAACATAAAATTATGCCCAGACTATGAACGCAAAGCATAGTGAGCCAAGAGTATTTGACCAGCCCATGTAGCTGAGTTGGGGCCTGAACAAAGGGATCCTGAGAGCTACAGGCACGGCCGAGCTGAAGCAGCACAGGTAAAGGCTGCACTTTGCACTTTCAAACCCAAAGTGTATACAGTATATTAATTTGTAGTTGTCATCACTAGAGATCCTGAACACAGAGCAGAAAGGACTTCTAGTCTTTTAGGATGAAACATATTCACTCGCTGACGCCCAAATGGGCCTCTCTCATGGCCTCTTGGCTGGTCCGGCTCCACCTTCCCCCACTTCCTTTACCCAATCCACCCAGCCAGGTTGATAAATCTGAAACAACACCTAATGGGCCAAATTAAAGCTCTTCAATTGAGGTTCAGGCCACCTGTCACCTGGCCCTCGCCCACATGGCCATCATTGCTAACCTCTTTCATGCTCCTACCAGGAGCTATGTGCGTTGCCCTATACTGAACGCTCTGCGTCCTCTCTCTTAGTCCTCACGGCCGGTTGCACAGCTACCAGTCTGCTTAGTTTACAGATGGGGAGACAATAACTTGTCCCTGGTCATCCCATGAGTAAGTGTCAGAACCAGGTTCCATCCCAGCCCGACTCACTCCAAAGGCCAGTTTCTCCAAGGCCACTGCTTTTCTCATTCCTGCAGCCAGGCAGGTGACTCACTGTCACTCCGGCCCAGGTGCCCAGGCCACGGCCCCTGCCATGGGATGTCCATCTCCCTCCCTTCCACCACTGACTCAAGTCCTGTGTTCTGCATTCAACATGCATTTATGGAGCCGGGTGCCTTCACAGTGTTGGGAACAGGAGGTTGGGAGAGAACCATCCCAGCCTGCAGGAGCCCAGGGGCAGAACATCCCACCCAAAGCCAGATCCGAACTCTCAACCCATGCCAATCCCACCCTCTGAACTCCATTTTCAAACCTCACCACCCAGGGGGTGCTTGTCTCCAACAGATTACCAGTTTCTCAAGGGCAAAAACCCGGCCTTATATTTCTTTGCCTGCCTGACAACTTCTAGCAGACAGACCCTCCCTCAATTCATATTGGCTGATTATATTTCTCTTTGCCTTTTCCTGCTGAGACTTATGTTTGAACAAGTGGTGTGAATCTGGCATTTCACAACAGACAACCAGGCTCAGTGTTCAGATAGAACAGCTCTCACCAAAACAGGAGCTTTCCACCAGGCGAGCATTTGGCCTTAATAGTAGAAGGCTATGCTGAAACTAGGCCCATGATATTGCTAACGGCTCTCCCTCACTGCTTGAACCTGAACACCAGCCACAAAGTGCATAAAAAAAAGTAAGTTCGGTTCTAAATTTCACAACATGATGTTGAGCGAGAAAAGCAAGTGAAAGAAGAATATAGACTATAAAATTCTGTTTAGGTAAAAGTATTACACACACTTGTGGCACATTGTTATCTCCCATCCAACACATTCTTCTTACAACATGACTTTGACATTGACAGACAGTTGATGTCTGTCAGTCTGTGTCTCCTCCTTTTGAAATTGGGTGGATTCTGTGATTGCTTTGGCCAATAAATTATGGCAGAAGCGATGCTAGGTGACTAAGGCTAGGCAATAAAAATGTAATGCATTTCTACCTTGTTCTCTTAGGACCCTTATTTTTGGAACCCAGCCACCAGGCTGTGAGGAAGCTCAAGCAAGCCATGGAGGGGCTCATATAGACAGGAACACAGGCCCCCAACCCACGGCCTCGACTGAGCTCCCAGCTACAGCTAGCACCAGCTTGTTGGTCATGTGAATGGGCCATCTTGGATGCTGTATGGACCGAGCCAGCCAGGTACCCCCGTAAATGGGCCATCTTGAAATGGCCTCAGTGGAGGCCGACACCACGTGGAGAAGGGATAAGCCATCCTTGCTGAGCCCCGCTCAGATTTCAGATGTCTGAGCAAAGTAGATGATGGTTGTTTTAAGCCACTAATTTGGGCTTGTTGTCTGTTCTCAGTCATTTTATCAAGTATCACCAGGTAGGCTGTGGTATCGGATAACTGATACAACACCCAAAACCCAACACTATACGGCTTATAAAGTGTGCACAGCAAAATCCTCACGGGTGCCTTCGAAGAAGTGGACTGGGAGCCTGGGAGCGAGATTGGCGGTGATGCTCCGGAGGGGATTCTAGCTTCATCTGTTTTCCACCCATGCACATATTTCATAAAAGATGGTGTGTGCATACATTATTTGTATTGTTTCTAAACACATGGAAAAAAGACTGACAAACATTAAAAGCTGTTCTGGGAAAATGGATGTTTGTCATATTTTTCTGCTATTTTAGTTTTCCAAAGCCAATTTAAAAAAAAAAAAAATGTGGCAACCTTTTAAGAATCCAGTCTACGATCTGTGTGAACCCAGGTATAGAGTCTGTGATTTGGAGACTGAAACTGTGTCTCTCAACGAACCTCCAACCTCTTCCACTCTTTTTGTTTTCATTCTGAGGCTCCCTGGATTCCCTGCCTCCCCTCCACCGTCCCCATGGCTCTCATTGTTATCCTTTCCCTCTGGGATTCTAATTCAGTCTCCAGCTCCAGGGCTGCCTCCCTGCCCTGCCCCAGTCTCCCAGGGGAGGACAGTCTCCCTGTGCCCTTCTCCCCCCACACACACACCCACCCCCACCCAGGGCCCTGCTCCTCACCTCTCCCCAGTGGCTCGTCTATCTTCTACTTGCCTTGCCTCTTCCATCTACAGATAAGCTCAAGTTTATTCCCTTTATAAATTTCAACACATGCACAACCTCCCCAGCTATCTGCATAAACCTCTTCTTCCTAACACAAACTGTCACCCGTCCTGGTGCTCACACTCCCCTTCTTCCCCACCGCTGACCCACTGGCTCTATAATCTGACACAATCTGGCTCTGGAAGGGGCCCCTGAAGTGCCAGTTCTCAGGGCACTCGCTTCACCTCACTGGCATCTGACAACACCCGCACCCCCTTCACCCCCTCTCCCCTGGCTCTGGTGCAACACCCGTCTCCTCTTCTGCTTCAACAGCTCCCCGCCTCCCTGGCCATGCCTGTCCCACTGGGGAGGACATCCCTACCCCCTTCTCTGCCTTCCCTCCCTGCCCCACTCCTGCACCTCCCCTGACGTCTCCTCCTCAGGCCCCCTCCTCTCCTGAGCACTAGACTCACACTTGCAGCTGTTTATTGGTAATTTCCACAATGTCCCAGAGGCACTCCAAACTCACTCCGTCCCGAACTAAATTCATTCTCATCCCTCAAATTAAACCCATCCTTCCTCTCCCCTTTCCCTTCTCAACACACAGCACCATCGTCATTCACTCATCGCCTGGTTCAGAGGCTTGGGGATCACCCCAGCCTCCTTCCCCTCTGCCTCCCGCTTATAATTGGTTATCAGGTCTGGTGCATGATTCTTCCTAATTAGCTCTCAAATGCAGACTCCATCTCCCAGAGGCCCAGGCCCTCATCGTTTCTCACCTAGATTCCACAATTATCTCCTAGCTGCTTTCCCTGTCTTCTGCCTTGCTCCCCTGAAAATCAGGAATCACATCTCTGCCAGACTGAAGTTTCTCAAATGCACGTCTGGTCTTATCACACCCCTGCTTATTATCCATCAAGGGGGATAAAATCCAAACTCCCCAGCCTGGCATTCAGGGCCCTTCATGATCTGGCCTCATCCCCAACCAGGTCCCCACTTGAGCCCATACCCCAGAAAGCCCTCAGCACTAATCACACCTTTCTACTTGTATCTGTGTCATTCCCTCCACCTAGGACACTCTATTCAACAAGCGACCTCCACTTCTTCGAAACATTTACGGGATGTCACCTCCACCTGCAGATCCTCCCTAGTGTGCTGAGTATTTCTACCCTTCCAGACATCATCTTGCTGAACTGAAGTAATGTCTTGTGTATCAGTTTCCCGGGGATACAGGTGCTCTGAGAGCTGGAACCATGGCGATCATCTCTGTGTCCCGGAACCCAGCACTAAGTGCCTCTACTTAGTTGGGGCTCCATACGTTTTGGCTAACTCTGGAGCTTCCAAGAATCAGACATGAAAATTCAGAGGATTCTAATTAATGTGGGCCATTTATGTAATTGTTGCTGAAATAGGAAACCGGAACATACAAGCTCCTGCCTCTAGGGGGTATATATATAGCAACAGGACCTTCCCTGTCCTACCTATGGAATCTTTGTGAATGATTCTTTCATTATGTAGAAGCAGTTGGTGATGAAATGTGTCACTGTTATAAGTGATGGAACAAGAAGGTGGGGAGGGAGGTGCCCAAGAGGAGAAAGGGAAAGTAACCCCCAATCCTACTTAACCACAGGATTTGTGTTATTCCTACACATTCTCAGCTTCTTCCTCACCCCCCACCTCCCTGCTTCTCTCCATCTAAAAACATTCCCAGGGAACTGAAGCCCTAGCTAGCTCACACACTTAGTGTTGTCCAACAAGCAAATTCCTGAAACAAACCACCAAGGGGCCATGGAGACAGAGAGGGGGCACAATCCATTCTCCTCAGTGAGCACGTGGATGTCCGTGGGCTCCACGGAAGTGACGAGTGCCGCCCCCATTGCATATGGCACTGGGCTATGCTCTCGGTGACCTGTGGAGAAAGAGAACAGCTCTCGGCAAAACAGCTGTTCCGTTTCCCGCTCCGGTGCCTGGAGCCCACCGTTATGCCTCCAAGGTGGCCATAATGTCACTCAAAGTCGGGTGCCACCAGCAGAGCCAATACAGCCTAGCCGGTGCCTCAGTGAGGTGTTAGGTCCTGTGACACCGCCACGTCCCAGCCTGACTCCTGGCCACACCCAGCTCCAGTCACACACACACACACACTCCCAGGCCATGGCCACCAAGAACCGGGAGCCCACCTCCCCTCGCTGCCCACCCCCCTTGGAGCTTTCTTGAAGCTCATTGGGCTAACTCTACCCATTGGTCTAACTCCAAGGCGGCCCCCAGCAGGATCCTCCCAGGCCCAGGGGCCCCACAGGGTGAGAGCGAATTAGAGGAAGAGTCCCCGGAACAAGAGATGAAAAGTGCGAGCTGGCCGCTGCAGACAATCCTCCGCCTCCCCCACTGGTGTCTCGTCTTATTTAACAGGAGAAATCCCCAGAGCAGGGTCCTTAACTTCTCCAGGCGCGGCCGGCAGACAGGAGCACTCGGGAAATGTTAAGTGAAATCTCTAAGAGGTCCCACTGAAAGCCCAGCAGTCTCCAGGGCTGAGAAAAGCCTTCAGACCAGAGTAGGATCTTCAGCCACAAGGGCAATGGCCTCGGATGCTCCCCCTCCACTCCCCTTCCGGGGGCTCAGATGGGAGCAGAACGGGCTGCCCTCCCGAATCGGGGTAGCAGGGGCGGCAGAGCCATTCTGTGGTCTTTGAGGCTGTCTTGGGGGTAAAGGGAGGGGATGGCAGGGCCTCTTACAGCTGCTTTGATGACGGTTCCCAGCAGTGGGGAATGTGTGACAATGAGCTATCCTTCTTCCCGCCTTCTCCCCCCGACCCCAGCTGCAGCACTAATAAGCACCCTGAACTGGCAGGAAGTGAAGAAGTCCCATCTCCTAGCACAGCCTCCCGTGTGAGGAGGGAAGTGGGGTGCATGAAGCACAGGGGAGTGACGCTGCTTTCTTGGGAGCAGCTGTGAGCCTTGGTGGGGATCAGATCTGGGATAGGGACCTCATCAGCTCCCCCATCAACCAGTCAACTGTGGAGCCTTCTGATCATAGTCCCCCCTAATGAGGATGTGGGGCAGCCTGGCAGTGACCTCAGGCCTCTCAATCTGGTCTCTTCAGACCACTCCACCCAGAATCACCCCACCCACATGTCTCTAACACCCCTCCGCAGCTCTGGGGCCCCTGTCTTGTCTCCCCAGTGAGCATAGTAGATATTACTCACTGCTACGTCTCTATCCAGCCTCCAGCACGGGGCCGGCACCTAGCAGAGGCATAGGAAAGGCGTGTTGGTTGACTGAGTGATGGGACATGTGGGCGGGCAGAGAAGGTAAAGGGAGCTCGACCAGGTCACCCTGTGACCTGACTTCTGACTGTCCCCTCCCCTTTCCTGGCTCAAATAAGCACCCACAGTGTGCCAGGCACTGAGGGAAACACAGAGCCGCCACCACCTCAGGGAGATTGGGCCTAAACACACAAAAAGCTAAACCACAAAATAATGCAAGATAAGAAGAGGTATCTCAACATCACTCATCATCAGGGAAATACAAATCAAAACCACAATGAGATACCACCTGACACCTGTCAGAATGGCCAACATGAACAAGTCAGGCAACAACAGATGTTGGCGAGGATGCGGAGAAAGAGGATCTCTTTTGCATTGTTGGTGGCAATGCAAGCTGGTACAGCCACTCTGGAAAACAGTATGGAGGGTCCTCAAAAAACTAAAAATAGAACGGCCCTATGACCCAGCAATTGCACTACTAGGCATTTATCCACGGGATACAGGTGTGCTGTCTCAAAGGGACACATGCACCCCCATGTTTATAGTAGCACTATCCACAATAGCCAAAGTATGGAGAGAGCCCAAATGTCCATCGATGGATGAATGGATAAAGAAGATGTGGTATATATATATATACGATGGAGTATTACTTGGCAATCAAAAAGAATGAAATCTTGCCATGTGCAGCTACGTGGCTGGAACTAGAAGGTATTATGCTAAGCGAAATTAGTCAGAGAAAGACCAATATCATATGACTTCACTCATATGAGAACTTTAAGATACCAAACAGATGAACATAAGGGAAGGGAAACAAAAATAATCTAAAAACAGGGAGGAGGACAAAACAGAAGAGACTCATAAATATGGAGAACAAACTGAGGGTCACTGGAGGGGTTGTGGGAGGGGGGATGGGCTAAATGGGTAAGGGGCCCTAAGGAATCAACTCCTGAAATCATTGTTGCACTATATGCTAATTTGGATCTAAATTTTTAAGAATTAAAAATAAAATTTTAAAAAAAGAAGAGGTATCACAAGACAGAATATAATTAATTGCCAAAGGAGGCAAACAGACATGAAAAGCCAAGCGTCAAGGAGGAAGGGACTGAGGTGAGCTGCTTGCTGCTGGAAAAGGCATCAGAGAAGAGGGGGGATCGCATTTGAACCTTGAATGGGGTTGGGGAAGCACATGGATTTGAATACCCCAAAGGCTCCTAGAAAGCATTCCAGGTGAAGATCGTGCCTGAGCGCTGGCACGGAGGTGGGAAGCAGAGATCTGGGGCCGGGGTGTGGTCCAGTCTGACCCCACCAGGGTTTCTGAGGGTAGGAGGAGTGAGAGATAAAGCCAGAGAACTGATGTGGGGCTAAGCCTGGACACTAGCCGAACAACAAACTTAATCCCACAGGTAAATGACGAGGGAAAACAGGGAATATGCAATTAACCAGCCAGACCCTGGTTTCCCAAACCACCCCAGCTCTTCTGCTTACAGAAGAAAAGCACAAGTGAAGGACCAGGGCCTGGGCCTTCAGAAGTGGACACGATGCCCAAAAATCAACAAAAAAAGGCAGACAACCCGGGAGGAAAATGAGTGAAAACTTAAGTAGTAACTTTAAAAAAGGATATCCAAGTGGCCAACAAGTACACGGAAAGAAGCTCATCTTTTTCAGGCATCAGGGACATGTACGTTGGAATCAAAAGGAGACACCATAAACGCCCACCAGACTGGCTAAAATAAAAAGACAGAAAGTACTAAGTGTTGGCAACACGGAGCAACAGCGATCCGCCGTCACCGCTGGTGGGAGTGCAAATTGGCAAGAGCATTTTGGAAAATGCATAGCCTTCGATGACAAAACAAAACACACACGGGCCCCATGACTCAGCAAGAGAATGTGTTTATCAGGAGGCATACAGAAGTAAGTTCACAGCAGCCTATTCACCGCAGCCCCAGACTAAAGACTATCAAAATGTCATTAACGATAGAATGGACAAATAAATGGAGGTACGTTGTCATAATGGAGTGTGACACAGCAATGAGAGGAAACAATCTCCAGGTACAGATAACGACCCGGCTAATGTCACAAGCAACGTTAAGTGGAAGAAGACAGGCTCAAGCGAGTGCATTTTGAAAAGTATTATTCTAGTTTGAAGACTAATCTATAGTTCTCCAAGTCACGGCTGGGGAAATGAGGCGTTTCTCCTTCTCCCTCAGGGGTGCTGGCGATGTTCTGTCTCTCTCTTCATCCGGCCGCAGGTAACACAAGTGTGTTCACTTTGTGAATTTCATCCAACTATACACTTACGATTTGTGCACTTTTCTCTGTTTATATTTCAGTCAATGGTTTTTAAAAAGAGAGCATATGTAGGGGCGCCTGGGTGGCGCAGTCGGTTAAGCGTCCGACTTCAGCCAGGTCACGATCTCGCGGTCCGTGAGTTCGAGCCCCGCGTCGGGCTCTGGGCTGATGGCTCGGAGCCTGGAGCCTGTTTCCGATTCTGTGTCTCCCTCTCTCTCTGCCCCTCCCCCGTTCATGCTCTGTCTCTCTCTGTCCCAAAAATAAATAAACGTTGAAAAAAAAAAAAAGAGCATATGCAGAACCCTGTCCACAGGAATTTGCCCCTGAGTGTCCCCACTCCTACTTACCCCTTGCCCCCTGATGTAACGGGTCTCGGTTGGTAGTGAAACCTTCCTCTGGCCCCTCCTGAACGTAACATGTTTCTTGACATGTTGCAGAGCCGATCCTCTGTCCCCGAGCTATGATGTCCTGACAAAGCTCTCCATCCCGGCTGACCCACCTCTAACCAGCTCACCTGCTCCTGGCATTGACACCCAAGCCCTCCCTCTGGTGCCTCGACACCCTCCAGGAAACAGCATTTGAGTGGGAGTGGGGCTGGCAGGGATATGCTCAAAAGGTATGTTAGGAACATTAATGTAGCAGTGGGCTAGGGGTGGGGGTTGGGGAGTGACCAGGAGCCCAGCCCTGCCAGGACACCAGTCTGGAAAGGATGAGGGCAGCAGCGTGAAGAGAAGGCCGCAGAGGCTGGGAAGGGAGCAGCGTCCTGGGGGCGTCCCACCTTGGGAGGGAGACCGAGCCCTTGGCAGAATCAAGCTCTGGGAATCCAGCCCTCTCCTGGCAAACTCACCTGCTGAGGAAGTAACTGCCTGAACAAACAGTACTTTTACCTCCTAAGGAGTAAAATAAACTAAAATAGAGCCATTTCCCATTCACCTGGCTGGCTGGGTACAGTCTGTTTACAGGTTATGAGAAATAGAAGTGGAGTGTGCGGAGAAAAACCCGGTCTGCACCAGTGCCCACCCTCCATTCCAGGTCCCCATCCTAACACCGCATTGCTCACACCAACATGAATTCCACCAGCGATGCAGAGAATCAATTTAATTATTCAGGCCCAGGTATCCAGAGCTTGAAACATACTCATTCTTTCTTCTGTATTTCTAAACTCACCATCATTCTAGAAATACAAGGTTTCAGGTCTCCCGATACTGCTGGCACTTTGCAGTCCTTGACCCTCCACGGCTCCTTTCCCATATATCTCTCCCTGTCAACCCACCCCCCACACACAAAGGGATGCTCAGGAGGGACAGAGAAGAAAGTCTGGGGGAAATGTACCCTTCGAAGCTGGTATCCGGGTGAGATCCCCACATTATTCCTTGTTAATGCTCTGTTGCAAAATACACTGAGTGTTTTATTTCAATCCACACTGATGCATATTTCAGGGCAAATTTCCTATTGCCTGTCACAGCTCAGGGGAAAAATGAATGCACATTTCCCCAGCTCCATTAGCTAGGGAAGCAGGCTCACACTGCTAGCAGGCATGTTCCCCGCAAGTGAGGCGAGGGAATGAGATCACTGGGAAACAGTCCCGTGGGGTCCGCGCATGGGGCACACAGGTGCACAAGGCCTCGCCCTCCTGGGGGTAAGTGCCAGAGGCCCCCTGGGGCAGGGCCAGGCACATCCACCAGAGAGGGGATCGGCCCAGGGGTCCTGACCCTGGCCTTCATTAGCGCTGTGGTCCACAGCTGTTCCCTGTTGCCTTCCTGCTTTAACCTGTCTTCTCTTTGTCACCCCTACTTTAGACAGACAGATAGGGTCGCAAGGAAAACAGGCCGCAACTTCTCTCTTTCTTCCTTGAAGGTGGAGTCCTGATGCCTCTGACTCTGCTGGCCTGAGAAAGCAAAGGCATGGTCTGGGGCAGGGGCCTCACACTTCCAGGTTCCCAAAGGAGCCAAGGACAAGTTACCCTGACACCCATTCCCTACGCTCTGCTGGGCGTGGGCAGGCAGAGATGGCTCCTGCTCCAACCAGTCCCTTCGTCCACCACCCCTGTAAGGCCACCATTCCTAACAAGTCCCCAACCCTAGCTTCCTGTCTAAGTTTCTTCATTTAATTTGAGAGAATGCGCAAGCAGCGTTGAGGCACAGGGAGAGAATCCCAAGCAGGCTCCGCAGTGTCAGTGCAGACTTGGGACTTAAGCCCAAGAACTAAGAGATCATAACCTGAGCTGAAATCAAGAGTCCGACACTTAGCCGACTGAGCCACCCAGGGGTCCCAAGCTTCCTGTCTCTTGTCACGCTCTCCAAGCCATCCCTCGTGCCCTGCCAGAGTGAGATCCTGGAGTGCACATCTTCTCTCTCACCTGCATCCTTCCCACTGAGCATTCACAGCCTTTCTGAGGGTGGCTGCTTCCTGTTCCCCTCCAGCCTCATTTCTCCCTGCCCACCTCCCAGTATTTTTGCCCTCCTCCCCAGCCCTTCAAGTCCCTCCAGGATACTTCCCACCTCCAAGTCTCCGTTCTTGTGATTCCCTCTGCTTGAAATGACGATCTTCCCTTTGTCCATCTGGAAAATGCCCGATGTTTCTTCTAGCACCAGCTCAGGCTTCTCCTTTATGAAGTCCTCCCTGAGTCCCTTCAGCAGAACTGACAGCTTCCTCTCTTATCCCACTGTACCCTATAATTTTATCTTAGCACTTGCCTTCCTATACTGAGATTACTTGTTTGTGTGCTTGGACTGTAAGCCCATGGAGGGCAGGGGCTGTGTCATCACTAAGCATCTTTGTATCCCCAGCACACAGCAGAGTGCCTGGCCCTTGGTGGGTACTCAGGAAAATGCTTGCCAAATGAATGAGTGAGAACTCTCAAAGACTCCAGTGAGGTGTGTTTCCAATGGAAGTGTCCTCCTCTGGGAGGTCCTCAGGCCCCCAACAGTGCAGCCCTTGGTTCCCTTGCCTTAAACTCCAAAAGGCTGTATTGCGTAGCTTCCAGCCACCGGACGCTGAGTGCCCCCATCTGTGTGACAGGTTTGTGTTGCTGTCTCCTGTCACTTCCTTCACCCCCATGGGAGTTTAGTCTGAATCTCTACCACGTCGCCCACAGGCAGAGAGGAGCCCTTGGCTCTGCCAAGACTAGCCCTGGGCTGGGCGTGTTGTAGACCTTCAGCCGAGCTTGAAAACTCAGTAGAGAAGGGAACTCTGTGAGTGGGGGTCTCCTTTCGACCAGGCACCGGAGAGGGAACCCTGTGATGGTAACTCCAAAGGCACGTGTGGCTCTGACAAGGAGGGGGGCTGTTTTCTATGAGAAACAGCCTTGTTTGTTTCTTTTTTAAAAGAATAGATCCTCTTCTGCACCATTAATATTTCCCTCTGGGAACCTGAGGGTGAAAGCTCTCCTTCTCCTCCCCTGCGCCTTCCTATTTGCCAAGTCCTTTGCACCTAACACTGAACTGAAGCTAAAAGAAGCAAGAATAGTCTTTCCAGCCATCACAGTTCTGAGGGCATATTAATGGAATAGGGACAGTGCCCCAGATGGCAGCGTGGGCCTGCTCCATGCTGCAGCCCATCTGGTCAGCCAGGGCCCCTCCTGCAGCAGAGGCCAAGAAAACAGAGATAACTTTCTCGCAGGCAAGAGCCTGGCTTCCTGGTCACTGGCATTCCCTGTACCCAGGGGCTGGATTTCAGAGCGGAACACCAAACACGCTTTCATACTCCCACCGCAGTGTGAACTCTGGCAAGCTGAGTCTCACCTTCCCCAACCGTAAAATGGGCAAATGCAATCTGCCATAGTGACCTCACTCCTTGTCCTCCACCCCTAGCGTCAGAAGGGTGAAGTGAAGGGATGTGGTAAAAGCCCACTGAGGTTTTCCCTCATTCCTTAGCAAGGATGATCCTGTCATTATAACGCTCTGAGCTGTGCCCATGGGAGGACACAGTCAAGGGTCTACATGAGGCAGGGAATAGTCCTGCTAGATGTTCTGATTTGGCCTCCTGGACAGCGCCCAGGTATTGAGCGGAGAAATGTGTCAGGTTGGAAATGAGAGATAGCTACAGAGGGATTTGGCTCTAACCCCAAAATCCTGAATTGCGTTTTCCCCTCTGTTAAGCAAGCATTACTCATCCATCTCCCACGCCTGTGATGTTACATGAGACCTTGGAGGGAGAGAACTGCAGACCCAAAGAACAAGAGGATCCACTTGGTTGCGGCAGGAGGGCATGGGACTAGAAGCCGGAAGAACTTCCTGATGGGGGAGGAGCCTGTGAGACTTGGAAACGGGTGGCCAGAGGCACTGGCCCCAGCTCTGTCCTCGGGGTCTTTCAGAACTCAGGAGCACGGGCTGAGTTAGGCTGTTCATCTTACAGCCGTGTCCTCAGGTGGCCCCTCGTCCAGCTTCTGGTGGGGATGGGAGACATGGGAAAGGAGGAAGATCAAATGGGAGCCAGAATTTGGAGGTTCTGTTTGGGGTCTGGAGCTTCACAGAAGGTTCAGTGCTCCTGGGAGCAGCTCCAGGAAGGCCACCACCCACTGATAGGGTGGCTGAGGCTCAGCATGGGAAGGCACTCCTTTCAGCCGCACCATGGGGCCAGGCCCCCATTGCAAATCTGGCCATTCTCCTCCCTGAATTCCTGGTATACTCAAGGGGCTTACTCTCCTCCCTACTGAGCTGATCAGAAGGGGCACTTCCCCAACACACACACACACACACACACACACACACACACACACACAGCCACTCCCATCATCCCATCCCCCATTGGAGACCAGCCAGCCTTCTTGGCACAGCTGCTTGTGGCTGTAATTCTATCCCGGGATCCCCATGACATCATTCCCCACATGGTCAGTGGGGAAGGGGAGGAGGGAACAAGGTGGCTTTGGGACGGGGAGAAAGGGCCAAGAGACTTGTCCCTGAAGACACACCTCTAAGGAGAGGCATTGTGGGAGGGGCCCAGCTCCACAACCCCAGAGCTGTACAATCTTAGGCAAATCATTTAACCCCTTGGAGCATTCTCACTCATCTGCATAATAGGGCCATTCTACAGGGTTGTTTTCAGTACCCAAGAGGCAGGGAGCATTGTGGGAGGGGACGGCATTCCCCCCCCCCCATCCTCCATCCACCATCAGCATCCCACCATGCCCTCTCAGATATCCTAGGGGCTGCATGTTGCACCTTTGTTTACCCCTAACCATCCTCTCTGTCATTCACCAACATTCTGAATGTTGGACAGTGTAGCCACCCCATAAAGCAGGCAAGTCCAGAATAAAGGACTATGGGCCTCTCTCTGCCCCCTCCCCTGTAAAAGTACACCCTGAGAAGGTTGCCCCACAGGACCCTCTACACAAAATTCACTCCTCTTTGGGGAAGTGCCCCCACACCCATGATTCTGAGAGTCAGGGAAACCCAGGAGCCCCACACCTACCAGGAGGGCAGCATGAAACATCTGATTACACAAACCTGCCATGGTCCCTGCTGAATATTTCATACAGGAGCAATGATCCATTAGTCACCATCAATTATTCATCCTCATCAGGGCCAGGGACACAGCATGGGAGCAGCTGGAGCTGGGACCCACACCCACTCTACCTCCACTCCCCATCGAAGGCAACCAGAAATCTCTCCCATCCCCCCGCCCACCTAGGGTCCTACTGAGCCCCCACCTCTGAAAAGTATGCACGGGTAGTCAGATGGATATCACCCCACTGAACAGATGGCCAGCAAGTCACAGGCCAAGCTGAGACTGCAATGCATGAGCCTCACAGTAAGGATTTCCAAGAAATAAGAAATAGACACACTCTCTTTGTCAAGTTCAACAAGCATATTTGGCAGCAGGTTGATGTCACAGAGGTGGCTGGACCAAAGGTACCGGGTATGTGTCCCTTATAAAGACTCCTACTGCCAGGCCAGCCCTGGCCCCATTCTGAAGGTCTCCTTCCTTCAAAAGAAATCACAGAATCATGGACTCTCAGAGTTGAAGAGAAAAGACCCTCAAGACCAAGCCATCAGTGCGACAGGAGCCCCTCCAGCAACATAACAGTTAAATGGCCCCTGGCCTCTGCTGAAATGTACCTAAGGACAAGGTGCTTGTGTCTCCTAAGAAAAGCCACTGTTTGGACAGTTCTAATCCTTCAACATTCATTCCATAAATATTTACTGAGTATCTTCCACGTGCCAGGCACCGATGGAGACACTAGGTTTACACCCAAAACAGACCAATTCTTGCTCTATTTGAAGGGTGTTGGGGGTGTCTGGATAATTCAGTTTGTTGAGCATCTGACTCTTGATTTCAGCTCAGATCATGATCCCACTGTCATGGGACTGAGCCCCACATCAGGCTCCACACTTAGCGTGGAGTCTGCTTAAGATTCTCTCTCTCTCTCTCTCTCTCTCTCTCTGCCCCTCTCCCTTGCTCATAGTTTCTCTCAAAAAATAAAATAAAGGGGCGCCTGGGTGGCGCAGTCGGTTAAGCGTCCGACTTCGGCCAGGTCACGATCTCGCGGTCCGTGAGTTCGAGCCCCGCGTCAGGCTCTGGGCTGATGGCTCAGAGCCTGGAGCCTGTTTCCGATTCTGTGTCTCCCTCTCTCTCTGCCCCTCCCCCGTTCATGCTCTGTCTCTCTCTGTCCCAAAAATAAATAAATGTTGAAAAAAAATTAAAACAAAAATAAAATAAAATAAAATAAATAATTTTTTTTTTTTTTAAAGTACTGTCTTCCTAACAGTGGGTCAAAATTAGTCTCCATGTATCTTGTGCTCTCTGGGTCTGGTAGGAGATGAGAAGTAGAATCAATTCTCTTTAAGACCAAAGCCTTGGGCTTACTGCAGTTAAGACTATGGGACCCAGTTTGCTCCTCCAGGCTGGCCTTGCACCCCCAAACCACCTCCCTGTTTGGGCAATGGTTTTCAGGACTTGGACCTGAGCAATGGGTACTCTTGGTGTTAGCGGAGTGTTAGCCCCCAATTCTCCCTCCCCCAACAAGAATATTGTACCCACACATGCAAACACCAGTCTTCTCTGCCAAGCAAGAGACTTGTTCTATCTCTGACTCCAACTCCACTCCCAAGAACTGGTTTTGTCCACTGGTAAGGCAGGCAGTGAGCCACCCAGTGTTAAAAATGACACAGGACAGCAGTGCCTTAAATATGTTCCTCAAACAGCCTTCACCATGCCTGGAATCCCATCGTTATTTATCCAGCCTTTTCTGGGTAGGCATCACTGCCTATTCAACATGCAGATGCCTTTTTGTTGGGAGGAGTGCCATGTTCAGCAGAGGAGCAGTTTGAATCTGTGCCTGGGGCTGCAGAATAAGACATACCGCACTGTTTTCAGGACTAGGGGAAGGGAGATGAGATTAGCAGGCCTGGAAGAGTGGCGAGGACTGGGTAGCATAGAACAGCCGGTAGGCACTTGACATCTCTAAAGGGAGAAGAACCCAAAGAAGAGATAGGAGGTAACCTGAATATTGCCTGGAATTTCCCTTTTGTGTAAGGTAAGTTATGGAGAGTTTCAAGTGATTCCACCCAGTAAGTAGAGCCTGAGCTGCTTCTCTCATCACCCAAAGGATGATCGTTACACGTTCTCCCCGATGCTAAGTGCCCTGGACAGGGAAACGAGGAGTGTTCGGATTATCAGTTTAGTGAAATATATGGTGGTCAAGTATATAGTGGTCGATATATAAGTGGGGAAGATGAGAAATGAAGGAACTGGAGAATAGAAAAGAAGAGCTTCTTTTGTCTGCAGGATTTTCTGGGGCCTGCAAGAAAAGGACTGACCCCATTCAGATGAACCAAGAGGCTGAAAAGGTGGTGTAGCCCTACTACAGGCACATAAGGACACAGCCATGGTCTGGCACTCTTATCTTCTCTCCCACCATCACAGGCAGACTCCCCCAGCCCTCAGGGCTCTGAAGAGCCTCCAGTCTCTGCCCACCCTACCCCCACACTGGGCCCCATGCCAATCTATGCAGCCATTCCTCCTGTTGTAAGAAGAACTCCCACTGCAGCTCCCACAAGTGAGGGAGGGGCTCAGTTCTAACACCCTGCTGACCTGCCAGTGCAGAGAAGATTAGATTCTTCACTCTCATTCCTACATAGCCGCTCCCCTCCAGGGATGCCTAATCAGCTCCAGCTTCATGGCAGTACTCTATCTATCTTCAGTTAAGTTTCGTGTAACAGACTGCACCATGCCAAGCCCTCCCTTCCCACCAACCCAGGAAAGATTTTGCCTATGAGTGGAGTGGGCAATGAGGTATCTGGAATAACAAATATTACAGGGAAGATGCCCCTGTGCTAAACATTTCAGCAAGCTGGAGGGAGATGCCAGTCACTGAGTTTGGGAGACTCAGTGGATTCCAAGACCCGAGGTCATGTATTCCTATAACCTACAAGCTAAACTGGACCTCCCCTAACCTAGGTCATGTGTGTCAAAGCTACTTTTAAAGACCTCTTGTGAAAGATGATTATAGACAGTCAGGCTCATAGCATATTTGGAATTCATTCCTCTCATTTTATAGAGTAAAAAGTGGGATTCAGGAAGAAGAGGTGGCTTGGCCAGGGTCTTGCAGTCAATAAAAAGTGATAATAATTCTTCACAACACCAATTATCTTCTCATCCCAGCCTCTATCTCCAAAATTGGAAAGTCAGGACTTAGCCTGTGACAATCCAGTCTGGAGAGAGAGCGCGCACAAGTGCAGTGCTCTGTCCGTGGTGCTGAAACTCCCCTCTCAAGCAGCCAAGAAGCCTTGTTGACATGCCTCTAGCATTGTAAAGGTGTTATGGGGGATTTGGGAGGAAGTTGATAATATAATCCAGGAGACCATTTACATGAAGGAGTCAGAGACTAATTCTAAGGGCATAAACAGGCATATGAGCGTGGGAAAGGGGGCAGTGTACTATCCCTACCCTTGAACAGGGTATGGCCCCCTGATTTTAAGACACTGACATACAGGTCCTTTCAGAGAAGCTAAAAGTGAGAAAAAAAAAAAAAAAACATGACTATACTGGTCAGCTTCAAAGTTTCCATGGGGAAACTTTCTTTTTTTTTTTTTTAATTTTTTTTTCAACGTTTATTTATTTTTGGGACAGAGAGAGACAGAGCATGAATGGGGGAGGGGCAGAGAGAGAGGGAGACACAGAATCGGAAACAGGCCCCAGGCTCTGAGCCATCAGCCCAGAGCCTGACGCGGGGCTCGAACTCACGGACCGCGAGATCGTGACCTGGCTAAAGTCGGACGCTTAACCGACTGCGCCACCCAGGCGCCCCTCCATGGGGAAACTTTCTAAGAAGGAAGTCACCAAAGGGAAGGCCAAGAGAAATTTGGAGACTATGTGGATTAATAGGAGAATCTTTAGAAGATGTGGGGTGATTTTGAAAGGTTCTGCCACAAGCCTGGAGGCTGGGCATCAGGATTTTTCAAGGTCATACCTCCAAAGTCCAGAATTATGACTGTTATCCTTCTGTGGTTCTTGGAGTCAAGTGGGGGAAGGAGGGATGTGTGTGTGTGTGTGTGTGTGTGTGTGTGTGTGTGTGTGTGTATGTATGTATGTAATTAAAAAAGCACTGTCAGGATTGTGTTAAAAAGGAGTTGAGTCTAGCCTGAGCCCCAGACTGGAGTCCATACTGAAAAAATCTGGAAGCCATGTTCTTCACAATATCCCTAGATCTTTACTCTCTTCAGTATTGAGGCTGAGTGATAGTGGCTTGTTGGCAAAGCAAACGTTCAGCATGTGTGAATGGATCACATACAAGGAGCTGTTTTAGGGGCACCTGGCTGGTTCAGTCAGTAGAGCATGCAACTCTTGATCTCAGGAGTCATGAGTTGAAGCCCAGCATTGGACACAGAGCCTACTTAAAACAAAACAAAGAAGCTGTTTTAGCAAGGGATGCACAGCACCCTGAATTTAAATGGACAGCCCATGTGCTCACTTTGGCAGCACATATACTAAAATGGGAATGATACAGAGAAGATTAGCATGGCCCCTGCACAAGAATGGCATGCAAATTCCATGGACAGCCCACATGGTAGCAGACATCTGTATATTCTGCTGCAGGTTTGACTCTCATAAGGGAAGTCTCCTGATGCTGAGTTCACACTCACACACACACACACACACACACACACACACACACACACACACCATCCCTCACCTCAGAAACACCGTCCTAACACTGATAAAGAAGAGACTTTCACTCTCCCAAGCCCTATTATGTCCAGCATTACTCTGTTCCTCTTCCTCCTCCCCACCCTACTCCTCCTCTTCCTCTTTTCCTCCCATGCTGTGATGCACTCATTGAATACAAGTCAACTATAACAACTGTGCACACAGTCAACTCTTTCCAGCATGTCTATATCCACGCTCATAAACCCTGGGATAGAGAGAATCTTGGTGGTCAATCTATCCTTTATAAATATCTACCCTGTCCCAGACTTTCTTCTTTTTTTAATGGTTATTTATTCATTTCTTTAGAGAGTGGGGGAGGGGCAGAGAGAGAGAATCCCAAGCAAGCTGCGCACTGTCAACATAGAACCCGACATGGGGCTCAGCCCCATGAACCGAGATCAGGACATGAGCCGAAATCAAGAGTCAGATGCTTAACCAACTGAGCCACAGGCACCACAGAGACTGTCTTCTCTTCGGAGATCTCACCATCTGTTTGCTCTTCTGTCACAGTGTCTAACCACATTTACTGTTCAGAAATTCCTCTCTGTGTCTACCTGAAATCCTTCACATTCTAGATTGCCTTTCTGACATCATGAATCATTAAAGATGCAAAGCATCTTCCTCACTGGGAGTGGGGGGGCAGGGTTTCATTGGACCTTTTGTAATTTGCAGGCAGACACATGGATGACTGCAATACTCCCCCTACCTACATACACATGGAGAGCCTGTGACCATGGGTAATAACAACAAAAAAAGCCCAAGGACACAAAGAATCCTGGAGATGGCATCTGATCCATCTCCTGTTTTTAGAGACAGGACTACCGCAGGGTCCTCTGAGAAGGCCAATCCCATGCCCTCAAGGAGCTCATCTCCAGTCCTTGTTTCTGGGTCTGAAACACGAAGCACCTAGCTTTTCTTAGCCCCCAAACCCAGCCTCATATTGCCAGCAACTAATACACTTCTCAGAAGCCATATTTATATTACAGCAGGACAAGAGAGCAAAGGTGTAATTGGGCTCGATTTGATTGAGTGTGACAATTGCAGTTAGCCACATGTGTCATTGAGAGATGTGAACTGGGGATAGTTTATGCTCAAAAACTCATTTCCAAGAAGACCTGACATCTTCCTCTCACAGACATCCAGACAGTGCTGACATCAGTGGCAACGGAAGAAAAGATCCATGGACTCGTCTGAGGGAGAGACCTCGTAAGGTCATCTATCTACTCCTGCCTCCACCTCCACACAAACACTCCCTCAGAAAAGCTTTTTCCCTGCTTTTCTGGAACATCTCTCTGACACTCTCTCTTCATCCCCTTGATTGCCTACCACGTCTCAGTGCAACCAGCAAGAAAGTGCTGCCTAATGTCGAACTTACTAAACCCTGCTTGCTTCAGTTTCCAACCCTTGCTCTAGTCCTAACCTTGGTGAAATGACAGCGACCTTCTCCTCTTATATCTCCATCCCTGATTCCAACCACTCTGGGGACACACCTGACATGCTCACTCCTCCATTTGTGATGTCAAAGAACCATGGTCCCCTGGCTCTGGGCTTGTTCTCTGTCTCTCTGCTGATCACTGGAATCAGTGGCCAAGGAGCTGTCTCATCCCTGTTCCTGAATTCCTTTCTCAGTCTGCAGAGGAAGAACTATAGTTTGGCCTTTGCTTTTCTGGGACCCTAAGAAGGGACTGCAGGGATTTCTAGTCAAATATCTCCACTTTACAGAGGAATGAACAAATACAAAGAGAGAAAAATGACAAACTCAGGGTCACCAGGGGAATTAGAGGCAGAGTTAGACTCTCCTTTGCCCTCCACAACGCAGAGCCTGCCTCCCAGCTCCCTGGCAATGCCAGGGAGTGACCTGAAGTCCCAAGAGAAGGCCCAGGAGTGCCTATGGTTCCTCCACAGTTCATGAATCATGGTGGCCACATACCCACTATTCCCACCCTGCTAGATGCCCCCGTTATAAACTCTAGGAGCGTTGAGTTCTTTTTTACTTCACATCAATTATCATAATTGTAATTCAATAATCAATTGTGTGTTTCTTGTCTTCAGTGTCTTTCTTCCCTCAGACTATAAAGGTCATGAGGGCAGGGACTGTGTCGGCCCTGTCTTTGTCACCACTGCAGCCTTGCACATGAATGGTTGTTGCACAAATGAGTGAATGAATAAATAAATGAATGAATGGGAGCCTGTGGAGGGGTGACCTATGTGACCCCTGCAATGCTAGGGGTCCCAGCTTCTTGCCCTGGCTCTAACACTGAGGGAGGCAATGTCACAACTTTTCCTTCTCTAGAGAATTGGGACATAGAAAAGAGTCTTATCACTATGGGGTATGTACACTTGAAGCAGCCCTTTGCTTTAGGTGAGCCCTTCACCTAAAGTCATTAGTGAAAGTATTTAATGAGTCTATATGCTCTCTTATCTATCTCTCTCCCCACCCCCACCTCCCCCACATCACTTCTGTCACTAGGGCGGTGACAGGTGCCCCAATCCCTGGCCCCAGACACACTGTCTCATTCACCTTCCCACCATGTCTCCTGCTTCTGAGCACCACAGTCCCCCATCAATGTTGCCTCCAGAAAGGTCTAAGCTAACAGTCACAGCCAAGCAGGCTTCACCTGCATTAGCTCCTAATCACAGATGGCAGCTGTCACAGGGCCTGGAAAGGCAGCAATAGTTATAGGAGAAACCATGGGTCCAAAGTCTGCAAGGAGACCGCACAGCAGCCATGCCCCCAAGCCAGACCCCAGCCTAGGACCCTGCCCAGAGCACTTCTGAGCCAAGAAGGGAAGTGGCATGTGGTGGGAAAGAGAGACCACATGTCAGCTGGAGAAGTCTTCTCCAACCTGAAGATTGGTCTCAGATCCAATTTCATTCTCAATTTCCAAGGAATGTGAGAGGGAGGCCCCACTGCCCACAGGCAACCTGCCAAGAGCTGTGTGTATGTGTGGTAGGTTTGCATCTGTGTGTTTATGTGAAGTTGTGAATCTTCCCTCCTCTGAGCCAAGTGCTCTGGGGTGTCACAATCCCCAGACAAGAGACAAGCAAGAAATGCTCTCTGAAAGTGGGGTGATGGGATGGACCCTGGGAGGGGCTGTTTTGGGAATCTGCCCAGCTTGCTAAAGGCCAGAGCTCTGTGTCCCAAACTGAGAGTCCTGGGGGTGCCAACCTGCCCTATGGAGGCTGCCCTATCCTGTGTCTGTGAACTTCCAAATTTACTGTTGAGTTCTCCCTGCCCACTGGCCGAAGCCCAGGGTCGGTTTCCAATACAACTCCTGGGTAGAGAGGAAGAGCCAGAGGGAGAAAAATACATTCGTGGGACTGTGAGAGTGGAGAATCAGGGACCCAATCCTGCTTTAGCTCAATGACCCCACAGGACGGTGTCTAGGGTCTCAATGCTCTCCCCCTCCCAGGAAAGGACAAACTGCTCAGGTGACCCTCTCATCAGGGAGGCTTCCATCTTTTACCATGTCTCAGTCTTTCCCCATTCCTGGTCTATGATGGGCAGCGCAGGATGGCTGAGCCGGGAAAGGAGCTATGTGCCAGGATAATCAATTACCCAGCCATGTGGCTGCTGAAGAGCTGAGAGACGAGTGTTCCCTGTTGGGCCAGATGTACATGTGCAGACACCTGACCTCGTCTGAAGGTGGCTATTCCACTGTCCTCCAGAGCCTCCCTGCCCTGCCCTCCACTTGTCCTCCCAGGATGAACCAACCACATTCTCTCAGTGCCCAAGCCACAAAAGCCACGGAAGAGACAATGAAGGCTGCCTGTTCTTCCTGAGGGAGAAGCAGTTACCTCCTGGCCTCTAAGATCAGGGTGCTAACTCTTAATTACAACAGACAGTTGTCCAGGAAGACAGAGCCCGTAACTCTGCTCCCAGCTCGCAGCTTCTCTGTGGCTGCCGGACTGTATACGTGGAGCCCCAGACTCACCTGGCAGGAGGCAGCGAAGGATGAATTATAAGAGGAAACGGGTACTCAGAACAGCAGGAAGAATATGGCTAGACACAAAGAACTTCCTCACTCTTAGGGGTTCCTGTTAAGGACTGATTTTCCTTCCCACAGTCCTTGGAGGGCCTGTCCAATAGAGGCTTTAAGTCCCCTACACAAGATAGGGAAGCACTGCCAGTCCTCATTTGTGAGATTTTACTTCTGGGAGGGACTGAGATCCGGGTTTCCTCTGCATCCCCAGAGCTGTGTGGACAGAACGAGTGCCCAGACACTACCAGCACGACCAGTTCTACATAGAGGACTGTGAATAGCCGCCTGTGCAGGCATCTATCACAGTCCAGCCTGACCGCCCCCCCACCCCCATCCACAGTTGTGCAGCCTGGGGGACTGTGGCACTGGGGACAGAGTCTGGATGTGGACTCTGCTGCCCACTAGCAGTGTGACCTTGGGGACATTCACTTCACCTTTCTGAGACTCACTGTTTTCATCTACAAAGGAGGTGAAATATCACAAGCTCTACAACGAGAGGGGCTTTCTGCACCCTTCTCATTTCTTCACAAAGAACATTGAAAAGACGTGCACTCAAGAGTGAAGATTTAATAAAAATTTATGATCTTTGCTACTTCATTAAAGGAAGTCTTAAGTGGAACTGGCATTTATTTATCTATTTATTTATTTAGCAGTTGTGCGATGCAGAAGAATCCATTGGTTAGAACAGTTTGGTGCCCGACCTTGATCCACACTGAGGTACGAGCAGTTCAACCCATTGCTTTAGGACCATCACTGCCAACACGTTAAAAACGGCAAACCACCTTAGGGTTATTCTGAAAACAGTTTGGACGTTATGGCTCCCCCCGAACAATTCTTGGGGGCTCCCAGGGGTCCACAGATCACTTTGAGAACGGCTGTTCTAGGACATCTCGTGTAATCTTCCCATAGGCCATATCCCTTGTGTGTTACTGTCTCCATTTTCAGATGAGAACCCTGAAACTCAGACAGTTTAAGGAACTTGCCCAGACACAGGCAGAACGTGGCAGGTGTGACCTAAACCTAGGCTATATGACTCCCTGCCACACACATGCCGTTTCGGTTATGCCCTGCACAACACGCAACTGTGGGCCATGGACCCAGGGGGTGTTGGGCATCTTCTCTCCGCCTCCCCCCTCACCTCTCCTTCCCATGCCTTGGGGGCTCACCGTCTTTATCCCCGGGGAAGGCTGAGGACACCTCCCAGCCTCTGCAGGGGTGACGATCTGGCTCTGTTACTGTCTGTTACCCCTGGGTACCTCTGCTACTCTTCCACCAGCAGGAGCTGGGGGCCGGGGTCTCCCTGGGAAGCCCTTGACCCTGGGGGGCTGAGCTAACAATCGCAGGCTCAGCCTTCGCTTCTCCCCTGCCTCCTACAGCAGCAAGTGCAGTTCTCAGCATCAAAGAGCTAATCCAATTTCTCCGTTGTGCTTCCCCCATTTGCCTCCTGCAATGCCAGGATTGATCTGGAACCAGGGCAGCCTTATTAAAGTGATGCCTTTTCCTCCTCATGGGAGAGTCAAACTGGGAGAGGGAGCCCTCTTACCTCCCCTCAATTAACTCCAAGTTTCCTGCTAACCCCAATCCCAGCCGCAGCCACCCTGTGTTTCCTGGGGTTTACTTCTAATTTTCCTTGGCTCCTAGTGGTGAGGCTGGATTTCAGCCCCCAGGTCTGCTTCCCCAGGATCTCAGAGCACTTAACCACTAGCCTCTTGTTCATCCTCTATACATTCCTCAGACAGGGTGGAACACAAGAACCCAAAGGTTCTGGCATCTAATCTCAGACCCCCCTCGCTGGGCCTGTGACTTTGATCCATGTCAGTTGGCACAATAAGGGACCCATGGCTAACAATGAAAATGGAGAGCCAAGCAGCCCCAAGGAGGATAGGGATAAAGGGGTATGTGTTTACTAAGCATGCTTTTCTCCAAATAAACACAGCAGATGAGAGACAAAGAGGGTGCTCGGCGACCTCTACCACCGGTAGCCCATGCCCTCTCCCCAGAACACCCTCATGCCACCTGTCAGGGTCTCCTCCTCTCCAAGGAGCAGTCAGGGGATATGAAGTTGAGCTAAAGCAGGAAAAGCTAAGGTTAGACATCAGAGAGGAATTCCTTTCTATAAATAGCATAAAAGCTTCTTCCCCAATCACTTCGGGGAACAAGATACTAAAGGATTATGTAGAAAGCAGGGGTGAGCCTCCTTGATTTGGCTGCAGTCACCTCCTGCATCTGCAGTGGGCTGTTGGGCCTTGACCCCACTTTGTCTCCCCTCCAGGTCATCTCCTCAGTCGGCCTGGCATGGAAAGGGTTAAGTTTCTCCCCGCCCCACCCCCATCCTCCAGCTAAGAGGCCCCCTTGTCCCATTCCTCCATTCTTTTCAGTTTTCCCGGCTCCCTACTGCCAAGCTCACAGTTACGTTCAACAGTAAGTATGGAATAATTGTAATGGGTGAATGTCACCTCCAACTGCAATGTTCTCTAATCGCTAAATTCCAGAGCTTCGGCATCAACCCAGTTATGGGAAGCCCTGCCAGTGGTCTCCATGGCCTGAGGACTCCTTGTCCCACCCAGAGGCACCTGGTCCTCACAAATGCCTCAGGGGAGCCTCCCTGACTCGCTGCTCAGCTACTGCCCTACCCTAGTCCCAGACCGTCCAGTGATGAACCCCTTGGGTTTCTCAGTTTCTTTGCAGAGGGAGGAAGTGAAGAAGGCCCCAAGGGCTGAGGGAAATCTGGTCCTGGCCAGGCAGCTATCCTGGGGCTGGGGAGCTCTGGGAGCCCAGTCACCATGCACCCTGCCATCACAAATGACCCTGGCAACAGAGCTCCACTCTAGGTGTAAAGTGGGGGGACCCAGTAGAGGAGGAGCCCCATGCTCTGACTTTGGGGAGCTCCCAGGCCGATGGAAGATATGTGGTTCTTCTGACCTCCCTTTTTAATCCCTTGTGCTTCTTACAGAACAGGTGTTGAGTCCATCTGAATTGGAAGTGGAAGGAAAAGGAGGAGAGGAGGAAATCAGGAACAATATGCTCTGGCTCAGACAGTGCTTGGACTCCAGTTGCCCCTCTATGCAAGGGTTGAGTGCTGGGCTCTAAGTCCATGGGGGTCTTGACTTCTCAATCCTGGACTCTCTGAAGAAGAGAAGCAGTCAGATACGAACTAGACACGCACACATGTACACAAGCCTATGTCTTGCTGGGCTTCGGAAGAAAACTCTACCAAAACGGGAACTTGCAGAGGCTTTGGGTGCCGATTATGCCAGTACCCCATTCAGATAAGGCTGTCTGAGGCTGGGGGCAGATTCCCCAAGTGCCCCATCATTTGCTCTGCTCCACCCACGATGGTTCTTTCCTCCTTGCTTCAGAGCAGGTGCTCCTGAAGATGCCTGAGCCCTTACGGCAAGTCCCAAGGAAACCCAACACCAGAGAGGGAGAGCTGATTCCACTTCTCCAAAGGATCACTGCCTGATTTTGTAAAAGTATGCTACCTGATTTTAATTACTGGTTCCCTGCTTATACTCAAAGCACTGATGACACTGAGGACCCCTGACCATGTTGGCCAGTTCCACACTCTAGACAGAGCTGGTGAGAGGGAACTGGGGAGGGGAGGCTCACTGGGGAGAAGCTTTGACCAATTAGCTACAGTGGCCTGGAAAGACCCCCAAAGTCTACGATCTGGGTTCGAGACCTTGCTCTTACCTCTTGATGGTGCAAGATTTTAAATCGGTCACATAATTTCTCCGGGCCTTTGCCTCTTTATTATAAAATGGGACCGTGATGGCTGCTGTGTGGCCTCTGTGGTACTAAGGCCCGCAGTGATGAGAGACAGAAAAGCTTCATTACAGAAAGGGGAACTGAAGCGGGGAGCTTGCAAAAGAAGCAGGCTCGGTGGGTGATGGCAGTGTTGCTTGGTGCCCAGTCGGTACATTCTGGCTATGCCATTTCTTACACCTGCTGGTGACTGTTGCCTATAGCAAACGCTGAAATCCTGAGGCCCTGGACGAAATGGTCAAACAAGGGCCTCTTCTGACTTTATGACAGCAGGGCTGTCCTCTTCGTTTCTTGTTCCTGACCCCCAATTTGGGAGCTGCCTGGTGGCACCAAACCTTCTGAGTTTCAGTGACTATTATAACAGAATAAGCAACTCATAGCCTACTTCCCTAAGAATTCAACCTCCCCATCCCTGGCATTCAGTCATATGGTCTCTAGACCAGACAGGTGGGGAAGTCTGTCCTAGTCTGGAAATTATCCAGGGAGGAAGCTTTTAGAACCTCTCTTGCATACCATGTATTTGGGGCATCCTTCCTGATGTTTTAGACCCCTTCCTGAAGCTGAGACTTCTTTGTGTTGGGGGGTGGGGGAAGAAGAGGGGCTGGCAGCCAGGTGCTCCCTGCAGCCAACTCGCAATGAGTGGTCAGGTCCCTCTAGGCCCAGATCCAAATATACCCATCACTCTGGCTACTACCCTGAACTGTCAGTTCCAGGGATGAAAAGGAAGTACTGCTGAGACAAGTCCTTCCCAGAAATGAAGCTTTGACAAAATACGGCTTCGTCAGGCATAAAAAACTGCCTGAAAGTCAGAGGGAAGAAATGCTGGAATGGCCACAGAAGAAGTTATAGCAGCTCATTCCTTTGAGTTTTTAAGATTAACAGAAGTGGAAAGCGTTCCCTCCAGTGGGGAAACCCAAGGAAGAGTCTTGTCTGTAGGCAGTGAAAGGGCTAGGAGGGCCCGTAGGTGACATCATAATGATGGAAAACACTTACATGGCCTTGACCATGTGGTAGGCGCTGTTCTAAACCCTTGACAGGAATTAATTCATTTAATCCTCACCAAATACAACCTGTCATAGGTAGGAATTTTATCTCCACTCTACAGATGGGCAGACTGAAAAGCAGAATTCGGTTAACTTGCCCAAAGTCAGGATGAGTGACAAAAGCAGGAGGGACCCAGGCAATCTGGCTAGAGTCACTATACTGGCTCTATGACTTGACATTTCACTAAACTATACTATCCATCACAGACTCCCCGTTCTCATGAGAACCTAGGACTGGCTTCTCTGACCTAGTGGAGGAAGAATAATCAACTTGTTGCATGTATGATGATTATTCAGGTACAGAATTTAGGGTTGTATCTGTCCAGTGGGCCATATTAATTGTTATCATTGACTGAATGCTTACTACCCTGTGGGGTAAGTATTATTACTTCTGATTTACAGATGAAACCTTCCAGACCTGGTCACGTCACTCCACTGCACGGTCTTGAACCACCCTGTAGGTCCTCCTAACAGCTGTTGCAATTGTGATGAATTATACGTCTGTTTAATTCTGTGTGTCATTCACTCCACTGTAAGTGCCATGAGGGCAGAAACCAGGTCTGTTTTGTTCCCAACTGAATCTCCAGTGCCTAACATACCCCTGGCACAGAGTAGACTCTCAAAAGCTAACAGTTGAATGAATGTAGAAACTGAGGCTCAGGGGCATCTGGCTGGCTCAGTCGGTAGAGCACATGACTCTTGATCTCAGGGTCGTAAGTTCAAGTGTTGGGTGTAGAGATTACTAAAAAAATGAAGAGAAAAAAAGAAAAAGAAACCGATGCTCACAGTAGCTAAGCAATTTGCCTAGGCTGGCTGGAATGCAAAATCCACAAAGGCAGGGACTGTGGTCTGTTCGCTGCTGTATCCACAGTGACTAAAACAATGCACATAGTAGGTGCTCACATAGTAGGTGCTCCCCAATAAATATCTGTTGCCCCCCAATAAATATCTATTTAATAAATATTAAATATGAATTGATAAAGGCACACACTTTGTAATTAGGATTATGAACCCACGCCTGTTGGTTTGCTGCCTCCTATTTTAACCACTACCCTGTACTGAGTGAACACTGTCTATAGTTCCCTTTGGACTGCCACTTCAGTTCTCAAAAATCATCTCCATCAACCTGAACCTTTTGTGTGTGTCGCTCAAGAGAAACAATCCAGCTTCAGCTAGAACTGAGATCAGGAAAGCCCAAATCCCAAAGCCAAGTGAAACAACATTTCTACCGTCCACAGCCTTTGACTATCCCTGAGGATGTTTCTGTCCAAGGAAGGGGACAACGAGTCGCTCTTCTAGCCCACTGAGCCCCAACGTCCTCCCCCTCCATCCTCACTGTCCCTCCCACACCCTGGATCCCAGACCACCTGCTGCCCCTCAATCTACTTTCCTGAGAGGGCTGCACAGACTCTACAGGGTCAGTGGAGAAAAGAGGAGACTCAGCTGAGAGAGGACAGAGTCCAGGTAGAGGCAATGGGTCCTTCGATATCAGGCTTGCCTGGGGTTGGGGAATACTGGCTGAGGGAGAGCAGGGAAGAGAATTCTCCAGCCACCTCCAAAGCCCACCCACCCCAGTTCTCTGCAGTGCCAGGGACATTCCTGTCACATCTGCCTGGAAGTTGACTGAGGGTGAAAGGGAGAATGACCTCGGGTCTCTTCCTCCTAGAGACAGCAAGTCAGGTCTATGTGACTCTGGAATAGAACACTTATCTCTGCCTTCCCCTTTCTTAGCTTTCCAGAAGCTCCTCAGCTCCTCCTTGGGCAAGGCATGGAGAGTGGGCCTGGGTCAAGCCCAAGAGGTACCCAGAAAAAGCAAGTCCCCCCAGGGGTGTCCTAGAGGATGAAGCCAGTGATCTAAGTGCCAAGCAGGACAGCAGCTGGCTGCACCAAGGAGAGAAGCCCAGGACTGAAGGTTCAGCTGGCACTAGTCATTCCCAGGGTCATGGAAGAGAAGCAGGGTTGGGGCTGGGCTCCCTGGCCCAGGCCTCAATTTGCCTGGTGTGGACCCCTGACGCTGACTCACCTCTGGGGCCCTGACACAGGCTGCAGCTGGCAGTGCCTGCCAGGCCACTGCTCACCAGGCACGTCCCACTGCATCAGAACCACCCTGCCCCTCCCACCTGCCCCTCCAGCCTTGTCTTAGGGGCACAGGGCACGGCTCTACTTTTGGCACTTCTGGTGGACACAGAGATGTTTCTAGCAGCCCAAAGTCAGCACTTGTACCTAAGCAAGGGGAGACGACTTAGAAAGATTACGGGCTATCCTTCTCCTCACGGTCACACCCTCTTGATGAAGTGCCCAGGTTACCAAGAGCTGGACGGCTCAGGTTGAGGATAATTATTACACACGGGGGACCCCCCTCAGGGCAGCCACAGCGGGAGAGGAGGAGGGGCACCCTCCAGCTCTCCAGGTCAGACCTTGGCCCACCTTCCCATCTCTCTGGGTACACGGAGCCTAGGAGCCTAAGGACTTCCTCATCCCCCTGCCCACCCCATTCCTATCTGGGTCCACCCACCACCCACCCCATCAGGACTCTGCCCTTGTCTCCCCACTGCAGCGCCCCCTCCTGGACCACCGCTTCTGTCCTTGCGCTCCTTTCTGCTGCCACAGGAGAGAGCAGCCAGAACACTTACTTCTCTACCTTACAGTGAAGAGGGGGAGGATGCTGCAGAGGGAGACACAGGGCTTCCGAGACCCTCCCACCCCCACGCCATGGGCTGGGGTGTCCGGGAGGCACTTGTGGAATGTGGGAATGAAAAGGGGGAAAAGAGAATGGGGGAGAGACTGAGATAATGGGGTAGAAGGATAAATCCTCTCTCTTTTTAGTTTAAAAAAAAAAAAAAAAAAAAAAAAGCCCCTGTGTCCTGAGAGAGGTGGGCCTGAACAGAGGCAGGGGAAGAGGCGACCCCAAATCGGGAAGGTAAATGAAGGAGTCCAGAATAGCCGGCTGGGGTTGTCTGCACTTTCTGGGTCTAGGAGCCCAGCCCTGGGGAGGAGGGCTGAAGCAGGGACGGGACGTCCTAGGTCGTGCTGAGTCATGAGATTTGGAGAGAGGCGAGGGGTGCTCCCATCCCCCTCTCGCGTCCCTGTCCCAGTTCCTCTCGACCCTCCCTTCCAGAAAGTCCCTGTAGTCTGTCCCCCCACCCGCTCCCCAGCCAGGGTCTCTGCCTCCAAAGCCCGCAGACCCTCCTTCCCCTTCCCACGACGGCGGAGCCGGGGGGGGGGGGGGTCCCCGAGGCGTGAGGCAGGGGCTAAAGAAGCTGGATTGGAGACGCCCCCGGCGGCCATGGCGGGGGGTAGATGGGGACGTTCAGAAGCGACGGGGTCGCAGAGCCCGAGGGCTCCGGGGACGTCGTCCGGCCGCAGCCCTCCGCACCTCATCCCCCCGAGCCCCAGGGAGGAAAGCTGCTCCCTCCTCCCGCCCCAAACCCGCAGAGCAGCCGGCTCCTCGCCCCTCGGGGCCAGCTTCCCAAAACGAACCTTCCACCTGGACGCGTCCAAACTCCCCCGGAAGGACGGTGCGGGCGCCCGGCCCCCTTTTGGCCCCGAACTTCCCGGACCCCACCCTCCCCCCACCCCCGGGAGCCAGGTCCCGCCCCGCGGCCCCTCGGCCCAGGAGCGGAAAACCCGCCCCAGGCAGAGAAACTTTGGAGGGGGAGTCGGTGCCCCCCACGGGCGCGGAGGGGTGGGGGGGGGGCACGGACTTACCGGGAGCGGCCAAGCAGGAGGGAACCCGGGTCTCCGAAGTGAGGGGGCGGAGGGCTGCGAGGGCGCGGCGCCGGCCACGGTGCAGCAGGGGCGTCCGTTCCCCCGGGGCCCGGAGTCCCCGCTCCGCGCCGGCCCCAACTCGGTCCGAAGTGCCTTTGCCGCAAGACTTGCTGAGCTTAGCAGTCTGCGCCGAGGCGGCGGCGGGAGGCCGCTGATGGCTGGGCGAGCGCGGCGAGCGCTGCAGTGAGGGGAGGAGACGCGGGCGCGCGGGGGGCGGGGCCGGCCGGGCCGGGGCGGGGCGGACCTGCGGGGACTGGTCCCCTCCGCGCCCCCGCCTCCCGCTCAAGGTCACGGCTGCTGCTCCCGGTCGGGGAGAGTCGGACCCAGTGCGGGACGTCATCGTCCCCACCCGAGATGGGCTGTCACCCCTGAGCCAGCTCCCTCTCCCAACCTCCGGAGCCCAACTGCGGCTCAAGGCTCCATTATTGGCCTCAGGAGCCCCCGTAGGCATTTGGGATCTCCGAGCCCCTCTCCCCACGCCGTCCTCCAAGTAAGGCCACCTGGAGGGCAGAGGCTTCTGAGCCTAAAGCGTTGATGAGGAAGAGGGGCATGTTTGGGAGAAGTTACAGGTGGAAAATAGAAGGGGGGGGGGTGGGAGGAAGCCTGGGGAGGCGGCAAGGAAAATGGGAGGAGGGGGGAGAGTCTGGCAGGAGGTGGAGAGGAAACTCCCATTTATTAAACGACACGGTTTTCCACATATGCTGGTTTCTTAATGCTTAAGACATCTCTTTAAGGTGGGTATCGTGAGCAGTTTGCAATGGAAACGGCCCCTGGATGGTACTTTGGCCGAGAAGCCGCAGCCACACAGTAGGTGGTGGCACTGAAGAGCCCGGGGAGAAGAGCCTCAAGTCCGCGGCGGAGCCCTTCCTCGCCTACCGCGGAGACGCCAGGGCTGCCCGGAGGCGGGGGGGGGGGGGGGGGGGTATGGCCTCAGAAATTGCTTACAGCACAATTTGAATTTCCATTCTGTGAAGTCAACTTTGTAATAGGACAGTAGCACCCTGCCTCTCTCCCTGGATGCCGGGAGAGGCTCCCCCTCAGGATCCAGCCTGACGGATCAACCCACATTTACCCAGTGAAAGACTAGGTGAGGGAGCGGAAGCCAAACGGAGGACTGCAAAGAGGAAATAGGATTTCAGGCTTGGAGGTGGAGAGAAGCAGCGGTGGAGGGCGCTTTTCCAGATCACTTTGCCGATAATACTAGGTAGATCGTTGGGGCGCCTGGGTGGCTCAGTCGGTTGAGCGTCGGACTTGGGCTCGGGTCATGACCTCCCGATTGGTGAGTTCGAGCCCCGCGTCGGGTTCTGTGCTGACAGCCTGGAGCCTGCTTCAGATTCTGTGTCCCCCTCGCTGTCTGCCCCACCCCTGCTTGTGCTCTGTGTCTCTCTCACTAGGTAGATCGTGGAGACCGCCACCAGCCACCTCCCCTCAAGGGGGCAGTGGCTGTCACCAAAGGGGAGGTCATCCCTGCTCAGTATCTGCAACAAGGGGCAGAGGAGGAAGTGGGGAGTTGAGTCTGAATCTATGCGGGACTAAACCAGACTAGTAACAATCATCCAGCTGCCACCGGACACTTTCAGAGAGGATTCAGAGAGGATGCTCGGTCCCACCTTAGCCACGTGTATCCCAGGACTTGTTGCTTCATAAGTCAGAGGGGCTCAGTTTGCTCCTTATGACAATGAATCAGGACATTCATGCAGAGGGAGGCCAGAGAGAGAGCTCCTCACACAGAACCCAGCCAAGCTACCTGGTGCCACTGCCCACCAGTCTCGGGCTTGAGATCAATCTGCTGCCTCCAAGTTCCCCTAAGCACACCTGGGAGCCTGAGGGCAGACGAAGCCAGCCTGCCTTTCCAGACTACTTAGAGAGTCAACGCTGCAATCAATTTGGTTAAATGAAAAATGTGGTGTCCCTGGCTATGGCCTTAATGTTCTTTTAATTCATCAGGGCCAGCAGTGTCTGGGTTATAAACCCAATCAGGAGCTCAGCATCCCTCCTGCTTATTCCCCCAGGCTTCAGCTGGAAACCGAAAGAATGAGAAAGACACACACACACCCGGCCAATTATCAAAACTTTGCTTTTCAACCGTTGGTCCTTGTAAAAAGATGAGCCCTTGGTCGTCTTAGACCACCATCACTGACTTGCCTGCTCTCCCGTAGGGACCATCAAGGTAACTGATCCCTCTGCCTCCATGCCGCATCACTTCGCACCCATGAAGGTGGCAGAGGGCTGCCTAACTAATTCCAAGAGTTCTCCAGGGAGAAAGAGTCTGTAACTCCCTGGCTACATGATTTCACCACCTTCCAATGCACAGCGCTGCCTGGACGTTTCCTTCTTCTAGTTTTCCACAGGTAGGAGACAGAACAGAACAGGGAAGAGCAGCACCACGCCATCCCACCTCTCCCCGGGGACCAGAGATGCGGAGTCCCAGCATCCTACCCAACAGGTGGCTTATCTTCTGCTTAAATAATCCCATTCTGGGTCTCCCTATCTCACGGGTCTGCGAGCCCTTACACTTTCTAACTCTTGGATTGTATTCCCCTCGGTTCTGGTGAAGTCTTTGTCTGCACAAAGCTTTTCAACGCTCTGCTTGGCATCAGAGCAAATAGAAAAGAGCCGGAGACAGGCCAGCCAACCTTACCCGCAGGCCTTGGCCAGCTCCCGTTTCCTGCTTTCTGTTCACACACGTGGAACACAAACACTCACCCCTGAAGCTATAGTTCCCATCCCCCTTTCCCTGCACACATCCATATCCCCCTTCAGGAGTGGTTTCTATTGTTCCTGACAACTAAGCAAACAAGGATTAAACTCTCCACTGAAGTACACCTGCTCTACTGACTGGCATTGAGCAAACACTTGTAAAAACGTCCGTATATGCAGTGCCTGACACCGAAGGTCTCAGCTTTCGTCTTCTATTCTGATTTTAAGACTCAAAAGTCAGGGCGCCTGGGTGGCTCAGTCAGTCGGGCGTCCAACTTCAGCTCAGGTCACTATCTCGTGGTCCGTGAGTTCGAACCCTGCGTCGGGCTCTGGGCTGATGGCTCAGAGCCTGGAGTCTGCTTCTTGTTCTGTGTCTCCCTCTCTCTCTGCCCCCCTCCCCGTTCATGCTCTGTCTCTCTCTGTCTCAAAAATAAATAAACGTTAAAAAAAATTTTTTTAATTAAAAAAAAAAGACTTACGAGTCCACAGAAAATGTTAGTCATGACATGTTTCCCGTGTCAGGCAAAAATTTTCTCTTCTGACATTTTTCTGTGAGTTGTAAAAGTCATTTTGGGAAGAAGCATATGTAGCTAGCTGTTGACTAAGAAACAAAGGATATCAAAGAACGTATAAGCGATCTGAGTGCATTTGAGGGGCTAGGAATGAATTGAGATTGAGATGAATTGAGATTGGATATACCAATCTCAAATGTATTTTAAATTTTACTTAATATATTTCATACTAAAATCCACTTGACTTTTATGTATCACATGGAAATGTTAATACAGAAGACACTAACTCTAATTAGATGGAGCAAAAAAATAAAATGAAACATGAATAAAGTTAAAAATCATACAATCCAGGGCAGTGATGGCCACCAACATGATTCTATCCCAGCAAAAATGCCCTCCACCAACAAACAGTCTATGTGTAAGATCACTCTGGAGCTGCAGGTGAAACCAGAATACTTGAGTGTTTCTATTTATCCCAGCTTGGTGTGTAGGGCTGCCCTGGAAAATTTCCCTGAGGCGTAACTCAGCCAGATTTTGGGAATTAGTGACTGTGTGTGTGTGTGTGTGTGTGTGTGTGTGTGTGTCTAATAATATTCAGCCTGGAGTTCTGTGATTTTTAAAATGTAATAATAGTAAAAATTTGTATTTGGAAAGAAAAAAATCATACAATCCACATAATATCTTAGGTTTAAATTTAAAAAAACTGAAGGGAAGCAAAAATAATATAAAAACAGGGAGGGGGACAAAACAGAGACTCTGGAGGGGTTGTGGGATGGGGGATGGGCTAAATGGGGAAGGGGCATTAAGGAATCTACTCCTGAAATCATTGTTGCACTATACGCTAATTTGGATGTAAATTTTAAAAATTAAAAAAAAAAAAAACTGGTCTCCAAACAGCCAGTGAAGGCCAGCTCCTCCAGGAAGCTGATTAAGTGGACTATAATTATTTATTCCCCATGCAATGAACAAAACAATACAAAAATTAAAACAAAATGGAGTCAAATAAAACTCTTGAATATAATAGAATGAGGAGGAGGAGGGCAGCGAAGGACTTCCTATCTATAATTTTACACTCCTGGAGGGGAGGCATTTTAAAGTTTCCAGGACCATGTCTGGCATATAAAAGAAATCCACAAATTCACAAATAATAATCTCAGAATTTTATCAGATCCTAGGAACTAATGAATACTACGGGGACTTCATTTTTTACATTCTTCTATCTCCTAATTTGTCTGAAAATGATTTTTTCCTTCTCAAATACAAAGGGAATAACTTAAGTTTATTTATTTTGAGAGAGAGAGAAAAAGCATGGGTGGGGGAGGGGCAGAGAGAGAGGGAGGAGAGAGCGAGAATCCCAAGCAGGCCCTGCACCAGCAACGCAGAGGCCAATGCAGGGCTCGAGCTCACGAACCGTGAGATCATGACCTAAGTCCAAGTCAGACACTTAACCAACTGAGCCACCCAGGCGCCCCAAAGGGGATAATGATTTTAAACAACAGAGCAGACTATTCCTCCTTCCTCAGTGAAGCATGGGTCACACACAGCCTTATGTTCCAGGTAAGTTAGTTACTCTGAGTGTTATTTTTCACTCCTCTAGCAGAGGAGATGGTTCTTCTGGATTATTCTGCCCAATGTCAAAACTGCCCCCTTCCCCAACTACTTCCCCTTACACTCTTAAGTGAATCCCCAAATAAGCGGGAGATGGTATATGCAGAGAGGGGGTTGCTTTCTGGAATGTGAAGAACCAGGGGCTCAGAACTAGAAATCACACAAGGGTCGGATGTCTTTTCTTTCCAGAGGGTGAACACGGGCTTTAAAGCTACCCATTGCGCCACCTGGGTGGCTCAGTCACTTAAGCGACTTGGGCTCAGATCATGATCTCAAAGTTCGTTGAGTTTGAGCCCCATGTCGGGCTCTCTGCTGTCAGCGCAGAGCCTGCTTGGGATCCTCTCCCTCTCTTTGCCCCTCCTCCATTTGCACACTCGCTCTCTCACTCTCAAAAACAAACATTAAAAAAAAAAAAATAAAGCTCTCCATCATTGGGACACCCGTCTGGTTCAGTAGGTAGAGCATGTGACTCTTCAACTTGGGGCTGAGTTTGAGCCCCATGTTGGGGGTAGAGTTTACTTTGAAGAAAAAAACAATTTAAAAATAAAGCTACCCATCATCGAAGGGATGAAAACAAGTCAGTTAAAACACTTTCTGATTAATTAATCCTGGCCCTGTAATATCCCCGTGTCCATTAAAACCCTCCATAAATTGAGGTCGTATCACAGACCTGCCCCCTGGGACGTGCCCTAGCTGTGGGAGGTAAGTGCTGGAAGCCAGAGCAGAGGACATCTAGGGAAGAAGGTCTAGGATTGATATACTCTTTGTCTGGGTGTCCCAGGGCCATCCGCCACCCTTCTCTTGGTCTTAGGTGCAAATCTGGAGCAAAATCTCTTGAACTACAGAATCATTCACGTGCTCATCCTCTATACGGTCAATAAAATTTTACCACCACCAAGGTTACTGTCTGCCAGGACCCTGCTAGGGCCGGGCAACATAGAGGTAAGTATCAAGGGAGTTCAGAGCCTAGTTCAGGAAGACAGATATGGAAATACCCAGCCACGAGGCAGGGCATGAGACGTGTGCCCCAACAAAAAAGTGAAAGGTACATGGGGACCTGAAAGAGCCACTGACTCAACCTGGTAGGAGGGCAAGAAATAATGGCAGGTTTCCCTGATAGAATAACCTTCAGCTGCCTTCAGAGAAAGGACTAGTTGTTCCGGGAGGCGATTTAGAGAAAGGTACTCCAGGCAGAGACAATAGTAGCAGGTTAAAGAAGATACTGCACCCACTGAAGATCTTGAAAGTTGGAGTCAGAGGGTTTTGTGACCTTGGGCAGGCTTCTTAACCTCTCGAAAGCCTCAATTTCTTTAGCCATTGGAGAATTTACCACCTACCTTAAGGCATTGTTGTAAAAATTAAATAATGTAAGGGGTGCCTGGGTGGCTCAGTCGGTTAAGCGTCCGACTTCAGCTCAGGTCATGATCTTGCAGTTCATGAGTTCGAACCCTGCATTGGGCTCTGTGCTGACAGCTCAGATTCTGGAGCCTGCTTCGAATTCTGTGTCTCCCTCTCTCTCTGCCCCTCTCCTGCTTGTGCTCTCTCTCTCTCTCTCTCTCTCTCTCTCCTTCAAAAATAAACATCAAAAAAATGTTAATTAATGTAATGTTTGCAACACCAAGCAAGCCCTTGATAAAAAGGTAGCTACTATTATTATGCTTAGGGAAACGAAAATAGTTCCACAGGAGCTACAGAGTAGGGTGGGTTTGGGGAGTAGTAAAAGATCAGAGGGGCAAAAGTAACATCATGTTGGGACCGGCTGCCCAGGATGTCTGGATTTTCTTCAGAAGGAATGGACACCATGGAAGGAACACAAGAAGTGGATCAGTTTTATGTTTTAGAAAAACCACTCACACAGGGAGTTGGGTTAGAGGACCTGTAAGGTGCCTTCCCCTGCTGGCTCCTCAAAGAGGCTGTATGCGTAGTGCTTAGGATTTTGGCTTCTGGAGCAGCCCAGCCTGGGTTCCAATCTCAACTCACCATGACCTCACAAGCCCTCAGGCAAGTTAGGTCACTTCAGAGAAATGTGGCAAGGATTAATGGAGGTGATACTGTTCCTGGCACAGTGCCTGACACCTAGTAAGTACTCAGCAGTAATTATGGTTTCTGGCTCTAGGAGGCAGCAAGAGAATTCTCACTTGCCCCAGAACACTTGAGTAACTTTCCCAAGGAAACTCACGAAGCCTAGAAGTCAGGGGCTAACTGCCAGCCTGCTCATGCTTAGCCTATGGCCTGGGAAGGTTCAAAAAGGACTGAACACCCTGAGCCAGATCCTGGCCCCCTAGGGCACTGTATTATGTATCAGCTTCTGCCTGGACAGAAGACAGCTCTGTGTGCGTGCAGCTGAGCCCCACAAGTGACACAGGCCTGTTGGGTCTTTTGTCTGGGTTACGAGGCACTGACCAGGAGCTTCAGGCACCACAAGAACAGCTTAACCTGGGCCAGGCCCACCTGATGCTGTGGTTTCCTCTTCCCAGTCAGGCCAGTCACCCAGAGACTTTCCATACTTTTGCCTATGCAAGTTTCATCACTAAAGGTCTTGGTTTTCTAAATTTTTTTTTTAAGGTTTATTCATTTCTCAGAGACAGAAACACAGAGCGTGAGTGGGGGGAGGCAAGAGAGAGAGAGAGGGAGACATAGAATCTGAAACAGGATCCAGGCTCTGAGCTGCCTGCACAGAGCCCGATGCGGGGCTCGAACTCCTGGACCGTGAGATCATGACCTGAGCCAAAGACAGCCGCTTAACCGACTGAGCCACCCAGGTGCCCCTAAAGGTCTTGGTTTTCTTGTGCTGACTTGGTTCTTGTTGCCAGGAACACAGCAAGTCTGCCTGGCCTCAGTCCCATTTTGCTAATGGTGGGTGAAGGTGTGCGTGTGGGGTGGGGAGCTGAGTGGAATTGCCATCACCCCCAGGAAACTCCTGAGGGCAGGGTCCCTGCACACAGGCCTGTGTGTCCACGCCCTGAGGTGGCAGATACCGGGATGTTAATGAGGCAGCTGAATACCCAAACCAGCTTAGGAAAGAGAAGAATGTTCACTCCTCTAAAAATAAGGTTTCTATAAGCCTCACTAGCCTCACCCTACTGATGGTGGGAAGGAGAAAACCCACAGCTTTTAAGGGCATCAGAATTTTTTTTTAATGTTTTATTTTTGAGAGATAGAGAGAGAGAGAGAGCAGGGGAGGGGTGGAGAGATAGGGAGACAGAGAATCCCAAGCAGGCTCTGCGCTGGCAGCACAGAGCCCGACAATGGGGCTCAAACCCACAACCTGTGAGATCACGACCTGAGCCGAAATCAAGAGTTGGATGCTCAACCGACTGAGCCAACCAGGTGCCCCGGGCATCGGAAGCTTTGTTGGTGTGTTTTTAGGAATGGCTTATTGCTTTGGAGAGCCACACATCCCAAAGGCTAGACTCAAGGGTACTCAGAGGCCTTCCATCTTTTTATGGGTCCAGATCCTGGAAACAGACTGTCTGGGTTTGAATCCTGGTTCCTCTGTGTACCAGCTTGATGGCCTTCAGTCTTAACCACTCTAAATTCCAGTTTCTCATCTGTAAAATGGGTATGATAGTACCAACCTCACTGGGTGTTATAAAGATTAAATGGGTGAATACATGCAAAGCATGTATGTGCCTGGCACATAATGAGGGTTGTGATGGTTTTTATTTCTTTTCATTATACATGGCATTTCTTTGCCTGAAATGCCTTCTTCCTCAGCCTGGCCTAGTCATACATCTTGTTCTGGCACCCTGTGGGTCCCTTGCAGATGCTAAGCAGACACATGGGACCATTTCCCTGATTCTTCTCCATTCATGCAAGCTGAGAGTTGTATCCAAGGGTCCCACTCTGAGGCAAGTCCTGTTCCTACTTAGACACTGGAACGATTTGCTGTCCACGTCTGTCTGACTCACCTTAGGTGGTACTTTACGTAGCTGCTGTCAAACCAAATTCAAGGAGTGGGGGAGGGGGGATCACTGTCCTTGGGGATCTTGTAAACCAGTCTTAATTTTAAATGCGCCAGGCCTTCATCCTCAGCAAGGCCACGTGGCCAGTTTGGCAGTGACGTAGTTCAAGCGCCAATCAAATGTTCACCTTTCTGAAGCCTTGCTCTTCTCTGGCTCTATCACAATGGTGCATGCCCACTAGAGAAAATAGCTCCCTTCTACACACAGATCCTTCCTACACTAAACTTGGAGCTCCTTGGGTGCAGTGTCCATGTTCTATGCCTCCTCAGTCTGTAAAACCTAGTGCAGGGCTGAAAATATAGGAGGCACTTGATATGCTGGGCACATAACTGGGATCACCAACAGTTTAGAAATTTGCTCTGCCTCAGGTGGAATGAGGTCCCGAAGCCTGAGCTTCACTCTTTTATTTACTTCCGAGAGAGAGAGAGACAGAGAAAGAGCAGGGGAGGGGCGGAGAGAGGGAGAGAATCCCAAGCAGGCTCCGCACTGTCAGAATGGAGACTGATGTGGGGCTCGAACTCACAAAACCGTCAGATCATGACCTGAGTCGAGACCAATAGTCAGACACTTAACCCACTGAGCCACCCAGGTACCCCCTGGGCTTCAATCTTAAATCTACAACTCAGTCTCTTCCTAAACAGCAAGTTAGATAAAGAACTGACCTTTGTAAGGGGGGTTAACACTGCATTAGTCTGCATCTGAGGAGGGCAGGTTATAACGAAGCAAAGGAATGGAAAATGATCTCAGAGGTCTAAGCCTATCACTGCCTCCTATGTGAGCACCGTCCCAGCTCTGGGAACCAGGGAGGAAAGGAGCCCAAACCTGGTCCTCTGCTGCCCTCTTGTGTTGCTTATTAAGAAGTTCCTGCAGGCTTGTCCTGCAGGGCCTGGAAAACACCCACTACTATCCTGTATCTCATGCCACCCCACCCCATGGCTGCAGTGTATTTGAGGATTAAAACTAAAAGCAAGAAAGAGAACTGTGCCTGCCATTACTTCAGACTAGGAAACAGACCACTGTCTTCCTAGGCAAAAAAGCCATAGCCTCGAAAATAGCTTTCCCCTTTAGGAACCCTGAATGTCCCTCCTTCAAAGAGATCCTCAAAGGATCTCTCGTGGAGCAAGAGAAACACTGACGTGCTTCCTATTTCAAATTCTAAAGCTAGCAATTAAGGGCATGATTTTGCATCAAAATTCTAGCCACCCACCCACGTTCAGGGCAATATCACCTCATTTGTGTTAGCAGGGTTAAATAATCTGTGTAAAAGCCCTGTGAGTAATATCTGGCAGTTAGTGCTATATAAGCATTTAAAAAAGAACTCAACAATGTGGCAGAGGTCACAGCACAGTGGAAAAACATGACCCATGTATTACTAACCGGACATGGATTTGAGGCCTGGATCAACAACTGGCTACAAGCCTCATACAAATTCTATCCGTATCTCAGTTCAAGTCCTGGACCCCTAATACCAGCCTCCTCAGTACTGTCTATAACCATCTAGCAAAGAAAATGATCAGTTCCCACATCTGCTTCCCTGAAGACCCAGCCCCTGTGGATTCAGAGGAAGCTGAGTATACATGTTGGTTTTGTTATGGTCCCTTCTCCAGTGATGGCGGCTCTGGGGGGAAAGAAACTAACAGGTTTCCAGTCAACTCACCTCAGTCCTCTGATTGGGGCTGGCCTTTCCCTGTGGTTGTCCCTTACATTGTAATCGCTGCACCAAGGGCCTTTGTTCCTAACTCTGCCTTTCCCTTTTTCCTTCGGGCTTATAAACCTATTCAAAAAACAGGGAAGGTGGTGTGCAAGAAAGGACCGGGGCCTTATATTAAAGATTGCCTAAACTCACTTGTTGCCCTCCTGGCCAATCTAAACAGGACAAACCCACATCCAGGCAGGAAGATCCGTGGCATTTATGGAAACCCGAGTAGTGCTCTCTGGTGGTCATGCCTGGAGTGGCAGCCAAAGTTGCCTTCAGTAGTGGTTGGGGCAACGTGTGTCAGAGGTTAAGACTGTGGAGTCTGAGAGCTTTCAAATCCCGGCCCCCCGTCTTATTCCTTCTTCAAACCCCCTTCTCCTTTGCTTTCTGGATACCACTTCCCTTGGATTCAGCTAAGTAGCCCCACTCTAAGCTGTCCTCTCTTGTTCCTTGAAGCTCAGTGGGGTGGCAGTGGAATGGAGCAGCAATGAAGAGAACACTGAAACAGGCTGGGCACTCCCATCCACCATGATCTCTGCCAGATCATCTTCCAAGGCATGTATACAAGAGAAAGGCCTGTGCCCGGGATCTGCCTCCCCCCCGTGAAACCGCCCAAGGATACACAGAGCTATCTGGTAGGGCCAGCACTGTTACAGAACACATGTTACTGATCACTCAGTGTCTGTAGGGAAAAGGAAACGTTGGGGCATTTCTGCCTATTCGGGGGTGGCCATTTCAAGGCCAACAATGGCTGCTGGATTTCAAGTCATATCTAGAAAATAAAAGTCTCTCACAATCAGGGCTACAAATGACCCACTGGGGACTACAACCCTAGGTCACATTTGCACACTCCTCTACTGTGTGGGAACTAGAGAAAGGTGGGGGCCAGGACAGGGGGTGAAGCAGGGTCACCAACCCCAAGAGCCAATATGCTGAGTCCTTTGAGACCCCAAAAGCCTTAGACTAAGAACCAACAAACCACACTGATGGATTGGTTCTTCCTTAGAATATGGAGGCCAGAATAGTCTCATTACATTCCAAAGTCCACTCCTCCTAGGACTGACCATCTCTTTAGTTTTCACACCTGTGAAATGCGGATACTTGCTGCCTACGTCACCCTGAGGAAGAGTGACCATGACAGATAATCAGTCACTTAGCATTAAGGAACAAAATTCTGACTCTTGGTTACCAGTTCAGGTTTTGATCTCAGGGTCATGAGTTCAAGTCCTGTGTGGGGCTCCCTGCCCAGCAGACTCCACTTTTAGAAAGTCTTGCAAGAGCTGGACCAAAGGACTTCATAGTAGACAATCCTAGACCAACTCTAGCTTTCATTAAACTTGATATTCATTCTGTAAAAGGCACTGATGGTCTTAGCCTGCGGAGTCCTGGGAATCTGCTCTCTTCTCATAACCTGTAGAGCAGTATTTGTTCCTAATTATATACTTGCTAATTTGTTAGAGTAATTATGTTTTAATTATTACATAAACCTATGAATTGTGCAAAAATAATCTGTATAAAAACTAGATTGGGGAGGTGCCTGGATGGCTCAGTTAAGCGTCTGGCTCTTGGTTTTAGCTCAGGTTACGATCTCATGGTTCGTGGGTTCGAGCCCCACATTGGGCTCTGTGCTGATACCACAGAGTGTGCTTGGGATTCTGTCTCCCTCTCTCTCTCTCTGCCCCTCCCACGCTTGCTATCTAGCTTTCCAAAAAATAAACTTAAAAATTAAGTTAAAAAAACAAAAACAAAAACAAAACTAGACTGGGGGAGGTTGGCTGTCTCAGTCAGTAGAGTTCATGACTTGATCTCGGGGTTGTGAGTTTGAGCCCCATGTTGGCTGTAGATTACTTAAAAAAAAAAAAAAAAAAGAAAAGCTGTTGAGTTGCTTGCAAAACTTGCTATTAAACTAGGTATACTTGAAACTATAAATACAGACTGGAGGAAAAAAATACAGACTGGAGAAGAGTAAATTATCTAGAATTCTCGAGTCCCAATTCCTTCACAATGTCTAAATTCTTTATGCATTTAGGAAGAAGTCCAAGCTGGGGCACCTGGCTGGCTCACTCAGTAGAGTATGCCACTCTTGATCTTACTAGGGCTGTGAGTTTGAGCCCCATGTTGAGGGGTAGTTTACTTAAAAAAAAAAAAAAATTCCAAGCTAAAAATCGTAGGTAATGCATCATGACTATTAGTGAATGAAGGTCCTTGCCTAATTGTCCTCAATTTTAGTTTATTAACTGAACGTACGACAGGCTAACTTAAAGGTACAACTTTTCATACTTAACTTTTTGATTGTCAAACTACTTGTCCCAATCATATATAAAAGGGGCTTTCTTTTAAGTTCCTGCTAGAATTTTGGTCCTCGAGAAAACACTGGCATGGGCCAACACAAGGAGTCAGTGCTTAAAGATGCACTCCTCTCGAACTTCTTGTTGGGTAAGTTTTCCAGGAGCTAGGGGTGTAGGTGTATGTGGGGTGTAAGGTGGGGGTGCGCGCACGCGTGTGTGTTGTTTTTGTTTTTGTGGGAGAGGGTGTCTGTGGGCATTTATTTTAGAGTAAATAACTTGTTTCCTTAGAAAGGCAACTTTTTAATTTCTCTATTTTTCCATCCCAGGGGAAACAGAAAGAATAGTCCTTTGGCCTCCACTCACCTGGAACAGATCAAATGACATCACAATTCCATCCCTCCATCGCAATGCAGCAGGTTATCCTGAAAATAAAAGACATCCAAACTCACCAAGTCCCAGCCCTTCATCCTGTACAATTAACCCAGAGCCAAAACAGGGAGCTGGATGATCACTGGCTGGCTTTAAACATTCCATTAACACTGATAAAAATGTAAAGATGTGTTCCTATGTAAGCAATCGTGAAACATGAAAACTTGTTTACATAAATTCGGAAGACGTGAAATATACACTTTACAAATTCTTTATGCTCTCAAAATGGATTTACAACAGTATTACTTTACACAAGATCCTACTTTATACAATGTTTTGTTTAGGCAGCTTGTCATTTAACATTTCTATTACAAGTTATACGTGGAACCTCTGAGAGAGAGATGGGAGGCTTGAGGAACCACATGCAAGGGACTGATGACAGGGGCAGAAGGTGTGAGGCCATCACTCTGGTGCTCAACTAGAAGCTGAGAAAGGACTCCAACTCGAATATGGAACTGATAAATAAAGGCACTGGCATCTTCACTGTTTTTCTCAGCTCTTCTTCCCAACAGGCAAAGTTTCATCAGAAGGAGGTGTGTTTTCTGCACCATTACGGCAAAGACCTTTTAATTCAGGCTGATGCCTAGCATAGACTAGCACAGTCAGTTGCTGACTGGCAATGGGTAATGATTCTTAAAATACTTGTTCAATTCTATCTCCTGTTACAGGTATGTAGCATCTCTAATCCCTTCCGGTCTGTGTTATATGGCAGGAAACCTAGGCAAGATTGAGCCCAGAACACCCATGGGCACTAAATACCAATCAATGCCTGATCCAAGCCAGAAGTGGGTCTTAATGGAATGCCAAATACCCACCAATACTATATATGAAATTAAGAAGAAAAAAAAAAAAAAAAAGAGGCAGACACCCATTTCCAAAGGGCCTTCAGAGTTCAATGGAAAGTACAAGGCAAAACCAAGTTTTACCCTCTTCCAGGTAGGCATCCACTCTGTCCTCAGACTTATCCTGCACTAATACCCAAAGGGTAATGTTGCTCTTTATGGTGGGCAGAATAGCAAATTAAGTGAATCTCAGATACTTCTGCCAAAACATAAGACCTAAAATCTCATGATCTTTACACTTTTTTTTTTTTTAAGCTCCATATGGCAGAATGAAGCAGGAAAACTCAGGCTTTTACCAACCTCCACCACCACAGCCAGCATCTCTGGCTTTAGGCTAACCCTGAGATAGAACAAGGACTCCCACCTCCCAGGACACTGAAATGAAGTTCTAAAGAAGTCCATCTCCTTTATGGCTAGTCCTCAAATCACACAATCTTTCTCCAGGCTAGACAGAGCCTACATACAAGCAAGCCCTTTCTTTATTCCATATAAGAAATCCCCTAGAAGCTGATTTGGAAGGAAAAATAGAAATACAACACACAGTCACCGGGATAAGGCAGGGCACCCATCCACTGTTCAGTGCCGAGTTCACTAGACTCCTTTACCCTCTTGGCTAGGGCTCCATCTAACAGCCCTTCCTCCTCACACCTCATGCAGCGGCAGGACTATGGAGGTGAAACAGCAGTTTCTCTGTGTGTCTTATCTTCTTTCTCTAGGTGCAGATGTTTCTCTAGGATGCAGGCCGGCTTCACAGCTCATACACAGTAAACATGGCTTTTCGGTAACATCACTTTGTAGTTGTTCTGAGTACTTAACAGAAGGTATCAATTAGAAAGTAAATGTACCTCTGTTCATTTACCACGTTAGCACACAAGGTAGGAGGAATATTAAAAGAGACTTGGAAGACACCACCCAGGCGTTGTCATTTACCAGCAGTAGAATTTGGGGCAAATGACACTCTAACTTCAGTATCATCATCCTTTATAAAAAGATCAGTGGTTCACGCATGGGGGAAGGGGGGACGGCACGGATGTTAAATACACACATTCTTGCCTTCTCCCCCTAACTCAGAGAGACAGAGAATCTACCTCACTAAGAATGCCATTGTCAGGGATTGTGTACAACCCAAAGGTGAGGAAGAAAAACTAGCAGGGGCATGGGAGATGCACACCCAGATGGGCAAAAGCTCTCTAAAGGCAGAGGCTTCATTTTAGCCGCAGTGTCCCCTTTTAGCTTATATTCTCAATGGAACTGGGACAGTTGGCATCCTGTCCCAATGTCAAGGGGTTCTAAGAATTTGGATACTTAAAAAAGGCCAAACCACTATTATTCCAGATTGTACTCTGGAGATTTCTTCTTCTCTGTTGGCCCCAGAATCCCCATCAGACAAGGAGAAACATCACAACAACTGTGGGAAAACTGCAGACAATTACAAGTCATTCTTACAAGAGATTTAATTATTTGAATTGCATAAAAGGGGGTAGTACATTTAAATCTCTGCTACATCACAGACTGCTGTTTTGTTGTTTTATTAAAGACCCACTAGTTCTACCCATCTCCAGGTTTATGGCTATAGAATGTGGGGGAAAATATTACTAACAGAAAGAGAAAAACCAAGCAAGAGTCTGCTCTGTTCACCAGAATGGCTTCTCCACCGCAGAACAGAGCCCTTTAAAAAAAGAAAAGGAAGGGAAAGGCTATGGACTATTGACAACCAGTAACAACAGCTAGAGTTGGAAAGAGACAGGGAAGGAAGTCAGGGACGCAGAGCCTGGGTGTCACAAGCTGTTGCTGTCCCTCAACCCATATTTTTGCAGCCTTCCGTGAAGATCATCTTCCTCAGATGCTCTTCTGACATCTTAACCCAAACCCAGTTTCCCTGTCAATTCAAATATAACAAAGACTTCATTTCCACAAGGAAGACCGATTTGAGGATTGGAATGATTTGCCACCATTCTGAAAAGCTTATTTAAAAACAGCATGGCTTTAAAGACAAGTTCTATTCCATGGAGACTGGGTGGGGTTCTTTATTAGTGGAGACTGGAGGCACATGGCCCGGCAAACAGAGCAGGATACAAAAGAATCGTCCACTGCTACTGGGGCCTAGTTGGGCAGAGGCAAAAGCAAGCAACCCCCCTCTAGTTCTTCAAAGCCCACAAGGTAGAGGGGCGGGAGAAGCTGCAGTCTAATGGCTCTAAATAACCAGCATTTAGTGTTAAATTAGGACCAAGGATTTATTCCACAATATAAACTGCAACATTTGATACAAGCTACCAAAAAAATAAGGAGAGGAACGAAGGGGCAGGGAGAAAGCCAAAATACAGCTGTGGCAATGACTTACAGAGCAGTCTCTTTTCTACATCACTAGTTCATCAGTGACACTAGAAACTAGACATTCGTGTTCTGTACATCAACCAAATGCTAAAGCACCAACACACTGTTTGGAAGTTTGTTTTGTTTTGTTTTAATTCCAGCCACTGAAACCAACATAGAAGTTATTGCTTAGATAAATAAACCTAGTCTACCAGGAAAAAGAAAAGTGGATAAAGAAACAAACAAAAAACCCCAAAAGTGAAAAACTTAAGTTCCCCAATATGGTAACAGAGTAAACAAGAGAGAAATTCCTCAAATGAGGATTTACTGGAATTTCTGGTGCCCTTCTGGGCACTGAAACTGAGTTGGACTCTTAAGCCGGTAAATCCCAGACAGAGGTAAGATTTTAATGCTGTACATGAAAAGGTGCAAGCTCTAATGCCTTCCAAATTGGTGGAAACCCCTGCAAAAAAACAGTCAGCATTTCAAACCTCAACAACCACAAACAGCTCTTAAGGAAAAAAATACAAAAAGTGTCAAAAATTTTTTTAGTTGTTTTTTTCTTTTTTTCAAAGAGTTCTGGAAAAATGATCCCGTAAGGAATAGAAATAGCACCGTTTACAGGCTGGTTTGAATACCAGTCCTGTAGCTTTGCTGAGAAATTGAAGAAATCTTCTTGGTTGGAGTCCTGAATTACGTTAAGTGGTTGGGGGCGGGGGGGGGTGTTTTGTGTGTGTGTGTGTGTCTGTGTGTGTGTGTGCGTGTGTGCGTGTGTGTGTGTGTGTGTGTGTTTTATTTTCGGCTTGGTGCGTCCTTCACAGTACAGCGCACACAGATGTAGTCTTCTTTCTCTGCCATCTCTGGAGAAACACCAACACAGACCTGATGAAACCACTGATTGCAGCTGCCATCACACTGGACCCAGTCCACCTGGTTACAAAGAGCAGGGAGATGGGGTTTTCAGAGGAAAAAATGTGATTCAAAATTGGGCAGGCCAGCCTCAAGATATTCAGGCCGTTTGCCACTAACGGCCACCGTCCCACCACTGGGACCTCTGGCACAACAGCTACGCCACATGAGTGCAGCTGGCCCACCAGCCAAAGCAACCAAGTCAAAGCCATTCTTCAAGTCGTGACTGCTTTGGGGTTAAGACAGCGCCGCCCTGTGATAAGTAAGCAAAAGGGCATTACATCAGCATCCCTCCCACCTTCTTAGCGCCGGGACGGTGAAAGCTGGAATAGCAGGAAGAGGAAAAAGGGAAGAATAAGAGTTTCTTCAAGAAAAGGGAGAAGACCCAGGAACGATGGTAAGAGCAGAGATATCAGTGGGGGAGGGCTGAGCAATCCATTCAGATCAGCTCAAAGCAGATAAGCAGAAGAGAAAGACCCAGCGAGATGAGGTGTAGCTTACAGGGTTTCTGAGTTAAGGGAAAGCACGTCCTCTATGGCCCAAACCTCACTGACCTCATCTCCTTCTGGCTGCAGGCAGCTCACAGCTGGGCAGATGGCATCTTCATCCTCAGAGTCCTCCTGTTCAGAATAGGATGTGTCTGAGGGCAGGGAATGAGTTTCGGCAGAACGGACTAATTCATAGCTACGCTCCCTCTCTAACTTGAAATTGTTCATGTCCTTGGAGTGGCTCAGTTTGATTTTCTTCTTTTTGGGGGTCCGCATGTTTTTAACTCGATCCCACCGATCACTGGAGAGGCCTTCTCTTTCCAGGCGTCTCTTCAGTTTTCTCTCAAGACTGTTGATTCCATCTCGTTTCCCACGGCAGCAGTCATTCTGGGTGGAGGACGGACAAATTCAATTTCAGCCTACAGTCTGCCCATTACTCAAACTAGTGAAATTAAGTGTCAGCTGTATGAGACACCAGGTGATCTCCAATCGACATTAAAAAAAATACTGCATCCTGGGTCACCTGGCTGGCTCAGTCTGAAGAGCATGTGACTCTTGATCTCAGGGTTGTGAGTTCAAGGCCCACACTGGGTGTGGAGAGGACTTAAATAAATTAAAAATGCTAAAAAAACAAACAAACAACAACAACAAAAAACTGCAGGGCACCTGTGTGGCTCGGTCAGTTGAGCATCTGACCTCAGCTCAGATCGTGATCTTGCAGTTCATGGGTTCAAGCCCCGCATCAGGCTCGCTGCTATCAGTGCAGAGCCCACTTCAGATCCTCTGTTCCCCTCTCTCTGCCCCTCCCCCACCTGTGCTCTCTCAAAAATAAACATTAAAAAAAATACTGCATCCTAACAAACTGCCACCACCTCCCCTCACGTCCTGTAGGACAACCTGTTTGAGTTAACTGACTTAACCGTTAGTGCTATCAAAAACAGTGGAAAAAGAAAATGTTAAAGACATGATTAGCTTTCAAATTAGCACCAGGAGATGGAGAGATGCCTACATTTTTCTTTTCGCCAAATCTGTTAATGACTGACTACTATGCAGTTTCTAAGAGTGTATGGTTATCCTTTGACCTACAGACTTCTCAGGAACCATGGAAATACGTTCCTTCTTTAAGGATATACATCCCCATCCCTTACAGAAATAAGGTGCATTAATTGAACACAATCAACAGTGGTACTACAACACTACTATTTGGTAGCATCACGAAAACTAAAATTCTAAATGATATCGTCCTCGTGCTGTCTTTAGTGAGATTCTTCCCTATCCTCACTAGATTCTCAGGAGCTTTCAATGTCACAGGTCAGCTAGCTCACTAACAGAAACAGCAGCATCTTCACATGCTAAGAAACAAGACATACGTGGTATCTACCCCTTCAAGTAAGTCAGCACTCAAAATGGGCACCCTGTAAGTCTGGTGACCAAGTCCTCACCCCATCTGTCCTGTTAGGGGTAGAGCAGTTAAAGCATCTGTTAAATGTTAACTCCGAGATATTCTTTGAATTCTGAAGGCTTTATACCAAAAGAAGGCGCCTTCCCAGCTATAATTACATTTTCATCTCTACAGTATTTCTCTTACAGAAAAAAAATAATTCTGCTTCTAGCTATTATCACATGGAGATGAGGAGAAGCACCGGGCTAGAAAGGAAAAAAAAAAATGTCATAGTCACTTACAAAACAGCACCAAACTCCAGGATGTGAGCCCAAAGTGATGTCTAGCACCTATCTGCTCTTTGACGGCCTTAGGAATGGGGTTGTGAAGTAGAGGGTTTGCATCCTTTTCTGGATCAAAGACAGCATCTCACTCACCAAACTATTTAGATGGAATGACACTAAGAATCAGTCTCCCCACCCCAGACTGCCTTCCCCAGCTGCCCATCAGACAACCCACCTTCTCACCGCTGGGTCTAGCTGGTGAGCTCCGGTCAGTTTGCTGAGCAGGGGTCGGCTTTGCAAGTAAAGTCTGGTAAAGTTCCTGAATTTCAGGAAGGGATACCTGGAGCAGCTGAGCTTCCATCAACAGCTCATTCACTTCTGGGCTAACACCTGTGAAAGATCACACCAAAGTCTCATGACAACAAGACAGAGCGTTTCACACGGTCACTCAGATCTGCAAGAAAAGCAGGACCACCCTTCATACCACTGGCACCCTCTCCTTGTAAAATTACGTTCAACTGAAGTGAGGTCCGCTCACTGTGACTAAAAGCCACAATGAAATAGACACCAAACTCGGTGTTCTGTCTTCCGATTGCTAGGGAAGTACTAATTCTACACTGAATCCCCCCTTCCCTTACTTATTGCTAACACAGAAGAGGTAGTACCTCTGCCAGGATAGCTTTTGCCCTCAGGGCAGGGCATAGGCAATCTGAGCTGATCAAGTACCTCCAGTCCCATTACCAAACACCTGCTGTGCTGGCAGGACTAAGGAGCCGGACTCCAGCTGCAGCTTTGGGTGGAACTCATGGGGCAGTCTTGCATAGTAAGTACAGCTGACCCTTGAATAACGTGGGAGTGGAGGGTGCTGAACCCCTGAAAATCATGTGTTACTTTTGACTCCCCCAGAGTTTAACTACTAATAGCCTAATGCTGATTGGAAGCCTTACTGATAACATGGAACAGCTGATTAACACATTTGAGTATGTTTGTGTATTATACACTGTATTCTTATAATAAACTAAGCTAGAGGGAAAAGAATGTTAAGAAGACCGTAACGAGGAGGAAATACATTTACAGTACTGGACTGTATTTATTGAAAAAAGTCTGTATAAGCAGACCTGTGCAGTTCCAATCCATGCTATTCAAGAGTCAACTGTATAAGGAAAAAGGGAGGCAGGTTTCAAGTATGGATTATCTCTAAGTTCCCACAGGAGCCCGTGACTTAGCATCTGACTGAAGTGACTGGTATTTAAATGTCAGTTGGCATGGGATTAACCCTTTCATCCCTGAAAACTTGTATGAAAGACTTTCTCTATTTACTTTGCATTTATAAACCTTCAAACATGATCCTTCTCTACCTTGCAAATACAGAGTAACTCATATCTGACATTTGAGGATAAAGCCTTTTTTTTACATCTGAACATTTATAACAAAAACCTACTGCAAGATCACTTATTACTACCCAGTCCTAACAACAACAACAACAATAATAATAAATACAAACCATGGAGGGGGATACAACTTCGTCCAGTAGAGAAGGGAGAGTGTAAATATGAGGTTCTGTTGTCCCAGTCATCAGGCAAGGAAAAGGATGTTGTGCCAGTGGGCTGAGATCCCTAATGGAAGGAAAACATTTTATAGTAAGGCTTCTTCAGGATTAAAAATTCTCCCACCTGTCCAAGGAAAGTAGTTTGGGTTATCAATTAGGAAAACAGGAAAGAAAGTCTTCCCAACTGAAAAGTCTCCAAGTATCTTACATTTAGCCACATCAGCTCATATCCACCAATCCTTCAGTCTTCCTGGTTCTACTTGGACTGATTTCAGAGAGGTCAAGAGCACCATTGGGAAATAAGTCATTTTCTTTGCATGAGAACAGATCATACCCCATGTAAGTCTCTTTTTTATTCCCTGGGCAAGTCTCCTAATGAAGACTGTAACACAAGGAACACAGATGTGTGCCCCTTTGAGTAAACCAACTGAGGAACTGCCAGATCTCATGCACAGCCACCTCCATCCACTCTTCAGTGTTTATTAAAGAAGCTAGGAGAAACACTCCTTTGACCATGAACTAGTAAACAAGTAACAATTGTGTCCTCTCCCTTTATTAATAAAGGTAAATCTCTGGCGTATCTTGTGTAAAGAATCTCCACTGTAGGTTGGCCAAATAACCTCAACTCATCCATGCACAAAAATTTAATTCATCATTTGCTAAGTGCCAGGTACTGTATTTTAAAAGCCTGGAAATTACAAAAAAAAAAAGGAAACCAATATGAGAAAATAATTTTTTGTCCTTATCTCTGATCTGCTTAACATGTAATTCTTTTTTTTTTTTTATTTTTAAAAATTTTTTTTTTTTCAACGTTTATTTATTTTTGGGACAGAGAGAGACAGAGCATGAACGGGGGAGGCGCAGAGAGAGAGGGAGACACAGAATCGGAAGCAGGCTCCAGGCTCTGAGCCATCAGCCCAGAGCCCGACGCGGGGCTCGAACTCACGGACCGCGAGATCGTGACCTGGCTGAAGTCGGACGCTTAACCGACTGCGCCACCCAGGCGCCCCATGTAATTCTTATACTTCATGTCTGTGTTAGTAGCACAAGGGAGCTGTGAGTCCCTGCCTGAGAAATCTGTACTATATCTGAAAGTCATCAGGTCAAATTTCTATGAAGGTTGAATACTGCCCTCCTGATTGTACTTTTCTGGTATCTTCACATTCTTTTCCTGTAGACACCTTCTACAGAAGAAGCCAAAAGACTCTGCCCATCCCCATGATGGTCAGAAGAATCTGGCTTTTGGCAAAAAGATCACAGATGGTATGAAACCCACTGCCTTTCCTCTGAAACGACATGGTACTCAGACACTTCAAAACCTGTTCCCTGTTCATGGGGCAGTAAGAGACAGAAGGCAGAAGGCACCTTCCCTTCTACCCAAAGGCTTCCATGAGAGAAAGCAGGGGGGGGCAAAACAGTCAAGCAAAAAATTGTAAAAATTCATACATATTAAATACGTACCTAGATTCATACACACGAATGGGAAAATTGTAGGTATATATGATAAGGTGAAATCTGCGCTACAGAAACAGACTGCCTCACTAAGAGACAACTTCTGACTGCTAGTAGCGGAGGAAACGAAAACAACCCATATGTAGGTACACACACCCCTCCAAGAGGGGAGCTAAAAAGTGAGTGCTGGTTAAGGGATCACCAGGAAGAGCAGCAATACCAGAGCTGAAGGTTCAGGGAAGAGGTTCAGGGCCAAGCAGATTTCCAATAACCGGCAAAGAAAACTTCAGACTCACCTTGCTGGTCTCTGACACTTGTCCCGCTGAAGCTTGCCATCTGCTATACAACAGTCCTGAGCCCACTCGATCTTGCACAAATTTGAGATTCCCTGATGAAAGCAGTTGCTGGGCTCTGTGTTGCCAGTTCACGGTTCTTTCGATCATATACCGAAGTGCATCTCCCTCAGGAAGGCGAACTCGGATACGCTGCAGGGAGGCCAGCAGGGGCAGAATTTTCTCTAATGGAGGTTTCTCTGACCTCCGACAATGGGGACAAAGCCAGATTCGGGGGCTTTGCGAAATACTGGGTACTGCCACACAGCTAGTGTGGAAGGCATCCCTGCAGAGTTCACATTGGATCATAGGGGCAGCTGGGGCCTTCTGACACAGGCAGACTTTCAGCTCCACATCTTGGACAGGTGACAGCAACTTCCCTTCATTGGCTAGTCTGAGAGACTGCAAGGCTTCCATTTCCCTTAGGCGAGCTTCCCCAAGTGTTGCCATCTAAAAAGGAGTTCACGGTCAAGGACAATGCCAGAGGGAATTCAGCCCACTCCTAAAACTCTAGGGTCCCAAAGTAGATGATCTGCATTTGAATCCTGGCTCTGTCACACTGACTGGTGTGAGCGACCCTGGGCAGTGTATTCCATTGGGCTAAATTTTCACATGTCTAAAATGGAGTTAAATGGAGTAAAGCCCACCTCACAGGGCTGCGCTGATGATTAAATGAGAGATGTGTGATAGAGCGCTCTCTGCCAGGCACACAACAAACAGAAACTTCCTAGAAAACTTTCTCTTGAAAGACACGGGCCTTCTTTCACATTCTACACGTCCTGATTGCTGAGGTTCCCCATGTTTGCATAGCTCCAATAGCTTCTGTGTTCTTTTAGAGAGCTACTTTAGATGGAAAAGTCGCTAGAGTAGCCACTACACAGTGGTAACTGAGGTCTCTGTTTCTTGGGGGGAGGGGGCAGAGAGAGAAGAGAGAATCCCAAGCAGGCTCCACACTGTCAGCGCAGAAGAGCCCGATGCAGGGCTCAAACTCACAAATTGAGAGTTCAACCAGAGCCGAAACCAAGAGCTGGAATGCTCAACTGACTGAGCCACTCAGGCGCCCAAGACACTGCCTGCTTTGAACTTTGCATACTGTACCTTTCAGAGTCTAGTGTATGCCCATTTAGTGGATCTCTGCCTTAAAAACTCATCCATTACCTACTGATTTCATAGCAGAACACTGAAAGAGATGCCATTTGCTCTCCATTTCTTTTCTTGTTTAATGTTTATTTATTTACTTATTTTGAGAGAGAGACAGAGAGACAGACAGAGAGAGAGAGAGAGAGAGAGAGACAGCAAGAGCTAGCAAGCACGTGCACCGGAGAGGGGCAGAGAAAGGAGGAGAGAGAGAATCCCAAGCAGGCCCCACGCTGTCAGTGCAGAGCCCGTCGTGAGGCTTGATCTCACAACTGTGAGATCATGACCTGAGCAGAAATCAAGAGTCAGACACTTAACCAACTGAGCCACCCAAGTGCCCCTGTTTGCTCTCCATTTCTAAGTTAGAAGTCACATAACCCACATATACTACCTGTACATTGTTTTCGTCTACAGAAATTAGAGAATATTTTAAAAATATACCAAAGGTTTGTTACCTAATTTATTTCCACATCTTTTTGTTTCTTCCTTAAACATTCATTCATACATTTTCTTCTCCGTTCCAAAAAGGGATAATGGAGAGTTCATTCTGGCCTTATGACTTAGGGCACCTCATCTGGCGAATCATGATGGGTCTGAAGTGGGTGGATGTGATAACTGGGAATGGTTTTAACTGTGACAGGTTAACACTGCAAGGAGCTGGGAATAGGACTGGGGAATGGAGTGGCTCCTGCAGCCTATAAGTTCTGTTTCTAGAGGGGAAAGTGCAGTTTTAAAAATCTACAGTTTCCCCCATTTACCTGTATTTGTCTATCAGTGGAGTGCTAGAGGACTGTGGTCCAGCCTTTTATTGGGGAAACCCAGACTATTAAGTTCAAGGTGGTAAGGCTAACTCTTGTTGTAGCTAATGATTTTTAGTTTATCACAATTTAGACAGCTTTTACTTCATGGTGCATAAGGAATAAATCTGTAATACCTCAACTTGTTTATGTTTTGGACCTCTTATATAGTAGGTGCTTAGTGTCTTCATGTAAAGATTCCTCTTATGGACATATCATAAATATTGTCCAGAAATATGTACAGTATCACTTCAGCTTTCTACTGTGAAGTTGATTCTGTTTATGTGTATTCTCAAGTCATGTAAACAGGGTAAATGAACTCAGCACTTCCCTGTCACACGGCTCTCATTTTAATAGAGAGGAAAGACTTTACGATTCAAGTACACCTGACACTCTGCAGAAAAGCAAGCTGCTATTGTCCATGCCCTAATGAGCTTATTTTACAGCATGCACACATGTATGCACGTGTGTGTGTAAGAAAAGTGGTTTCTATTTAATTATTTCATGAGGGACCCGGTTTCGTTATCTACAGTGGCTGTGTCTAGCACAGGTATAAGGCCTTAATGTTAAAGACAGTAAAAGACCTGGGGTGCAGAGCCTGCTTGGGATTCTCTTTCTCTCCCTCTCTCCCCTCCCCTGCTCGCATGCTCTCTCTCTCTCAAAATAAATAACTTAAAAAAAAAAAAAAAAAGCCAACAGTCAGTACCTTTACAAAAATAAACCACAGAAATAATAGCACCTTAAAAAAACCAGAATGATGCTCAAGCAGCAGAACCTGATTAGAACCTGACTCAGTATAGGAATATGCCCTAACTAAGGAAGTCTGTGTCAAAACATACAAGTCAAGGCAATCCCATGTCCATCACCAGAGAAGTCAGGCAGCTACAAAGGAACAGACCAGGGAGAAAAGTGCCCTAGCCAGAGACAGAACCCTTCTATTCCAGTCGTAGCAGCTACAGTTCTGCTCTACCATGGGCATCACTTTGTGCTACTTAAAGCCTCCAGATGGGACTATATCCAACCAGGGAGTTTCTGTACAACAAAGAAAACCAGCAACAAAATAAAAAGGCAACCTACAGAATAGGAGAAAATACTGGCAAAGCACATATCTGATAAGGGGTTAATATCCAAAATCGATAAAGAACTCACACAACTTAATGGCAAAAAGCAAACATGGGCAGAGGATCTGAATATTTTTCCAAAGAAGACATATAAAGATGACAATAGGTACACGAAAGGTGGTCAACCATAAAACTGCAAATCAAAATCATAATGCAAGATCATCTCACACTTATCAGAATGGCTATTATCAAAAATACCAAGAAATAATACATGTTGGTGAAGATGTAAAGAAAAGGGAACCTTTATGCACTGTTGATAGGAATGTAAATTAGTGCAGCCACTATGGAAAACGATACGGAGGTTCATCAAGAAATTAAAAATAGGACTACCATACGATCCAGCAATTCCACTTCTGAATATTTACCTGAAGAAAGAAAAACGCTAACTCAAAAATATATCTGCACCCCCATGTTCACTGCAGCATCATTACTGTCTTGCAGCCAAGACATGGAAGCAACCTGAATGTCCATCAATGGATGAATGGATAAAGAAAATGTAGTATATGTATATACAATGGAATGTTATTCACTCATTAAAAACCTAAAAAAAGGGAAATCTTGCCATCTGCAACATATAAATGCATTAGACTAAGTGAAAGAAGTCAGAGAAAGACAAATACTGTATGAATCCAAACAAATACCCAAACCCACAGATAACGGAGAATAAATTAGTGGCTGCCAGAGGCAGGAGGTGGGGAATGGGCAAACTGGGTAAACGTAGTCAAAAGTTATGGATTTCTAGTTATAAAATACGTCCTAAGGATATAAGGTGCAACATGTTCACTATAATTAATACTGCACTGTACCGTATCCTTGGAAGTTGCTCAGAGAGTAGATCTTTAAAGTTCTCATCCTAAGAAAAAACTAACTTTGTATGGTGACAGATGTTAACTAGACTTACTGTAGTGACCAATCAAATCATTATGATGCACACCTGAAACTAATACATGTCATTTATAGCTCAACTAAAAAAAAAAAAAATTGTCAGCATCCAAATCACATCTCTATCTTTCGTCCCGATACTATCGCTCACTAAACATGAGCTTCTTAAAATGATACCATCTTTGAATCAACAGTGCTTACCAAATGCACTTAGACTCAAAGGTATCCAATACACTTTTAAGCATATTTTTTAAGTATGTGTGTTTATGTGTATGTATATATATTTATTTACTTACTTACTTAGTAAGCTCTACGCCCAACACGGGGCTTGGACTCACAACCCCAAGATCAAGAATCACACATGCCACGGTCTGAGCTGGCCAGGCACCCCTGCAGTGTACATCTTGTTGTAAATTAGTAAGTTGGCACTGAGGTCTCACTTATCTGTTCACCCTGACATCCACAGTCAGCATCCCTGATCAACTCACAGGCACTGACAAGACTGAGTCTGCAAAACTCAGACTGGGAGGCCCCTCTCTCTGCTGCACCTCTACACGTCTTCTATTCAAAGCTTTTACATTTGATAATTTCAGAAAGCATTCTTGGTAAAACGGAGTGCTCTTAAGGTTATTCTTGTACATGTCTTACCAATATTCCTGTGCATAAGAAAAGGTTAGCAATCATCCTCTCTAAGCAACAGAGAAAGAAGAAAAAGGCCCGCTACGTACAGCCGAAGCAGTCTCTTTGCTTTCAGTTAAAGCTCTCTCCAGGTCACTCAGACTCTCTAATTTGGTGCTTTTCTTCTTTCCACTTGGCAAGGGCTCCTTTAACTTTCTCTGCTTCCTCTTCAATCCCAAAAGGCCAATGTCACATCGAGGACACAGCACCTAATGTGGGACAAAGCACAACCACCAGTAAAATGGATTTCAGATAAAGCATTAGGAAGTCCTCAAAGAAAAGCCTAAGCAGTAGAAATGATGTAAATTTCTTCATATCTAACATTTTCTTTGTAACATGCTGCTCTGAAACCAAAAAACTCTCCTCTTCGAAGAAAGGAAGAAAGGGAGGAATTTCACAAAAGATTGACTTTGATTCTAGGTTGGATTAAACAATAAGTTGAATGTGAAATATACCAATTCCAGTCATAATGCGCTACCAGCATCAGCTTAACAAAAAATACAAAAAGGACAACTATAGCACTTTATGAAAGGTGGATGACATCATTTACAGGATTATTAAATGCAAATGGTGAAGCATGGCCAAGGTTAAAAATCCAATTTTAACACAGATTGAGGAACTTCAACGAGAAAAATGTTCTTCTTTAGCCATCAAATGCTATCCTAAATGTAATTCAGGTAACATTTAAAGGTTATTTCACTGGAAGTTTAGAAGAATCTCCATGGCTCTACTGAAAAAAAATAACTCCTAGAATGACAGATCAATTAGGGATGCCACCTTTGTGAGGGAAGGGACTGCATGTTCTACAAGCTATGAGATCTAAGGTCTTGTAGAAGCGCTGGTTGAAAACTTACCTCTAAAAGAGAATATGGAGAATTCTCAGTCAAGAATGTATTAGCAGCACATTCTTTCCAAGCCTGAACCTCAGCTACTAGTAATTCCAGTCTTGGTAAAGAATTCAGATGTACCGGGATAGATCGGCCTCGTGTAACAAGTTCTATGAGTGTGTCTAACACTGGCACACGTCCTCCAACCTAGTGTATCAAGAAAAATTGTAGCATCTTAGAAAAAAGAACACATCTCTGTGAAGTGGGAAAAGCACGATTCAGAGGAGGCCTACATTTCAACATGTTAAATTCATAGATGTTGATGAACAAAACCTCCAGCTGACCAACAGTGATGGGGTTAGGGATGACCTGTGTTCCTTCACTTAACAAATAGTTAAAGACCTAGTTTGTGCTAGGTCCCAAGGATACAACTATGAACATGACATACACTATGATGATCCCTTTGTTCTGACTTTTTATGCCCTTCTAAATTCACTTGTCATCTTGGTCCCTACAGATAGCCTGAAAAAAATTCAACAGAAATGTAGACTTGCAATAACTAACAGGTTTTCACACTGACTTAAAGAAAAGCAACAGTACTTTATTCCAATCCATCCAATGATAAATTAACTCAGTATAAATCATTCAGAAAACTGGGGTGCCCAGGTGGCTCAGTCAGTTAAGCAGTCTGAGTCTTGATTCTGCTTAGATCATGAGCTCACAATTCGTGAGTTCGAGCCCCACATCAGTCTCTGCGCTGACAGCACAGAGCCCGCTTGGTATTCTCTCTCTCCCTCTCCCTCTGCCCCTCCCTGCTCAGGTACACATGCATGTGCACTCTCTCTGAAAAATAAATAAACTTCAAAATTATTCAGAAAACTAAAATGAGGTGAAAAGTCCCACTGCTTCTCAAACTTTAGTATGTGTTAAGAATCATCTGGAAAGCTTATTTAAACAGTTTCCTGGGCCTCATTTCCAGATATTCTGATTGAGGTCACCAGGGAAGAGTCCATGAATTTGCATTTCTTAACCAGCTTGCAGGTGATGCTGATGCTGTCAGTACTGGGACTCTGAGAATGAGATACCCAAAGTGGAAGAATAAAAGCATTAAGTTGCGGGATAGGGGACATTGATGTCGCTCTAATACAATGGTAAATCTTAGCATCACTAAGTAAGTCATCCTATGTGTCTCCTAATGTGATACAATACAAGGTATACAAATATCGCCTGATATTCCAATATTATTCTAAGTAAAAAATATTTAACTTGAATCCATTAAGGCTAAGAAATTAACTTCCAATTTACAGGAAATACGGAAGATAGAATACACCACAAAGAAATAACCAGACAAATCTAGAAGATAGAACTTACCATAAGATAACTGTTCTAGACACTGACATGAAAAAAAGTAGGGTAAGGAGGAAAACAATGCAAGATTCAATTAGGTGCAACATGTGGTCATGGACTAGATAAACAACCAGAAGGGACATTCTTGGGAAACATGGGGAAAACTAAATATAGACAGGAAGCTTGATGTTTCACTGCCTTTTTTTTTTTAACGTTTATTTATTTTTGAGAGAGACAGAGTGTGAGCCGAGAAAGGGCAGAGAAAGAGAGAGAGACACTGAATCTGAAGCAGGATCCAGGCCCTGAGCTGTCAGCACAGAGCCCAACATGGGGTTCGAACCCACGAACCACGAGATCATGACCTGAGCCGAAGTCTGGTGCTTAACCAACTGAGCCACCCAGGCGCCCTGATGTTTCACTGCTTTTGGTATTTATTCTTACAGGACTGGAACCGTATGGACAAAATTATTCTGCTGGACACTTAAAAAAGGTGACTCACAAATTATATGCTATCTTATAGTATTCAATTTAGAAATAAATGGAATACTTCCTGTGTATAAAGCAGAATACTGGATAACATTGTAAAATACATAATCCACTAAATATGAAAAGGCTCCTTGTTGTTAGTCACACCTCTCCATTATGTCCTTAAGTATATGATACAAGTAAAGATCAGGCTATTATTTCAGGAATGGAGCAAAACTTACTTTTTGCCCTTGTGGGCACTATTGAAAACACAGTAGTAAGTAACATATACATTACAAAATATGAACAAAGTATAAGACTATCCAGAAATATGTCCTCTTTCTGATTTCACATGCTTATCTCTTCTTAATTCAATGACCTCACCTTACCTTTCTGGCTGCCATCAATCATAAGTGAAAAGGGGGACCAAAACTAAAACTAATCGCTATAGTTCCAACCATCATTAACAAGAACCTGCATCTAAAACTCCCACTAAGGCCTGTTTCGGATTCTGTGTCTCCCTCTCTCTGACCCTTCCCCGTTCATGCTCTGTCTCTCTGTCTCAAAAATAAATAAACGTTAAAAAAAAAGGGGGGGGGGGCGCCTGGGTGGCTCAGTTGGTTAAGCGGCCAACTTCGGCTCAGGTCATGATCTCACGGTCCGTGAGTTCGAGCCCCGCGTCAGGCTCTGTGCTGACAGCTCAGAGCCTAGAGCCTGTTTCGGATTCTGTGTCTCCCTCTCTCTGACCCTTCCCCGTTCATGCTCTGTCTCTCTCTGTCTCAAAAATAAATAAACGTTAAAAAAAAAAATTTAAAAAAAAACAACAAAACTCCCATTAAGGAAGTTTATGTACACAGTAAATACTTCCCTTCATTTCTTCTTTGGCTAATTGGGGTCACATCTTAATTATGTAATAATATTTACCAAACAATATATCTTCTCTTCCCTTTTAACTAAAATAAATACCCAGATATTTTGTTATAAACATCTGGCTAAAACTGTGTGGTTTGGCATTTCTTATTAGAAACTGATCAATTAGCACTACTTAAAATTAAATATTCAGAAAACCAGATAGTATTTTATTCTTAGAATCCAATGGCTTCAACAAAACAGAACTTGCGACTCAAGAATGAGATAGACTAAATTTTTAAAAACCTAGCCCATTAAATAATTCAAAGGTCTTTTTTCTCAATAGGTCCATTATTAGACTTACTACTGATTTACAATGATTACAGAGATAAAGGAAGACACTCCCCACCAACTACTTTTCGAATGAAGTTATCCAGGTGAAACTGGGTAAATCACAGAATGCATTTTGTCTGTACTTTGATAACGCTACAAGTGAATTCAACTCTTTTTTTAATATATAGGCAACTCCTTAAATATAACATCTAACATTGGACCACATATATTTGGTGCTAATTACTATAGAGAATTACTTTGGAACTTGTTAACTTTCATTTCTTTTGTAGGGATCAGGAGGCACTTTTGTTTAAATCACTACTTGAGGGGCGCCTGGGTGGCGCAGTCGGTTAAGCGTCCGACTTCAGCCAGGTCACGATCTCGCAGTCCGTGGGTTCAAGCCCCGCGTCGGGCTCTGGGCTGATGGCTCAGAGCCTGGAGCCTGTTTCCGATTCTGTGTCTCCCTCTCTCTCTGCCCCTCCCCCGTTCATGCTCTGTCTCTCTCTGTCCCAAAAATAAATAAAAAACGTCGGAAAAAAAAATTTTTTTTTAAAAAATAAATAAATCAATCACTACTTGGTGAAAACTTCTGCGCCTTGGGGCCTAGTTTGGCTATGTAATCAAACAACCAGATTAACAAACGAACAAGAGACATTTGTACTCATCAAAGATTGAAAACTACCTTTCTCACCCTTCCACAAAGATGGCACCAAAGGCAAACAAACAAAAAAAAAAAAAAAAAAAAAAAAAGGAAGCCCCTGCCCCTCCCAAAGCCAAAGCAAAGGCTTTGAAGGTCAAGAAAGCGGTGCTGAATGGCATCCACAGTCACACACACACACAAAAAGATCCACAAATTGCCTACATTCCAATGGCCCAAGACACTGGGTCTCCAAAGGCAGCCCAAATATCCTCAAAAGAGCACCCCCAAGAGAATCAAGTTAACCACTATGCCATCATCAAGTTCTCCCTGACTACCAAGTTAGCCATGAAGAAAATAGAAGACAACAACACACTTGTGTTCACTGTGGATGTCAAGGCCAACAAGCGCCAGATCAAACAGGCTATGAAGAAGCTCTAGGACACTGATGTGGACAAGGTCAACACACACTGATCAGGCCCAATGGAGAGAAGGCATATGTTTGACTGGCTCCCGACTATGATGCTTTGGATGTTGCCAACAAAACTGGAATCATCTAAACTGAATCCCACTGCCTAAATCTAAATTTTTTCAGAAAGAAAAGAAAATTGAAAAGAAAAGAAAAGAGGGAAGGAAGGAAGGAAGGAAGGAAGGAAGGAAGGAAGGAAGGAAGGAAGGAAGGAAGGAAGGAACTACTTTTCTCCCACAAGTTCAATTTTAGTTTTTCTTCAATCCTCTACCAAGTACTCAAGTTTGTTAAGAGAGGCTCCCAAGTTCCCAGAAAAAAGTTGGTTGAATTATCTAAACTTTAAATATTTGAGCCAAATGGTCAGGGTAATAGGTGGTAGGTAAGTACACCTACATAAGTTCCAATACAATCATGGCGCCTGGGTGGCTTAGTCAGTTAAGTGTCCAACTTCAGCTCAGGTCATGATCTCACAGTTTGTGAGATCGAGCCCTGCACTGGGCTCTGCAATAGTGGTGCACAACCTGTTTGGAATTCTCTCGCTCTCTTTCCCAAAATAAATAAATAAGCTTAAAAAAGTTTGACTATAATTATTAATTTGGCCAACCAAAAACACTGAATCTGTGTGGTGAGATCCAACATAGTACCCTTTACAATTTTTCAATTACTGTTCTTCTTAGATGCACTTACACACCCAAGACATTTTTTTCTTAAACCAACCTGCAGGGCCTCTACATCCTGAAGCCAGTCCCTGGCTCTCTGCACTGAGTCTTTCAGAGCCGCACCATTTGGCAGATAAGCGGGGATCTCCTCAATCTCCTTAACTGCTGTAGCAAGGCTAGTCAATGAATGCCGAGGTCTACAAAAATGAAATATAAGAACTACTTAACACGTTATATGGTGGTTCATTTTTCTTAAGGTTTCCTAAAGAAACTAGAAAAACCATTTCAAAGGAAATTCAGTATAGCAAATACATTTTTTCAAATGTCAACAGCTACTAGATATCACAACTTAACAAAAGTTTCAAATGTCTGCATAAAACTTAAGAGCATCCTAAGATAAAGGAAATGACTCGGTAAAGCATTTAAGTTCTACTTATTCTTGATTTTATGCTGGTATAACCACGGACTTTTCATTTGCAGATGGTAACTTAGTGATAATTTACTATGTTTTACTAAATATACTGTCAAGACTCATGTAATTTTGTTAGGAAAATTTTAATTCTCTAGGGTATCAACACACCAAAAGCACAGCATCAAAAAATGTTGTGCTCTCTGCTCAACGACCACTATTTTAGGGTTACAAAAGAATGTCTACAACCATGAATTTTTTAACACTGTCAATTGGACCAACGAAGATGTATCAGACAGAAAGCAGAATTAGGGAGGGGCTGATCTTTTTCCACTCAGATGATTTGCCTGAGTCCAATCAAATCTCTCAAACACAGATAAGGTGTCCTGAATTACTAAGCAACAGCACAAATGTACATTCCCACTCCTGTTGGCAATTACTGGCACTATCTTCATTTTACAGAACAGTGCATATTAACTCTCAGACATTTCAAAAAACTCCTTGCGTTCTTATTAACTGCGAATTTAAATAGTTTTCCACTTAATTGTAAAACTTTTATTCTCTCAAAGATGGTTTCATCGGCTTCCAAAAAAAATTTCATTAAAACAACTCTATAAAAGGCAAGTCCATATGAATCATTCACTTCACAATCAGTAAAGAAGAAACTAGTATTCTTTTACCCGAGTTCCAAAGCAGCCCCAAATATCTCCACTATTTTCTTTTCTACGTGTATTCTACACGCACAACTGTAGCTTCTGAACACCTGTCACATGCCAACGACTGTGCTCTATTGCTCTAACATGGATATTATTACCCAACCCTCCCCAAGAGAGAGGTGAGTTTGCTTTTTCACCTGGCCTTGAGAAGACTCTTGGCTTTGTCATCCCAGTGCTCTGACACCGTAAGCAGCTCCTGAAGCCGGGCCATTGCTTTCTCCACTGCTGAATATGGGGCTAGACCCACCCCTAGGTCTATGAGACGTCTCATATCATCTAGTGTAAGGGAGCTGGGGTCTAGGCAAGCTTGTTGCACCTCTTCTAGCCAGCGGGCCTGCTCCAGACGGACACGCATCTCAGCAAGCTGTGGAAGTTCAACATCAAATTCAAAGCTGACATCTAGCAAGTCTTGCAGCTCAGCAGCACTGGGCATCTCCTCAGAAAGCAATTTCTGGCTATGCTGTTGGAAATCTTCTACACGATTCAAGAGATCCTAAAAAAACACAGGTTGTTGTATAAAAATAGTAATTTCAGTAACTGGTTTCTTTCATACTTAGAATCTTTAGTACATATTCAATGTGATGCTCCTTCCATCTCATGCGATTTTATCAATAACGTGGATAAATGACATAACACATAAGCCAACTGACAGCTAAAACTAGTGACTATCACAGACCTTTTACCAACTGTGAGGAGTAGCAGGTGGTCACTTGCAAGGTAAAAATTTCCAACTTTATTTCTCCTTTGTAGACCTGTTATAATCTCTTTATACACACACACACACACACACACACACACACACACACACACACAACACTCAAGTAGGTTATTACAAACATCTGCAAAGAAATGTACAAACTAACCACTCAAGATGACTTAAGCATGTCATCTGAATTTATTTACAAAATACAGCGAAACCTTGGATTGCGAATAACTTGCTCTGCGAGTGTTCCGCAAGATGAGCAAACATTTCTAATAAATTTTAACTTCATAAACAAGCAAGGTCTTATAACACAGGTAGTACATGACACCAAATGTCACATGATCACAACTGAGCCAACGGTTCTTGAAAATCTCTTTGACATATAAGCGTGTTGGATCACAAGCATGTTTCTGGAACGAATTATGCTCGCAAACCAAGGTTTCACTGTATAGGACTACCAAAGTACTTTCCCACAGATCCCTCTATAGTTACCTTTAGCAAAGGCGTTTGACTGAGGACACATGGAAGAGCATACAGTTGTGTCACAAACTGTCTGAGTTCATTCACTGTCAATTGATTTTGGGATTTTCCTCCACCAGATCGGTATCTGTAAAGGCAAAGGCCCGAGGAAGCCATGAGGATATAATATATTCACCATTCCCCTATTCAGTGTCACAGGAATACAGGACAGAAGGAAAAACCAATTCACAACAGGTTGCCAAGTAGAGCCACTTAAGAGTGCAACCTCAAACAGAAGTACATACCTAGTTTGCCTTTTGCCATTAAGCAGCTGCTGAGCAACAGAAGCACACTTCTCCGCGTCCTGTGTGACTAGGCGAAGGTGGCGCAAAAGATCATTGTCTGGGAATTTCTTCATTTCCGATTCCTCAATTAAAGCCTTAAAGCTCACAAGGCCTAATAATAAACAAAAGGTCATCTTTTCTGTAATCAGTATGTTTATACGAGTGGTATGAAACACATAGGAAAGGTTTGCTTTTATCAGTTATCTAAAATACTTGTGGTGTTTTAAGATATTAACAGATTTGTCCATCTCATTTTTATTTTTTGGCTGAAGGTAGAGTGTTTTTATTTATTTTTTAAGTCTCCTTTATTTTTAAGTAATCTCTATGCCCAATGTCAGGCTCAAGCTCATGACCTAGAGATCAAGAGTCACATGCCCTTCCAAAAGAGCCAGCCAAGTGCCCCCTTTAACACTGGTGCCAGCCAGTGTTAGAACACTTTGGAGTGTTTTCACAAGTGCCTAGAGTTGCTCTTCAATATGGAAATGTCTAGACCTGAAATGTTTAAGATATGGAAAACAACAGATTTGTCAAAACAGAGCAAAAGCAGATTCTTATTGTTACACAGACCACTCCTGTCTCCTGCACTTGGCAAGTATGCAGTGTGCTCAGAGAGAGTGATACTGAGACCTTCCCCTAAGTAAAAGAAGGGCAGATTTACCTGTTGGGACTACAGAAAGGAAAGAAAGTGAAAACACTCTGAAAGAGATGGCGGGGAGGGGGTGTGCCTGGGTGGCTCAGTCAGTTAAGCGTCCGACTGTTGGTTTCCACTCAGGTCATGATCTCACAGTTTCGTGAGTTGGAGCCCCGTGTCGGGTTCTCTGCTGGCAGCACAGAGCCTGCTTGGGATCTTCTGTCTCCCTCTCTCTGTGCCCCTCCCCTGATCATGCTGTCTCTGTCTCTCTCAAAATAAATGAACTTAAAAAAAGACAAGACAAGGAAAGGAAAGGAAAGGAAAGGAAAGGAAAGGAAAGGAAAGGAAAGGAAAGGAAAGGAAAGGAAAGGAAAAGGAAAGGAAAGGAAAAGAAAAGAAAGAGATGGGAAAGGAAGTAGTGACTTTCAAGGTAGTAACAAGAGACAGAAACTTTGACTTTGATTAGCACTAAAATGTGACAAACCAGAGGGGTGCCTAGATGGCTCAGTTGGTTCAGCATCTGACTCTTAATCTCAGGGTTCTGAGTTCAAAAGCCCTACGATGGGCTCCACCCTGGGTGCAGAGCCTACTTAAAAGAGAAGAGAGGTGGGGGCAATGATAAACCAGAGACCCATAATTTAATAACACGCTACCTCTGTCTTGAGATCTAGTTTTAATTTTTTTTAATGTTTATTTATTTATTTTGAGAGAGCGGGCGCACACGAGTGACCAGAGGAGGGGCAAAGAGAATCATAAGCAGACTCTCTGCTGTCAGCACACGGCCCAACATGAGCCCTGTTTGTGAGTCACAAACCATGAGATCATGACCTGAGCTGAAATCAACACTTGGACACTTAACTAAGCTACCCAGGTGTCCTGAGATCTAGTTTTTTTAAAAAAATGTTTTTCTAAGGTTCCATATAAAATGTGAAACATTTTTGTACTGAGACAAGAAGTGTAAAAGTTATTCTGTTTCCGAATACTATGATCTTTGTTAAATATACGATCTTGTACAATTCATGTATCAAGATTTTCCTGTGATGTAAAGGGCATCTGCCTCATCCACTAGTGGCTTTATAACTTTCTCTGCTAACACTCCGTAAACCAGCATCAGGTCGTTTCAAGTAACCTGTTCATTGGTAACTATGTTGGCTACATTACAATCAGTCCCAATCTGCCAATCACCAAGAATATCACATACTTTTCTTTTTGTTAATCTTTGCCTCCAAAGCTTCATTCACATTCAGGGCCCATTCGTTGTAGGATTCTGCTCGAAGCTTCAATGCATTCATCATGGGGTAGAGATCATCCAGAGTGTATCTATACCTAGAAACAGAGGAGCAGACATAGTTTTGAGATGTCTGGGCTTGGAGAAAATCACATATTTTACACGCAGTACTTCAGCCCTGGAACAGGAATGCCACAGAGCTTTTATTAAGGATTTAGGGTTTTCCAAAGAAAAGATCATTTTTCCTACTCACCTCAGTTTATATTTATAAGGGGGACAGGAACACAATTCTTTCACATGATGCAGGCAAACAAGCAGGCCAGGTTTACAAGAACAGGAGATGGCAGACATGAAGCATGTCGTTTTGCATTTTATACACTGACGCTCATCATCTGGCAACAGCTCAAAATCCATTCTTTCTGAATCAATTACTCCCTAAAATAAAGTGTACTTTAGAGACCTCCAAAGGATAATATAATCCACCGGCCCCCAAGAAAACTACATAACAGCTGAGTTAAAAAAAAAAAAAAAAAAGTGGGTGGGAGGGCCTTACGAAAATAGGAGTGCATGATTAAAAATGTCTGGAATACAAAGTAACAACAACCTAGCTACTATGGGCAAGGTAAACTACCTCATTTGTTTAGAGAGAACCTCTTTTTGGACAAGGTAGGCCCTTATGTTTGGTCATTGTGATCAGAGTATGTATGAAAACAGTTATCAATAGGATCGTGAACTACTGACATTAGCTGTTTATTCTACTACAAATTGGCTCTGTCCATAATCTGGATATAGACGGTAAAAGCAAAAGAAATGTATATACTTTCTACCTCAGAGGAAATATTATACAGGAATTCAGAGTAATAAAAAGAACAAGAGTAAATAAAAAGGAAGGAAGAGGAAAAGACTGTCATGAAGGGATTATTGATGGGAAGATGCTTAGTGGTGGATCAGCTCTCAAATGAAAAAGTTATCTAAAGGGATTATTATTTATCCAAAATGTTAGAAAAACATACAATAAAGACTACAGTCATAATAAAGTATTTCCTAATTGAAACAGTATCAAGAAAAATAAGATACTGAACCAGTAAATTTCAACTGCAGTTTGTACCACCTGACACCTAGAAAGCCCTCTAGGATATACTTTTGTCACTCAAAGATCAAGCGTTTACCACCTTTTCTCCTTATCTAAAAGGGAATCCAAATCCAACCATGAAAGTGCCAGAAGCTGATTAAGTCAATTTATGAGACACCAAGCTCCTTTGTTTTACTGTTACTCTGTATTTTAACCTTTTGACCATTTTACTTCCTGATTACAAGGGCCAACAACGACAGAGGAGAGTAAGGAAACCACTAATGAATGAATTTTGGTTTTAAACTGGAACTGATCATTAAAAAGGACTTGGAAATAAAAATGGTTGCACTTTTACTTAAAATGAGATTAAGGACCAACTTTACAGATTTTCCTTGAGAATGACCCATATACAGTTTGCCTAATTTTAGTTTGTAAATTTGCACATCTAGAAAAAAATTTTAAGTTCTCAAAGTTTCAAAAATGAGTTACCATTATTGATATAAGACCTTGGTAAAGGCACTTAAACCCTCTGGGCATTGTTTTCCCTAACTGTAAAGTATCAGGGGAAGGTGAGTAAGCTGTTGTTGATCTGTACAGGCTTCAGGGAGTCAAAATTCAAGGATTCTATCTAAAACAGCACATTAAAAAAAAAAAAAAATGAATGTGACTATTTATTTGCAGATACCACTGTCCCCAACAGTCTAACAAAAGCTAATAAACAATTGAGTTTATTAGCAAGGTTGCAGTAACAAGTAGTCAATATACATAAGTCAATTATATTTATAAATATAAGCCATAAACCATTTGAAATAAAAATTGTTTTAAAGTATCATTTATAACAGTACCAAAAAACATAAAGTATATAATTATAAACCCAAGAAACTATGTATAAGATCTGTATGCTGCAATCTACAAAATACTGAATGAATGAAATCAAGATGACTTAAATAAATGGTGGATATACTATGTCCATGAACTGGAAGAGTGAACATTGTTAAAATATCAATTCTCCCAACTATATTCATGGACTTAATGGAGTTCCAATGAAAGCCTAACAGGTTTTTTGGTAGAAATCAAAAAGCTGATTCTCAAATTTATATGTAAAGCAAAGGAACTAAGATAGCCAAACCAATTTTTAAAATGAACAAAGTTGTACGACTCACACTACCTCATTTCAAGATTTATTACAAAGTTACAGTAATCAACAGCATAGGGTAACAGCAATAGATAAATGCATAAATTAAGAGAATACAACAGAATGTAGAAATAGACCCATATAGGTGAGTCGAATTTCAACACAAAGGTGCCTGGGCATTTCCACAGAAAAAGAACAGTCTTCTCAAGACCTGGTGCTAAAGCAACGAGACACCCATATGAAGAAAAGAGTCATCCCAACCCACACCACACCTTACACCATAAATAAAAATTACTTGAGATGAGTTGAAGATTCATATGTAAAACCTAACACTAAAAATTCTAGGTGACTGACTATACAGGAGAAAGTCTTTGTGACTTTGGGTTAGATACGATTTCTTAAGGACATAAAAGAGATGCAAAAAAGAAACAACTGCTTAATTGAACTTCATCAAAATAAACTTCTGCTTTTACAAAGACACTGCTTTAAGAATGAAAAGAGGGGCGCCTGGGTGGCTCAGTCGGTTAAGCGTCCGACTTCGGCTCAGGTCATGATCTCACGGTCTGTGAGTTCGAGCCCCGCGTCAGGCTCTGTGCTGACAGCTCAGAGCCTGGAGCCTGTTTCAGATTCTGTGTCTCCCTCTCTCTCTGCCCCTCCCCTGTTCACGCTCTGTCTCTCTCTGTCTCAAAAATAAATAAACGTTAAAAAAAAAAAAAAAAGAATGAAAAGACAAGCCACTGACTAGAAGAAAATATGTGTAGAGCACCCATCTGACAAAGGATTGGCATCCAGAATACACAGAAGTCTCACAACAATCCAATAAAAAGGGGCTGGGACAAAACATTTGAACAGACACTTATCAAAGAGATACATATACAAGTAGTAAATAAGTACACACATGATAAGATGTTCAATAAATCAGTAGCCATTAGAGAAGCAGAAATTAAAACCACAAAGAGATACTAATACATATCTATCAGAATGGTCTTAAAGGAGATTAGACTAAGAAAAGACTTCTTAAAATGGTACTAATATGTGTAAGAATTTTACTAAGTAATGCCCTGAGATATGCAATTAGAAGGATTCCAGAACCTTACCAATTTACGGACAGTTTCTCTTAAAGCTTTCTCATCCTCAATCATAATGGCCATGTCTTTCTGAACAGTTGAAGCCACTACGACATCTAGTACATCAGCCTTGGAAGCCATCTTGCAAATCATCTCATCGTGGGAAAATACACAATAGCGGTGAAGCAAACGATAATGCTCCACACACTGTCGGCCTAATGGCAGCTGGGTCAAAAGACAGAGAATACATGACATTCATTCACCTTTCTCCTTCCTATTTCCAAAGACTTTTGACCATTATCAAATTACTAAATATGATATTCTGGGTCATAATACAAATATCAACCCTAAAACCAGACTCTAAGAAGCCTTGGGCCTTTTTTTTTTAATCTTTGCGTCTCAAAAGATCTGGCATATTAGGCAGTTAAAAAAAAAACAATGGACTTGGGTGACTAGCTGGCTCAGTCAGAAAAGCATGCAACTCCTGATCTCAGTTGTCATGAGTTCAAGCCCCACGCTGGGTATAAATAAACTTAAAAAAAAAAAGAAGTATTAACAATGTATTATTGTCTATAACAATGTAAACTCTAGCTGGACATGTGAATTTACACATTTCCTGAAACAACTATGCTGAACCAGTGTGGGTTAACCTACTCCAGGAAATAATAATGCTCCAAGGTAGAACAGAAAATAATTTTAGATACAGGTGGTACTATTACACAGGAAAGCACTGAAACAAGGTTATAATTCGTTAGATTTAACATCACACACTTAAACTAGATCTTTTTATGTAAATGAAAAGTAATATTACTAATACAAAAAGTCTACTTTACAAGGCACCTGGGTTTGGCTCAGGTCATGACCTTGTGGTTCATGGGATTAAGCCCCACGTAGGCTCTGTGCTGACAGCACAGAGCCTGAGCCTGCTTGGGATTCTCTCTCTCCCTCTCACCTGCTCGCACTCTCTCTCTCCAAATAAACAAACATTAAAAAAAAAAAATCTAGGGGCGCCTGGGTGGCTCAGTCAGTTAAGCATCCAACTTCGGCTTAGGTCATGATCTTGCAGTTCATGGGTTTGAGCCCTGTGTCAGGCTCTGGGCTGACAGATTCGGATTCTGCTTCGGATTCTGTGTCTCCCTCTCTATCTCTGCCCCTCCCCTGCTCATGCTCTGTCTCTGTCTCTCTCTCAAAAATAAATAAATATTAAAAAAAAAAAAAATCTACAACCAAAACCAAATATATCATTGAAAATTGCTGTCCTGTAGATAATTTAAGCTACTGCTGTATAGTCTTAAGACTGAACTGTTTGTTATGAGTTTGCAATGAAATCCTGAATTTCACCGAAAATGTAAATCAACAGACTCATTTATTCATCAAGTCTCACTTTTACAGAAGAAAAACATTATCAGCTGAACCCAGTAGTGCGCTTAGTTAGTACAGGCTTGCTTTACAATGTGGTGCCAAGTACTCTATCTCACTATGGATGGTAAACAATTTGTAAACCAGCCATTTGAGCAGCAACAGGTTTAAGCAACCATACACATGAAAGCTTTTAAAGTATTATATACCATTTCTGTAGGGAAACAATACATTTGAAAAGGCTCACTAAGTCATAATTACATACCCAATCAACAGTGCAGAAGTTAACAGCCTCAGCAAAATTAAAACCTTGATTAAAACCACTGTGGTAGGCTCTTGGAAACGTAATCACAAACTCCCCAGCACACTGATTAGTTCGGTAAACCTATAGAGACAGAAATTGGAGATTTTTAGTGACATCCGTGAAAGACAAACTGGGCACAGACTATCAGATAAGTCTCCAGAAAGGGAAGCTTTCTGCTAACTAAAAGTGAACCATAAAAAAAGAACTACGGTAGAAGAATCACAGAGATACTCGTTTCTGTCACAAGATGGAATAGTACCCCAGACTAGTAGGCTGATTATTAATATCTGAATACAACACACGGCTTTTACTACAAAAATTTGGTTACATCCAGGATTAGGACACATCTTTCTAAATATAGCTACAGTTAAGAATATTCTAATTTTATTATACCAAAATAGGATCTCCTACCACCAGTCATCCCATACAGCGATCTTGATTTAGGCCTCAAACTTCCCTCCCAACAATTCCCCTTTTCTCACCACCCACTCAAAGAAGAAAAAAACAAAACAAAACCCTGCATTGGGGAGCCTGGGTAGCTCAGTCGGTTGAGCATCTGACTTCTGCTCAGGTCACGATCTCACCAGTTTGTGGGTTCAAGCTCCGTGTCAGGCTCTGTGCTGACAATGGAGAGCATGCTTGGGATTCTCTCTCTCTCCCTCTCTGTCTACCCCTCCCTGACTCATATTTTCTCCCTCTCTCTCAAAATAAAAAACTTAAAAAAAAACAAAAAAAACGTGTATTAAGGCAGCAGTCTCTTGGACATCAGCCTTAGCAACATTTTTCTGGATAGGTTCTCCTCAGGCAAGGGAAATAAGCAAAAATAAACTACTGGGACTACGACAAATTAAAGAGCTTTTGCACAGCAAAGGAAACCATCAGTAAAAATGAAAAGGCAACCCACTGAATGGTAGAAGATATTTGCAAATTATCTATCCATTAAGGGATTATTATCCAACAACTCAATACCAAAAAATATAATAATAATAATAATAATCCAATTGAAACGTAGTCATGAGTAGACATTTTGCCAAAGAAAATATAGAGATGGCCAGCAGATAGGTGAAAAGATGCCCAATATCACTAATCATCAGGAAAATGCAAATCAAAACCACAATGAGAGATTTTACACCTCTTAGAATGGCTAGTATCAAAAAGACAACGAAGGGGCACCTGGGTGGCTCAGATGGTTAAGCATTCAACTTCGGCTCAGGTCATGATCTCACGGCTTGTGGGTTTAAGCCCCACATCGGGCTCTGTGCTGACAGCTCAGAGCCTGAAGCAGAGGTGCCTGGGTGGCTCAGTCAGTTGAGTTTCCGATTTCAGCTCAAGTCTCTATTTCACGGTTTATGAGTTCAAGCCCCGCAGTGGGCTCACTGCTATCAGTGCAGAGCCTGCTATTCTGTCCCCCTCTTCTCTCTGCCCCTCCCCCGCCCACAGTGTCTCTCTCAAAAATAAACATTTTTTAAAAATTTCTTCTTAATTAAAAAAACCTATAGTGCTCTAGGCACACAGATCCTCAGGCTGAACTTACTCCCATAAAATAATAAAATTAAGAATCTTTTCAACATCTCTCTCTCCATCTTGTCCAAAATGTAGTTCCTGGACTAAGAGTATTAACACCAACTGGGAACTCGGAAATGCAAATTCTCGAGCACCACCCAGACTAACAGAACCAGAAGCTCTGGGGGTGACGTTCAGCCATTCGGGGTTCAGATACAGGCAGAAGTTTGAAGACCACTACCCACCACATGGGCACAATCCCTTCTACAGGGAATAGTTCTTCCCCTCTACCCCCAAATCTGCCAAAAATATTCTTTATCAGAGCTCCAAGTCTTAGTTCAAATGATCATTACAAGTCCTTTCTAATTCTCCCTAGAGTTAGTGCATCAGCCTCATAGTTGACAGCACTGTTAAAGCACACCACCGTTCCATTATCTGTGTAAAGAGTATCTGTCTTTAACCCTTAAATTCTGAGTCTCAAATGCACAGGCTCACTCATCCATCTCTGCGGGTCCAGAATCAAGCCCCATGGGTTCCTCAACTAAATCACTGAGAATCATGGCCAGACATCTCATTTAGGGCAAGTTACTTATAACAAGTCAGAAAGATCAGTCAATATGAGGGGGGAAAATCAATGTGAAAAATACCAACACAAGGAGATGGTGGCATTTTGGTAGTTATTGGTCATTATTTTCTAAGCTGGTCTCCATGAATAATTTATGATCCCTCAAAGAAAAATCCTTTCCATCTGTCCCCACTTACTAGCCTGTGGCCCCCAAAGCATGAAATTTAGGTCACAGCAACATCAGGAATGCACTTTAGCGCAGTAACCGTACCATCTACATTCAACTTAGCTAACTGAGATGGACACCTCAACTTCACACGTTTCACTCTGGCCTCCCTAAATATCTTCAGAGCATTCTCCAACAGGAAACCATATACAAGTAAGTGTCACTTTGTACACCAACCTCAGAGGTGGTATCACCAACGACAGCACCTTTCAGTCTAGAGTAGGAACCCTGAAATCTAAGCTCAAGAGCTTGAAATAAATTTTCTCTTTAAGTAAGCTTAATTGGGGTGGAGGTATAATACAACTAAGACCTACCAAGCATGGAGATCATTTCAGTTTATCATTCAAAATTAAGTTCAAATAGATTCCATAATTTTTTTTAAGGTAGGGACAGAGTATAAAGGATTCTGACACTAGAGCTTAGATCTAATTATTAGAACAGAACCTAGACATTTTCACAGTAATTTATACAAATAACATTAAGGTCTTTGTTTTGTTGCATTGAAAGACTAAAGCTATAAAGAAAAATTATGGTTTAGAAAGCTTGAATTAGACACTGGAAAAAAAAAAAAAAAGAAAGCATCACACTTAGTATTTGCAAAATATGGCTGCTTGGCAACCTAGTTATTAGCTGCAACAAATTAGTTTTTATGGTGTCCAAGGATCTAGTCTGACTGGCTTATTGCAGTATAGTATCCAATTACACCAAACAGCTGTTTCTGTTACGCAGTTATGGTATGGAACACATAACCAAATCAATGGATAAAAAACTGAGTAAGGGAAGAGAAGTGGTAAATTAAGCCTGAGTGGCAGGAGGATTGACCCAGAACATACAGGCACTTCATGAGTCATCAGGGTATTGGGGTTCATGATGGTCACAAGCTGATGGAGAAGATCTGGCTGGGACACAAAGAGCTCTGGAGCTAGTTTCTTCATTACATTTTCTAGCTGCTCGGCAGCATACCCTGGGACTCCATACCAGGTTTTTGGCTCACCCCTGGAAACAGATTGTAAAAATAAATCAATCTCAAGAAATACATAAACGTGAAATTTCATTAGAAAAAAATCAGTCTGCAACAACACAAACAAAATAGTTCACAAGTCGTATATTTCAGACCCTGCTCTGTTAAGATTATGCTACATAGGAATGTTCTGAGTGTCATTAGAAATGTGATCTGAACTTATATAATGCATGTCCCCCCCTTCAAATGTATAGAATTTGAACATGAGACTTTCTGTCCCAGGTCCCTCTCCTCCCTCCCATTTTTATCTGATCCTTTAGAAAGTGTAAATATCTAGAGTTTCTAAGAATATAAGATAACGTGTTAGCTACAGGGTATGTGGTTACCACAATTTCTTATAGCAATTGACAAGGGATGGCAATTCTCCATCATCCTTTTCCCTTGTCCGTTCTGACACGCAAGGTTAAATCAAACACTAATAAGGCAATTAGCATTTCTAAAGAGCTCTTATTCTTCAAAGCACTTTAAACTGTCAACCAATTAATCTGTAACATCCCTGTGAGGTATGGTAAATACAATCTTCATTTTACAGCTGGGAGCAATTGCCTAGGGAAGCAGAACTGATGCTCCACATATATTTGCCAACTCCCTCTTTCTTGTGGTACATTCTCAAATTCCTCGTGTGGGGACTTAAGTGAGTTACAGATCTTCAAATATTTCTGTACTTAGAAAAGCAAGGGAAATGGAGGGGGTAAAAAAACAGATGTGAAAGAAGAAATGGCTTTGCTTAGAGTTTAAAAAAAAGTCCGAATATGTGCACCCAGCCACCACGCACACACGCACTGACGAAGCCCATTCTACTATGTATAATGACGCCAGAATTCAGCAGCACGAAATAGAAGCTGGCAGTTCCAAGGACCTGGACTCTAGCACCTAGACTTCACTACTCTTCCAAAGGGTATCTGAGCTGCCACTGGCATGGAATGGGATTTTTCCATAGTAAGAGCAAGGCTCAGTGCTTTTTAATCTTTCCATGACTAAAGATTTTTCACTAAAATCTGTCTACCCTCTCTGCAGAAACATGTTGTACCTGAAAAATAGTGTGTGTACAATTTCAGGGGATTTATCGACTTCCTAGGAATCCTTAAGAGCCACCGCCTTAACTTGTTAAGATGCCTGTTCCAACAGTAGTGAAAACTTGAAGGGGGGAAAAAATAGCTCGTTACTCTTCAGACACAGTTGAAGAGTTAAGACACATCTGAGACGAAAAGTAGTTTCCAGCCCAGTTCGCATACCATTTGTAGGTTATCTGGAACTTCTTACCAGTGCAGGTAGTTAATCGAATAGCTCCAGTGGTCTTCAATATGCCAACAGAATGAAGAAAAGCACATTCCTACATATAACCAAGGAAGTTTCATGCCACATATATCAGCGGTAATGTGAGCAAGGACAGACTGTTCCATCACTGGCATATTGTTCAAATTCCAGCCACTATCAAGATATTCCTAAAAAGAAAGAAGCAAACAAGGTATAAAGGTTTAGCTACATCATGCTAACGTTTTAGATTCTGCACATTTCAGAAAGCTGACTGAAAACAGTCTTCAAAACAAAAAGGCTGGGATCAGAGGAAAGGAGGGGAGACCACTATGCTGACTTCTTAGATGCCCATATATTACTTCTGCTCAGTTCTGAACTTTATATAAACGGACTCATATAGTATACACTTCTGTATCTGCCCACTCCCTCTGTTCTGGCTACAGAGGAAATACATCGTATCAGTCTGTTTATATCAAGTTCAAAAACAGGCCAGCTAACCTATGGTGCTCCAAGTCAGGATAGTGGTTGTCCTGAGACAGGGAAGGTAGGAAAAGAGGGAGGACAAAAGGGGAACTTCAGGGGTAAGGTCTGGTAATAACAGGTAATGTCCTTATTCTTGTTCTAGTGCTGGTTACATGGGTGTATTCAGTTTGTGAAAACTCATCAAGCTGTGCACACTGTTATGTACTCATCTATGTATATGTTAGATTTCAAAAAGGTTTTTAAAAAAAAAAAAATCTTCCTAAAAGTTTGCTATTGTGGAAAATACTAGACTCATAAACACTGAAATTAAAAGATAAATAGGTCTGGTCCCAATCCCTCAAATTTTCTTCAGAAGGAGAAACCAAAGTTATGGACTGAAGGCACAGGGGAGGTTAAGCATCTCCCCACATCATCACACCGTAGTAGAACAGCTGGGACTAGAATTGTTCTGTGGGCTCCTTCTACTTTTCTTGAAATCATTAAAAATCTAGTAATCAAAAATGTGCTGAAAGTAATCATAAATATTACTTTAAGCCAACCAAAAAGAATTTTAATTGATAATTCAAGTTCCAACCATACATATCTTTGCAGTAAGGCCATGAATGCTGTACTATGTCCTTTAGATAAGGATATGCTGAACTATCAGCTTTAAATGCAGGTCTCTGCTTGAAATACAAGTGCCTCACAGCTACAGCCTACCTCCTCTTCAGGTGAAAGTTTGATTTTCCCATCTCGGACAGGGAAGCCACTGCCAAATTCTTTTGAGGCAATATCGGCTCCATATTCTACTGTGACATCCTCTTCAATAGTGCTTACCAGTCGCCAAAATTCTTTCTCAACCAGTTCTGTGGGAACCATCTGGAAACAAAACAATGAGGAAGAGAAAAAAATGAATTTTTTCTCAGACACTCACAAACTACCCATGACCAATCTGAAGAGATTAGCTAAGTGACAGGAATCATAGGATAGCACCCTAAGGAAAATTATATCCATAACGTTCCACAATTGATCCCAGGCAATTCAGACATACATATTATTTTCTGAAAGCAACTGTCTAACTAAAGAGTAAGTACTGATTAAGAATTTGTGTTCCTCTATCACCAACCTGGCTACGACTCTAAAAGGGAGTCAAGGAAAGCAAAATTCTGACATTCAAAAACTGGAGATGCTTTTTTGTATGGGAAATAGAATACATAACTTGATGGACCATTACACAGTAGTAACAGCTGTGTGTGAACGACGCTTTATCCGTGAGAGGTGTCCAAACACATTACCTGGGTGCACTTTACACTCCTTTCACTAGGCCTGGCTGACAGTGGTGCAGGGAGCCATGATGAAAAAAGAGTGCAAAACGTGAACAAAAGAGCAATTACTCTACAGCAGTACAAAGAGCCACCAGACAGAGTGTCTAGGATCTGTGGTTAATCCCACGTGAGTCTAGAGACAGGTAACTTAAATGCGATCCCTCAAGATCCTCATCTTCTAAGTAAAATGAAAAACTAAGCACAGATAGAAGAGGTCACATGCATACCACCAACTGATGAAGCAAACATACCAGAAAATAATACACTACATGAGGTGTCAAAAGAACTGAAAATTCAAAAGAGCATATTTTGAATTTATAAGCCCATCAAATAGGCAAACATTTTAAGTAACTTAACAGCTAGTGTTAGTGCTTTTAGGGAAAAACAAATTCACTCATATACTGCTGGGTTCCCATAAATGATACAGCCATTAGAGAAGGGAGAAAATTCATCTGACCTCAGTAAGCATCCCAAGAAAATAATCCAGCTAAAGAAATCTACATGTGTGAAGTGTCTGCTATAGTACTTTGTTGGTAAGTGAGAAAAAATACAACCTAAGTGTCCAGAATTACGGTAGAAAACCATTTAATTCTGGTGTACTCACTTGATGGAACATTAAATGCTGAATGAAACATGCTTATGCTTCTAAGAGCATAAAAGAAAATTTAAAATGAACTCACCCTAAAATTTATAATACTTACGATAACATAACAACATACGCAAGCATGCTGACCTGCACACAGGAGTCATTCAGTACATTGTAAAGTTTTCCTCTTCTTTTTTTTAATATGTCCTACTAAATACTGACAACTTTTTTTTTTTTTTAAGTTTATGTATTTATTTTGGAAGAAAGAGAGACTGCATGGGAGAGGGAGAGAGAGAGAGAGAGAGAGAGAGAGAGAGAGAGAGAGAGAGAGACAATCCCAAGCAGGCTCTGCGCTGACAGCACAGAGCCCAATGCAGGGCTCAAACTGGGAGATCATGACCTGAGCCAAAACCAAGAGTATGATGCTTAACCGACTGAGCCACCCAGGCGCCCGTGTAAAGTTTTCTTTACAGTACTTTTGTTCAACTAAAAGCACTGCTGTTGGTCTCCTTTACTAATATTCTGTTACTGATGCTGTATAATTTGTGTGGAAAAGCCCCTCTTTAGAGAAACCAAGTGAAAAATCAGGATGTATTTTAAAGTATTACAGAATTTTAATATTACTAAACAAATTAAAAGTTCACTGTGCATAATGACTATCAAAATAAGCACCAAGTCAAATTTGTCTTCAGATACATCTTTCTACAAAAGTTATTAAAATTCTGTATCAAAGCAGTACGTATGTACATACATGGACTGGCATGTTGAAATAATCAGATTTGAACGCATCTGCCATTTCCCCAAAAGTACGGAGGGTATAGTCCCTGGCTGCTTGTTCAAAGCCAAATGCCTCTTGTGGCTTACTACACTCCTGCCAAAATGAAAAAGAAGGGAAAAAATATTTTTATTTACACATTAGTTATATTTCATTTATATATATTTAAAAAACAGATTAGTTACGTAGTGTTTGTTTAAAACAGAAAAAAAGGCTGAATGGATACACTTCAAAATAACCGTTACCTACTGATTGTAAAATCATGCTTCTATTTTTTTTTTACATCATTCAGTCTTTAAGACGTTTTGCAAAGAGCATGCAATGCTTTCTTAAAGGAAAAAAACATTTTAGGTGTAGTTAAAAATTTTTTTTCTGCCTCTTAGCTCCTTGCATGGCTATAGAACTCACTGTCAAGACCTCCTTCCTATTCAGGTCCAGCCCAATTTTTTTTTTTTTTTTTTTTTTTTGAGCATCATTATTATCAACTACTAAATCTAAAACCCAAAAGCAAAGAAAAAGTTTTCTGAAGGAAATTCTCTAATGCCATCTCTGCCATTAATTCTTACCTGGGCCAAACACTTAGGACACCTCCAGTCTCCCTTGGGAACATCATGGAGAGGTGGGATCAAGCAAAAGGTGTGATAACTGTCATCACACCCATCACACAAAAGAAGCCGGTCTTCATCATTGCCACTGCCACATAAGAGGCAGACATACAAATCTACCTGTAGCAATAAAAATAGGTACAAAACAATGGGACATGAGCTACAATTTGATTTTGTGAAATTCTAAGAATAATCGGTTAGGCATAATCTAGTCTCTCCATCCTCCTTCAAATGCAAATGCTTCACCCTCTATAAGAGGTATTTTATTTATTTATTTTGAGAGACTGTGTGCATCGTGTGTGCATGCATACACAAGTGGGGAGGGGCAGAGAGAGAGAAAGGGAGAGAATCCCAAGCAGGCTCCATGCTGTCAACACAGAGCCCAACACAGAGCCTGATCCCACAAACCGTGAGACCGTGACCTGAGCCAAAATCAAGAGTTGGATGTTTAACCCACTGAGCCACCCAGGCACCCCATAAGAAGTATTTTAAGTGAAAATGCTTTACCTTTTATAAGAGATATTTCACAATGCTTAATGCATTCCCAACTCTAAAGTATAATCTCTAAACTTTTTCAGTTGTGTATTTTAGTTAAAGTTCGTTATTAAGATATCTAGCTTTTAGTAATTTAGAGAATGATAATCTAGAAGAGTAGCAGGTAATAAATTGTCAGCTTAACCAAAAATAGAATTTATAAAAAATTCAATTTTTCCATGTTCAAAAGGAAAGAAAAGTGTTTAAGTTAATTAACCACAATAAATTACTTTATATTCTATTTAAGGATTCATGGTTAAGAAGTTCCCCAAATACACAGTGATAAAAATACACAGTTATTACCTGTTACAGGCTCTATTGTGTCCCCCCCCCCCCCCCCCGCCAAATTCATACCTTGAAGTCCCAACTCCCAGTACCTCAGAACGTGACTGGATTTGGAACCAGGGTCTTTAAAGAGGTTAATGAAGGTAAAATGAGATCATAATGAGTGGGCCCTAATCCAATGATTAGTACTGATGAAAAGGAGATATGGACACAGATGTGTACAGAGGAAAACCATGTGAAGATACAGGGAGAAGATGACCATCTACAAGCCAAGTAGAGAGGTCTCAGAAAAAATCCACCCTACAGACGCCTTGGTCTTAGACTTCCAGCCTCCAGAAATGTGAGAAAATAAATTCTGTTGTTTAAGCCACTCAGTCTGTGATACTTTGTTACGGCAGCCCTTGAAAACTAATACATTTCCAATAAATATAGAAAGCTAATTCAACTAATAAGGGAGTCTCACTTTTTCAGTCTTTTTTTGTATCAAATAAAAACCTGGGTTCTGATCATTTTCTGTGGGGTTTTTTTGTTTTTTTTTTTTATCCAGTGGTGGGAGGGGAGGGGGGAAGAGATGGTATTCATCAATAGAACACTTAATTGGAATAATTTCAAATTCCAAGATAAAAAGCACTTGTTCAAGCTACTCACTGGCCTCTCAGAAGGGGGCAGAGAAGAAAAGCAACCAGATCTCTGTAATGTCCTAAAGCCTCACTTTTAAGTTTCCGTTTGAGAAAATGACTACTTAGTCCTCCAACTCTTGTTGGTGCTCAATTCCTGTTCCCCCCCACTCCTTTTCTTTTCCTTCCTTCCTTTTCCTTCCTTGTTGTAAAGTTGGAAAACATCAACACGATTTTTGATCTAGCTTTCAGCTCATTTGGAGGTGATCTAGTAATTTATGAACATTCCACATATAATCTAGCTCACCGTTATTTGTCTCTAAATTGAATGTACTCCAGAAAAATGGGCGTCAAGGCCGCCAGGTGTTATTATCTTCATAAGGCATTTGTGTATTTTCTCAATTAGAAAGATACTACAAACTGACATGAAAAGGTCTTTTAATTGTCACTCTAAACTAGCAGTCCTAAGTAAGGCACAAAAGGATAACCGGGGGGTAAAAGCGTTTAAACATATCAACTCACAGCATTGGTGGTTTTTTTAGATCGGCTCTTGGGTTTTTCCTTCTCGCTTTCTACAATGTACTCTTTCTTCTCAATGGGTTCTTGCTTGACGATGCTTTTCATTTCTCTCTCTGTAAGAGGTAGTCTGAGTTAGCTCTTCTGGTACTACGCTTTACTCACCTTGCTCTCTCCCTACCCCAAGCACTCACAGGACACAAACACAATTTTGCTCCTCCTTTTCACTGCAGCAACAGCACCCAGTGTTGCCATGTTCAAGGGCTAAGTACTCATTACTTCATGATAAAATGCAAACTCTCACAACATTTAAATGTGGGTACTTCTGCAGATGTTGCTCAGTTTGGGAGCTTTTAAGACAGGAGCTGAAGATGTGGTCTTCTTAATGACATGTTACTGAGACATAACATATATTGATGAAAGCAGGTTCCTCGTGATCTTAACTATAAGAGACTAACAATTCACCAACGGCCTCTCTTCCACAATATAGATTATCCCTTCATAAACTATGATACATACTACCCCAACTTCCTGGTTCCAAAGACTGAGAATCTTGGCTAAAACACTAGCTATCAATTAGTGAACTATCCTCTGGTAGGTGCTGTGCTAAATGCTTTCCATGAATTATTTAACCCTTTGCAACAAATCCATTTCAAGGACAAGAAAACAGATATTAAAAGAAGTCAAAAAATACTGAAGGTCATACAACTAGTTAGTGGTTAAGCCAGGATTCAGATTCAGACCTATATTTTTAAAAATCCATCATCTACTTTCCACTACATTGAGCTGCCTTTCCAATAACTTACCAATCACTAAGAACAACCAATTTTAATAACGTCTTCATTTGTATGTGCCTGCCTATACGCCCTCTCTTACAGCTTTTTAATCCTAAACTTACTTCTCATTGACTAACATCTAGCAATGGCCAGCCAAGCAATTATCAACTAAAATTCAGATTTAGAAAGCACATCAGCTTGCCATGCCTGAAATAAACTTATCAGATATCCAGTCAAAGGCAATTATGCTTCTCATTAATCACTTCTTTACAATGAATGCAATGTAACCAAATTTCAAAGTAGCAATTAGTGACAGTAGAGAAACTGAATCGTATTTCTAATATGTGTGTGTGTATATATATATATATATATATATATATATATATATATATATATATTTACTTCTACTGGTCACTAACTACAAGAACAGGGACATTAACCTACTTTAAGATTTTATTTCAAGGCCCAATCCACTGATTAGTATTTAATAGTTGCTACAGTGTTTCCTTAATTAACAAATGAATGATATTTGTACTTATTTACTTTTTACTTTTTTCCTACTCATGGATAAACTTTCTTACCAGTTTCACATTTTGGAGTTGGACAACCCATTCGTCGTCTCAGATTATGAGTTCTGGCTTCTGCTGTCTCTTCTGGTTCTATTTTAATATTCATGGCCTTTAAAAAAAAGTGTCACATATATAAGTATTTCCTTTAAAAAAAAAAGGAATTTTCTAAAATCCAACTGAAATCTCAAGGTGACTATAATCTTATAAATTGTTTATATTAGTAGACCTTCAAAACATGCTTCTTTCTCACCACAAAGGAGAGATCCACCCTTAAAATTACTATTATTTAAGGAATGGACCAAAATCTTTGGGATTACAAGAGTATCTCCACTCAGGTAGGCCAAAAAAAAAAAAAAAATAGGGAAAAGTCAAAGATCAGGGAATAAATGAGGGAAAATGTCACTACCAGAATTGGGAACAGCTCTAATTTTCCTCCTAGAAGCTTCCCAGTTCTCATCAACCCACCTCATGCTTTATTCAGTCATCACTAAACCCAACCACTCACAGTTATATAAATATCCTAATTTCATTAGCCTAGAAGGGTCTGCTAGCTTCTTCCAAAGTCTGCCCATTATTTACAGAAAACTCAGCTTCCATAATAATTTGCTATTAATTCTTCTATTAAACTGTTATTACAAACTACTACTCTTCTAACATCACTAAATTGCTAAAGATTCCCCACCCCCATCATTGAGGGTAAAAAAGCCAGTCTCAATTTCCAATGTTTCTTAAAGTGGTAATACTTAATAATGAAGCAAAACAACTTTAGCAAGGGTTTGTGGAACTACACTTGATCATTTTTGCCTGTGTTCATTTCTAGGTATTCAGGATGTCCACTGCAGACAAAATTTTTCCCAGGGTGCTATCATCACCCTATGTGTCTCTCATCTAGGCAGACCTAGGTATCCAGAGCAGTAGAGCATGTCTTACACATTTGAAGACCAAGGTGTGCTCAAACAAGAATTTTTAGACTAATGAACTTTAAGAGCATGCTTACAGACTTCAAATAACCATTATTTTCCTATTCTGAGGCAGTCTTAATTCAGAAAAATAGAGCCCCAAATTTTTTCCTTATCTCTAACTTACCTAAGCTAAAAATAATTGCCTTATTTGTATCCCTTTCCTCAGAAAACAAAACTGCTCTTTTTTAATCTTGACCAATAATTATTAATAACCAGAGACTGTTTTAGACACCAATCAATGCGATGAGGCTTAGTCAACTCTAAGATGTTGCTAATACATTAATCACTGATTGCTAACACTACATGTCCATCAAGCCAGGCAAGAACACCCCTTCACATGTGTGTATGGAAACAAAGTAACTGGGAAAATAATCTTCTCTTTCCCAGGGGAAACCTCTCAGAGCAGAAAAACCTTGATGCAAACTATCTTTCTCATCAGTTCTCTCCTCCTGATCTTCCCTTATGTTCTACTTTCATTTCATCTTATATATTCAATGCCCCACTCCCATGCTGCCTAATTATTTTCTGTCTTAGCATAAATATCTGCTATTCCTTTTTAGGAACTCAGGAGAGCAGGTTTCAATATCCTCTATCCTCTCTGATCAAAACAAAACAAAACGATAGTTCCCAGCTTTCTATCTCCTAACCTCAATCCCCAATAAACACCGTCTAATTTCAAAACAGGCAAACCAAATACCATCACAATGAATGCCTGTCCTTCCTCAGTTAATTAAGCAGCTGTCTGTCCAGGCAGCATAAACCTAGAAAGAGTTCTCTTTACCCTTTTGACAGTTTCCCCAAGTGTAAAAGCTAGAATACACACAGCATCCTTCTGTGAGGTGAACAAGGTTCATAACTACGAACAGTACACACGTGACAGGAATCCAGCATAAGTCAGGCATTAGTGCCAGGGCTCAAGAATTCTGATCAACTGCATGAGGCTCTCACCTCCGCTCTCATGCGTTTTGCTCGTCGGGCTGGGGGGCATGTTTCTGAGGGCTGCACAGACTGCCTCTGGGGAATATCATGGGGTTTGTACTCCTTGTCCTTTGTGTCTGTGCTCAGGTTTGGCTTCTGCAGACACTAGAAATAAAATACAATTGTATTAATGAATTTCCTCTCCGTTTTTAATCTTAAGAATTTCAATGTATTTTGCAAGGTACATTTTACGATTATTTACACAGAAACATAAAAGGTCTCCAACTTTTAAAATCCAAATAAACACAAGTCTGCATTTACCAATCATATACACACACATATAAAAGCTTAAACAATTTTTTAGCAGGTGAATGGTGTTCCTTCAATTCACTTAACTGTTCATGCCATCAGGTTACACCAGGCCACAGTAGGCTCAAGGCCCTCCCAATGAGCCACTTGCAATTACCCCTGATTGCAACTGTCAATTAATTAAAGGCTCAAACCGTTAGAAAGGCCCCTTATAGGGGCGCCTGGGTGGCTCAGTCAGTTAGTTAAGTGTCTCACTTGGGCTCAGGTCATGATCTCATGGTTCTTGGGTTTGAGCCCCACATCAGGCTCTGTGCTGACAGCCCATAGCCTGGAGCCTGCTTCAGATTCTGTGTCTCCCTCTCTCTCTCTCTCTCTCTCTCTCTCTCTCTGCCCTTCCCCTGCTCATGTTCTCTCTCAAAAATAAACATCAAAAAAAAAAATTTTTTTAATTAAAAAAAAAAAGGCCCCTTTTAAGCTCCAAAAATGACCTTCCTTAATGAGAATATTTGATTTTTTACAGTGTTTAGAGTAATAAAATATGGAATCCAATAGGTTTTCTAAATTTTAAAATTCTGCAGTTTCAAACGTAACTAGCAATGTTCTGTGATCAAAAGATATCATCTGAATTGAGAAAACAGGTAATTTGACTAAACTGTTCTCCCTGATTAGTGCTTTCATTTACTTCAACATATTCCTACAAGGTCTAACTCACAAGGCAAAGGTTAATAAGTAGCCCACGGCAATAACTTTGGTTCTGATCAGACAAGAGTCTCCTGCTTTGATTATCTTTTTAGTTTGATTCTAAGCTTGCTGATAGAGGGTATTTAAATGCAGGCACAACAAAACAGAGTAACATCAAAATATTACCACTGAATCTAATATGAATTTCAAGTAACCAACACTTCTTCATAATAGGGCCCATAATTATCATAAGAAACATTTATAAAAGCAGGTTCCCAATTGTAACTACTTAGGGTATAATGTATCATCTATGTTGGGATAAGATACAGTGAAATAATAATCTTCTAGAACTCCTGCTCTATGGGTACCATTACTACCATATAGTCTCACAACTGGTACAGAAAGAATCCAGAGAAGAGGGGTGGAAACAATAGCAACCAAAACAGAGTAATTAAGAAAACCTATGTCTAACATCTACAAAATATGATGCACTAGAAAATAATACTGATGCAGATTACTTGATACTCTTAAACAAGTAATAAATCTACCACTGGTACAACCAACTAAGTATATTAAGTATTCTGTTCATTCTAATTAAATTCATACATTGATTTCATCTGGAAATATTAACTAAATTAGTATGGAATACCACCCTCCATTCTGTAACAAGTCCTCAAATTGAGCATTTAGAGTATATTTAAATTTTTTTTAATGTTTATTTATTTCTGAGAGAGCTAAAGTGGGGGGAGGGGCAGGGGGAGGAAGGGCAGAGAGAGAGGGAGACACAGAATCCAAAGCAGGCTCCAGGCTCTGAGCTGTCAGCACAAAGCCCAATGCGGGGCTCGAACTTACAAGCTCTAAGATCATGACCTGAGCTGAACTTGGACACTTAACCAACTGAGCCAACCAAGTGCCCCAAGAGTATATTTAATGAAAACATGCAGATGGGAACAAAACCTGCCTATCATCTAAATTAAACTCTTTCAGGGGCACCTGGGTGGCTCAGTCCATTAAGTATCCAACTTCGGTTCAGGTTTGTGAGTTGAAGCCCCACACTGGGCTCTCTGCTATCAGTGCAAAGCCTGCTACAGATCCTTTGTCTTCCCTCTCTCTCTGCCCCTCCCCCACTCACTCTCAAAATAAACATTAAAAACAAATAAATTAGCCTCATTTATATTTTTATATAAACTTTTAAAAAAATATATTTAAGTAATCTCTACACCGAACATGGAACTTGAATTCATGTCCCCAAGATCAAAAGTAACATGCTTTTATGACTGAACCAGTGAGTATGTATGATCGTGCGGATATGAACTGAACTGAATCAAGAAAATTTTATTAAGTGGGTGGTCAGAAATTCAGAACTCCTAGGGGCACCTGGGTGGCTTGGTCAGTTAAGCATCTGACTCTTGATATTGGCTCAGTTTGGGACCTTGTGGTCATGGGATCCAGCCCCAATGTCAGGCTCCCCACTGAACATGGAGCCTGCTTGGGAGGCTCTCTCTCCCCTCCCCCACCCCGCCCTTCCCCCTTTGTGTGCATGTGCTTTCTCTCAAAATAAATAAAACAGTTTTTTAGAAATTCAGAGATTATATATGTGGTCCCTATCTCCCACACTAAGTCTAAAACGGTTCCATAAACTATGGTCTGCTTCATTCTGTAAGAACTTTAGAGATCTAAGGTAAAATCAAGCTCAGAAACTTCTCAGAATATATGTGAAAAGCTTTATTATTTTGTTCCAAACCACAATTCCAAACACACACCTGATATGTTTGCTTTGTATCTAATGCAAATATATGCAGACTAATTTTAACTGTTATTTGATAAACTGGGATTTAGAGGTAACTGTTACCACAGCATGAGGACACCATCCTACAGAGCATCCTACAAAGCAATATGCTGAGACAGCTAGAAAATATAGGAATACAATAGTGAGGCTTATGTCCCACTATACCAGGACATCACTGCTCAACATTTCTCAAGTTTCCCAAAACTTACTCTAGGCTTCAGTTCACCCTTTTGAAACAATTCCTTCACTAGGCATCTTTTTTTCTCCCTTAATATTAAGACTTTATTTTTTTTAGAGAAGTTTTAGGTTTATAGCACAATCAAGATGTGAAGGTAGAGATTAACTGTATATGCCCCACCGTCACACATGCACAGCCTCCCCCGCTGTCACCATCCTCTACCAGAGTAGTAGTATATTTGTTACAACTCATGAACATACACATCATTACCACCCATAGTCCATAGGTGACATTAGGATTCACTTGTGGTATTGTACATTCTATGGGTTTAGACAAACCTATAATGACATGTATAGTATTTTCATTGCCCTGACAATCCTTTGTACTGTGAATATTTTTCCCTCCCTCTCACCCCCAAACCTCAGGCAACCACTGATCTTTTTAGTGTTTCCATAGATTCGCCTTTTCCAGAATACCATACGTGCCTTTTCCAGAATACCATACGGTTTGGAATCTTACATTATATGTAAGTATATGTATGCAGCCTTATCACATTGGTTTCTTTCACTTAGTGATGTTCCTCTCCTTGTCTTATCACGGCTTGAGATCTCATTTCTTTTTAATGCTCAATAGAACTCCATTCTCTGGATATAACACAGTTCATTTATCCATTCACCTCCTGAAGGACAGGTTGGCTGCATCCAAGTCTTGGCAATTATGAATAATAAAGATGCTAAAAACATCCATGTGCAGGTTTTGTGTGGACATAAGTTTGCAACTCTTTTGTGTAAATACCAGGGAACATGACTGCTGGATCATACGATAAGAGACTATGTTTGGTTTTCTAAGAAACGGCCAAAGTGTCTTATCTTCCAAAGTAGCCGTGCCATTTTGCACTTCCAGCAGCAATGAATGAAAACTTCTGTTATCCTCACCAGCATTTGTGCTGTCAGTGTTCTGTCTTTCACCATTCTAATAGGTGTGTGGTGGTATCTCATTGCTTTTGACTCTTTTTAAAAATATACGTATTCCAGGGCACCCGGGTGGCTCAGTCGGTTAAGTATACGACTTCGGCTCAGGTCATGATTTCACAATCTGTGAGTTTGAGCCCTGCATCAGGCTCTGTGCTGACAGCTCAGAGTCTGGAGCCTGTTTCAGATTCTGTGTCTCGCTCTCTCTCTGCCCCTGCCTCCCACCTTGCACTCTTGTCTCTCTCTCTCTCAAAAATAAATAAACATTAAAAATATTAAAAAATATATATATGTATTCCGATTATTCTTTCCTCCAAGAATTATTTCCAAAAATCAGAAACGGGCCAAAAATTAGGTACAAAAAATGGCCATCATAGTATAATAAATACATATACTGGAACCAACCTAAACATTCAACAACAGGAGGAAATCAAGGTCTGGATATAAAAACGAACACCAACACGCCTAAGTGGCTCAGCCAGTTGAGTGTCCAACTCTTGATTTGGCTCAGGTCATAATCCCAGGGTTGTGGGATCGAGCCTTGCGTCAGGCTCCATGCTCAGCATGGGACCTGCTTGGCATATTCTCTCTCTCGTTCTCTCTCTCTCTCTCTCTCTCTCTCTCTCGCTCTTAGCCCCTCTCCCCTGCTCATGCTCTCTCTCTAAACAACAACAAAGAAAGAAACACACACACACACACACACACACACACACACAAATGGAATGCTACTAGATCTTCAAAAATATTCAATGACATGGCAAATGCTCACGATATGCTAAACAGAGAAAAGGTAGAATATAATACTGTATATGAAGAATACAATCCCAGTTTGGGTATATATGCATAAAAATATCCTTGAAACGAAAAACAGGTGAGAGGATCAGGAGGTTTTATTGTCAACAGATTTTCCTTTGTTTTTAAGCCTTCTGCAATGAATACCTATCAGGGCCTCGAACATACCTGGTACACAGCAGGCCGCTCAATAAGTATTTATCTGTGTCGTAGATTAATGTTTATAAAAGGTATCTTTAAATACCTATTCCTCTCAGACTACGATTGAGTAAACGCTTTAAATACCTATTCCTCTCAGACTACGATTGAGTAAATGCTTATGTGTTTTTCTTTTTTTTTTTAATTTTTTTCTAACGTTTATTTATTTTTGAGACAGAGAGAGACAGAGCATGAACGGGGAAGGGTCAGAAAGAGGAAGACACAATCTGAAACAGGCTCCAGGCTCTGAGCTGTCAGCACAGAGCCTGACGCGGGGCTCGAACCCACGGACCGTGAGATCATGACCTGAGCCAAAGTCGGCTGCTCAACCGACTGAGCCACCCAGGCACCCCAACTTATGTGTTTTTCAATTATGAAACTATACTGCCTCTCCAAGTATGAGGAGATGTTTTTAAAACGTTGCAACCCATAAAGCAACTAGACGCTCTCTTTTCTCTTACTCACTGTGAATTCCATACTCAAACAGAAAGGTTAATAAAGAGAAAAATCTATTGTAGCCAACTATATGTAAATCAAATCTCTATAAAACAGAGGCATAAAGGTTCCACATAAAATGTTCTAAATTTCATCCCTGAGTTCATTAAACATTCACACATGTATATTTAAGAGCAACGACAACTTTCTGAATATCAGACTGGTCGTGTTCTTCCAGGCTAAAAAGAAAGCTCCCCTGGAATCAAGAAGGAAGAAAGGGAACAAAAATGCAATGTTACAAAAATCTAAAGGATTTGAGCATTACAGATGGTGTGTCTACAATATCAAGACACAATTTTGATTAGTAGTTTACCCTCTGAAAGTATGTCATTATCTTTCTACTTCTCTATAGCACAGTAACAATTCTTAAAATTATAGAGCTTACTGCTCTTGCCTTAGAATAACTCAAAGGGTATCAACCGACAATGACACTCTTCTTTCTACCACAGTCTTGAAATAAGTTCTTATAATACTGTTTTACTTTAATTACAACAAAAGTTCCTATCTGAATAATTTGACAAGTACCATCTTTATAAGAAAACAAACATGGCTACACAGGAACTGTTAGAAGATGGATCCATTAGCAATTCAGTATTATTAAATCCCCTACCTTTTACCCCTATCAGCATTCTATCTGAAAATCTCCTTGGAGCTCTCAGCTGGCAAGACAACAGATAGGCAACTTCTTTCACAGGTCATATTTTCACATGACAACTAGTAATATGCACTACCATAGTACGTGAGTGCAAAAGCATGAGCCATAACACAATAATAACGTACTTGTCGTAAGGAAGACACAGCCTTAGTGAAATAAAACACAGACTTTGGCTTCTCACAGAAGCAAAAGGATATTTCCTCTACAACCTTGTTCATTACAAAAGCAAACTTCTAAGTATGGCTGCTCACAAAACACAACAGCAAAAACACTGGAGGAAAAATTCACAAAACAAAGTCTTCTCAACAATGTCTTCCACAAAGAATTAAGGCCTATTCATTCACCGTAAAAGATAACATACCAATAAGCAATGAAATAAAATAGGTTAAGATCGGACTCACTCTCAAACTGTCTCCTGACAGGAATAAGTTGTAGGGGTTGAGGATTCGCTCATAATGCCCTCTGATATGGGAGCCCACAGCTTTGCCAGGAGCAAATCCCATCTTGGTGGCAATTTTGGTCCATTTTCTATCCTTGCAAACAACTGCAAATCCACCTTCTTCTGCAACTAACTGTTAAATAAAACAGCAAAGAAATTAGAAACACATACATAGAAATCACTTCTAATTCCCTTGTACCTAGGTATGACTCTGAGAACAACATGTTCTTGGCTGCAGTAATTTTTTTTTTTAACTTTTTTTTTCTTAATTTACATCCAAGTTTAGTTAGCATATAGTGTAACAATGATTTCAGGAGTAGATTCCTTAATGCCCCTTATCCATTCAGCTCATCTCCCCTCCCATGGCTGCGGTAATTTTTAAAAATACATTTTCCGGGGCACGTGGGTGGCTTGGTTGAGCATCTGACTCTTGATTTTGGCTCAGGTCATGATCTCACCATTCATGAGATAGAGCCCTACATCAGGTTCTATGCTGACAGTGGGGAGCCTGCCTGGGAGTCTTGCTCTCTCCCTCTCTCTGCCCCTCCCTTGTTCGTGCTGTGTGTGTGTGTCTCTCTCTCAAAATAAATTAACATTAAAAAAAACACATTTTCCAAGCCAAACAAAAATATATATGTATCATTAATTTCAAGCTAGAAAATTAAAATATACCCATAAACATGTTGTACCTCCAAAAACTACTTCTCAGTTCCCCAAAGCAGTCAAGATTTTCCAGGAGGAAGAACTACATCAACAATTAAATCTCTAATAAAGAACGAATCCTAGTACTTGGTTTAACTCTGTGACCCTTAAAACTCTCCATAAACTAAGGAGGAGGAAAAGATGGCACCATTTGTTTGGCAAGAATATAGGCTTTACACTGAATGAACCTGAAGTTAAAGTACTGAATTACGACTCAACCTTTAGAGTTTCGTCAATTTTCTCCCTGAGCGTCAGTTGTTTTAACTCCAATAAAACAGAAAGGAGATCTTACGGAACTAATAAAGTTTTAAAATGTCACACACAGGGGCGCCGGGGTGGCTCAGTCAGTTAAGCGTCCGACTTCAGCTCAGGTCATGATCTCGCGGCCCGTGGGTTCGAGCCCCGCGTCAGGCTCTGTGCTGACAGCTCAGAGCCTGGAGCCTGTTTCAGATTCTGTGTCTCCCTCTTTCTCTGACCCTCCCCGTTCATGCTCTCTCTCTGTCTCAAAAATAAATAAATGTTAAAAAAAATTTTTTTTAATAAAAATAAAAATAAATTAAAAAATAAAATGACACACACAAAAATGGTGGCAAAAAATATTCTATAAGATAAGGCTTTCAAGGCTTTCAGATGTGACACGTAGAGCCCAATCAATCACTAAAGTGAATGGAGAATTTCATTTTACATATTTCAAACAAAAAGTTTCTTTTTAAAGTGAAGAAGACCAAATTTATGCTGGCATAAAAGATACTAAATGAGGGAGATGGCCATTAGCCTCTTACCTTATTGAGCTGAAACAAGTCCAAGATCTTCCTTTCCACATGTGGAATTTTCAGAGTGCTTCCCTGTAACTCCCAGTACTTTGCAATCTGGTCCAAGAAATTCAGTTTTACTCGAGTTTGAGCCTAAATGACACAGAAGTGAATTTTAATCTTACCCAGCTTATTTTAAGACTCCTACCTATGTGTGTGGTATTTTCACTCTTAGAATATTTAAGTGAAATATCACTTCTGAATTCAATAGAGAAACGGCCAAAAAATACACAAAAGAAAGCTGGTTAAATAATTATACATGAACTCAACAAAAATTTAATTCAGCCCCTACCATGTGTCAGGCAGAGTTAAAAACTCAGTAAGCCTTTCCTTAAGTAGGCACTCTGAAAAGTACTTCGTTTAAGGAATTCTATAAGCACAATTTTATTATTGATTAAAATTATATCACAAGCTTCTATATGTCCCTCTTAGTCTTTTTACAACTGGGGTATTTTAAAGGTCTGTTCTTTCCAAGTACAAATTTTCTTATTTTCTCAAACACAAATCTAAAAACAGAATTACAACAGTGATTTCATATCAATTTTAACAAGTCCTGATACGATAAAGGACAGCCAGGGAAAATTTCTTAAATGTTATTCCTTTAACAGATTATTATTATTGTCTATAAAGTCATTAAAAACTTTTTTTGTCCAAAAAAATTCTGTTGGTCATTTTTCTTTCCCCTTCTTGAAAATTAAATGGAAGTCAGTCAATTTTAGGAGTTTTACCTTGCTCAAGAACAAAACTGAAATGAATGTCCAGATTTTCCACAGTCTAAGACTTCAAAGTTAGTACTCATTTCCTATTCTTCAAGCTCAACTTGAAAATACAGACACAAAATACAGAAATTCTGGGATTCCACAAAATCCATTTGTGTTCCATTTATGTTAAAAATGTTTGGTTTTTTTATAGAAAAACAAAACATGATTCAATATGAAAATCAGGTTAGCAAAACATTAATAAAAACACTACCTCCAGGTTATCAATACCCAAGCCTTATTCACCCTGCACTTTAGAGTTTCAGTAGCCTAGAGACTGAAGAAAAATCACCTCTTCTCTTGAAAATTTCCAGTATTCCTCAACCCCCCCCTCAGGAAATTAAAGTGTGTTATTAAATCTAAGTGAAGATGTGTATTTGGAAGAAAATTACAGCTGGAGATTCTTTTCCATTAGATGGTTCTCAAAGTACATTCCTTTCAAAACCTAAATTATTGTGGATGTCACCTAAATTTAGAAGTATTTAAATGAATTAATAGGTCAACAAGGATTGACAGAAATTAGTGTTTTTAATGAAATCTAGCATAAAAAAAAATTAAAAAAAAAAAAAAAAAAAACGGGGCGCCTGGGTGGCTCAGTCAGTTAAGCATCCGGCTTTGGCTCAGGTCATGATCTCACGGTTTGTGAGTTCGAGCCCCACGTCAGGCTCTATGCTGACAGCTCAGAGCCTGGAGCCTGCTTCAGATTCTGTGTTTGCCTCTCTCTCTCTCTCTCTCTCTCTCTCTCTCTCTCTCTCTCTGCCCCTCCCCCCCCGTCAAAAATAAACAGTAAAATAAAAAAAAAAATTTTATTTTTTTTTTTTTTAATTTTTTTTTCCACGTTTTTTATTTATTTTTGGGACAGAGAGAGACAAAGCATGAACGGGGCAGGGGCAGAGAGAGAGGGAGACACAGAATCAGAAACAGGCTCCAGGCTCTGAGCCATCAGCCCAGAGCCTGATGCGGGGCTCGAACTCACGGACCGTGAGCTCGTGACCTGGCTGAAGTCGGACGCTTAACCGACTGCGCCACCCAGGCGCCCCAAAAAATTTTTTGAATGAAATCTGGTTGGCTGCAAATGTCCTTAATGTCATTTGTTTTACCATGATTATCCAATTATTGGTCAAATTTTAGCTTCACTAAAACCACCAGATTTGTGACTGATTCCTCCAAGAAAACCCCTCTGAAATACAGGCAACCAGAACAGTAGCTAAGACAATACCTCCAATTCATTCAGCCTCTGGATACGTGGGGTAAAATGAAGTTTGTCAACATCACATGCAAATGGTGGCTGCCAATCCTAGGGGAGAAGCAAAGGCTTTTATCAGAAGAATTTATAATTCTGACATTCAAGAAATCATGTTAAAACCCCAGTTAAGTAAAACACAAGTTACCTCCTACCAGTAAAATAAAACAGAACATGGGTAGTAGTGCTTTCTCAATCTTCTTTGCACCAGAACAGCAGAATATGTATGATTACCCTTCCCCATACAAATGATACATCCTGCATGCAGCCCTCCTCACACCCTTTCAAATAAATAATGTCACTGAACGTCAAGCTATTGAAAAATCACTGACTTTTAAGTGTATTATTTATTTTGTAAGTAATCTCTACACCCAACATAAGCCTCAAACTCACACTCCCAAGATCAAGAGTCACATGCTCCTCAAAATGAGCCAGCCAGGAGCCCTGAAACATCACTGACTTTTAAAGAGACTTTGATTCCTCTATTCCACAGAAGTTATCCTTTTACAAAATAGCTATATTAATATTAAATCATCTATAAACTATATTTTTATATATGTAACCTAGTTACTTTTACTTTTATTATAAAATTAAGAATAAGTTCTTGGACATGGGATGGCAGAGACTGCCATCCAAAGCTCATGTTAAGGATGATTCTTTAAAACATCAACTGCTACAGATTCTTAGAAGAATTGTTATCATGAAGAAATAATCAGACAATAAGGAAAGTATGTATGGTATCAATAACTAGACAAAACTGGAAACTCAAATTTCCACAACAAGACAATGGTTAAAGGAATAAAAATTATGCTGTGTTAATGGGTACAGAGTTTCAGTGTGCAATAATGAAAAGGTTTTTGAGCTGGATTTTTGATGATGGTTGTATAGCACTGTGAATGTACTTAACATCACACTAAATTGTACCTTTAAAATAATTACAATGGTAAATTCAGTATTATGTTTAATATTTTAACACATTAAAAAAGCAAAAAGACAAAAAACATGCTGTGGTATAGTTCTGTTTATTGACATTGAAAGATGTTCTTTACATATGTTAAGAAGGAAAAGAGGGACGCCTGGGTGGCTCAGTCGGTTGAGCGTCCGACTTCGGTTCAGGTCATGATCTCACAGCTCGTGAGTTCGAGCCCCATGTCAGGCTCTGTGCTGACAGCTCAGAGCCTGGAGCCTGCTTCAGATTCTGTGTCTCCCTCTCTCTCTGCCCCTAACCCACTCGCATTCTCTCTCTGTCTCTCTCAAAAATAAAAATGAGAACATTAAAAAAAAAGAAGAAGGACAAGAGAGGCTATGCAACAGAAAAATGAAACCTGGAAAAATATACAGCAAAAATAGGATTTTTATAGGTGATTTTCTTTTGCTTCCTTAGCCATTTGGAATACAATCTGAAATATATTTCATACATTAAATAACACCTATTAAATAATAAATAAGTTACTTCAGGGGCACCTGGCTGGCTTAGGCAGTACAGCATGCAACTCTAGATCTCAGGGTCTTGAGTTCAAGCCCCACATTGGGCATGGAGCCAACCTAAAAATAATAAATGAATCAAACAAACAGTAAATAAATTCAGGTTTAGAGAACAAGTCAGTACAAGGAAGCTCACAGTCTTTTATTCCTTTATCCAAGGAAGCTCTGGAAATTTCATATCCAGACGTTTGTTCTAAGAAAATAATTCACCCACAGTCAACAAAAAACATGCATGAAATTAACTACAGTATTATGTTAAGATATGATTGGTATTATAACAACACTGAATACTGCACAGCATTTGAAGTTCTAGATTTACAGGGGGCACCTAGGTGGCTCAGCTGATTGAGTGTCTGACTTCAGCTCAGGGCCTGATCTCACAGTTTGTGAGTTCAAGCCCCACATCAGCTCCCTGCTGTCATCATGGATCCTCTGTCCACCTCTATTTGCCCCTCCCCCACTCATGTACGCTCTCTCCCCAAAATAAATAAAACATTAAATAAATGAATAAATTAATTAATTAAATTCTAGATTTGCAAAAAACTCATACCAGCATATAAGAAAACACAGAAAAATGGGCAAATTGTGTTAACAGCAAGAAAAAATGGCCAACTGTAAAAAGACTAGTGTCCAACTTTACACAAAATTCAAGAAATACACAAGATTCTCTCGTTTTTTACCTACCAGGTTAGCAAAGACTTAAAATATACACACCACCAGTATTAGCAACATGTGAGGTAATGTGGACTTTGACGATTAGTATGTTTTTTGGAAATCAATAAGAAAGCATCGTATTTTTAAAGGCCTACTGAGCCAGCAGTTCCTCAATTGAGAATTTATTCTCCAAATATTTGTTGCCATTCACAACACCAAGACACAGGCACAAGGAAATTCACCACAGAATTGTTTTAACTTAAAACCTTAATATTACGTCCAAAGAAGACATCCAGATGGCCAAGCGACACATGAAAAAATGCTCAACATTACTTAGCATCAGGGAAATACGAATCAAAATCACAATGATATACCACCTCACCCCTGTCAGAATGGCTATCGTTAACAACTCAGGCAACAACAGATGGTGGTGAGGATGCAGAGAAAGGGGATCTCTTTTGCACTCCTGGTGGGAATGCAAACTGGTGCAGCCACTCTGGAAAACAGTATGGAGATTCCTCAAAAAATCAAAAATAGGACTACCCTATGACCCAGCAATTGCACTACTAAGTATTTATCCAAGGAATAGAGGTGTGCTGTTTCAAAGGGACACATGCACCTCAATGTTTATAGCAGCACTATCAACAATAGCCAAAGTATGGAAAGGTGGCAAGAGCCCAAATGTCCATCGATGGATGAACGGATAAAGAAGATGTGGGGTGTGTGTATGTGTGTGTGTGTGTGTGTGTATAAATAATGGAGTATTACTCGGCAATCAGAAAGAATGAAATCTTGCCGTTTGCAACCATGTGGATGGAACTAGAGGGTATTACGCTAAGCAAAATTAGTCAGAGAAAGACAAATATCATATGACTTCATGAGGACTTTAAGAGACAAAACAGATGAACATAAGGAAAGCAAAAATCATATAAAAACAGGGAGAGGGACAAAAACATAAGAGACTCTTAAGTATGGAGAACAAACACTGGAGAGGTTGTGGGAGGGGGGGATGGGCTAAATGGGTAAGGGGCATTATAGAATGTACTCCTGAAATCATTGTTGCACTATATGCCAACTAACATGTATGTAAATTTTAAAAAATAAATTAAAAAAAATTTTTTTAAACCTTCATATTGGGGCATCTGGTGGGGTATGCCTGGGTGGCTCTGTTGGTTAAGCTCCAACTTCAGCTCAGGTCATGATCTACATGGTTCGAGAGGTTGAGCCCCACGTCAGACTCTGTGCTGACAGCTCAGAGCCTGGAGCCTGCTTCAGATTCCATGTCTCCATCTCTCTCTGCCCCTACCCCACTCGCATTCTGTCTCTCTTTCTCAAAAATAAACATTAAAAAAAATTTTTTTTTAAATATTAGGGCATCTGGCTAGCTCAATCAGTGGAGTATGCGGCTCTTGATCTCAGGTTGTAAATTCAAGCCCCACATTGGGTGTAGAGATTACTTATTTAAAAAAAAAAAAGACCTTCATAAACCTATCAATGGAGAACAAAGTAAATAAATTTGACACATCTGTAAGTAGCAATAAAATACTCTGCAGCTGTAATAAGGAAAAAAAGATCTAGATGTTCTAAATATAGAAAAGATAGCCAAGACTGGATGAGTGAAAAAAACTAAAACGTAAAATTGTGCCAATAGTATTACATATATGTAAACTTTAAAGATTATCAGATTAGGAGGGGGGCAAGAGGTTACTGTTATTTCAAATCTATATTGTTAGAACTTATTACTATTGGTTGCTTTTATTTATTTGCTTTCATTTTTTTTTTTTTTAATTCTAATTAGTTGATTGCTTTTAGTTTAAAAGTAAAACAGGGGTGCCTGGATGGTTTAATCAGTTAAGCATCTGACTCTTGATTTCAGCTCAGGTCATGATCTCACAGTTCGTGAGTTCAAGCTCCACTTCAGCTCTGGGTTGACAGTGTGGAGCCTGCTTGGGATTCTCTCTCTCTCCCTCGCTCTCTGCCCCTCCCCCACTCACTCAAGCACACCCACTCTTTCTCACTCTCTGTCTCTCAAATATAAACATTTTTTTAAAAAGTAAAACAAGGTTTGAGGTGCCTGGCTGGCTCAGTCCACGGAGCCTGCAACTCTTGATCTTCAGGTCATTAATTCAGGCCCCATGTTGGATGTAGAGCTTACTTTAAAAAAAAAAAAAGAGTAAGTAAAACAAGGTTTTGTTTTAGTGATAGGGAGACTTCAATAAAAATACCTACCAGCGATGCCTGGTAAAGTATTATGTTAAAAAGACTGTATTTTACCAGAATTTTTTTAAAAGGGGAAAAAAAGGGGCGCCTGGGTGGCGCAGTCGGTTAAGCGTCCGACGTCAGCCAGGTCACGATCTCGCGGTCCATGAGTTCGAGCCCCGCGTCGGGCTCTGGGCTGATGGCTCAGAGCCTGGAGCCTGTTTCTGATTCTGTGTCTCCCTCTCTCTCTGCCCCTCCCCCGTTCATGCTCTGTCTCTCTCTGAACCGAAAATAAATAAACGTTGAAAAATAAAATAAAATAAAATAATAAAATAAAATAAAATAAAATAAAATAAAAGGGGAAAAAAAGCAGACTACAAACTGATAAAACGCTATTTACTACCATCCCAGAAAGAACCAAAGAAAAAAGAAAAATTGGCAGCACTGTTTTACACTTATTCCAGACAAGGCCTTCAAGTATTTAATGCTGTTCCACTGACTCTTCCACAAAGACTATGGCTAATGTTTAAATGTCAGTTGTCAGTTAAAGAAATGCTATTCTTTGTTAATAAAGTTAAAAAATACTACTCCATCCTGGGGCACCTGGGTGGCTCAGTCGGTTTAAGCGTCTCATTTCAGCTGAGGTCATGATCTCACAGTCCATGAGTTCGAGCCCCGCGTTGGGCCCTGTGCTGACAGCTCGGAGCCTGGAGCCTGCTTCGGGTTCTGTGTCTCCCTCTCTCTCTGTCCCTCCCTCGCTCATGCTCTGTCTCCCTCACTCTCAAAAATGAATAAATGTTAAAAAAAGAAAATTAAAAAAAAAATACTGCTCCATCCTGAGTCAAAAAGATGAGAGTGATTTTTTTTTTTTTGATAACTAAGGCTAAGGAAAGCAATGTCTTTAATTGTACAAAACACAATGTAATAGAAGAAAATCACACTGCTTGATAGTCTATCACAGGCTAATAGGAAGACTTTATATTGCTCAGAGCTTTGCGCTCTAACACTTCATAAAAGCTGTATGCTTTCTGAAATGAATTGATCTGGGTTGAAGGTTAAAACCAAAAACATCAATGACAATATGTCAGAATATACAAGTAAGTGATTAACATACTGTCCAATGGCCTGAGAATTTTATAAACTAAGACTTTTGGGTCATGTATGACATTCCCCAACTAATCAAATAGGCCTTTTAATCCCAAAACACAATGATATAGAAATTAATTTCATCTCATCCATATATTAAAGTCGTAAATTACAGTGAGCTGTGTCTTTGTATGTATATATTGTATACATATATGTATATGTATATATGTATATATACATATATTGTATGTATTATATAATTTATGTTTATTGTATACTGAAACTTTTTCAGATGAATCCTAAAAATAAAGTAAGAGGAAAACAGTACATATCTGTCACTAAAGAAGATCACACAGTGGGTATAATATATATAAAACTAATACTGTTTCAGATCATTCTTTCATTAAACACAAACCACTGAAAACTTATTCACTTCTTCTGGTTACAAAGAATGAAGGAAAATGGGATAAATGTCATTCAATTTCAAGACTTTCATTGCCAACTGAAAAGCTTTACTTCGGGGCGCCTGGGTGGCGCAGTCGGTTAAGCGTCCGACTTCAGCCAGGTCACGATCTCGCGGTCCGGGAGTTCGAGCCCCGTGTCGGGCTCTGGGCTGATGGCTCAGAGCCTGGAGCCTGTTTCCGATTCTGTGTCTCCCTCTCTCTCTGCCCCTCGCCCGTTCATGCTCTGTCTCTCTCTGTCCCAAAAATAAATAAACGTTGAAAAAAAAAATTTAAAAAGCTTTACTTCAATAAAAGAATTACATATTATTTGCAATGCTCACTGAAATACGTGAAGTAAGACATCCTTGGCCGGGGCACCTGGGTGGCTCAGTTAAGTGTCCAACTCTTGATATCGGCTCAAGGCTGTGATCTTGCAGTCATAAGACAGAGCCCTGCATTGGGCTCCCCGCTGAGAGCACAGAGCCTGTTTGGGATTCTCTCTCTCCCTCTCTCTGCCCGTCCCCTGCTTACGTGCTCGCTCCCTCTTTCTCTAAACAAACAAACAAAATAAACATTAAAAAAAAAAAGATATCCTTGACTGAGTCTGGCCTCGATGGACTATAACTTTTACAGGGGGGACAAAGCCATCAAAGAAGGAAAGAGACTATTACAAAACACTGTGATAAATTTTGGTTTGACACTTTATCTAAAGGGGCTATCATATAATCTAACCAAAACTTTTAGCCTCTTAACAATAATGGTTCATAAATCCTTTTTCTAACATAAAAACAGCATTTCCATATTAACTAGGTGTTATGAATTCAGAGATTGCAAGGCATCCCATATAAATTCCCTGCTGAGATTCACTCACTTTTAAAACTTTAAAATGGCTTTATTTTACCCCTTTCAAAATAAAAGTCCAACCATATTTAAAAGTCCAATTATTTTCCTGAGCACTAAAAAATATATTCCTTCAGAAGGCAATTAAGTAGGAGGAAGCTGAAGCTTTGAAATCCTCAGAGGCCTGAGTAACATCAAGTAAACATTCTTCCTTAGTCCCCACACTGAACAACTTATGGTACATTTAACTGAGAGAAATGTGCAATAAAATTGACCAGTGGGAGAATAACTTTCATAGGATGCTAAGGATTTTTCAAAAACGCCATGAAAATTCACTCTGTAAATGATCTAGTGTTGGCATCCACATATTAGAACACTGTTTTAATCTTTCTAATAGAGAAGCTATCACCATTTTGAGACCTAATAATCAGCAAAATGAGAAAGTGTATTCTCTAGATCTACTCCAAAAGTTGGTTCTCCTGCAGACAAAACTCCTGCAGACAAAACTAATTTTTAAATTTTTTTTTAATGTTTGTTTATTTTTGACAGAGCATAAGCGGGGGAGGGCAGAGAGAGAGGGAGACACAGAATCCGAAGCAGGCTCCAGGCTCTGAGCTGTCAGCACAGAGCCCGATGCGGGGCTCAAACCCACGAACTGCAAGATCATGACCTGAGCCGAAGTCGGACGCTCAACCAACTGAGCCACCCAGGTGCCCCGACAAGACTAATTTTTAAAAATCAACGTCAAAAGCTCATTCTGATTAGTTTACAAAGAATAACCTTAAGGACGGACCAATGTATTTTCTAATTACATACGTTCTATTAAAATCTGTCATCATAGAATAAATGCACAAAGGAATTTAGTCCATTGAGGCAGAGCTAAACTCCGTATTTTCATCCAGATTCTTACACTTTCTAGGTTATCAACACATTAACATAAAACTATAATTCAACATTTTAAGGATCCGAACAAAGAATTTATCTTAGTTTTAAGGCAAGTCAGAAAAATTTTCAGTTGAGCAGCACAAGATTTATCAATCTTAATAAAAATTTAAGTAACACATATGAAATACAACATAAGAAGACTACTTTTTCATGGCATTAACAGTTTTATGTCAGTATGATGTCCTTAAGACACCTGCACAAAGTGGCAGAACTGGGCACACCATAATCATCGTAAGTCCCCATCTATAAACTTAAAAACAAGCAGAGTTACTATATGTGAGTCCCTCAGTGGAGTCCAATGACCACTCACTGATGGGTGTCTATCAGGAAAGTTTTGGTTTTTTGTTTATTTATTTTTGAGACAGAGAGAGACAGCACAAGAGGGCAAAGGGCAGAGAGAGAGGGAGACACAGAATCCGAAGCAGGCTCCAGGCTCTGAGCTGTCAGCACACAGCCCCACGCGGGGCTCGAACCCAGGAACCGTGAGACTGTGACCTGAGCCAAAGTGGAAGCTCAACTGACTGAGACACCCAGGTGCCCCTATCAGGAAAGTTTTTTAATTCAAAGGACTTCAATGTCTTCAGAACAGAAATAAAAATGTGTTAGATAATATTAACTTCCCCCTTTCTTCTTACTTCCCTCAGGGTAGGCTTGGCACCAAGCAGCTTTAATTAGCCATCCATTTGATCAAAGTCTGCTTAAGATTTCCCATCCGCAGGATGTCGGGGTGACTCAGTCAGTTAAGCATTCCACTCTTGATCTCAACTCAGGTCATGATCTCACGTTGAGTTTGAGCCCCACGTTGGGCTCTGTACTGACAGTGCGGAGCCTGCTTGGGATTCTCTCTCCTTCTCTCTGCCCCACCCCGCCTCTCTCTCTCAAAATAAATAAACTTTATTAAAAAATAAAAAATAAAGATCTCCCATTCTTAGTGAGCCACTAGTAAAAAAAATACTGAGGATTTTCTTTTCAGACTACAGAATCACTTTTATTCTTTAAATCAGAGATTCTTATACTGTATTTGAATTGAGTGTATGTGGATTTTGGGGGGACAGTCCACAGCTTCCACCAAATTCTCAAAGGGGTCTGTAACCTTAGGGTCTGTAACCTTAGGGGTCACAAAAAAATCCTGTGAGTGTGTGTGGCTTTCAAAATTTTTGCATCCTGAAGTTCTTATCTCACTATCCCAACCTACTTTTTTTCAGTCCCTTCTCATACTTAACCAAGACATGATAATGGATGAGACACTTGGCTCCTCAAAATGTCAGGAGGTTATATATATACTGTAGGACAGAAAGAGCAATGCACTAAATAGAAGACCTGGTATGCATCTTGGTTCTTTAATCACCACTTAAGGGATCTTAACTTTTCCATTCGAAACGTATAAACAATATCTACCTTCAGGACTATGATGAAAATTAGAATTACAAATATAAAGGATTATGTATTATAAAGCAAAAATAGCAAGTATTATATTGCATTAAGTTCTGACCAATGAAACATAATTTCTTCTAGCAAAAAGTCTGTGTAAACTCAACTTTCAAGGAGCATCTGACTTCTAAGCTGTACCTTTAAGGACTCTATCCTTCCAGCCTAACTCTAGTCAGCATCTAGTTGGCATTAGACCAATTTCAACACAGGTTAAAGGGCTCCCCTAGATTTCAACCCTCCTCCCCACTGTTACTTCTCTAGTGCTCATTTTTAAAGCACAATGATGTCATTTCCCTTATCCTTGCACAGTAAAACACGTTAAAGAGGACGTACTCTGGTGTCACACTGCCTGAGTTCACACCCTGACTGTGGCTTTCTACTAGTTCATCTCCCTGTAGCTTAAATACATGTATAAATGGGAAACTGAGGCTTAAATAATATGGATAAAAGCCTTTAGAGAGCTCCTGGCATTTACAAAGTAAGCAGTCAAAAATGTTAGCTATGAGGAAACATTTATGTTGCAGAGCTTCAGTTCCCAGGAAGCCTAATGTAACCTTGTTTTGTTTTATGACTGGTTATGTTTAAAACAATGGTTTCAATTCTCTAATCTTCATTATCAAATTGTATAAAATGATATTTCATAGGGAGTGCCTGGGTGGCTCAGTTGACTTCGGCTCAGGTCATGATCTCACAGTTCGTGGGTTCGAGCCCCATATCAGGCTCTGTGAAGACAGCTCAGAGCCTGGAGCCTGCTTCAGATTCTGTCTCTCTCTCTGTCTGCCCCTCCCCCGCTCATGCACAGGTGCATGCACGTGCACAGTCTCTCTCAAAAATAAACATTAAAAAATGGCATTCACAAGTTAATACATGGCATTAATAAGTTAATATATAATATTCAAGGCCCATCCTTTTTTTTTTTTTGCTGTATTTTTTTTCCAGTTTTATTGAGATATATGCAACCTTGCTACTTAAAGGAGAATACACTGTCACATTTTCCATGCTTAAAGAGCTTTTTCTAAGATTGTTTTAGATATGTAATTCAAGGATAGAGGCACTTAACAATGGATCTGGGAAGAGAGAAGCTGCTAGGGTTGCAAGAGAATTCAACTTCTATACTATAAAAATTAACACTGTGGTGGGCAAGCCTATGTATGGTTCCACAATATTAGTATTTTGTATTAACCAAGCCATTTCATATATATCTACTATATAAAACTTCCTGACTACATATTCTCTTACTGCCATAAAAGCTAAGCAATAGAATAGGTTTAAAATAATTTTCTCTAATACAAAAGTACACTCATTACTAAAATATCAGAAAATATATATGAAGAAGAATCTCAGAGAAAACCTGCTGTATTTTGGTATACATCTTTCCAGTATTTTCTAAAATGCAAGTTATCTTCATAATCTTCAAAAAATTAAGTCATTATTTAAAAAATATGTATATATTTTTCCTTTTACTTACTATACTGTGAATATTTAATATTTTATTGTATTGATACTTTTTAAAATTTCTTATTATTGGACATTTAGGTTATTTTCTTTACTTTCCAATGTTAATCATTACAAATAAAACATCCTTACCTTCTAGGAAGTTCATTTTAGCCTCTTTTAAAATAAACCTAAAAATTTTATGATTTTATTACCATTTTTTTGTTTAGTTTATTTATTTTGAGAGAGAGAGAGAGAGAGAGCATGAGCAGGGGAGGAGCAGGGAGAAGGAGAGAGAGAGAATCCCAAGCAGGCTCTGCACTGTCAGCACAGAGCCCAATGCAGGGCTCAAACTCACAAACGTGAGATCATGACCTGAGCCAAAGTCAAAAAGTTGGATGTTTAACCAACGGAGCCACCCAGGCGCCCCCCCCTAACTTTTTTTTTAAATAAAAATAAAATCTTAAAAATAAATAAAAATCAGTTGCCCATATACCCAGTCTTACCATGAGAAAAACATCAGATAAATTCCAATAATGGGACATCCTACAAAATACCCAAGTGAGTACTCCTCAAAACGGTCAAGGTCAATAAAAATAAAGCCCAAGGGGCACCCAGGTGGCTCAGTCAGTTAAGTGTCTGACTTTAGCTCAGGTCATGATCTCACCCTTGGTGGGTTTGAGCCCCACGTCCGGCTCTGTGCTGACAGCTCAGAGCCTGGAGCCACTTCAGATTCTGTCTCCCTCTCTCTCTCTGCCCTTCTCCTGCTCACACTCAGTGGGTCTCTCTCAAAAATAAACAAACATTAAAAAATTAAAAAACAGGGGCGCCTGGGTGGCGCAGTCGGTTAAGCGTCCGACTTTAGCCAGGTCACGATCTCGCAGTCCGTGAGTTCGAGCCCTGCGTCAGGCTCTGGGCTGATGGCTCAGAGCCTGGAGCCTGTTTCCGATTCTGTGTCTCCCTCTCTCTCTGCCCCTCCCCCGTTCATGCTCTGTCTCTCTCTGTCCCAAAAATAAATAAACGTTGAAAAAAAAATTAAAAAAAAAAAAATAAAATAAAATAAAAAAAACAAGAACAACAACAAAAAGCCTGAGAAACAACAACAGCTAAAAAAAAGCCTAAAGAGACATGACAACTAAATGTAATGTGTATCCTGGATGAGATTCTGGAACAGAAGGAAGATATTAGCTAAAAATTAAAGAAATATGAATAAAATATATGGACTTTGGTTAATAACAGTATCAGTTCATTAATTATAGCAAATATGTCATAATAATGTAAGATGTTAATAAAAGGGGAAACTTGGGAGACCTGGGAGGCTCAGTCAGTTAAGTGTCCACCTCTTGATTTCAGCTCAGGCATGATCTCACAGTTCCTAAGTTCAAACCCCATGTTGGGTTCTGCGCTGACAGTGCAAAGCCTGGTTGGGATTTTCTCTCTCTACCCCCTCCCTCACTCGTATGTGCTCTCTCAAATTAAACAAATAAACAGTAAGAAAATTAAACAAATAAAAGGGGGAAACTAGGTCAAGGAGTATATGGGAACTCTACTCAGTTTCTCTTTAAATCTAACAGTTCTTAAAAATATTAAGTCAATTTAAAAAATCATTTGGATCAGGAGCACCTGGGTGGCTCAGTCAGTTAAACATCCAACTTTGCTTTTGGCCAAAATGAACAAATCAGGAGACTATAGATGCTGGAGAGGATGTGGAGAAACGGGAACCCTCTTGCACTGTTGGTGGGAATGCAAATTGGTGCAGCCGCTCTGGAAAGCAGTGTGGAGGTTCCTCAGAAAATTAAAAATAGACCTACCCTATGACCCAGCAATAGCACTGCTAGGAATTTATCCAAGGGATACAGGAGTACTGATGCATAGGGGCACTTGTACCCCAATGTTCATAGCAGCACTCTCAACAATAGCCAAATTATGGAAAGAGCCTAAATGTCCATCAACTGATGAATGGATAAAGAAATTGTGGTTTATATACACAATGGAATACTATGTGGCAATGAGAAAAAATGAAATATGGCCCTTTGTAGCAACGTGGATGGAACTGGAGAGTGTAATGCTAAGTGAAATAAGCCATACAGAGAAAGACAGATACCATATGGTTTCACTCTTATGTGGATCCTGAGAAACTTAACAGGAACCCATGGGGGAGGGGAAGGAAAAAAAAAAAAAAAAGAGGTTAGAGTGGGAGAGAGCCAAAGCATAAGAGACTGTTAAAAACTGAGAACAAACTGAGGGTTGATGGGGGGTGGGAGGGAGGGGAGGGTGGGTGATGGGTATTGAGGAGGGCACCTTTTGGGATGAGCACTGGGTGTTGTATGGAAACCAATTTGTCAATAAATTTCATAAAAAAAAAAAAAAAAAAAAAAAAACATCCAACTTTGGCTCAGGTCATGATCTCTCCGTTCCTAAGTACGAGCCCTACGTCTTGCTCTGTGCTGACAGCTCAGAGTTTAGAGCCTGCTTCAGGTTCTGTCTCTCTCTCTCTCTTTCTCAAAAATAAACATTAAAAATAATAATAATAATAATAATAATAATAATAATAATAATAAATCACTTGGATCAGTTTGTTTTATGTTCCAAACTTCTGACCCCAAAAGACAGCTCAAGAAGCAAAAACACAACCATGTTTATTATAAATTTTATAAAACTTAATAAAATGACAATAAGACAAAAAAGGCCCACTTTCTGACATTTTAATTGATACTGGTTATATAGGAAAACTTATTGTTGTTTGCCCTTTAGAAAATACTTTTAAATTTTCACTTCACTTCCTAGAAAGAACAGATAACTGAAGTTTTTACCAAACCCTCTACTGGTTTTTTAATAGCCTCTACAATCAATCAATGTACCTCTTACACATGCATAGAACCTAGATTTATTCCTTTTGAGTCAGGCCTTTGCAGAACTAAGTTTCCCTTTTTACTACTACAACTCTCAAATGTTTGGCCTGAGGACCCCCTAAAACTCTTAAAAATTAAGGACCTCAAAGAGCTTTAGTCTATATGTCTTGTATCTATTCACTTTTATTACAGTAGAAATTTAAGAATGTTTTAATGTATTTAATAATAAGCAAAAAATAGAAGAGTGGCATTGTGTTAGTTTGCATATATTTTGCAAGTCTCTTTAATGTCTGGCTGAACAGAAACAAACAGGATTTTCATATCTTCTGTAGTCAATCAGCTGTAGAATACTGCTTGGTTAAAGCATACCAAGAAACTCTGGCTAAAAATATTTAGTCAAAAAGAGGAAGTTCCCCTTGGATCTGATGGAAGGATCCTGTGCACCCTCCAAGAGTCAGTCCTCAATCCAAACCCTTGAAAACAACTGTCCTAATAATCTTAATCCCTACAGAAATCCCATCCAATCCATCCCTCCATGGAACTCTATCCATCCGTATTTTAAAAACAGCATCTCCAAGTGTTTTCTCTATTCACTAACAATGATTTCTTGACCTATTTGTGAAATGCCAACATTTTTAAAAAAGGTATACCAATGAGGCGCCTGGGTTGCTCAGTTGGTTAAGCGTCCACCTTCAGCTCAGGTCATGATCTCATGGTTCATGGGTTCAAGCCCCGCATCGGGCTCTGTGCTGACAGCTCAGAGCCTGGAGCCTGCTTCAGATTCTGTGTGTCTCTCTCTCTCTGCCCCTCCCCTGCTCTCTCTCTCTCTCTCTCAAAAATGAATAAATGTTAAAAAATATATATATATATTAAAAAATAAAAGGTATACTAAATGTCAACCCAGTCATCATCCCTAAAAGTCCTACCACCAAAAAGATCCTGTAAATGCCTGCATAATCATTTGGAAACATACAGGGACGTTTAACAGTTGTACTAAAATATTAAGGACCAAAAAATAATAATAATAAATAAAATAAAAATAAAATATTACAGACCAAGGAATAAGAACTTTTGTTAAAATTATAACTCCTATAATTGACAGGACCTGGTAAAAGCCATCAGTTTTCAGTTTTACAGAACATGTTATTTAAAAGGATATAAAGTATCCAAGCACTGTTTCTATGGAGGAGCATCTATTAGTAAATGAAAATACACTGGTAAAAGAGAGACATGTCATGATATTTACTTTTTCAAACATTAGTTCCAACAAGGACCTCCTCCACCACTTTTAATAAAACTTAGTAATAATAATCTGTATTTTCAGGACCTCTAAATGACTTCAATTTATAATTGTCAAAAACCACATGAAAATACTATGGAAAATGCTTCCCCTAAACCTCAAAAGCATGGTTTCCTTTCCAGACCGCTTTACAGGAATAATCCAAGTACCATTTTGTTTATAAACAATAAAAATAAGGGGATAACTAGATCACATGAAGACCTTACTCTTCCAAAGTGCCCCTAATAGATGTCTACCAAAGTTACCTACTGAAGTGATTCAACAAAGTTTTGGCATAACCCTCAAAGTCTCATCAGGCCTCTCTATATTGGAAGCATCCTTTTAAAAATCACCCAGAATGATCATAAGAAAGATAAATTTCTAGAATAAATCATCTTCCACTCAAATGGGCTGACATGATAGGTCAATCATGAAAATTTAAGAGGAAAACATTATTTCTTTCAAATCATTCACAGACATCTTATAACACAAGTCACCGAATGGAACCAGAAGAAATTTCAGATCCTTCTCCCCTACAGCAATTATAATTGATGCAAATATTACTTCAATATGTCTACACCAAGCCATGTTACAATCAAGTAGCTATTTTGCCACAGTTTCTCCCCCAAGGAAATTTAATATGTAGCTTTGATTCTGTTTTCTTTCATAACTAGGATCCCAGTGAGGAAAAGACAATTTCTGGCAGAAAATTGAGGCTACCAAGGTTAAGAAAAGATGACATACTTCAGAGAAAGGTTCCAGAAATGATTTGTCAGGGGAAGGAGTTTAGGAAAAAGGTTAGACTCTGCCCCTTCAACCTTCCCCTCAGCAACACCCAAACCCACCTGGGCACGAAGGGCAGGGAAAGTTAAACATCACACACCCTAACTTTAAGGCCTCATTAAATCTATAAACACATGTTCTACATCTTTAGTACTTGACAAACTGGACACTCCAAGATTCAAAATCAAGGTCACAAAAGGGACAACAGTGACATTAAAAACTGACCTGAGTCTCTAAGAAGATACCAGAAGAATACAAAATTTTGTTTGGTTTGATGTTTCATATAAAGACATGTGGCAATTGTACTTTAAAAAAAAAAAAACATAAATAGCAAGCCATACATTTCACCGGATGCAAATATCTAACAACTATTTAGCCCTGCCACAATTAACTGCAAGCCGAACATTAGAAGTAGAAATAATATTAGAACCTGTATGATGATCCCTAATAGCCATATCTGAAGTAAAAGACTGAAGCTTGGACCTGAATGGGAATTGCTAGCAAGTGGCTCCATTCATCCCACTGTCAGATTGTTTAATATTTATGTAAGGGCAACCTGCAAGTCTATTCAATATACTGTAATTCTGAACATGCTTCAAGGCTAGATAGATCTTTTTGAAAGAGAAAAGGATCTACTAATGCACAGGCATGCTCAACTTACAATGGTAGATAAATAGGTCTTATCTCCAAAGGTCTTAAAATAAATTTATCCTATGATATATCTCAAACCACACTGGGTATTACTATTATAGAGTTAGCACTATTCACTGCCTTACTTACTTCATATTTATTGCCACATTTAATAATAACTTGATTTAAAAGATAACCCGTTTTAACCTAAAATATGCCAAAGTTCCAGCCTGATAAAAGTGGTCCTCGTTTGAATGGCTGCCTGGTATCAAAGGGACACACACTATAAAAACTCTTCTATTATCTACTTTTCCAGGTTATAAATAAAGGATTTTGCAGCTGTGTCTAGAGTTGAGACTTAAGAAAATCATCACCACAAAGTCATAGAAGTCTCAAATACTGGCCCTCCACAAACCTGCTTTTTCCCCTGGCACTTTTCCTGCAGCCTACAACTAGGTCCTCTTCCTTGTGTAAATGTTGGTATTTCTGGAGGGTCTGTCAGATTCTAATCTCCTTCTACACCCCTATTTCCTCCCTAACCCTGTCCCAATCCAAAGTCTCCCAAACATCTGAAGCAGCTCCACTCCCCCCTTACTCCATCTACCTCCACATCCCCTCAGCCCTAATCTTCGACCATTTGATACACAATTTCCATTATTTGTGTACATCACACCATATAATCTACTTGCAGATCTTTCTCACCAGTAGACTATATGAATTCCTGTAAATGAAAGCTGCTTAATTCATTTCTAATACTCATAACACAATGCCTGGCACTTACTGACATATTAATAAATGTACTGAACTGAACCCACAACTAAACCCAAGGACCTAATTCATTTCTTCATTCATCAGAGCTGACAAAAAGGACTCCCTTGTTTCTGGTAGTGGAGGTGAGAAATTCTATTAATTCAAAGTCAACAGATAAGAGAATTCCTTATATGAACAGCTGCCTAAACCTCATCAAGAACTATCTAAACCAATAGTTCTTAAACCTAGCTGGGCTTTAGAATGACCAGAGGAGCTTCTTAAAATTCAAATACTTGGGCATCCCATGAGATTCTAATTCTGGGATGGAGCCCAGGATGATTTTGATGGGAAAAGGGCTACAATCTGGGGGCCTAAATACTCTTCTAGTTGAACCCGGGTGGTCACCAGGATGATGACTGATGAGCCAGGAGTTTCCATACAAATGAGCCAAGCAACCAACAGTACATGAAATGCGAAGCTCATACATGCTATACTAAAACAAAGCAGAGTATATGATTTAAAATTTCAGGGGTGGCTCAGTCAGTTGAGCATCCGACTTTAGCTCAGGTCAGGATCTTGTGGTTCACGGGTTCGAGTCCTGCGTCGGGCTCTGTGCTGACAGCTCAAGAGCCTGGAGCCTGCTTCAGATTGTGTGTCTCCCTCTCTCTCTGCCCCTCCCCTGCTCATGCTCTGTCTCTCTTACTCCAAAAAAAAAAAAAAAAAAAAAAAAAAACCTCAGGGGCACCTGGGTGGTTCAGTCGGCTAGGCATCTGACTCTTAATTACGGCTTAGGCCATGATCTCAAAGTTCGTGAGTTCAAGCCCCACATCAGGCTCTGGACTGACAATGTGGAGCCTGCTTAGGATTCTTGCTCTCCCTGCCCCTCCCCCACTCACTCTGTCTCTCTCAAATAAAATTTTAAAAAAATAAACATTAAAAAAATAAAGAAAATTTCTTAAATAGGGGCACCTGGGTGGCTCATTCAGCTAAGCATACAACTCTTGACTTCGGCTCAGGTCATGATCTTACAGTTTGTGAGATCTTAGCCCTGCACTGGGCTCTGCACTGACAGGTGGAGACTGCTTGGGATTCGCTCTCTCCCCCTCTCTCTGCCCTTCCCCTACTTGTGTGCTTACACGGACATCCTCTCCCTTCCTCCCTCCCTCCCCCCCCCCCCCAAATAAATAAATAAATAAATAAATAAATATTTTTTTTAAAAAAGGAAGAGCAGTGAACTTGGAAGTAAAAAGCAAGATTTGAAATCTCCTAATTTGTCCTTTTTTTAAAAGCTGTGTCACCTTAGATAAGTCACTAAACTTCTCTCAGCAGTTTCCTTATCTATAAAACAGTTCTTAGCAGCAAGAACTAGGTTATAAAAATGTTTTTTGCTGAGCCTATCAGAAAAAAGGGGTAGCCTATACCAGGGCAGAAAATGTATAAGCAGAATTATACAGATATGTAATAATAATAAATATTAATAAAATAAGACTCATAATTTTCCATCAACTATCTCATGTAATCATAACTGTATCATTACTATGGAAGTAGGATTCAATATAGTGGTTAAGTGCACAAAGTCTAGGTTCAAATATTGACTCCACCACTTAAAATAGTCAGGTGACCCTGAGAAGTTTAGGCTTCACTATGTAAAGCAGGGCTAGCATTATCCCCACTTTATAAGCAGTTTAATGGAATAAACTGAAAATAGTCATGACCCTCTTAAGGCTAGCAGCTCAAAGATAACACGTAAACAATGGAACATACACCACAAACCAAATGTTTTCATTCCTACTCTAGTATTTCCATGAAGTCTGTTTTCATTTCCTAGCTAGCTAATACCAACCTCCAAAAACAAATTACCTTGGATCCTAAGTCAAATTCTAAACTCTGTTCCTCTCAAAAAAAATCTTGATAAGCAGTTATATAAGTCAAAGATATATTTTACACATGGAAGATGAGAAAAGCCACAAGATTAGCAATGGAAAAAAAAAATGGTGTGAGAGAGGAACCCAGAAGAATGGGCTGCCATCAAGTACAATTTTTAAAAACCCTAAACCCACACCCTACACATATCCCTGAAGCCAGCCTCCCACAGGAAAATCTGGTGGCTATTCTCAATTTGTCCAAAATACATCATAATACTGGATAAGAGCCTCTCTGGGAGAAGAAAAAGCTTGGAATACTTGAAATTTTACAAAATGTAAGTTATACTCCAAAGATTCTCTTTGTAGACCTCTCTAATCTCCACCCCTCACCCCTGTCCCACAAATAGATACCAGAATACAGGTGAGCCTGGGTGGCTCAGTTGGCTGAACATCTGAGTCTTGATTTCAGCTCAGGTCATGATCCCAGGGTCATGGGATCAAGCCCTGCATCGGGCTCCACACTATCGTGGAACCTGCTTAAGATTCACTCCCTCTCTCTCTCTACTCTCTCTCTTTCTGCCTCTCTCCCCTGTTCCTGCTCTCTTTCTCTAAAAATGAAAAAAAAAAATTTTTTTTTTTTAAAGATACCAGAATACAAATCCTAAGAGATCCTGCTCTCCACATCTCTTCTCTCAAGTTTTAAAGACTGGCAAAGATGAGACGTTACCATCTGGTTTAAATATCATCAAATGATGAGTTGGTACAACCACACAGAAAATTGAGAGGATCTTGCCTTAAAGAACTTGTAATTATGTGGTTTTGATAGGGATTTGTTCTTCGTTTCTGGAGTTATGAGATTAGAGAAAAATGGAGTATGTACGCCACATAGAAATATGTGCTCAATAAAAGCTCCAACCAAGTGCTCAAAACACACTAAGTTTTAGACTTTAGTTCTCTGAACATTACAATCTGGTCAAGTCAGTAAGATGGCAAGAATTAGCACAGGAATGCACAAAAATCTGCCTAGGGCTAAGTAAGGAGCATAGCTCAGAAAAGAAATCTTAGACTAGGTGCATGCTCCCAACTAAAATACTCAACATTCAAAGGCTTAACACTTGTTATGTATGCAATCAGAGAGTCTTTTTAATACATACAGAAAGCAGTACTAAGGGGCGCCTGGGTGGCTCAATCAGTTAAGCATCCAACTCTTGATTTCGGCTTAGATCATGATCTTGTAGTTCCTGGGATCGAGCCCTACATCAGGCTCTGTGCTGATGGCATGGAGCCTGTATGGGATTCTCTGTCACTCTCTCTCTCTCTCAAAATAAATAAAAAAAAAATCTATTTTTTTAAATTTTTTTATGTTTGTTTATTTTTGAGAGACAGAGCGCAAGTAGGGGAGAGGCAGAGAGAGAGGGAGACACAGAATCCAAAGCAGGCTCTAGGTTCTGAGCTGTAAGCACAGAGCCTGATGCAGGGCTAGAACCCACAAACCGTGAGATTATGACCTGAGCCGAAGTCAGGCGCTTAACCGACTGAGCCACCCATGCACCCCAAATAAAGTCTATTTACAAAACAATACTGAGTAAACTGCTTGATTCAGGATAAAAACAAAAAAACCACACTAGCAGAAACACAGTATATATAGGTCCACCTAAGAGGCAATGTTATGGGGTCCAATAACAAGACATATTTGGACAAAAAAAAAACAGGGAACCCAGGTTTGTATGGGAGTTTTCATTCACTTATTTTTTTTAAGTTTGCCTAATTTTTAGTAAAGAATAAAATATAATCTGGCTCTGTCTTGAGGATCAAAATAAACATTTTCCCTGCCACCTCTTTTACTTCTCTCACCACTTGATAAGTAAAATCATTGTGGAATATTAAAGACTCAATGTACTAACTCAATTTCCTATCTAGCTAGCATTGGCATTATTTGAATTGTTAGGTAAGATATAACGCCCTCCATTTGCAGGGCTTCAACAGCATCACAGCCATCTCATACTAAGAGAAATTAAAATAATTTTAAACATCTCTTAACACAAAGCTCACCAAATACAAACTCCTGCCTGTATACACACAGTACACAACACACACATAACACGTGAACCTGCAAATTTTCTGAAATAACAGCTCTACTTGAAAAAGATTTTGATACCACTAATTTTTTTATTTTTATTTTTTTTAGAGAGAAGGGGAAGAGCAAGCATGCACAAGCCGGGGGAGAGGGACAGAGGCAGAGAGAGAATCCCAAGCAAGCTCTACCCTCAACACGGAACCTGATGCGAGGCAGGGATCCATGACCTGAGCTGAAATCAAGAGTCAAAGGCTCAACCAACTGAGCCACCCAGGTGCCCCCTCACTAATTTTTTAAAATCTCACCAATTTTTGAAATATCTAGGAAAATAAATAAATAAATAAATAAGTAAAGACAAGCTTCTACCTAGGCCAGGAGAAGAATTACATTCTATATACTGTAGTTTTGAGGCTAGTTTTTCACTTTTCAAGTTTCACTTTTTAAAAATCCCTTCACTGTAGGGGAAAAGGAGGGATATGTATTTGGCACTAACCCTTGTCTCACTAAATCTGTCCCCATACTCTTCTTAGCAGTGAGCAAATAAAGCTTTGGGACTTAAGCTCCTTGCAATCCATCAATTAATTAATCTGGACAGCAGCCCTAGGTCAGTGTCAGATCCCCTTACAGCAGATGAGAAGGCATACGTTGGGAGAAAAATGACATTGTCCAAGGTCATGATGGAATTAGAGTCAAGACTCTACTCATTTATTTTTTAAAATCTAGAAACACCATATCCCTTCCTTTACATAATAAAAGTATAGACTTCTAAAAAGTAATAATCCACATACACGCCCCTTGATAAAGCTTACTTTCACCCATGCAAAATATTCCTTAAATTTCACATCTACTGTAAAATAACACATTACCAAGTGAAATGGAATTGACAAGTACTAAAAAGCCATTCATTATGTGATCTTCTGCCTGGTGTTGTTTAACTAGTTTCCCATCTGAGAAATTAAGTTACTATTTCGGTGGGAAAAGCAATTAGATTTCAAGGGGTTATTGACAGAAAATATTTTTCAATGACCTGATTGTTAAATTGTTCCTTTTAAACTTTTGATGCCACAGAAATGTTAATCAGCAATTCTGCTACAACAGACACTGCACCATCAAGGTTGAAAGTCAAACACTACCATTCTTAACAGAAAAGTGAACCTAACAACCTAACCAACAACTCATTAGACCCTTTTGATTCTCCTTTCCTTAAAACTCCTTTTCCAGAAAGGGACTTAACTCTACTTTTTTGGTTACTCCTGACTCCCAACTCTACTGAGATAGTCTAGCAGACAGATAAAGAAAATGGGCAAATAGAGAACGGAAAGATGCTTGTGGAAAATGCCCTCCAACCACCACCTACTCCAACTACTGCCATCAAACTTCTGGATGCCAAGAGTTGGCCTGAAGATGGTCAAGTTTCTGCACAGGTTCCAACAAATGTGTAATAAAGGAACGAAGCCACTGTTTAAAGCTGAGAAATACAGGATCACCTGGCTGGCTCAGTCAGAAGAGCACACAACTCTTGATCTCAGGGTCATGAGTTCGAGCCCCACGCTGGGTGTAGAGATTAAATAAATAAAAAACTGAAATTTTTTAAAACTGAGAAATACGATCCCTATCCTAATTGGGCAAGGTGACCACCTTCACTAAAGGCAAGAAACCTCATTCCTAACTGCCCAAATCTCACTCGTTCCCTGAATAAAACAAAAGCTAAGCCAAGTTGTTCTATACAACTAAAGGTCACTACCTTACTCTCAACCCCACTGCTGCTACTCTGTTTTCTGCTCTCCTATATCCAGGAAAATAGCTAAAGGGATTATATCCTCTATGTTTTTGTGAATGCTTGAATATTTTAATAGAAGAACTTTCATTTGAACTCTTGAAGTGATGGCTCTGGTACAGCAAAGTAATCTTTATATCCAGAAAGAAAGTTTACGTGAAAAAAAAAAAAAAAGATAAACAGATGAGATGACTCTAGGCCACGTCTAAAGGTGTAAGGTAATGATGCTTTAAGAGCAATGGTCTGCAAGGAAAGATTTGAATGTTAAAAAAAAAAAAAAAAAAAAGGATTCCTAAGAATGCATTTAGTCAAATTCCACATTTTTGTTCCAAACATCACACAATTATGGAATAGAAAGGTCTTGCTGCCCTGGAGGCAGCTTTTCCTCATTAGTCTGGTTCATAAACTTGGGAGTTGTAAAAAGCACCTTCATTATAGAAATCATCTAATAGTTAATGACAGAAAAAGCATTTTTGGAAGAACTTGTGGAGATGTACAAAGGTAACATCTCATCTAATTTTTGTCTTTAATTCCATGCTAAGACACAGCTGTTAACAAAAAAAATCCTTGTACGCAGCATACAATTCTCACATCTTGAACAAGTTTCTCACAAATCAGACTTTAAAACCCAGTTACAAGTTTCTCAAACTTTAAATAATATAAAGCAAAATGGGAGAAGCCCAGCGACATGGCTTTCCCAAAGTACCACTCTACCCACCCACTTACCCCAAAGGGACTCAACACTGCCTCTAGTGATTCCTCTTCAAGTGACCCAAACTTAACAAAAATTTCAGAAACAAAAGTATAGACAGCCCTTCAATTCCCAGTATTTATTCCACTTAACTTTTTTTGAGGTTGGCAATGATCTTCTGCACTTAAAAAAGGTATATGAGCATAATCTCCAGAGAATATCTTAGCAAGGAAGAAAAAACATCACACCACCAGATCAACACAAATCAAACGGAAAGGTCTGTACAAGGAAGAAAGCAAAGATCTTCTGGGTTCCTGGTTTTTTAAAACCTATATATGGCCTTTGGAAAGAGGTACACAAGTAGGCTTCCTGGAACCTTAAAATCTAGGACCCTAATTAGCACTTTCATGGGGGGGTGAGAGTGGGGGCACGAGTTTTCCCTTTATCCTCTTCTATAGCCAACTTTTAATGGGGTCCAATTAAGACAACAAGAGGTTACAAAAGTCTAGAAAAAGATCCCATTTACAGCACATAAACCAGAGTCAAATTTTTTATCAAATAGTTTACAATATTTTTTTTTCCTTTCTAAAAGAAAATTCTCTCCCTGGAAGATTTCTGTCTGCCTATTAAAGTATCCTAAGCATCTTGAACTGTTTTTGTGCCCCAAAGTAAACAAATAAATGAGTTCTGCTCCTCTATCAACCAGAAATACTTTTAAATTTAAGCCAACATACCATAAAGAAAATTCAAGTACCTGAGAGAGACAAAGAATGAAACTGAGGGCTAACAAATTTTCCCTAATTTTTCTTATAATTGTATCTCAATAACAGAACAATTCAAAACCTAGCTTTAACACATTTAGTTAACACTTTTCAAAGGCAATTCTCTATTTATTTTGCTCTTTAAGGAGGTTTAGGCTGCATGTTTAAAAACAAGTCCTGTAATCACTGGTAGGGAAATTTTTCCCGTGGGGGCGTGAATCTTAAGCTGCCTCATGTATTTGTAATATCGCTCACATTCTATTCTAAAAGCCTATTAATTTTGTTGATTAGGTCAACAAAATTACAGCTAGGTGAATAGGTCTGTGGCTCCTAGTGTGACCAATTTACAATTTACCACTGGTAAGATCAAATTTAACTAAACGCCCATTCAAAAACTATAACAAATGAAGTTTGTTTTTGCTTTGTTTAAGGAACTTTCGAACTACATCTGTAGGACTTAATCCAACCTCCTACTAAGTGAGGAAAAAAGTTTTTCTTCTGAGCAGTATAGTCCTACGTTTGTCCTAAAAGGCAGATACAAGTGGGTACAGGGTTTCTTTTGGGGGTGATGAAAATGTCCTAACATTGATTGTGGTGATGGTTTTACAACTCTGTAACTACTTAAAACTACAACTAAAAACATTTTAAATTGATGAATTGTATGGTATATGAATTATATCTAAATAAAGCTGTTATTTTTCAGTAGTCATTATAAGTTCTTCCTTCATTCAAGGATGTTTCCATTGATAAGCCTTTTCTCCAAATGTTAAGCGGGTCTAAGGTGGCCAAAGAATCACAACCAGAGAAAAATACTGTGACACCAAAGGAAATGGGAAAACAGAGAGGGTTAGGCCAAAGTCAATCAAACCTAAAATTAAGGAGATTGATAGGCTGGAATGAGAGTAAATGAGCTCCGTATCATTAACACCTCTAACCATACAAAGAAATGTGTATTTAAGTTCCACCCTGTTCCTAATGGTAGAACCAGCAGGCCTACTCAAAGACGCTGACTATATTAAAACATTTGAGAGTATTACACTTTAGCTATAAAATGAAGGGATCAAACTAACGACCCACAGGAAGTTAAAGTTGAAAAAAATGTGTCTACTGTGCCATCTGGGGTTTGATTTAAATCCCTGATTTTTGGACACTGCCACAGAAGAAATTTGTGGACTCTGTCTATCTGTGGCCAAATGTTAGACATTTGAGGGCAACAAAGAAAGTTATTAAAGCCATCAAATATATTCCAATCAAACTTGGGAGACTCAAAAAAGTATTTACTGAGCAGCCAACTATTTTTTCCCTAATAGTTACACTCCTAAAATTAATCATTTCCAAATACCACATAGCGGCACGGAAAATCTGTCCTTACAAAGACATCTAAGTACATCAAGAGGAAATGAAAATGCGCATTTTAAAGGTAGCAAAACCAGAGGTCAGATTAATTGTAAACTTAAAAAAAATTTTTTTAAGCCCAGGAAACAAGCCTGGTTATCCTACATGCTCGATGTAATTTGAAAAACATTTATTTCCCTCTTTAAACTTTTAACTCCGGATTTAGCAGTCTTCGTGATTTATTATCCTTTATCACATTTACCTTACCATATTTTCACAAATTTCTGTGAACCCCAAGTTTTCAAGAGCAAAGCAGTTTAGGACCCTCACAGAAAGCAGCTATAAACTGAAACTATGTAAGTACCATTAATTAAAGATACAAAGATAAGAACAAAAGGAAATGGAAGTGCTTTACAATTCTTCCCCTAACCTCCCAACGGACAAATACCAACAGACCCAATCTCCATTTTAACACAGCCACTTGTATTCCAAAAAATTAGCAAACAAAAATCATCTAGAACACAGGCATTATACAGCCATGGCCTTGGACAGTATTTCGTACCTCTTATTTTTTTGTCGTTGCTTTATTTCTACTATATGAAACCACTTGTTCACAGCTTCCTAAAACAAAACAGTTTCTGAAACAAAGACTGTTTACATCTCTTAAGAAACCTTTGTTCCAACAAGACCCTTCTTCAAGAGCTACAACTTCTGGAAAGATTTCCCTTTTTGTGGTTATATCAACAACAAACTCTTTCCATTTGGCACAGGAGTTTTGTTAAACAAAGGACGAAGAAAGCCCCCCTCACACAAAGGAGGTCTCCAAAACAGAGCACTGGTTGTGTTTGTAGATTATTTGTGCCTCTTTAACACCCTTCCTCAGGCAGTAGAATGTACTCCTCTCAATACAAAATGGTGGCCATCATGTCTGTCTGACATTCAGAATGGGAGAAGGCAACATGAGCACACATTTTGTAAAGCTTACTATTCCTATCCTAGCCAAGATGAGGAAATGGGTAGCCAAACCTAACCAGAGCCAACACTATCTTTTTGGGAAAGGGCCCTAGAAAAGGCACAAAGTAATAAAGATAAAGGGTTTACCCCAGCCCTTGTACACCACAATACCAACATGGAGGACAACTCTCACTCCCAGGAACCAGACTTCACACATTTTGGTTACCAAGAACTTAACCAAGTTGCCTCATTTCTGACTAAAATCCCACTAATGCAAACGTACAACATCCACACTCACCCTTCCTAGCATATGACATAAAACTAAACTGCTAAATGTCTGAAACATGACCTATTCTTCAAGAATTAAAACCTTGGCTCTAATCAGCTCCGGCTGTAACTTCTGCAGGCCCCTTTGCACTCTAGAAGAAATGCACGTCCCTTAAGCAACAAGAATCAACCTTGTCCACTTGAGAGAAATGGTTCTATTTTCAAACATTTCCCCCATACGAGCTGACCAGTTATTTTCTGCCGCATAGATTTCATCTTCATTTTCAAACTTGTCCAAGAAAAACCAAAGTACGGTGTCCGTGTTTTAATTTGGGGGGGAGGGGGAAGGGAGACGGGAGAAACGACGTATTAAGAGATCTCCCTCAAAACTGATTTCCAAACCCTAATGACTACATATAGAACCCCTGCAACTCCAAATGTCATTACAAAGAGCGAGCTTAAGAAAGAAAGGGATGGGAGGGGGGAATCTTCCTCCAATGGGGGTGGAAGTGGGGGTGGAGTGGGGGGCGGGGAAGAGTGGGGAGAAGATTCTTAAACTGTAGGAAAGGCAGTTAAACATCCTTCCCAACGGTCCCGGCCCGTCCAACCGTCCTTTAGGCCAACTCGGACTCCGACCATCCACAAGGTGGGCAAAAAAACAGGGGTGTCGACGCGCACCCAGCTCCAGCCGGGGGTGGGGGGCGGGCGTGGGGGCCAGCGGAGGGCCGGCCGGGCTCTCCTCAGCGAACGCTGGAGCCAACGTTGGAGCCGTTAGGGATGACTTCAGCAGCACCCCACCCCTCACACACACAGCCCCCAGGCCCGAGGCGCTTTAGGCACGGCTCGCAGGGCTGAAGCGGGGCTGCATTCCAGCCTCCGGGGGTTGGGGTGGGGGGTGGGGGGCGCGGGAAGTGCGCGTTGCGGCTTCGCAGGTCTCCTGGTCTGACATGTCCCCCTACCGCACGGCCTCGCCCCCCACCCCACCAGCGCAGCCGAGACCTCCCCGGGGAGCCGGGCGACCGGGCCAGAAGTCGGGTGTGTGCGCGGCCGGGCGGGCCCCGGACCCTCCGCCGCCGGTCCCGCTCCCCCACCACCCCCAAGTGCCCCCCACACACTTACGCCCCCCACAACACCTCGGCTCCGGGGCCGGCCCCGCGGCTCCTCCCCGCCCCCCGGCAGCGCTGGACGCCCCCTCCTCGAGCCCGGCCCGGGGAACAGCAGGAAGCCCGGAGCCCGGGGGGCAAGGGGGTGCCCCGGCCCGCGGGGTGGGGCGCCCAGGTGAGGGCCGCTCCGGGCCGACGCCGCCACCACACAAAGGACCAGGGGCTCCCGCCGCCATATTGAAAACTTTCCTCCGCGCACGACAACTCGCAAGTCCCCCACCCCCACCCAGCACACACCCCCGCACCCCGGGGGAGGAGGCGAGCCCCGGCCCGCCGAGCAGCGCCGGGCCCGGCGCCCGCCCTCCTCGCCCGCGCCGCCGCCAGCCTCCGGCAGGAAGCACCCCCTCGCCCACCCCGGCCGCCACTCCATCCGGAACCGAACCCGAACCCCCGGCCGGGCCGCACACCCGTCCGCTCGGGCCGCGCGTCGCCCGGGGCCCTCGGGGTGGCACCGCCGAAGCGCCCGCTCTCCCACGCTCCTCATCTCCCACCCTGAAGAAGCCCCGTCCTCCTCCCCCGGCCTCAACTCCGACCCCGGGGCAGCCCCAAACTTGACGCGGCCTCCGGGGCGACCCCCGCTCCCCGCCCCCCGCGCCTCGGGCCTCCCCGGCCCGCGCGTCCTACCTCCCTCCCCCAGCCGCGAGCAGGATCCGGGGTGCCGGCGTGACTCACCGGCGGCGGCCGCACCTTACAGATCCCAGTCTGCTCGGCTATGGGCCGGATCTTGTGGATGAAAGCGAAGGGGTCCGCGAACTCTTCCCAGCTGGGCTCGAAGACCGGGCACTCGGGGGGAGGCAGGAACTCGCCCAGCGGGCCCGGGCCCCCGAGGGGCAGCGCCGGGCGCGGGCCCGGGGGCAGCGCGGTGGCCGGCTCCATCACCGCGGGTCGGGCACGGGCGAGGGCAGGGTGGGCTCCGGAACCGCGGCGGCGGGCTGCGCTGGGTCCGAGACGGGTGCAGACGCGACTCCGGCAACGGCAAGTCCGACTTGTACTAGCAACGGCAGCACCTTGGGCTTTTTCAGCCTTCCTCCGACGACGTCTTGCCTCTAACCCACGCCGTGCGCCTCCGCCGCCACGGCGAGGAAAAAGAGTCCCACCCCCACCCCCACCCACCCCCACCCCGCGCCGAGCTCCCGGCCCCGCCCCCGAATCGGGCGGGGCCCGGGCCTTCGGCCTCGGGATGAAGTTGATCCTTACGGTCCAGTGGAGCTAACATTTATTGACCATTTACTACGTGCCAGAGTCCCTTCCCTCAAGAAGTTAATACTCTGGTGGAGAAGATCGGACACATAAATGGATTATATCAGTCATGTCAGTACACTGGGGTAGGTGCCATGACAGAAGTATATACACTTAGTAAAACCTGGGGAGGGGCCGAAGGTATTTGGCATAATGGGGAAGGATTTTCTAGTAGGGGGACCGGCTTGAAAGTAAGAACAAAATGGAGGTGAGAAAACACTAGTTATAATGTTAATAATAAGCTAACACTCTTGAGCACTTGCATATCCTGGGCACTGTTCTAAGTGCTTTGCATAATTAATCATTTAATCTACACAACAACCCTTTGAGGCAGGTACTCTTACTTCCATTTTACAAATAAGGACAGTGAGGCACAGGTTGTTTAAGCAATTTGCCCAAATTCACACAGCTAACAAGTGATAGAGACTCTATCTTTTGGAATGAGAGGTGTTACAGAGAAAAGAGTGGTCCGGGAGCAAAATAATGGCAAGGTTGAGCGTGAGAGAAGCCAAAGACTTTAAAAACAATCCAGTTGAGAAACTATGGTGCCGAAATTAAGGCAGCAATGCTATTCATTCGGAAGAATGCATGCAAATGTAGGAGTTAAAATTAGGACATAGTGATAAATTGGGGAAGGACACTAAGGTATCCAGGATGATTCAGGTGTCTAGGTACATACCTGAATGGTTGCTGGTGCACCGGCATTGCCAATGCATTTCCCTAGATTATATAAATGAGGAGGTATGAGGAGGGAGATCATGTGTTCACTTCTGGATATGTTGAGTTTGACGTGTCTTCTTCGGTACAGTTGGAAATATCCAACAGGCTGAATAGTATAAATCCGAAGGGGAGAGATCAGAAATAGAGATGTAAATCTAGAGTTATTAGCATATGACTGATAGCTATTAATTATCTAATGCTAATCTAATACTGTGTGAAAGCATTGTTGTAAATGCTTTGCGTGTATTTGTGTATTCGCTCATTGAATCTACACAACCATCCCGTTGGGTAGGTACTACTATTACCCCTATTTTGCAGAGCAAGCAATGGAGGCACAGAGAGGTTAAGTAATTTTAAAAGTTAAGAACATTTTTGAGGCATGGGTGGGGTGTGTGTATGTAGGGTGAGTGCCTAGTGTCCTGCCCAGGAAAGGGGAGAGAGGAAATTTAACAAGTAGGACCTCAACACTAAAAAGATCTCTTTCATCCAGAAAGCAGCCAAACCCATGGAAGTATCATTTGGACCAACAGCGTCCTAGCTCTGTTTTCAGATTCACCTAGATGAAAGAAGTCTCTCTTATCCTTAAGGGTTCTTCAAGTTAAAAAGTGGGGAGGAGAGAAGCCTCCTCTTCAACAAACTCTTCCCAGAGATACTTGGCCCCATGTTTTGGGGCCCCATGTTTAAACTGTTTGTTTAAAAAGGGCCTTGCAGAAGGTACTCCTTTTCTTGGCTCTCTAGGGCTTCGGACCTACATAAACCTTTTTTTGCTCCCCACTGCAACGGAGACTTAAGCCAAGGGGCAGCTGGCATTCTACTAGAGAAAAAGTCATCAATGTAAGATAGAGATGAGATAAAATTATAATAAAATGTCAATGGTAGAACCTAAGTGGTGGGTGTAGAGGAATTTGCTGCAAAATTTTTTTAACTTTGCTGAATATTTTAAATTCTTCCATAATAAAATGTTGGGGAGAAGAATCATTGCTGCTCTTTGCCATGGGTGTATTTGCTCTTGAGGGTTTTGCTGCAGTTGATTTCCTGTCATGTGCTCTTTCCTGGGAGAACGTTAAGACTATTTTCACACTTAACATTGGCATCCTTCAAGCCAGATAAGTATAACTTTGAGAAAAATTCTAGACTTGTATCAGTAATGACTATTAACTGAGGTGCACAGGAAGAATGAGCCTGGGATAATCTTTCCCAATCCTCAGCCGTGTACTAGAACTCCCTCACGCTCCCAACTCCCAAGCTCTCTCCATTTCCGGTATTGACCCTAAGTGATGAGATTTTGTTGCTCCCAGATCTGGCAGCAGCTGTTTGGCTCCCCGAGGACCCGATGTGACGTTGAGGGAGGGGGCGGTTGCCAGGGTAGTCAGGGGAACCTAGGGACCCAGAGGGCTCTCCGGGAAGGCGACAACTCCCCCCGCCCCGCAGAAGACGCTTCCCTTGCCCTTTATGATGTGTGTTTACATGGGCGGAGGGATCCCTCCCCAGCTGACAGCCACACCGCGGCCGGCTCTTCTTTTTTTAAAGAGCCTAGCCACAGGCAGTGATTGGCCAAGGCCAGGGCCGCATCAGCCTCCGGGGGCGGGGCCGGGGCCGCATTGTCTCGTCTGGGGCTGGCCGGACGCCCCAGAGGCCGGACCTGGGCAACCCCGGCTCGGAGGTCCCGGGGCTGGGTCTCCCGGAGGCCTTGGGAGCGAGGCCTGGGCGGGGTCCGGTTTGGCTTGCTCGGGGAGAGCGGGGTTGGAGCCCAGGCAGCCGGAGCGGAACCAAGCCCCGCTCCGAGTGCCACGTCTCCAGGAACCCCCTCCTTACTCTTGGACAACACTCCGCCCCACCCGGGCCGCCGTCCCCCAAACTACCCCTATTTGTGCTGCCCCAGATCCTTTGGACACATCCTCAGGGGGCTCCCTCCTCATCCGCCCCCTCCGTCCGCAGGCCTCATTCCGCGAGCCCGCCCCGCCCCCGGCCTGCGCCCCAGATCTGCAGCCTTCGCCCCTAGATCCGCCCGCCTGGTGATGAGGCGCTCCCCGCGTTCCTTCCGGTCTCGGCGACGGGACGACCACGCTCCAGGGTTGCGAACTAGGGGAGCGACTTTCTCCCTTCCCCTCCCACCTCCAGCCGCCAGTCCCCCGCGCTCTCCCGGGGGACGGGGCTCCGGGACGGAGGGCCGGCCCGGCTCCCCAGCAGCCTGGGAGGGGGCGGTGGCCCGCGCAGCACGTAGCGCACGTGTAGGGGCCGCTCTCCACCCCCTCCGCAGCCCGCGGCCTCCGACCACTCTCCCGGGCTCCGGGTGTCTGCGGTGCGCCTGCCTTCCGCCCCGAACCCCCAGTGTCTGCGCCCTCCAAACACTGCACCCCTTCTCACACCACCCTTCCCTTCCCAGCCCTGCTGATCCTCTCCTCTCTTTCTCCCTTCCCCCCAATTTCCCCAGTGCACGGGCCTTTCCTCAGACTCTTCACAGTTTGTCTCAGCTCCTCCGATTCAATGCCATCTTCTCTCTCCCCCACCACTTTTGGTGTCCTGGAATGTTTGGTGTCAGATGTCCCCTGTGGAAACCCACAATCCATGAGATCTCGAGATGAGCTGCAGCCTGTTTGGCCTCCCTGTTTTATTTATTTCGTGTACTCCCACAGCGTCTCGTTACTACTTTCTGTTACTGCAATCATAACTCGGGATTTGTCTTTTTAACGCTGCCCTCTTCCCTTACACCCGCCTCTCCTCCGGATTGGAGCCTATGGAGGGAAGGAGTAATGGTCTCTAGCCCTGGCACCAGGCACGTGGTAGAAACTTCACAAATATTTGTTCAAGGGGAAGGGAAGTGGCCTTGAGTGTCTGTAGCTCCTACTGGCTGAGGATGGAGCTTTGGACAGGACAGGAGAAGCATCTGGTTGCTCAGGTGAAGCAGAAAGAGATCTCACAATAGATCAGTATGTGGGGGATGGGGGAGCCCACATAGTGGGATAAACCCATCTTCCCCCATTCCCTGCCATGCTCATTTCCCGGGAACCAGCAAACCCTCCTCCTCTGCTAGACTTGTCTCTTGTGTGGGACTTCTGTGTTCCCTATTCTGCCCTACCCCCAGCTGTGGGGACTGTCTTTTCAGATCAGCTCATCCCACGACAAGGGTCTCATCTCTGGGCTTCTGTTCCTGGGAAGTTGGGTCTGGATCCTGGGGAGACACCTGATAACTAAATCCCCGTCTTCTCCTCCTTCCCATGTTTTCTTCCTCCCCAGTTCTGGGATCCCTTCTCTGCTGACTCAGACCAAGGGGATCCAGGGTTCAGCGCTTTGGTTGACCTGGGTGTGAAGGGTGTGGGGCCCAGGAGCTAGGCCCTTGCCTGGGCCCCGTCCCCAGGGAGCCTCCAACAGACACTGGCAAGTGGGGCAGTTCCCACGGTGTGTGGCCAGCCCTGCCCATGGGGTGGGGAGGGGCAGAGTTACCCACACAGGGCTTCAGGGTGTTTCCTCCCCTTCTGGTTGGACCACTTTAGAGGCCCTAGACTCTTTCTCAGAGCAACCTTGTGCAGAGAAGCTGAGAGGCAGAGAGAAATTCACGTTCCCTGTTCATCCTGGGGCGCCACCACCCCAACTAAGGTCTCTGGACTGGGGCACCCCTCGCAGCATGCCCTATGGCCTTGGATAGTTGGAATGTTTGGAATTCTCTGTGTCCAAGATGAAAGTCTTCCAACACAAAGAAAATGGCTTCTACACTAATTATGTCAGAACTTCTGGAAGCACTACCGAATCTCCTACGCTCATTTGAAATTCAGTGTTGACCAAATCCGGTTGAGTGGCCAACACAGGGTCAGACACACTAAACGCTAAATGGTAATTCTTTCTTCTCTCCCCTGGAAGGAAGGGATGATATATGAACAACCTGAAATACTGTTCTAACATGAATAAGACAGGGCCAGTGGCTGGGGGTACGTAGTCTCTTAGACGTATCAACACTATGAGGTAGGGGGGTTTCAGTGTCATCGCTTTTCAGATGGAGAAATTGAGACTCGGAAAGGTTAATTAGCCAAAGCCACACAGATAATAACAGCGTTAGGACTAGAATGATGATCCTAAAGCCTTTGATCGTCCCCAAACATCAAGGTGATTTCTCTAAAGCTCAGAATCTCACACCCGCTGCCCCTTAACCTGCCAACATGTATCCATTCTCTCCCCTAAGCCTCAGTGGCTTCACACTTCTTGACTGTGTTTATATACCAAGAGTTTCACAAAAGTTTCACAAAACAGTACTGGCCCTTACACAGTGATACACAAACATGCTGATCGAGACCCATGAAGCTGGTTTTATAACCCATGAACGGATTGCGGCCTCAGTTTGAAAAATGCTGCTCTGTAGCTAGTTTTTCCTGCTGAGTGGGCAGCTTTCAAGATGATCTAGACCAAGCAGTGAGTTTTCTCTACTGGTACCCGTATAATCTTACATTTTGGCCACTGCCCCTCCCCCCTCATGTCTTCTGTAAGTCCTCCAGAATATGGACCACATCATATACAAAATCAGTCATCAGCTCTTTTCTCTTCCGTCTGTTTTTCATTGCAATCGATTCATTTTCCTCCTACCCCTGACCACAGCACTTGAACCCCAGGGATCACTTTGTGCCTCATATTTTTAGCACCTTATCCCAGACAGGATCTAGCATGGTCTTTCAGTTTCCCAAGACCTGACTTGGAGCAGTGGCCAAAGACTCAAATGCCTACAGGGGGCAAGGTAAATGAGGAAAGTCAGCCTGGTAGAGTAGGAAACTGAGAATGCACGTCTGGCTACCAGGGCCGTCACTAATCAGGCCAGGGTGGCAGCAAGTTGCAATTTTTCAAGAGAGGCCAAAAGTCTAGGTTTTTATACAAGCTCCCTTAATTTTTTTTTTTTAATTTTTTTTTTCAACGTTTATTTATTTTTGGGACAGAGAGAGACAGAGCATGAACGGGGGAGGGGCAGAGAGAGAGGGAGACACAGAATCGGAAACAGGCTCCAGGCTCTGAGCCATCAGCCCAGAGCCCGACGCGGGGCTCGAACTCGTGGACCGTGAGATCGTGACCTGGCTGAAGTCGGACGCTTAACCGACTGCGCCACCCAGGCGCCCCAAGCTCCCTTAATTTTTAATTTTTTTCACGTTTATTCATTTTTTTAATTTTATTTTTTTTAATTTACATCCACATTAGTGAGCATATAATGTTTATTCACTTTTTTGAGAGACAGAGACAGAGCACAAACAGGAGAGGGACAGAGAGAGAGACACGCACAGAATCTGAAGCTCCAGGCTCCAGGCTCTGAGCTGTCAGCACAGAGCCCGACGGAGGGCTTGAACCGCGAACCGTGAGATCACGACCTGAGCCAAAGTTGGATGCTTAACCGACTGAGCCACCCAGGCGCCCCAAGTTCCCCTAGTTTCTACATATTCAATCTTCAAACAAATTTTTTTAAAAAAAAGTGTGTGAGCCAATCAAATAAGCTTGTGATCAGACCATGTTCTGTGTGGAGACACCTGCTCTGGAGAGGCTAGGGGGATGATGCACTTCAGACCTTCAGAAAGAACAATGGTTGCCAAGGGAGCACTAGCTGAGGCACCCAGAGAGAAATGCTGGAATGGAGGTGGGCTCCTGCTCCATCCCTACCCTGTGGGTCAGGTTCAGCCTCCTGGGCTTAAAGGAGAACTCTGACTTCCAGCAAAGTCTGGAGCCCACACCCAGGACATAACGATAGCAAGAGGCACAGTGTCATAGATGGCCAACCCGTAACTGCAATGTTGATGAGGGACCTGGGGGGTGTCCTTGCTTTTTAACATTTCCTCCCTCCCTCAACTTTTTGCCTCCTCTAAAGCCCTCAGAGAAGCGGAAATCAAATGACAAGCTATGGAAAGGTTCTCAAAGTGCTGTGCATCAGTGTAAGAATCTAAAAGTAAAATTGGGGTGAAGGCATAGGAATTAAAGTAAGGCGGACCTCCCAGATATGAGGGAAAAGAAGACAGTGCCGTCATGGTTGAAAACCATACTTGTTCCTTATAATAAAAAAGCTAACATTTATTGAATGTTTGCCATGTGCTACGCATTTTTGTGTGAATGATCTCTTAAAATCTTCTTAAGAACCCTTGAGAATAGGCATCATTTTTATCTTCATTTTCTAGATGAATGACTGGGATTCAGAGAGGCTGAGTCACTTAGCCAAGGTCACATAGCCAAGAAGTTTAGCAGAACCAGGTTCTGCCCACGCTGTCTGAGTCCAGAATCTGTGCTCTTAACCTTCACCCACATATAGCCCTCCCCTGTTACACCGCACAGTCCTGGCACTGCGGTGTCCCTGACACCTAGCACAGTGTTTGTTGAAGAAATACATGGTCACTCACCGTTTTCACATAATGCCTGACAATTAGTGAGTTTATAAATACTCGTTGCGCATGTTCTCTGGGCCAATTACTATGCAAAGTGCTGTAGACACAGCGTTGAATCAAACGAAGTCCCCGCCTCTCAAGGACTTATATTCTAGTCTAGTGGATACAGACAGACAATAAACACATACAGGTAAGATGGTTTCTGGTAGAAATCAATGCTAAGGAAAACAGGATATGTGATGGAGTGATGGGAGGCTGGGTGGGAGGCGTGGTGAGTGGCTACTTTAGGCACAGTGACTGCAGGCAGGGAGAGCATCTGGGCTCACATTTGAATGTTGGGAAGAAGATGGCTCTTGGGACCTCTACAGAGGATAGTTCTAAGAAGACGAGTACCATATATGGAGACCTGAGTCTGCAAAGAGCTTGAAATGTCCAAGGCATGATGCTCCTCCCCACAAGAAAGCCAATGGGTCGGGGCAGATGAAGTCAAAGAGGCAGGCAAAGGGCTAGATCAGACAGGATCTTGTAGGCCATGGTCAGGAGTTTGGGTTTCATCTTTCAGCCACAAGTCATTGGAGAATTGTAGGCCAGGGAGGGATAGCATTTGATTTGCAATTTTAAAAGGTCTCTCTCACTGCCATGTGGAGAATAGATGACAGGAGAACGAGGGCGGAGGTGAGGAACCAATTAGAAGGTGTTTGCAATAGTCCAGGCAGGAGACGACTGTGGCCCAGACTCATGTGGTAGTGGTAGAGGTGGTGCGAAAAGGTCATGCTGTGGATGCATTTTGCAGGAAATGGTAACAGGACTGATTAGATGGAACGTAGAGTGTTCAAGGGAGAGAGGCACCGAGGATGGCTTCTAGATTTTTCCCCTGAGTAAATGGGCAAATGGTGGTGCTATTTAGGGAGATGGGGAAAGCTTGTGGAGGAAAAGATTGGGGATATAGGGGGGCACCTGGGTGGTTCAGGCTGTTAAGTGTCTGACTTCAGCTCAGGTCATGGTCTTACAGTCTGTGGGTTCAAGCCCCGTGTCAGGCTCTGTGCTGACAGCTCAGAGCCTGGAGCCTGCTTGGGATTCTGGGTCTTCCTCTCTCTCTGCCTCTCCCCAACTTGTGCTCTCTCTCAATAATAAATAAGTAAACTTTAAAAACTTATTTAAAAGAAAGATTGGGGATATATGAAGATCTATGTTTCTGTTTTAACTCTGTTAAAGCTGAAATACCTTTTATTCATCCAAATGGAGATGTTCAATAGTCGAGTAACCTGGAGCTCAGGACAGGAGTCAGGGCTGCAGACAAGATCTGCCCTGGGTCATCAGCGTGTGTGTATATCTATGTATATGCCCACAAGCTTATATATGTAAAAGCCTACAGATATGGAATAATGTATACACACACACACACACACTCACACGCACACATATATTGTATATATGAAGATAGTTATACACACACATGCATGTATAATATATAGTACTTAAAACCATGGGACTGGGTAAGATCACCCAAGGAGAGCATATAGGAAGAGAGCCAAGGACTGAGTCCTAGGATCCTCCTCCATTTACAGGTTGGGAAGAGGATGAGCCAGGAAAGAAACAGAATGGTCAGTGTGGGCAAGAATGATGTTAGGGAAGAAAGCATTTCAAGGAGGAAGTAGTCAACCATGTCAAAAGTTGCAGAGAGGTTGAGTAAGATGAGAGAAAACGTGAAATGAAGTGGGGCTAAATAATAAAGGCAATGCTCTCAAGGAGTTGTGCTGTGTTGGGGGTTCCAGAGGAGTGGGCAGAATTTGGACAGAACATGAATTTAGAGAGGAATTTTGCTTTTTTTTTTTTTTTTTTTCCCATTGGGAGATAGTAGAGCTCCTGGTCAAGATGATCGGAATGGTCCAGCAGAGAGGGAGTAGAGGGTAACGCAGAAGAGAAAGAGGGTCATTGCAGGGGTGCAGCACCCTGAGCCGGTGAGGGGGAGTGGGAGTCAGGGCACAACCCCCTGAGGAGGAGAGTGTGGAGCTGAGGTTCAGGGAAGTGGAGGGCACGGTGGAGGGGAGGTTTGATAGTTCCCCATATCTCTTTTCTCTGTTAAAAGATGGTGGGGCGCCCGGGTGGCTCAGTCGGTTGGGCGTCCGCCTACGGCTCAGGTCATGATCTCACGGTTTGTGAGTTCGAGCCCCTCGTCGGGCTCTGTGCTGACAGCTCGGAGCCTGGAGCCTGCTTCCGATTCTGTGTCTCCCTCTCTCTCTCTCTGCCCCTCCCCCGCTCAAGCTCTGTCTCTGTCTCTCTCAAAAATAAATAAGCATTAGAACAATTGTTTTTAATTAAAAAAAAAAAGATGCTGATGGTGGTCTTTGGAATGAATAATAATAGCTGGCAATAATTAAGCACACGCCGCTCCCCTGTAAGGCCGGCACACGCATCCCTGCGATGGTAGGGGAGTAGGTGGAGAGGACACAAGGGTAACATCACAGAGGGAGCTTAGCTCCAAGCCGGAATGCTGGAGAGGCCTCAGGTTGCTCTGCCTGGCCTCACCTTCTCTGTCATTACACCTGAGTGACTGGCGCTCCGCACCCCAGTTCCTCTTTTTCTCTCTCTCCTGCCTCTCCCAGAAGTCTGTGGGACTCACGGGGCTAAACGAAGGCAGTACTCTGGCTGTGACTGGTAAATGACACAGGAGGTGCAGAGGAGAACTGAGCTATGGCTGTGGCAGTGAACTCCTTCAGCTGTCATTGTACAGGCTTTTTAATCAAGGTATGTATCCTTGTATTTTTGTCCTAGAGAAAAGAAGCCCATCTCCTTGACATCAAGTGCTTTGTATCTGAATCACCTAAGTGACTCAAAGTCCTGACTTAAGGAAACCAGGTAAGAAAAGTTTACTCTGTGAAGCCTTCCTACCATGTATAAGTTTTATGTTTATAATTCTTATGAAGAAGCTAAATGGCTAAGGGAGAGAAGGGTATTAACCTCTATCAAAATGCTGCACTGGCAAGATCCAGAAAACAGGGAGATTGGAGAATATTATAGCCTCGGGAGCACAGAAATTATCAATTGCAATTTCTTTTCTTTTGTGTACTGACTGTATAAGGGGACAGAATCAAGAGCAGGTGACGAGGCATATTAAAACCTTTCCTTTGATCATTTAGAAACAACCAGGGAAATACATTCTCACCGGAGAAAAGGCACTAACAGAGGAAGAGAGCAGTAGACAAGTGCTTTTGAGGCTGAATAAGCCTGAAGTCAAAGCTCAACATTCATGAAAGGATTTTTTTTTCATTCTAAGTTAACAGATTCATGTTCTGATCAAGGTATGTGAATGAGATTAAAGGTTGGAATAAATTAAGGATATCCTTTATTAAAGAGTAATAAAGGCACCACATTGCTTAGTATTTAGCAATACTTTAAGTTCAGTTATTTTATTTATTTTGAGAGAGCGAGCGAGCAGGGGAGGGGCAGAGAGAGAAGGAAAGAGAGAAACCCAAGCAGGCTGCACACTGTCAGTGCAGAGCCCAGTGCAGGGCTCGATCATGATCTGAGCCGAAATCAAGAGTTGGATGCTTAACCGACTGAGGCACCCGGACACCCCAAGTTCAGCTATTTTAATAAACTGACTTTTGTTTAAAAAAGCAAGGGTAGGTGGTGGCCATCTGTTTCCTAAGATAAAGGAGCCTCATCACTGAAGCCCCAGCTGACCTTCATCATTTTGAAAAGGGAAAACTTTGGGAAAGTTGAATCTCCAAACAAACCTATAAAGAGAAAGCAACAAAGGCCACAGGACAGGTGACCTTCCTTCTTTAGGTCAGGGAATAAGGCTATATTCCATCAGGTCCCCAACTCAGATAAGAAGGCAGGCTTTGGAAATAAGTTAACAATGATGAAGAGGAAGGATAGAATATGGGGGATTGTGAGGGGGAAAGCTTCCAGGAGACAAAGGAGAAGTTCTAGGCATGGATGGATGGATGGATGGATGGATGGATGGATGGGGAGAGTCCCCAGCTGCTTTACATGTTGACTTTTTGCTATAGGAACTGTATCCCATCAGACACCATGCAGTGTTCCATCAGGCGCGGCATTATAACCTCAGTGGGCATTGGATTCCTGTGGCTCCTCGTCACTTTGAAAACCCCCAGGGAAACTGAAGATGTTCAAAACGTGATGGCTTTCAAAGGCCAAGTAGCAACCCTTGCTCTCAGTGTGGGAATTGAGGATGTAGGGAGGGAATGGTGTGGACAGGTAGATTCTCAAAGCACCTGCTCCCTTGCACCCGCGAGCAGGAAGCTCCAAAGGGAGCTGGGATATGAACCTGGACCCATCGGTCCATAAAGAAGCTGCTCCCCCAACCCCAATATTTGTTAAGGTAAGGAAGAGAGCAAATAGTCCTCGAGCCCTCATTGCTTTGGCCAGTGGTCAGGCATCCCGAGAATGTGCTGGGCTCACTCTAGGGAGAGTTCCTCTTTCCTGGAAAAGCTTATGAGAATCCTCTAGGGGGCTAAACACTCTTCTTTTTATGAAAGGAGGTACATGTTTTGCTTTTTGTCAATGATCTAGGAGGACAGTTATGGCAAAAGAAAAGATGTGAGACTGCTGGAAGGCTGGCAGAATCATACCTTCCAGTATATTAAGACAATTCAGCAGAGAAGAAAGAGTGAGTTCCAAGGAGGGGAGTGGGGTACCCTGAGGGAAGTAGGGACATCAAGAGAAGGTAGCTAGGAAGGAAAGAAGAAGGGAGAGGAAAAAAGGCAGGACTGCTCCCAGGAATATTGGAATCTGGCAGACAGTTCAGGAATGAGGAAGAAGGAGGGAAAAGATCATTGTTACAGGAAGGCAGAATCACTGGATTAGAGAACATTTGGATTAGAAGGGGCCTTAGAGCCATAGTCCAAATCCCTCAGTTTTGTGAATCAGGACCTAAGCTCAGGAGTGAAGGGACTTGCTCGAGGTCACACAGTCAGTGGTGGAACTGGGACAAGAACGTAGGGCTCTTGACTTAAGGAGAAGTGCTTTTCCTTTCACCTAAAGCTGAGCTTTGGGAAGATGAACTGTAAAACAAAAAGAATTATAGTAACTATAATGTTAGCTAATACTCCTGAGCACTTAAACCATGTGCTACAAAATTCTGGCTCAAAGACGACTCAAAGGGACCCACAGGGACTCAGCATCACCTAGTTTAGTGCTTCTCAGACTTTAATGTGCATTGAAGGTACTTGGTGATACTGTTAAAAGGCAGTTTATCTAGGAACCCAGATTCTGCTTTTCCAATAAGCTTCCAGATAAGATTGATGTTGTTGGACTAAGGACCATATTCTGAGCAGCAATGATCTAAACACCCCCTCTACCAAAAGAGAGCACAGATGGGAACTAGAAGAGGGAAGAAAGGAACAGAGAAGGTCCCAGAGAGCATCCCAACCCTTAACCCTTTGACTACCTTCACTACCAAACCCGACGTACTCTGACAATTGTCCCTATTTTGCCTCTCCTTAGCGTGGCTGACAGTGGGGATCTCCTCAGTGCCACGACCAGATCAAAGCGGCCTCTTGTACACCCTGGTCTCTCTGTTCCGTGCTTCCTCTAAGATCGAGCAGAAACGTCTCACAGTACTGGTTCATCTGGCACATTCTGACCTCACCGGGCTCAGAGAAACCATTGCCCATATTTCAACCCTCTTCAGCCCACAGATCTTGTCAGGGAAGCTGCTACTGATTCATGCTCCATCTGATGCCTACCGCACCACGGATGACACGAGGAAGGAGGCCCACCGCGGGGAATTCTACTCCAAGCGGAATAGAGATCATGCCTTCCTCATGAGCTTTGCCGCAAAGCTCTCTGAATACTTCCTGTTACTGGAGGACAATGTCCTTTGTGCCCCCAACTTTATCACCCACATTCATTGGAAGGTGGACACAATGAGGTCCGACCCATGGGTGCTACTGGAGTTCTCTAATATGGGCTTCCTCGGCAAACTCTTCCACAGCAGGGACCTCCCACTCCTGGCTCATTTCCTCCTCCTCTTCTACAAGGAAAAGCCCCTTGACAGACTGATCCCCCACTTCCGTACCCTCCTAGCTCAGAAAAACCCAATCCTCTGCAGACCGTTCCTTTTCTACCACAGGTTCTCCTACTATACCTCCAATGACAGTCAGAAGGCCACGCCAGTCCGGAAAAAGAACCCCTATGGTCCTGACAACCCACCCACAGCCATTTTCACAGATATGAAGGTTTTTGATGTTCATTTCCCCTGGAAGGCCTACACTCTGGATGAGTCATTCTTCTGGACCCAAAATGTTAGTGCAGGGAACCACCTGACAGTCATTTTGAAGCATCCAGCGAACTTGAGCAGGGTGCAAGTGTTGACAGGCACCATCGTGGATGGAAAGCATGCCCTAGAGAAGGGGCAAGTGGAGCTGGGCTATGACCCCGAGGGAATGCCTCAATACTGTACCAGCTTTGCCTTGCTGGGCCATCTCTTGGAAGGGCAGGTGAATCAGGAGATCTTCAAAAGTATGGGGTACGATGTGAGCTGTGTAAGGCTGGTGGTGAAAGCTAATCAGGTTGGCGGGCTCATAATCAGGCATATTTACCTCTGGGAGGAAAATCCCAAAGATATAGAAGCAGCTCAGAGTTGGAGATAAATCGCTAAGGATGTGAAAAATTAAAGTTGTGAAGCTGTTCCATTCCAGCCTGAGTGACATGGGGAGATAGATGTCAGGGAATGAGGGGCAGGGAGAGAAGACTCTATGATGCTTTTGGTGCCACCATGATATTAAGAGACCTGTTCCTTTTTCTCCCCAAACAAGTAATTCATATATATATATATATATATATATATATATATATATATACATATGTATATGAATTTATATATGAATTTATATATATATGTAAAACTTTTTATGTTTATTTATTTATTATTTTAAGTAGGCTCCACACCCAACATGGGGCTTGAACTCATGAGCCTGAGATCAAGAGTTGCATGCTCTATGGACTGAGCTGGCTGGATGCCCTATAAGGTGATTCTTATAGGTTATCTTTTTCTGGGAGCAAATATAGCTTAGCCCAACTTGGAGAATGGCCTTGGTCACTCCCAGAATGTTTAGATTTGGGGGATGCTGAGATGAGCACAGAGTGTGTGTGTGTGTGCGTATAAACACATATATTGACACACAGTCAGAGGTGGGGAGATGTAATGTGGTAATAGGAGGGTAAGTGGGGAAATCATGGGGTGTCCCTAAAACTGACAGCATAAGTAGCCAAGAAAGTGACCCTCGTTAGAAGTCAAATTCTCTGGGGGCGCCTGGGTGACTCAGTCAGTTAAGTGTTGGACTCTTGATGTTGGCTCAGGTCATGATCTCACGATTCGTGAGTTCGAGCCCTGTGTCAGGCTCTGCGTTGATGGTGTGGAGATTGCTTGGGATTCTCTCTTTCCCTCTCTCTCTCTCTGCCCCTCCCCTCCTCATGCTCTCTCTTTCTCTCAGAATACAAAAATAAACATTTAAAAAAAGAAGTCAAATTCTCTGAAATTCAGAAAAGCAGTAGATGGACCGATAGCAATAAAACTAAACCCTTAACTCTATCCTTTAAGCTGTTTCATAGTGTCCATGAGTTTCTTCCTTTCCTCACAAACTTGGACATAAATAGTTTGTAACCAAAACTTCACTTTGTCATCAGCAATTCACTCCTTAACTCCCCCACTGGTGTCTACACCCACCAAGCTACTGAAACTCTTCCCTAGTTGCAATGACAAAAATAGTCAAAACCCAGCTGCATTTTTTCAGAGCTCATTCCCCTTAACTCTCTGTAGCAATATACAATACTCACTAGTGTTTCTTCTAGAAACAGCCTTCTTCTTTCTGGGATTCATCCATTTATTGGATATTTGCTGAGTGCGAGGCACACAAAAAAAGCCCCTGTGGGGTTAAGTACATGGTCTTTTGGAAGCACAGATCTGCTCTTCCTAAAACATTCTTGGGGGCTTAGGAAAAGCTTCTTGGAAAATACAATATCTAAGCCTAGACCTGCCAGATAATTAGAGAAGATAGCCAGGTAATGTGGGGAGAAGGTCAGGGAGATTTTCCAGTAAAAGAAACAGCATGCTGAGAAGTAGGCAAGAGGTGAGAAAGAACATGGTTCATCTGGGAAAACGCAAATCATTTAGTGGGACAGGAGATGGAGGGCAAGCTGGAGGAGGGATGGGGCAGAAGATAAAGCCACAAGATTGAGAGAGGACCAGCTTAAGAAGGGCCACAGACAGTTCAATGGGGGAAAGAACAGTCTTTTCAATAAACGTCTTTTCAATAAATGGTGTTGGAACAACTGAATATCCACATGCAAAAGAATGAATTTGGACTCCTACCTCACACCATATACAAAATTGAATCCAAATTCATAGAAGAAAATAGAAGGTGTAAATCATTGTCACCTTGGATTAGGCAACAGTATATTAAGATATGACACCAAAAGCATCAGCAATCAAAGAATAGATCAATTGGACTTCACCAAAATTAAAAACTTTTGTGCTTCACAGGACACTATCAAGACAGTGACAAGAAAACACACAAAATGGAATATTTGCAAATCATATACCCAATAAGAGACTATTATAAAGTCTTATAAAGTCAGAATATTATAAAGTCTTATACTCAATAATAATAAAAAAATAACCCATTAAAGATGGGCAAAGGGTATGAATAGAGATTTCTCCAAAGAGGATGTACAAATGGCCAATAAATACATGAAAAGATGCTCATCGGGGCACCAGGGTGGCTCAGTCAGTTGAGTGTCTGACTTCAGCTCTGGGCGTGATCTCATGGTTTGTGAATTTGAGCCCTGCATGGGGCTCTCTGCTGTCAGTGCAAAGCCCGCTTCAGGTCCTCTGTCTCATCTCTCTTCCCCTCACCTACATTCTCTCTCTCTCTCTCTCTCTCTCTCTCTCTCCCTCTCCCTCTCAAAAATAAATAAACATTAAAAAAAGAAAGAAAGAAAGAAAGAAAGAAAGAAAGAAAGAAAGAAAGAAAGAAAAGATGCTCATCATTAGTCACTAGGGAAATGCAAATCAAAACCACAATGAAATACCACTTCACACCCACTATTAAGGCTCTAATTAAAAAAAAAAAAGGAAAATAAGTGTTGGTGAGAAATTCGGACCCACATACATTGCCGGTGGGGTTGTGAAATGGTGCAGCCACTTTGAGAAAGTTCCTCAAAATGTTTAACAGATTACCACGTGATCCAGCAATTCCACTCCTAGGTCTATACTCAAGAAAATGAAACATACATCCACACCAACACTTACACATGAATGTTCATAGCAGTCTTATAATAACCAAAAAGTGAGAACAATCTACATGCCCAACAGATGAATGAAGCAGAATGTGGTGTAACCATACAAAGGAATATTAGTTGGCCATAAAAAGGAATGGGGAGTATGGGCCTGCTCTGTAGCACACATGAACCATTATGCTGCAGGAAAGAAATCGGTCACAAGAGGCCACATATTATATGATTCCATTTATAGGAAATGACCGGACTAAGCAAATCCATAGAAGTAAAAGTGGATTAGCAGCTGGGGGCTGGGGAAAAGGGAAATGGAAAATGACTTCTAATGGGCATGGGGTGTCTTTTTGTGGGCGATGAAAATGTCCTAAAATTAGGGGCACCTGGCTGGCTCATTTGGTGGAGCGAGCGACTCTTGATCTCGAGGTTGCGAGTTCAAGCCCCACACTGGGTGTAGAGATTACTTGAAAATAAAACCTTAAGGAAAAAAAATGTTCTAAAATGGTGGTAATGGTTGCACAACTTGGTGAATATAAAAACTATTGAATTGTGTACTTTAAAAATGAATGTTAGGGGCGCCTGGGTGGCGCAGTCGGTTAAGCGTCCGACTTCAGCCAGGTCACGATCTCGCGGTCCGTGAGTTCGAGCCCCGCGTCGGGCTCTGGGCTGATGGCTCGGAGCCTGGAGCCTGTTTCCGATTCTGTGTCTCCCTCTCTCTCTGCCCCTCCCCCCGTTCATGCCCTGTCTCTCTCTGTCTCAAAAATAAATAAACGTTAAAAAAAAATTAAAAAAAAATGAATGTTATGGTATGTGAATTATATCCTAATAAAGCAGTTATTAAAAAAAAAAAGCTGTAGAAGCAAATCAAGGGTTTTAGACTATCCTGATGGCAATAGGGAATCATTGAACAGTTTTAGCCAGGACAGCAAAATGACCTGTTGTGCTTTGGAAAGATCACTATGGATATCTTGATTAGACTAGTTTGAAGGGAGTCAGGATGAGGTATCCAATTAGAATTAAACAAGAGAATGTATACAAAGTGTCTATCTCAGTACCCGGAGTATAATAGATAATAAATGACACTTCCTGGGTCCCCTGGGTGGCTCAGTTTGTTGAGTGTCCAGCTCTTGGTTTTGACGTGGATCATGATCCCAGGGTCATGGGATTGAGTGCTGTGTTGGGCTCTGTGCTGACAGTGCGGAGCCTGCTTGGGATTCTCTCTCTCCCTCTCCCTCTGTCCCTTCCCTGCTCTTGTGCATACTTTCTCTCTCTCTCTCTCTTTCTCTCGCTAGCTCGCTCAAAATAAATAAACATGAATAAAATAATAAAATAAAATAAAATAGAATAGAATAGAATAAAATGACACTTCCCACTTCCCTTATCTTTCTCCCTTCTTCCCTTCTCTTTCCCACCTTTCTTCCATAAATTCTACACCAAATCTATATTTCCACATGCCTCTCTGACTAATGATCTCTGTCATTGACACTGTTTCCTCCATCCATCCCTAAACATGGGACTATTCCAAGGCCCTTTACTCTTTTTTTTTTATGTTTATTTTTTGAGAGAGAAAGAAAGAGAGGGACAGAGAGTGTGAGCAGAGGAGAGGCAGAGAGAGAGGGAAAGAGAGAATCCCAAGCAGGTTCCACGCTGTCAGCACAGAGCCCAACGTAGGGCTGGATCTCATGAACTGTGAGATCATGACCTGAGCCGAAATTAAGAGTTGGATGCTTAACCGACTGAGCCACCCAGGCACCCCAAGGCGCTTTACTCTTATGCATCTATGCCTTCTTCCTTCAATTGGTCCATCACTCAGAGTCACCTGAATGAACTTTCAGGTACTACCTAAGTCAGCAGCATCCTCTGAGGTCTCCAATCTGAGCCTCAGTGTCTTCTCTCCAGCTGATGATGGACACCCTCCACGTAGCTCTTCCACGGTCATCTCAAGCTCAACGTGCCTAAAACCAAATTCTTAAGCTTGTACACCCCTCCAGACATGTCTATTTCTGGCCATAGTCACCTTACACACATAAACTCAAAATCTTAAAACAGTGCTTTACAACAGTGGTCTATAAGCCACTTGCATCAGAATCACCTGGATCATCAGGGAAATGCAAATCAAAACCAAGATGAGATACCACCTCACACCCGTCAGAATGGCTAAAATTAACAACACAAGAGACGACAGGTTTGGTGAGGATGTGGAGAAAGGGGAAGCCTCTTGTACTGTTCACGGGAATGCGAACTGGGGCAGCCATTCCGGAAAACACTATGGAAGCTCTTCAAAAGGTTCAAAATAGAACTACCCTATGATACAGCAATTGCACTACTGGGTATTTACCCAAAGGACACAAAAATACAGATTTGAAAGGGTACATGCACCCCGATGTTTATAGCAGCACTATCGACAATAGCCAAACTATGGAAAGAGCCCAAGTGTCCATCGACTGATGAATGGAAAAAGAAGATGTGGTACAGGGGTGCCTGGGTGGCTCAGTTGCTTAAGCGTCCAACTTCAGCTCAGGTCATGATCTCCCAGTTCGTGAGTTCAAGCCCCATGTCAGGGTCTGTGCTGATGGCTCAGAGCCTAGAGCCCGCTTTGGATTCTGTGTCTCCCTCTCTCTGGCCCTCCCCACTCACGCTCTGTCTCTCTCTCTCTCTCTGAAAAATAAATAAACATTAAAAAATTTTAAAAAAAGATGTGGTACCTGTTAACAATGGAGTATTACTCAGCCATCAAAAAGAATGAAATCTTGCCATTTGCAGCGACATGGATGGAGCTAGAATGTATTATGCTAAGTGAAATAAGTAAGTCAAGAGAAAGACAAATACCCTATGATTTCATTCACATGTGGAATTTAGGAAACAAAACAGATGAACATACGGGAAGGGAGAAGAAAAAAAGAGGAAACAAACCATAAGAAAGACTCTTCGAGAACAGAGTTGATGGAGGGAGGTGGGTGGGAGATGGGATAAATGAGTGATAGGTATTAAAGTGCTTCAACCTCGGGGGCCGGGGTGGCTCAGCCGGTTAAGTGTCTGACTTCAGCTCAGGTCATGATCTCACAGTTCGTGAGTTTGAACCCCGTGTCAGGCTCTGTGCTGACAGCTCAGAGAGTGGAGCCTGCTTTGGATTCCGTGTCTCCCTCTCTCTTTCTGCCCCTCCCCGCCCCCTCTCGCTGTCTCTCAAAAATAAATAAACATTAAAAAAATTTTTAAAACAAACTGTTTCAACCTCTATGATTTTCTATTTTCATATCCATCCCATTGCCTATCATTTAGGCCCGTGTTCAAATTTCTCTACAGTGAACTCCACAAACCAAGGAGCATTATAGGTCAGGCCCTAGCACCAGGGATAAGAGGTAAGAGTCTGTATGCTCTGGCTCTCGGTCTAGTGTGTGAGACAACTAAAATACCGAATTAAGGGGACACGGAGGAGGGAGGGAATGACTGTGTCTGGAGCCATTAGGGACAGTTTCACAGAGGAGGTGACAAATAGATGAGCTATTTCTCAGGCAAGGAATGGAGGGAAGGGTATGCCAAGCAGAAAGGTGTAAGTTAATCATTCAAGCAAGGGGACTGAGATCTCATCAGGGTACCCTCCCCCCGGACAGTGGCTGGTCACTGGGGCCCTGAGGTAACACCGATGGGGAAAGCAGGCCTGGTGTAGGAACCCGGTAGCAAAATTGTCATAACTGTCAATGGACCCTCAGCCTCTGTATCTGGGAGACTGTGGAAAGCAGGAAGTCCTGTGGCCTGTGGGCCTGCGTCCCCATGTTAAGGGCCACTCAGCTCTACCGGATGGGTGCCTTGTAGGAATGTGGACCCCGTGTTGTCAGATCTGGAGATTTTTCAGAAGAAGCTGGAAACCCCAATTTTTTCGTGTTAGACCTCTCAAGTTTATTTTTACATTTTTAGAGTTTTCCAAAGTATACACAACAAGGGGCTCGAACTCCTGACCCTCAGATCACGAGTTGCACGCTCTGCTGACTAAGCCAGCCAGACACCCCTTGACCTCTCAATTTTCTTAATGCTGGGAATTTAGAATATATAAAAACACAATTTTGGAACACAACGGCAACTACTGTGTTCTGGGGAGGCTTTCCCAGGTGACCAGTGTTAGCTCAGGTTCCAACACCCTTGATGAGGTTATGGCTCTCTCAGATACTCTGGCAAATCATTTTCCTTTCAGGAGCAATAGTCACCCAGATAGAGTCTGAGGACACACCCTCATCTCCACCAGTAACGCAGAGCATCTTTGAGCATGGATTAGTCTGCGGATGGCCGAAGAGATCTATTGTTCCATTTCTTACCTCCACTCTCAGAGGCTGACATCTTCCTGATATTGACTAGGCCATCCTATTTGGGGCTTAATGTCCTCCTAAAGAACCGCATCGTTTAGGATAAGCCATCAAATGATTTACAGTGGGTGCTAGAATTCAAAAGGAAGCCCTGTCACTATGGATTAGGGTACCCAAAGGTTGAGGAGCCCAAAGAGATCGCTAAGGTTTAGGATTCGGGGTGTAACTCAAGCCAGGTCCTGGGGGGATGTGCCTGAACTAGCCGAGGAGGGCAAGGTGAGCCTCGGTCGCAGATAGCAAAGTGGGCTTGCCATGTCGCCAAGACTGGCCTCTTTCCCAGTGTTGGGTTATGGGGTCTTACCTTGAACCGGCTGAGTGGTGAAGGTAGATGATGAGTCATTATGGGGTTGGCAGATGAAACGCAGTTGGGAAAGAAAGAAACCCAGATCACTGGAGAGTGATCACAGGGGCTCTGGTGATGAGTACTGAGAATGACAGGCTTTCTCAGGCCAAGGGTTGGAGCGGGGTGGGGCTCGTGGCTGCCATGTGTCTCACTGAGCCTTGTTGACCTACCTTCCCCATGACCTCCTTCTCTGGAACATTCTTCGTCTCTTAAAGTGGATGCTCTCCTTCCTGTCTGGAGTGAGGGTTAAGGCAGGGGAAGCCCAGAAAGTCACTGTTTGATCAAAGTTGTCTTAATTTTCTGGGGGAAGTAAACTCTATAAGGAGACTGGCCTTGGCTATGAGAAAGCAAGCTGCTTCTCTGAGCCCAAATTCTGCTCTTGCCCTCTCCAACTCCTTGCTAGGGCTTTTTGGGATCAGTGAGATGCAGAGCATTAGGTCAGATTTCTGGTTCACCCAAGGAGGGCCCAATGCCTTCCTAAGACCTTCCCTCCAAATCTTTCCATGTCCTGCTAACCTTACTCTGGCCCCTCACAAGCCAGACACCCTTTCACAAAAAGCTAAAGGAATTGGAATTTTGCTTGAGAGAAAGATGACAAGTGACATTCTTTTTTTTTTTTTTTCCTTTAAAAATTGTTTTTTAAAGTATGTCTACACCCAACGTGGGGCTGAAACTCACAACCCGGTGATCAAGAGTCCCATCCTCTACTGACTGAGCCAGCCAGGCGCCCTGAGGGGTGACATTCTTAAGGAAAGGAAATACTGCTTTCAGAGGATGTTTTGGAGTGTTGAAAACAGTAAGGGGGCTTTTAAAAAAGGAGGTCTTATGGTGAGTGGTTACTTTTACAAGTACGGCTTTTCCTTTTCCTTTTCGAAGTCAGCCTAACAGGGTCCAGAGCTCAGCCGTCTTACTGGCGGAACAACTTTGGGAAGTTACTTTAACTTCCAGACCTCAGTCTTCTCATCAGGTAAAAGAGGGGTAATAAAGAGCAGCGCTGTGAGAATTAAGAGAAGTACGTGAAACACTCAGAATACTGCCGGTAGTTGGTAAGCACTGGATACATGTTAGGCATCGCTAGAATTACCCAAAGAAAAAGGAGAAAAGATGCTACAGTTCCCATCAAGTGTTCCTTGGCTCCCGGGTGCCCGCAGACTCCCCACCCAGTCTGGAATCCCTCCCTCCTTTTCAGCCTGGCTAACCCCAGCCTCTTCGGCAAGATCCAGCTCAGCGGCCCTTTCAAAGAGCTCCCAGGGCAACTTGAGTTGGATTTGTCTGGACAGTGAGTTCCTGCTTAACCTCCAAATCCATTGCCCAGACTCTGTGGGTGTTTGTTGAATGAGTGAATAATCCCTTGCTTTTCAAAGCCACTTTATTTAGTTGGTAAAGCTCATAGGAAGGAATACGTTATCTGACTTAACCTTCAGAGGCAGGAGCAGGGGAGATCTCCGTTTTCCAGATTAAAATATAAAATTTTTTTTAACGTTTATTTATTTTTGAGACAGAGAGAGACAGAGCATGAACGGGGGAGGGTCAGAGAGAGGGAGACACAGAATCTGAAACAGGCTCCAGGCTCTGAGCTGTCAGCACAGAGCCCGACGCGGGGCTCGAACTCACGGACGGCGAGATCATGACCCGAGCCGAAGTCGGCCGCTTAACCGACTGAGCCACCCAGGCGCCCCCAGATTAAAATATATAAATATAAATGAGACAGATCACCTGGAGTCTGCAGGGGTCCCACGGGATTGCCACAACCTAGACCCCGGTTGGGGCCCCTGGGATAGGAGTGCAGCTAAAGGTGGGGGTGTTGGGGTAGGGGTTAGGGGAGAGGGTTCCCACCCGCCTCCCCTCCGCCGGAAGGAGAAAGCTGCCCAGAAACTTCCCGGAGGTCACCACCGCGCTGCCTGCAGCGACCAGCCCTTCCCCTGATGGCGATTCCCGTCGGTCCCGGCCCTCTCAGCCCACAGCGTCCGTGGCACTTAAGCCCCCCACCCGCGACCCCAGCAGGTGCCGGCCCCGCCCTCCCCGGGATCGGGAACACCGAGCAAGGCGGGGTCCTCCCTTCTCCGGACCTGGGGCACGCTGCGGGGCTGCGGGTGCGGAGGGGGCACGAGCCCCGTCCCCCAGCCTCTCCCGGACTCCCCTCGGGTCAGTCCACGCTGTCTCCCTCGCTGACCTCTCTTCCTCCCTTTACGCCTGCCGCGTCCTCCTGAATTGCCTTTTAGGGGAATGGCGTTGGTCTCTTGGTAGCCGGATTCCTATTACCAAGCCCCACCGGCCAGGCGCGACAGCAGATGGTGAGACTGGGGAGCCTGGACACCCATCACTCCGGGAGGGTTGGGGAGGAGCCCGCGAGCCCGCGATGAGACCCCTGCCCCCCCACCCCACCCCCAGCTCCAGGACTCAGCAGCAACCCTTCTTCTGCCAGGATTCTCATTCATCCAAACCTTTATTAAGCTCCCACTGAGTGCTAAGCACCTGAGATGAGGGGGGCTGCAAGTCTCACATTCTCCATGAAGTCTTTGAGGCTCTCCCTGGGAAGAAGTCAACTGTTTACCAGGTTAATGCGGTTCATTGGAAAGGCTTGAGGTCACCCAAACGTGGGCTTCGGGGGCCTCCGCCCAGCGGAGAGATCTTAAATGCTATTGGCCACTCTGAGCAGATAATGGACATTCAAGAGCCCATCAGCTTACCTCTCCCTTCGCCAGAGGAGCCGGGGGTGCCTAACACTCACCCTTAGCCAAGGTCCCTCTTCCCTACCCCCTCATCCTCCATAAAGGACCACTGGCTGTGACTCACTCCCAAGGGCCAGCTCCTTTGAAACTGTGAAGTTGCTCCCCACTGACACATCCCCCCAGGGCGCAATCAGCCCTACCACAGAGTCTGAGCTCCTCCCCTTCCCTGGGGAGACTCAGACAGGCCCAGGCAGGTAGGGCATTTCCATTGTGTTGCCAGCCCAGCCCCAGGTGGGTGGGGAGGGGCAGATTTTCCCACCGGGACACCTCAGGGCATGATTCTTCCCCTTCTGGTTGGGCTACTTTAGAAGTCCTGGACATCCAGGGAGCAATTTTAGATGTTATCACCATGGGGGCTACCAGACAAGACTGACGCCCAGGTTCCCTGCCCCTCCCAGAGGCATCATCACCTCCCCGCTGGTCCACTTGGGCACTGGTGGTATCTACCTGGTCCCGGAAGGAGAAAGGCGTGGGGCAGATCTGTGAACTCAGACACTTGACCTCTGCGATCCCAAGTGTTCTTATCTGTAGACGAAGGTATTGCCCTCACAGGGTTGCAAGGGGGAGTTGTGCGTGAGGGCTCAGAATTTTCAGGCAAGGAGTACATCGTGTTGGGTCACGGCAATACCTTTTGCAGTCCTCCAGTGGCTTCCCTGCAGCTCGTGGGGTCACACGCTGCCTACAACTGCCTCACTGATCTCATCTCCCTCCACCCCAGTCACTCAGCCAACGCGGTTCCTGCGGTTCTTTCCATGGGCCTGACCTCGTGCTAGACCCGGGGGCTTCCCCGTGGACTGTTTCCTGGCCTGGACCTCCTCCATCTGGCGAACTCTGCTTGTCCTCACCTTTGGTGAGGTGTCCTCAGGGGAGCCTCCCTTGCCCACCCACAAAAGGCCAGGCCTCCTGCCACGTGCTCTCTTTGCACACCTCTAGCTGGAGCTGTGTAACAACAGTTGCCCCCTCCGAGAGTATGTGGTGCCTCATAGCCCTGCTCGCCGTTTGTTGACCACTGTGTCCCAAGGCTTCATGGTACACGGTAGGCATTTTATTTTCTGTTGAAAGTTTCTAAAGAGTTTTCTTTTTAAATTTTTATTTATTTTTGAGAGACAGAGCATGAGTGGGGGAGGGAAGAGAGAGAGGGAGACACAGAATCCGAAACAGGCTCCAGGCCCTGAGCTGTCCGCACAGAGCCCGACGCGGGGCTCGAACCCACGAGCTGTGAGATCGTGACCCGAGCCGAAGGCGGACGCTTAACTGACTGAGCCACCCAGGCGCCCCCAAAAGAAAAATTCTAGAACCTGAGGCAGCTTTGTGTCCAGTGTCAGCTCTCAGCCTGAAGTCTGTGGCAGTCGCGTGATCCCCACAGCCGCCCCACCTCCCCAGACAGCCGCCCCGCACCTGCTCTACCAGCAGGATGGGAGGGCTGGTCGGACTTGCCCTCCTCACTCCTCCTCATCAAAAACGTGAAATTCCGGTCACTTCCGTCTTCCCTCTTCGCTCCCTTTCCTGACCCCAGCAGAACTTGCCCTGTTCACTCTGTCACCTCAGTTCCAGGTTTGGGCCTGTTCCGTGGAGTATTAGGTTCACCCGTCAGCAAGCCTCCTGACTGCCCCCCTCCCTCTTTTCCAACAGAGGAGCGGGGCCTCTCCCAGCAAACGGGCTTGGGCCCCAGCTGTGCCCTGTCCTAGTGGTTAGACCTGGGACAAATCCATTTTGGTAACTAGTGTCCTCATCTGCAAAACAGGGATGCTACTTCACAAAATGGTTGGAATTATGAGGTGCGTAAATTACAGTCTATGTGTCTGACACTGTGCTGGCCAAGCACTTCACCTGCCTTCTTCTGTACAGCTCAGTGTGATAGAATCCATTGACCTTATCTTGGGTTTGAGGTCACTGAAGCCTAGAGAAGTTAAGTGCATGGCTTGTTCACTAAGTTCGTGAGATCCCTCCAGAACCCAGAGCTCTCCTGACTGTGTGCTCTGTTAAGGTCAGGGGGCAGAGCAGGTGCTCAGTAGGTTTTAGAGTTTTGTTTTGTTTTGAAGTAGGCTCTGTGCCAGCATGGAGCCCAGTGCGGGGCTTGAACTCATGAACGCTGAGACCAAGTCCTGAGCTGCAATCAAGAGTCAGGTGCTGAACCGACTGAGCCATCCAGATGCCCCAGTTTAGGCCATTTCAAATCAAGTTCCACAGGTTATTGAAGGCACCTGGGGTGGTTTATCTGCTAAGGCTGAGAGCTTCTGCAAATCTGTGCTAATGTTTGAGGCAGGGACATAGAAAAAAGGTATTCTTTTTCTCCCTCCCTTGAGGAAAGAACCCCCACCTCTTGGCCGGTGTCACTGTGTTGGTAGTAAGAGGGAGGATGGGGATAAGAAGCAGTTACAAAGTGTTCAAAGGGGGTGACAGGAACTTAAAAGTCAAATTCCTTAACCTCAGGAAGTTCACAACATGTTTTCCATTTGTTTAAAGCTATATTCCGTTTAGGCCTGTGCAGGTCACATTGAGGAACGATTTTTCTTAAAAGTGCCCACCGATGGCTTTATTGTACTATTTCTGCAAAAGTCCAGGACCCTTGAGCAGTGGCTCTCAACTCTGGCTGCACATTTGGGTCACCTAGGGAGATTTCCAGAAAAATACCAGAGCTTGGACCAGAGACCAATTAGTCAGAAGTTCCAGGGTAGAGCCCTGGCATCAGTGTTTGTTAAAGTTCCCCCAGGTGATTCTACTGTGCCCCCTGCCCTGGGAACAGTTCCTCTGACAGCCTGGCCTTGAAGCAGCAACACCTGGGAACTTCTTAGAATTGCAAATTCTCGGGCCCCACCCTGGACCTACTGAATCAGAAACTTGAGAGTGGTGGTCAGTGACCAGCAAATCCTGTTGACAAGCCTTCCTGGGAACACTGATCCAGGCTAAAGGACTCTGATGAAGGCACAAAGGTTTTGTTTTGTTTAAAAAAAATTTTTAATGATTATTTTGAGAGGGAGAGAGTGAGAGAGAGAGAAAGAGAGAGAGAGAGAGGCGTGAGCAGGGGAGGGGCAAGGATGGAGAGGGAATCCCCGAGCAGGCTCCTCAGGGCTCAAACCTGCAAACTGCAAGATCCTGACCTGGGCTGAAATCGAGTCAGTCGGGATGCTTAACAGACTGAGCCCCTCTGGCGCCCCTGGAAGGCACAGCATTTTCAAGCTGACAACAATCAGAAAGTCCATCTTATCTGAGCTTGCCCTTGGTATCCGGGGAAAGGGAAGCAGAGCCACACAGCTTCCCTAACCTCAGCCCTCAAGTTCTGGGCAGAGTCCGGTCTAGAAGCTGGGCTTTGTCTTTTTGTCTCTAGTCTGTCCTCTCTTGGGCCGCCTTGGAGTAGAAGGTCTGCAAAGACCAAAGACAGCCGCAACCCTCCCATCCCTGTGCATGTAGGTCAGTCTTCCCACCAAAAGGGAGACTTCGTTTCCCTTTGGTATTCGTTTGCCAGGCTGTTGTAACAAAATCCCACAAACTTGGTGCTTAAGACAACAGAAATTTATGGTCTCTGGAGGCAGTCAGGTTCTGGAGGTGTCAAGTCTGAGACGAAGGCGTTGTAAGGGCCATATTTCCTGAGACCACTGGGGCAGTCTCTGTTCCAGGCCTCTCTCCTAGTCTGATAGTTGTGACAGCATTGACGCCACAGTCTCCACGCGGCATTCTCCATGTATATGCCTAAATCTCTCCCCCCCCCCTTTTTTTAAATGTTTATTTTTGAGAGTGTGAGCAGAGGAGGTGCAGAGAGAGGGAGACACAGAATCGGAAGCAGGCGCCAGGCTCCGAGCTGTCAGCACAGAGCCCGATGCGGGGCTCGAACTCACGAACCGTAAGATCATGACCTGAGGTGAAGTCAGATGCTCAACCGGCTGAGCCACCCCGGCACCCCTAAATCTCTCCCTTTTTTATTTATTTATTTATTTATTTATTTATTTTAATGTTTTTATTTATTTTTGAGACAGAGAGAGACAGAGCATGAGCAGGGAAGGGGCAGAGAGAGACGGAGACACAGAATCGGAAGCAGGCTCCAGGCTCTGAGACATCAGCACAGAGCCCGATGCGGGGCTCGAACTCACAGACTGTGAGATGAGCCGAAGTCGGACGCTCAACCGACTGAGCCACCCCGGCGCCCCTAAATCTCTCCCTTTTTAAGGACACCAATCATATCGGGTTAGGAGTCCACCCTACTTCAAGTAGGAACTTCCAGTTGAGGGCACGTTCTTAGCAAACGAAGATTAGAACTTCACCATATGATTCTGAGTGGGTCAGGGCCACATTTCAACCCAGAACACCTCCCACTGAACCTGGACCTGAGGGAGTCCTCGGAGCTTCTATCTTCACACTGTGAAGCATCGAGTTCTCATGGTCTGGAAGCTGGCTACTATGTAGAGAAATCTGACTTCACTGCTGGATGAGACTTAGAAGAGAGAAAGGGAGGCCCAGGCCAACCCTGCCATCCCAGTCACCTCGGCTAAGGCATCGGCTGTGTGAGTGAGGCCGTTTGGGGATCTTGGGTAGCCTGAGCGAACCTCCCATAGCAAGGGTGAGCCACCAGCACCAAGCTCTGTCAAATTACAGAATAGTCAACGAATAAATGGTGGTTGTTTTAAGCCACTAAATTTTGGGGTGGCTTATTTAAAAAAATTTTTTTTAATGTTTATTTTTGAGAGAGAGAGACAGAGTGTGAGCAGGGGAGGGGCAGAGAGAGAGGGGGACACAGAATCCGAAACAGGTTCCAGGCTCCGTGCTGTCAGCACAGAGCCGGACGCGGGGCTCGAACCCACGGACTGCGAGATCATGACCTGAGCCGAAGTCGGATGCCTAACCGAATGAGCCACCCAGGCGCCCCTGGGGTGGCTTATTTAAATTTTTTTTAATGTTTATTTATTTTTGAGAGAGACAGAGACAGGATGTGAGTGGGTCAGGGAGGGAGACACAGAATCCGAAGCAGGCTCCAGGCTCTGAGCCGTCAGCACAGAGCCCGACGCGGGGCTCGAACCCACGAGCTGTGAGATCTTGACCTGAGCCGGAGTCGGACGCTCAACTGACTGACCCACCCAGGCGCCCCTGGGGTGGCTTATTTTAGATGGAAAGAGATAACTGCCATGAGGCTCCAATACCACATGGCCTTCATAATTAATACTCAATTCTTCCTGTTGGAAGGCCTTCTGCCAGAGCCAGTGCCTGCGTATCACTCAGATAAAATATTTGGGTCTCGCTGCTGGCTGAGTGGCTGGGAATTAGGACAAAGTTCTGCTTGTATATAATGAATGGCACCCTCTGACCTACCTAGAAGCTTCTGAGAGCACGAGTGAGACGCTGAGGCCCTGGCTGCGAGCAGGCGGGAGCAGGGGAGGGGGCGGAGAGGTACTGAGGGGTGCTTTGTGTGGGTGGGCCTACAGCCAGAGCTTGGACGCACAGAGCCAATTGTGTGGCCTCCAAAACACTGGGACTTGGGGAGAGGAAAAACGCAAGTAGTGAGAGGCCTTGGCTGAAGGGAAAATTGGAATAATTAACCACTGAGAACAAGTATCTTCAAAAGAGCTTCATTTGGGGGGAAGGAAGGGCATCAGGGAAGACAAAGAAGTGATTACTTAGAATAGGAACAGAGGAGTATTATATGGAGAACAGAGATGGAAGGCAAGGTGCTCAGACCAATACAGAAAGTTCCCGACTTCCCCCTACGGTGGGTTGTGTTCACCACCACACTGACAGTAGTGAACAGCAAAGCACACTTGCCGTGTCCCAGGCACCATTGTAAGCAGCGTGTATTCAATCCTCACGGCAACCCTAGGAGGCAGGTTCTGTCGTCTTAGTCTCATTCCATGGATGAGGAAACCGAGGCCCAGGAGCATGAGGAAGGCCACACAGTGATTAAGTAGCAAAACTGGGATTCAAATCTAGGCCTCTGGCTTGAGGATCTGTGTTCTTCACCATGAGTGGAGCTGCTCTGTACTTTTTAAAGGCAGCTGAGTGGATTTGCACACTGCTTCTCATGCCTCTGCAGAGCCTTAAATATAGCATTTAGAGATCACTCGGGCTTTGGGCTTGTGAGACCCGCTCCAAGCGGCCCGTCCCCCATTGGGGATGGGGGGGGGACTATTCCCTGGTAAGCTGCTCGCTAGGATAAGGTGACCAAATGGGCCCAGTGCTTCTCCCCTAGTTGCTGCTGCATGAAATCCTGTGTGGGCCTTGCCTGCTGACTTTCTGATGCGGTAGTCTAAAAGCAGCCCCTCCCAGGGCAGGCAAGCCACAACCTTCCGAGGAGCCTGCCCGGGGCAGGGAGCCTGCTCAGACTTGATGGGAAGAAGCAGACTCTAGATCAGCAAGAAAGACTGTGCATGGGGGGTGCCTACACCTTGGACAACCCCATCCCTGGATTTCTTCCTTGCCGCCTAAGTTCTGTGTCCTTGTGCATAGAGACACGGAAGTATCCTTAACTGGACATCTGGTCCGCGTCCCTCCACTTACAGACAAGGAGTGTCCAGAGGGGAGAATTACTTGCCAAGGTCTCCACCCCTTCTCCGAGAGGTGGGTGATCTGTCTTCCCAGCCTGCTCCACTTTCTTCTCCAGGGCTGCGGTGAGTAGGGGAGAGGAAGCACGTACTCTCTGCAGGCTCCCCCTTCCTTCCTGTCAATGAGGGAATCCGATGCTGCTACCTCAGCTGAGTCCTGCCAGGTCTTTCTGAGCAGGTGTTCGAGTCCGTGGCGGAGCAAGCATCCAGAGCGCCCAGGCTGCTCCTCGGGGCGGGGTCAGAATGCCCCAGGAGGTGGCAAAAGCAGTCTCTATTGAGGCGTGGGCCCAGAGCTCCGTCACCAGTTTCGTTTCCAACTGTGTTCCTTCTCTCCAGTAAGAACGAGCCAGCCTTATTGTGAAGTGGGAAATAAGCAGTCAGGCGTATGGTCAGTTAGCAGCATTTATAACCATCCCTTGAACCTTAACTCCCGGACTTTAAAAAAAAAACAAACCAAATTATTATTTTTGAAAGTGAGAGCAGGGGAGGGGCAGAGAGAGAAAGGAGAGAGAGAATCCCAAGCAGGCTCTGCGCTGCCAGTGCAGAACCGGACATGGGGCTCAATCTCACGAACTGTGAGATCATGACCTTGTTGCAATCGAGAGTCAGACGCTTAACCAGCTGAGCCATCCAGGCGCTCTGTGAACCCTAATTCCCAGACTTCCGAGGTCTTAGGCGATCGTCATCTTTCTCTGCCCCCCCACCCCCGCTCTGGCTCCCATTTTCCCGACACCGGAGTCCTTCAACCTCACTCAGTACCCAAATACACATCAGGGGCTAGCACTATGTGAAGTGTGACTAAAGCACAGACCTTGCCCTCAAAGGCTCAGGCACAAGAGTCCTTTCTTGTCACTCTTTACAGGGACCTCTTGTTGGGGTCAGGAGGTAGCTGTTCTCTGAAGACAGGGCCTGCCTGCTCCCGTTGAATTTTCACCTGTTTCCCGCCACTCTGCCCTGAACTGTCAGCCCTGGCATTAGAAAAAGAAAGCTAGCTGTAGTAGTTCTGATATCATGCTGTGCCCTCTGCCTCGTTCCTTCCTGGTCTGCCTGGCCACCCCACTGAGACTCTCTACCTAGTTTCCAGGCTCTATGCCCATTTCTACTCATCTTTGCCACATTATGCTGTGATCTGTGCACATATCTTCTTCCTGTTTCTTTCCTTCTAAGCTTAGACTCAGGTGGCAGTAGGTTCCGGGCCCTGTGTGCCAGGACCCCTTGGTAGTGGCCGTGTTGAGGGGTCTAGGGCCCTGAGGGTTCAGAGGGGGTGGGGCAATGTCTGCGGCTGGACAAACTGGCCATTTGCAGATTCCCAGGGCCCTCAAGGACGCCTGGTGGATTTAGATGCCTCTTCCCACTCCCCCAGAAGATCGAAAGCCTTGAATAGTGTCTACCTCCTTTGCTGCCGTTCATGTGAATGAATCAAAGGTGAATTCTTATACTTTAAGTAAAAAAAGAGAAGCCAGGCATTCTGACCTCCCACCTACAGGTGTAGCCGCACAAGTGGCCATCTGCCCGGTTGCTGCTGACACTATGGCTGAGGACTAAAACACAGCCTGCACCCTTGCCTTCTGCGACTGTCCTCTCCCCTGGGCTGGGGAGTCTCTGCCCCCGTAGGCTGCAGCATTGAGGTGTCTTTCTGTACTCTCTGTCCTTCTGTACTCTCCACTGGTGACCTCACGCCCTGACCCTCAAATCCTGACTTCCTGGGTTTCAGAGCATCTGGCCAGCCCCCAGGCAACTTCAGCTCAACATCTGTTAGAGGCTGAATTGTGCTCCCACAAAATTCATGTGCTGAAATACCTCCCAGTGGTACTGTATTTGGAGATAGGATTTTTTAAAAAAATGTTTATTTTTGAGAGAGACAGAGTGCAAGTTGTGGAGGGACAGAGAGAAAGGGAGACACGGAATCCGAAGCTGGTTCCAGGGCTCCAAGCTGTCAGCACAGAGCCCGATGTGGGGTTCAAACCGCAAGATCCACAACCTGAGCCGAAGTCGGACACTTAACCAACTGAGCCACCCAGGCACCCCTGGAGATAGGACCTTTAAAGAGGTAATTAAGATAAAGGCGTAGGGGTGAGTCCTATATGACTGGTGTCCTTGTAAGAGAAAATTAGGACACAGACAGGCACAGAGGGAAGACCATGTGAAAACGCAGGGAGAGGACGGCCATCTATAAAGCAAGGAGAGGAGCTTCAGAAGAAACCAATCCTGCTGAGAACTTTGATCTCGGACTTCCAGCCTCCAGAATCCTGAGAAAATGCATTTCTGTTGTGGAAGCCCCGCCCCCAGTCTGTGGTACTTTGTATATGGCGGCCTTAGAAGACTAATTCAGTGTCGAAAGCGGAGTTCATCTCCAAATCTAAACGGAATAACGCGGAAGGACAGCATCTCATGCGGTCCAAGGCAGAAATCCAGTCATCCACAACTCTCTCCACGTGCCTCATCAACTGATCACTAAGTACTGGGATTCTGACCCCTTCTCTTCCCCGTCTCACTGCTCTGGTTGAGGCATTATCCATCACCTGGATTACTACAAACGCCTCTCTCCCTCCACCTCGCTGTGCGTGGTAACCCGCCCCTCTCAGCACTAGTGACACTTTCGGGCGGGTCGGGCGGGACAATTCTTTGTTGAGGGGAGGTCTGTCCTGTGCTTTGTAGGATGTTGAGCAGCAGCCCTGCTGTCTACCCACGGCACGCCACAACCCCCCACCCCCAACCCCCCAGCTGGGACAGCCATAAAGGTCTTGCAACATCACCCCAGGTTGAGAACCACTGCTTTCAGGACAGCTTATCCCTGGATGCTGGCCCTTGACAGCCACTGAAGATTTTATACAGGAGAAAATTCAAACTCCTTTGCTGCCCGATGGGTTGGGTCCCTATAGCATCTAGAGTAATGCATGCTGTGTAGTGGGCGCTCAATACATATTCAAGAAAGAAAGGTAAAATCAAGGTCATTTACTGCAACCTTTTTTTCTAGCTTCCCCTTCTTCCGTCTCAAGTTTCAGCTACAAACTACTCAGTCCCTTGAATCTAACGTACCTGTGTTAACCCATAGCTTTTCCTCTCCCTGTCTCTGCCTTGAACATCCCATCCTCTCTCTATACCCCAACCCACCTTCAGTATCTGGCTCAAGTGCCAGTCCTTCCAGAAGCCTCCCCCTGGTGGAGCTGGGGCTTCCTGGCTCCTCTGGGCACACCATGCACATTTCTCACCCCAATCGGACGGCTTTGGGCAAGAGGGAAGACTTTGAGAGGCAGCGGATGGGTAAGCGGGAGGGCTAGTGCATTAGCACCGAATGCCTACAAGAGGACTCGCGTCACGAACTCCAAAAGGCCAAGGAACTAGAAGTCCTGGGAAGGTCCGCAGGTGAGGATGCAGGAAAGAGGCAAGAGTAACGAGCCTGGTCAAAAATCCCCAGGATCCTGCCTTCCACCTTAAAACTGGCAGACACATCAAAAAGGAAACAAAGTTACACCCCAGAGCAGTTGAATCTAAAAGGCTCTGGTGCCGGGTGGTTCAGGCACAGTTCAGGGAATATGCAGGAACAGCATGGAAACCAGGCATTAGTGAGTAACAGCACGAGAGAGAGAGAGAGAGAGAGAGAAACAGCCAAGGCCTCCCTCCTGTCCCCTCTATACTTTCTTGAGGACAGGTATTTTTTGTTAAACTTCTGATATGAGCTAGCTGCTTTGGAGGTGCTCTAAACTTCCCTGTCACTTAGGCTAATTCCTTTTAGCGTTGTTCTGGATCACCAGCAGGATAACCACCCTGCTCTCCAAGGACTCCACTTTCCACAGGGCTCCCGGGTTCTGGGTCAGTCACAAATGGAAGGTGGTGGTACCTGCCGGGGTAGACCCTGTGGTGGCCAGGACCGGAGTCCATCTGCCGCGAGCTCCAGTAAAAATGCCTTCGAGAAAATCCCAGCTGAGTAAGGGGAATGCTTACTTTAGGCTCATGCTTTAAGTAGAGTACTTGTGAAGACTCTAAGTGCCTAGGGCACTTGGCTGGCTCAGTAGGTTGAGCATCTAACTCTTGATTTGGGCTTCATGGTCAGTCTCAGTTTGTGGGTTTGAGCCCCATGTTGGGCTCCATGCTGACAGCACGGAGTCTGCTCGGGATTCTCTTTCTTTCTCTCTCTCTCTACCCTGCTCGCACGCCCTCTCAGGCTCTCAAAATAAATAAACATTAAAAAAAAAAAAAAAAAAAAAAGACTCTTAAGTGCCTTTAAATTTCAGACCACAACTCCCCAGGCAAGAATTTCTCTACTTCTCCATCCTTAACCCACCAAGGACTTCCTAATTTGAAAGGAACCCAGGCAAGGCTCTCTCTGGGGACCCAGGGAAATGACTGTTTGGGGGTCGGTGGTGGGTGTTGGGGGAGGGGCATTGAATCCAGACACAGACTGAACAAAGATTCTTCCTGCATATTTTGAAAATCTACACAGAAAAGGGATATAGGAAGTGGGAAAAGAGAATGTGACTTACACTTATTCCAGTTTGGGGCCATGAGAGAAGGTAATGGCAGCTGCGGGTTTATCCAAATAAATTATCTAGTTTGTTCCGCCCACTTGTAACTGACTCACTTTATCTGGTCTCTCATCACAGGAGAGCCTCAGGGTTAGGTGTCCAACCCTCATTGGCCATTCTCCTTCCCAACGCCTGGGGCACTTGTAGGGGAGGAGAGGTCTCTCAACTTGGTGGTTTGAACCAACAGAGGAAGAAGTGCTAGTATGTGTGAATTCATGTGTCCAGTGAGGGAAAAAGCAGGGAAAGAGTTAAAAATATCTGCTCTTGGTTTCTGGATGAAGATACCGGCAGAGCAGGCTGGATGTACTTGCTGAACACAGACAGATCCAGGTCCTTGAATGGGCACTGGCCAGGTTTTTCTAACCTCCTCCCCTTCCTTCTATACCTTAACTTCACCTCTAACCCAAGCCCTTAAGTCCTTGAGGACCTTCACAAACAGACCCATTGCCTGGGACTGGTAATTTGCATAGGTCCACAGCCCCTATTAAGTACATGCAGCTTCACTGTAGGGGTCAAAGTCTTCCGGATCTGAGCACTGTGCTAATGAGTTGTAGGATACTAAACCGCTCCCAGGGATCAATCAAGCAAGGCTCATTGATGTTGGGGATTAGTTCCTAGGTTAACATTAATAAACTTGTCCCCTGAACCCAAAGCAAGGTCACTAAGTGACCCATTCAGGTAGCCCCAAGGCTCACTGGTGCCTAAAAAAAGCAGAGACACATCTGAGTGAAATGCTAGAATTAAATGTTTGAAAATCAAAGCAGTTAGATTTAGGTCAAAAACACAGGTCCTACCCATCTGGGTGTGTGTGTGGGGGGGGGGGGTGGGGACTGGGCTGGGTTCTCCTCAACGGTCTTGCCAGGGGCAGAACCTGGCCCCATGGAGATATCCCTCCTCTTCAGAGAATACATTTCTGCCTGGCTGAGATTTTTTTAAGCACATTAAAGAGAAACCTCCTTGAACCTGGGCTGTGCTAGAAGGGTCCATCCAGTTTACTGCTTAGCTCCTGCCAGGCCCTTCTCCTGACTGATGCACTGATCTCTAAGACTTTATGTGGCTAGATCCTAGAACAATAAATAGTCCCTTTCTCAGCAGGGACACCTATTGAAAATAAAAAATACAGTTTTTGCCTTAAAAGGCTCATAATCACTTTAAAAATTATTTCAGATGTTCACAGCCCCAGGCTAAAGACCCCTGTCTTTTGGAATGCTGGTTCTTGGACCCAGTGCCCTTATATGGCATCGGGGTAGAGCCCTAAATTGTAAGATGGCTGCTGCAGACTGGCCTGTGAATTCATGTGGATTCAACCTCTACTGCCCTCTGTTGGCCATGAGGAGGGAGGAGGGGTTAAAACGCTGGATTCCTTCCTGGCATTGAGATGGAGACAGACGTTCTGCCCCAGAATGGCAGGGGGGACAGATAAACTTTCAGCAGCTTTCACCAGAACCTCTACAAGGCTTACCTTTCCTTGCGGTGGGCTGGGGATAAGGGGATACACAGGGAACCACCACATGAAGTCAAAGCACCACAGCACGGGTCCTGAGCCCCTGAACATTAGTCAGGTGGTCTGATTGCACGGGACAGCACCATCGATCCTCCATTAGGTATTCCCCTGGCTGCAATCCCTAGAGGCAGAGGCCACCCTGGCCCTTAATTTAGAAGGGCAACAAGGCAGTTGGGAAAGTTAGTGAAGGCCCACAGCTGGGCAGAACTCCACATCACAGAGCTCCACATCACTTGAGACATTGATTGTATTTGTAGGGGGTTAGGGAAACAGTGGAACGAGAGACACAAAACCGGGGAGAGAGCCCAGGCGTTGCAGGTGCCGGGACCCCTAGAACTCCTCACTCTCGTCCTCGCCGTCCATAGACTCTGTTCCCACTTCTTCATAATCCTTCTCCAGGGCAGCCAGGTCTTCTCGGGCCTCAGAGAACTCTCCTTCCTCCATGCCCTCGCCCACGTACCAGTGCACAAATGCCCGTTTGGCATACATCAGGTCAAACTTGTGGTCGAGGCGGGCCCAGGCCTCGGCGATGGCCGTGGTGTTGCTCAGCATGCAGACTGCCCGCTGCACCTTGGCCAGGTCTCCCCCGGGCACCACGGTGGGCGGCTGGTAGTTAATGCCAACCTACGAAGAGACAGCAAGTAGTGTAAGCCCTGGGTTCTGTGTTCCCTGGAAGGGGTTCCCATAACTGGGAAAGGGGCCGGTCAACCGGCGTGTGACATTTGCCAGGCTGCAAGAAGCACAGGGATAACGGGACAAGTTAACTACCACCAGAAAACAAATCCAGAATGTGGACTTTCAAGATGGTAAGACTAGTCCCTTCAAAGTCACCATCAAGAAAAAGGGTGGATGTCTTACATTAAAAGATTTAAGAGATGGGGGTGCCTGTGTGGCTCAATTGGTTAAGCGTCCAACTTCGGCTCAGGTCGTGATCTCACGGTTCGTGAGTTCGAGCCCCGCGTCGGGCTCGGTGCTGACAGCTCAGAGCCTGGAGCCTGCTTCGGATTCTGTGTTTCCCTTTCTCTCTGCCCCTTCCCTGCTTGTGCTGTCTCTCTCTCTCTCTCTCTCTCTCTCTCTCAAAAATAAACATTAAAAAAAAAAAAAAAGACTTAAGAGACAAATATAGTGCCTAATCCTTGATTATACCCTGACTTTGAAACACTGACTATAGAGCACATTTGTGGGAATTGGGAAAGTCTGAATACTGAGTAGGTATTCTTACTTTAGAGAAGTGTTATTAATTTTGTTAGACACAAAACAAACTTGTGTGTAATACCTATGAGTTTATATGGATCAGCAAAGCAAAAATAAAGGAAACCTAGCAGAGTCAGATGTTGAATCTAGCTAGTGGGTATATGATTGTTAACTTATCTCTCCACTTTCCTATAGTTTAGAAAATAGTTTAAAAAAATAGAAAAGCTTGGGAAAATCTACTTTAGACATTGCTCTATTCGGAACGTATAAATACATTTCATATTCAGTGTTTGGAAAAAAAAAAAAAAAAAAAAAAAAAAAAGGTCAGCTTCCCCCTTAATGCCTCTAATGAGAGCAAGCTTACTATTTCCTGAAGGCGGTCTACTCTTCCTCTGAGTAGCTAAAGCTTTCCTAATACGGAGCTGGGAGAATCCGCCTCCCAGACTTCCCACCCCTGGTTTCTAGTTCTGAGCTATAGGACAGCTCTTCAAAACTAGCAAGCAGCTATTATCTTTATGACCAGGAGTCCCTGCCTCGCCTCCAGTTGTGGTCACGTCTGCAACAGTGCAAGGAAGCTGTGTGTTTTTCTTAAATGCCTCAGCTGCCACCTTTAATCTTTCTAAGCGCACACTGGAACAAAACCCATAAAACTTAAAACTAGGTCGTATGCCCAGTACCCTCTGGGAATGTAGACTGACGAAAGAACGGGGCATATAAACAGATTCTTCCTCATTACTCCTCAAGAGATTGCATTCATAGACTTCTGACCCACGTCTTGCCCATTATCTGAATGGCAGGCTTTTCTGCGCTTCCAAAAGCACTCCCTTCCGAGGAGACGGATTCTGGGGGTATGTCCCTGGCACATGTGAACGACGGGTTCCCTGACCTGACTGGCAAACCTAGGGAGTGCCTATCTGCCAGGCTAAGAGACACGAAACCTACTTTTCCCTTTGTAAGGGCAAGCTTTCAAGTCCAATAAAAAAGTCGTGATTTGCCCGATTCTCCCCATCCCTAGCACTTCTGTTTCCATGCTCTGGGGCTCTCTAGGAACCTCCCCTCTAGCAGGTACGCAGGCAGCATGCGAATCCCTCCTCCCCTGCTTCATTCCCGGCTTGCCTTGAAACCCGTGGGACACCAGTCCACAAACTGGATGGTGCGCTTGGTCTTGATCGTGGCAATAGCGGCGTTCACATCCTTGGGCACCACTTCTCCACGGTAGAGCATGCAGCAGGCCATGTATTTGCCGTGGCGAGGGTCACACTTGACCATCTGATTGGAGGGTTCAAAGCAGGCGTTGGTGATCTCTGCCACGGACAGCTGCTCGTGGTAGGCCTTCTCGGCTGAGACAATGGGGGAGTAGGTCACCAGGGGAAAGTGGATGCGGGGGTAGGGCACCAGGTTGGTCTGGAACTCTGTGAGGTCCACGTTGAGGGCACCATCGAAGCGCAGGGAGGCAGTGATGGAGGACACAATCTGGCCGATGAGCCGGTTGAGGTTGGTGTAGGTGGGGCGCTCGATGTCCAGGTTGCGGCGGCAGATGTCATAGATGGCCTCGTTGTCCACCATGAAGGCACAGTCTGAGTGCTCCAGGGTAGTGTGCGTGGTTAAAATAGAGTTGTAGGGTTCTACAACCGCTGTGGACACTTGGGGGGCGGGGTAGATGGCAAATTCCAACTTGGACTTCTTGCCATAGTCGACAGAAAGCCGCTCCATCAACAGGGAGGTGAAGCCTGAGCCAGTGCCACCCCCAAAGCTATGGAAGATCAGGAACCCCTGAAGCCCGGTGCACTGGTCTGTCTAGGGTAGGAGAGAACACTGTTAGGGTACAGACGGCCTATCACCCGCCCCCCCCCCCACCTCTTCTGACAACGCTCTTCTGTCTGCAAGGCTACTGTGATGCAACTACAACAGTATTCACTTCTATATTTAGAAGGAAAAAAAAAAACTTTGAAGCGTAACTTGTACTTAAGTGTATACATTTTATTGCACGTACAGTGAATGGCTTGACAAGTGTGTATACCTATATTACCAAACTAATCAAGATATAGAAATTTCCATGACTCCAGAAAGTTCTCTCATGCTCTTTTGCTTTGCCTCTGGAGAGGTGAGAAGAGAATACCTACAAGGGGTTTGGAGTTCTAGGGGACAGATGACCCAGAAGGACACTGCTGTGTGCATGTGGTGGCAAGTGAGGGGAGGGGGGAGGGGAGGCTCAGGTGGGACATAGGACTTGTAGTCGGAGAGCTGGGCCCTCTCAGCTCAGTAGCTCTGCCACCTGGCTGCAGGAGAGTGGGAGTTGGGGGCAGGCAGTGGTGGTATCCTGTTGAACATATAGGTTCCCAGGCCCCTCACTTCCGAGTGGAACCCGGGAACCTGTAGGTTTAACAAGTACACACGGTAACTTCTGATACAGCTGGGCCTTGGACTAGAAGAGCATCAATCTATACCGGACACGTGGGTATCATAGTATAAAAAACTCTATTTATTTGCAATATATATGTCTATCAACTCATTACGTAGTACACCTGAAACTAATGCTATGCCAATTACCTCTCAATAAAAATACATTAAAAGCAGGCTTTATGCAAACTGGTAACAAAAAACCCCCCCCCCCCCACCCCGGAAAAACCCTTCTAGAAAATCCTAAGCCTAGGGGGTACTTTGCGTTAGAAAGCATGGAATCCCATTCCTCAAGTCAATGGAAGTCCTCAGTCTCGACTAGGGAGCAGCAGAGAGTATGTCTGAACAATCCCTCTAGAGGACCGGTGCCAAAGTGCTGGCTCCTAGTTGGCCTCACTCCTGGTTCTCAGTGCCTCAGGCAAGGGATGAGGTAAACTGGGAAGCGGTTAAAAACTAACCAGTAAGCAGGAGTCTCTCCCAGGCATAAAAGTACTGTTTAGGAATCTAAGAACAAGCCGGGCTGCCAAGGCAGCTTCCTCCTACCTGCTGGGGCTAGAGAGGGATCAAAGCTCAAAGAAGGCTTGGATTGGACAATTAGACCTGGCATAGCGAGGCACCAGCAGGCCGGAAGCCTGAGTCCACAGACTCAGGGTAGAACAGGTTATTCGGGCTGCTAGCCCTAGATCCACACCCAGGATACACAGCTCCCCCTAGGGGAAGCCAAGGAGACAGACAAGCGGAAGGAGCCGTAAGGACACGTGGGGTTCCTGTCAGAGCCACAGGCCTGTGGTTTCCGTTTCTTCCGCACACGGCAGGCCTCCCAGGCCAGGAAGGGAGGGTAAAGACACATTGATCTCCTGCAGGTGCCAAGGGCACCTGGTCCGCTCACCAGTTTTCGGATTCGCTCCAGCACAAGATCGATGATCTCCTTCCCCACAGTGTAGTGGCCTCGGGCATAGTTGTTGGCAGCATCCTCCTTGCCAGATATCAGCTGCTCAGGGTGGAAGAGCTGCCTATAAATGCCAGTTCTTACCCCATCTTGAGGGGAAGAAAGAGGGCAAAGGTAAGAGATGCTGGTCTCATCCCCCACAAGGACACAGGCGCTAGGACCTAGGCTGCTAAGCTCCCCTGGGTGTAACCGCAAGACGGAGCATGAACAGCAAACAGCCTTCCAGAGACCCACTTGCAAAGTCCTTACCTGGGCCTGTGAGGGGGTAGGTCAGGGCGCCTTTAATAGTCCCTGCCCTCAGAGCCACTTGTACTTGCTGAGGAATCAGAGGATGTCTAAGAGAATCTCACCTTTTTTTTTTTTTTTTAAAGATTTATTTATCTTGAGAGAGAGCATGCAGAGGGGCAGAGAGAGAGAGGGAGAGAGAGAATCCCAAGCAGGCTCTGTGCTGTCAGCATAGAGCCCCGCGGAGAGGCGGGGAATGGACAGGAGATCATGACCTGAGCTGAAATCAAGAGTGAGACGCTTAACCGACTGAGTCACCCTGGCGCCCCTCATTTGACTTTTGCTTGGGATAAGAACATAGACTAATGCAGAAAACCCAGTCCACCGTTTACCATCTACAAAGATGTCTTTAGAAAGATGGGGGGAGGGGGAAAGTTTTCAGGAATAGGAAACTGAGGAGATCCAGATGCAGAAAGGAAGCAGCAGAGAACCCCCTGGGAGCCAGCAACAGCCAAGTTCACATAGGTCCACATGCTATTAAGGGGCCCGGTTCAGTTAAAGTTTAGCAGGGGGCCATTAAGAATGTTCTCAGTGCCCAGTGCCTTAGGCAATATTATCCTCAAGAGTCTGTGGGTAGGAGAAAGGAAGTTTAAAGTTTCTGCTTTCATATCCACACTTTTCTGCAGTCTTCATTCCGGGTCTGGCCCCTGACTCAAACATCTGGCAGTCTCCGGGCAGAGAGGATTGACTGATATCCCCTCTCAGCACAGAAAGCCCGCAGGACCCCTCCTGAAGTCAGAGTCTAGACAAAAGCAACAGACTTCAGTGTTGTTCTTGGCAGGGCGTCGCCTGCATTTCAAGAGCTTTTCCCCCTAAGCAGAGCTCCCCACAGACTTTGGGGCTCGCAAAAAAAACGTGGGCCAGAGGAGGGGAACCCCCCACAGCACCCACTCACCTATGACAGCAGGCTCCAGGTCCACAAAGACAGCCCGGGGCACGTGCTTGCCAGCCCCTGTCTCACTGAAGAAGGTGTTGAAGGAGTCATCACCGCTGCCCAGTGCCTTGTCGCTGGGCATGGTGCCATTGGGCTGGATGTTGTGCTCCAGGCAGTAGAGCTCCCAGCAGGCATTGCCCATCTGCACCCCGGCCTGGCCCACATGGATGGAGATACACTCGCGCTGTTGGGGGAAGCAGAGCAGTGGTGTGAATGGAGGAGGGAGGGTGGGGGGGGGGCTTGAAAAGGCCCTGGAAGCACCCTTTTATCTTTCCTCCCTGGAGCCCGAGGCCTGGTCTGAAACCCAAAAGACTAGGTTCCCTTTCCAGACCTCCCCACACTGGGAGCCAAACTACCTCATTTTCTTTTCATTTTCTGAGGGCTTGAGAACAAAGGCAGCTAAGCCTAGGTCTTCAGGGGCAGGAACTAGAAAAAACTGATGCCAAGCAGCCAAATCCCACTGCCTAGTGCCTTGTGTGCCTGCTGGGGTGGCACAGGAAGGCCAGAGTCTCACACACCAAGATGGGCCCCCCCAGGAGCCTCTAGCGCTGGACCCCTAGGAGGAGGGGTCTCCCCCGGTGGGGACTCTGGGTCCTCCACACCCTGAAGGTGCTGAAGAGTATAAGGTCTGTTGTGGATCAACTGAGGAAGTGGCTCTGGAGTTACAGCCAATTTGAAAGTTTACCCAGAAACTCCCCTTTTGGGGGGCTATACCCCGACTCTGGACACTTGTCCTTGCCCACTGCAGTACAGAGTCAATCCAGAGAAGTACTGCTCAACAGTCACGAAGGAGGCAGCTCACCCCACCTTTCAGCCCTCCTGAGATAACTCCTGCAAGGGACAGACTCTCCTGTCTTCTGGTCCTTCACCCCCAACCCTGAGTCTCTCTGTCTGAAAGGGCCACACGCTTCCCAGACGCGGAGGGGGTCTTCTAAGACAGTCGGCAATAGTGTGGCAATTTCACCAGTTGTCCTGCAAGACGGCCTCAGGGCCTTTACACTGCCCGGAACACAGGCGGGGATCAAGATACCTGTGAGGCCCTGGGGCCTGTGTTCACACCCCGAGCTCCTCGATGTAACTGAGGGACTTCGGGGGCTTGGGCACCAGAAGCTCAGCAAAGGATTTTCCTCCTTGGGCACCAGAAGCTCACGGACACCCCCGGACAGGTCTGGGCCAAGGTCTGATTTCTGGCCGGTGTTGGGCCGCGCAAGACAAAGGCATTCAGGGAAACAGTTCAGAACTGGAGAAACCTGCTGGAGTTTGCAGGTCCGCCCAGGTCCGGCCTCCAGCGCGGGAGTGTGACTTCACAGGTGGGCGGGGACTGCAGCTGGGGGCGGGAGCCTCTTTGTCCCGGGCCGCAGCGGGAGAAACCCGGGCGGGTCCAGGTTCCTGACTCCGCAGCGCGCTGCACCGCGGGGCCGGGGTTGGGGGCCCCAGGCTGAGCTCAGCGCGGGACGAGCCCCGCCCGCGCCCCGCCGACCCCGTGCCCCGGCGCCACCTCTCTCCGGTCCGCTGCTGGAGCGCGCACTTCTCCAGCTCGCATCCGCCTCTCCCGGGGAAGGGGGCGCAGAAAAGCAGCGCTTGGAAGCCGCGGGCGTCCCGGGATTTCCGCAGAACCCCCACACCGTGGTCACCGTGAACCCCCGCCAAACTCTCCGAGAAGCCCCGCGCAGCCCCTCACACCCTGGGCTGCTTGGCGCCCTGGCCTCCCCTCTTTGCCGCACAGCCGGCCCCTACCGGGGACCCCCGGGCACCCCCAGCACGCTCTCCCGTGCAGTACCCCCTCACCGTGCACTCCGCGAGTGCCCCCAGCTCCCTCTCACCATGGTTGTTCCCGACAGGTGACGTTTGCGGAGGGTCGTTGACTGCGGACGCGTTACGAGTCTCCAGCAACACCACGAATCCCGGTGCGGGGCGGCTAGTGGGGGGCTTATATATCCCCGCCGAGCCGCCGGCCATGCCTCCCAGCGGCGCTCCCATTGGGCCGCGGCAGGACAGGGCCCCGATCCCTGCTCGTCTTTCATTGGGTCTTGTTCTCACCGGGGCCCGCCCCCCTCTCCGTTATTGGGCGGGAGCTTATGAAATATCCCCGCCGCAGCCGGTCATTGGGCAGTTTGTAAAACCAAAGGGAGGGAAATCCTCGATCGTCCGAGTCCTCCAGGTCTGCTCGACCCTCTCTTTCTCTATGGGGCGTGTGCTGGATCTGAGAGGTTGGAGCTCTGGAGCAATACCCTTATTCCGCTGTTGCCTTAGGTCTTTACACGGGGAACAGGGCGGGCCTAGTTCGAAAAGTGCATAAACCTCGGACGGTGGCGCAGACTTGAGCTCAGCAACTGCTAGAGAAGGAAAGATGCTGTGATGAGAACCAGGTACGGGGAGGCTCTGAAGCGGGAGGAAATGCGGCTAGGGTGGGGGAGGGTTGGCCAGACAGGTGTGGGAGAGAACATTCCAGGCGCAGGTAATTGAAGTTTACTTCCCTTTGTGGCCAGCGCTCCAGGTCAGGTGACTCAGATTACCAAGAGAGCCACGGGTCCAGGCTGGCTATAGCAGATTGAGGAGGACTCGTGGGGGGAACATGGCAAAGCTAGGTGGGGCTTTGAATGTTACTCTGAAGAGTTTGCACATAATTCCCCTGGCTATGGGGCACCCTTGAGGATTATTGATCAGAGGGGTGATGTGATAAGCAGTATTTTAGGCAATACATAGATGTTACTGGTGTATTTCTTTTTTTCCTGGTGGTGGTTTCGTATGTTTCCCTGCTAAGGGGCATACACACAGTTTTTCCTCTCCCAAGCTGTTTCCTGGCTGTCTGAGATGGACGTTTTACTTCTAAATACCGGAGCAGAACAAATTAATCCATTTCCTAGTTTGGGAGGATTAACTGGCATTCGGTTTTATCAAGTGACTGGACTCCCCACAATGACTACCCTTAGTATTTGTTCAGCACATTCCAGAGGAACCCGAAGCATCTATCATCTCCTATTCTCACCTCCCACTGGAAAAGTGACTGCACCCAGATTATGCCAGTCAGACCAGGGGACTCGAATTGTTGCTTTAGGAAAATCTGTAGCTGTAATGACTTTCTGTTGATAGAACCCAGAAAGACCCAAAGTTACTGTGTCACTCACCAGTGTGACATCAGATCAGCTGCCCCCTGGATTCCTGCACCTGTTTTTTCCACAAGACTCTGGACATGTCATTCAGTATCCTGAAATATTTTGAAACTAAATGCTTGTTTAGGTGGCTTGGTGGTTTAAATCCTGGGTGCAAAGGTTAACTTCAAACTCTGAAGAGTGTTCTTTGATCTCAACCCTTGTGTTTTATGAAGCTGCCAGCTTTAAAGTGGATGTCTCTTGTCAAGGGATACGGTGAGTGTGGGTGAACACTCAAATAAGTACTTTGAAAATCCTTGTATATACAAAGCTAAGGCATGATTATTCATTGTCACTGCCCCAAGCAAAACAAGTCAAATGTTACATCCCACTGAATGTGGGCATATCAGTGATGAAAATGAAGCTATCTGGGCATAAACTCAAAAAAGTGATAAACTCAATACCATCTCTTCCTTGCCTTGCCCTACTAGGAATTCATTTCACCAGCTGGTCGTGTCTGCCAGTGAAAAATGCCCTTGGGCGCACCTGGGTGTCTCAGTCGGTTGGGTGTCTGACTTCAGCTCAGGTCATGATCTCATGGTTCGTGGGTTCGAGCTCCGGGTCTGGCTCTGTGCTGACAGCTCAGAGCCTGCACCCTGCTTCAGATTCTGTCTCCGGCTCTCTCTGCCCCTCCCCCACTTATGCTCTGTCTCTAAAATAAATAAACATTAAAAATAAATAAATAAATAAATGTCCTTGGAGGGGCACCTGGGTGGCTCAGTCAATTAAGTGTCTGACTCTTGATTTCCGCTCAGGTCATGATCTCATGGTCATGTGACTGAGCCCTGAGTCAAGTTCCTCGCTGAGCATGGAGCCTGCTTGCTCTCTCTCCCTCTCTCTCTGCCCCGCCCCCGATCGCATGGTCTCTTGCTCTAAATAAATAAACACTTTTTTATTTTTTTTTTAAATTTTTTTTCAACGTTTTTTATTTATTTTTTTTTGGGACAGAGAGAAACAGAGCATGAACGGGGGAGGGGCAGAGAGAGAGGGAGACACAGCATCGGAAACAGGCTCCAGGCTCTGAGCCATCAGCCCAGAGCCTGACGCGGGGCTCGAACTCACGGACCGCAAGATCGTGACCTGGCTGAAGTCGGACGCTTAACCGACTGCGCCACCCAGGCGCCCCAATAAACACTTTTTTAAATGTCCATTTCTTTACTGAATAAAGTGGACTCTAACCCAAATATAAATATATTTGAAACAGTGATCCTCAGTGTTAATTCTGGAAATCACACAAACCAACGTTTCCTGGCAATATGCTTCTTTACAGCGCACAAATTAAAATTGGTCTCTTATAAGGTATTTGAATTTCTTTCATTTTAAATTTCTTTTTTTTTTTTTTAATTTATTTTTGAGAGAGAGACAGAGATGGAGAGCGAATGGGGGAGGAGCAAAGAGAGAGAGAGGGAGACACAGAATCTGAAGCAGGCTCCAGGCTTTGAGCTGTCAGCACAGAGCCCGATGCAAGGCTCGAACCCACAAACCGTGAGATCACGACGGGAGCTGAAGTCAGAAGCTTAACCGACTGAGCCACCCAGGCGCCCCTGAATTTATTTCTATTATCTAGACGGCTGCAAAGTTTAGATTCTTTTTCTAATTTTTTTGTCATCCTTTTCTCTATGTCACCCTGCTGATCTCAACTTTAGTGCCATTGCAGACACACCATTTGCACACAGTTCTTCAGGGATTTAAGATATTCTAACGTTTGGAGGGAAAGGCTATGGTCGCTTCTAGGTTTCAAGCCATCTAAAGATGCTTGATAAGCCTGCATCTTTTCCCTATATGTACTCCCTCTGCCCTACCACGTAGAATCAAATGACAGTGAATTGAAAGGACAACTGCCGTCCGTCTGTGCAAGGGAGGGGCCGACAAGATGGAGAGGCTTTGTGGGAGCAAGAATGTCCTGTTCATGCAGTGGTGAAATCAGGGTAGACAGGAAGACACTAGGGCCATTCATTCTTGGGCTGGTGCCAATACTCTACAGGCAGTACCTGGCTTTCAAATGACTGAATTACTTAACAATTGATGGTCATGCTAGCAAAGTTGCTGAGGTTGGGTGCCTCCATGAGCTCAGTTTTTCCTCCCTATTATCTTGAAATTTACCTCCTCTTTGACTGGGGCAACAGCTCCCTAGGATGGAACCTCCATTTCCACCCAATCCCTATTTCACATCTCATCCCAGAAGCCATCCAGGACAAAGTGGGGAAGGGATAATGTATAAACCTACAGGAGTTGAGCACTCTCCCCTCACCTCCTTAGGACCATAAGTGTTCCTAGCCCACATTGTCTCCTCACTGTTCCCCCAGGTCACGGCTCATCCTGGCCCCCAACCTGAAAAAAAAGACTGTCTGGGGTCACCAGGTCTGGAATTTGGAGCACCCCGATCTAATCATAGCAGAGGACTTGTTCATGACATCCCAAATTAGAACTGCTTATTGAAATACTATGCTTTGGGTATGCATAGTTTTGTGTCACAGGCTACAAACTACTCATCATGGATAACATTGTTTCTTTTTAAAAATTTTTAAATTTTATTATTTTTTATTTGAGAGAGAGAGCATGAGCTGCTTGAGAGGGGCAGAGGGGGAGAATATCTTATACAGTCTCCATGCTCAACACGGAGCCCAATGCGGGTCTCGATCTCATGACTCTGGGGTCATGACTGGAGCTGAAATCAAGAGTTGGAAGGTCAAACTCAAGAAGCTCAAGCTCAACCGACTGGGCCTCCCCCAGGTGCCTGGATGACATTGTTTCTACATGAGGCAAAGTGAATTCTAAGTTTGAATAGATTTGAAGTGAATTTGGTGGACCCTTACCACTTAACCTTAAATTCTGACATTAAAAAAAAAATGTTTTCTTAACGTTTATTTATTTTTTGAGAGACAGAGACAGAGCATGAGCTGGGGACAGAGAGAGGGGGAGTCACAGATTCCGAAGCAAGCTCCAGGCTCCGAGCTTTCAGCACAGAGCCCGACGCGGGGCTCGAACTCATGAACCATGAGATCATGACCTGAGCCGAAGTCGGCCGCCTAACTGACTGAGCCACCCAGGTACCCCATTAAATCCTGACATTTAGACACATATTCCAGGAATTTAATTCTCTAACCACTCTTGTGGTTAGAAAAGGATGACAAAAAATTAGAAAAAGAATCTAAACTTTGCAGCCATCTAGATAATAGAAATAAATCCAAATACCTTACAAGAGAACCAATTTTATTTTTATTTTTGTTTTTTTAATTTTTATTTTTTTTTAATGTTTATTTATTTTTGAGACAGAGAGAGACAGAGCATGAACGGGGGAGGGTCAGAGAGAGGGAGACACAGAATCTGAAACAGGCTCCAGGCTCTGAGCTGTCAGCACAGAGCCCAACGCGGGGATCGAACTCACGGACCATGAGATCATGACCTGAGCCGAAGTCGGCCGCTTAACCGACTGAGCCACCCAGGCGCCCCCAAGAGAACTAATTTTAATTTGTGCGCGGGAAAGAAGCATATTGCCGAGAAAGGTTGGTTTGTGTAATTTCCACAAATAACACTGAAGATCACTATTTCAAATATATTTATATTTGGGTTAGAGTCCACTGTATTCAGTAAAGAAACCTTGGTCACAATGGACAGATTGGCACTACTGAAGTTAACACCTTTATTGTCTTACTGCATGCAGACTTAGACGAGGTCATGACCACGTAGATGTACTTACTCTGTACACGATCCTGTATCACATGTGTTTTCACGGTCTTTGTCAAAAAGCCTTGGAAAAAAAGTGCAGCACCTAATTTGTAATCCACTGTTATTCACTGCATCAGAAATATAATTCACTCTAATCCCTCCATTAAAAAACATCTGCATGAACCACTTTAAATTAGTCCCGCTAAAATGATATAGCATTTAGTGGAGTTTATTTTAAATTTCCTTAACAAGCATTCATCAAACTATTAAAATGTGGCAGACATGGGGCCAGGCACCGAGGGTAGAATAGTAAATTGGATATTCCTGGTCCCTACACTTCTAGAATTTATCTTCCTTAGAGGCAAGTAGAGTCAAGGGTTTCAGTATTACATGTGTATAGATCTAGGAGGTAACAGAAAAGATGCCATCCCATTCTGAAGGGAAGAACTAATGTTTAGGAAAGTAAGGGTTGGATGGGATCAGTTAGTTCCAATCTTTCAGAAGCTTTTTTGTTATAAGAATACAGCATATATTCAGAAAAGCTCACAAAAGATGCATAGCTTACGAGTTCATCACATAGCCACTGTCCAGGTTAAAAGGAGATAGAGCATTTCCAACATTGCAGGAGCCCTCCCCACGCCACCCTGTAAGTCATCATCGCTGCCTTGGTCACAAATCAAGTAGCCACACGCACGGGTCTGTTTCTGAGCCTTTTTGTTCCACTAGCCTGTTTGTTCATTCTTGTGACAAATAGAGGTCTGTCCAGTAGAGAATTTCTCCCATTCTGTTTTTCTCTGTGACTGTCTTGGCTAGCCTCAGTCCTCTGCATTTTCATGTCACATTTAGAATCAGTTTGTTGAATTTCATGAAATGTTGGGTATTTCGTTAGGATTTTATTAAACTTACACATCAGTTTGGAGGAAAGTTGGCATCTTTACAAAATTAGTCAATACTTGGCAATCTTTTTTCTTTTTTTTTAATTATTATTACTTTTTCATCTTTATTTTTGAGAGAGAGAGAGTGAGAGAGAGAGAGAGAAAGTGCGCGCAGGGGAGGAACAGAGAGAGAGGGAGACATGGAATCCAAAGCAGTCTCCAGGCTCTGAGCTGTCAGCACAGAGCCCGACGCAGGACTCGAACCCATGAACTGAGAGATCATGACCTGAGCCAAAGTCAGACGTTTAAGTGACTGAGCCACCCAGGTGCCCCTGGTAATCTTTTCTCTTAAAAGACTGGTTAATATTTTAGGCTTTGTGGGATAAGAAGTAAAATTGGAGATATTAGATAGATACTTATACAACCATTTAAAAAGGTAAAAAACATTTTTTTTTTAAATTTTCTTTAATCTTCATTTATTTTTGAGAGAGAGGGACACAGAGCATGAGTGGGGAGGGGCAGAGAGAGAGGGAGACACAGAATCCTTAGCAGGCTCCAGGCTCTGAGCTGTCAGCACAGAGCCCGATGTGAGGCTTGAACTCACGAGCTGTGAGATCATGACCTGAGCTGAAATCAGCCACTTAACCCACTGAGCCACCCAGGTGCCCCGAAACCATTCTTAGGTGGCAGACTCCTGACTCTCTATAAATCAGATGCTGTCTTGAGTGGACTTGGCCTGTGGGCTATAGTTTTCTGGCCCCTGTAAGTTTGTTTCCTTTTAGTATCTCTCAGTAATGTTGTATAACTGTGTTTAGGTCTTGCAGATCTGTTAGAAATATTCCGGGGTGCCTGGGTAGCTCAGTCAGTTAAGCATCCAACTTCGGCTCAGGGCATGATTTCGTGGTTCATGGGTTCGAGCCCCGCGTCGGGCTATGTGCTAACAGCCCAGCATGGATCCTGCTTTGGATTCTGTGTCTCCCTCTCTCTCTGCCCCTCCCTGCTCATGCCCTGTCTCTCTCAAAAATAAATAAATGTTGAAAAACAACAACAAATTATTCCTAGCTCCCAGTTTTCTAGTTCTCTCTTCAGCTGTGCATAATCTGCTGCTAAAAACTTCCACTGAATTCTTAATTTTGGTTATTGGATTTTTAAAAATTCTACAATTCGTATTTTTTCACATGCCCAGGTATCTGTTGAAATTCCTCAAACTGGTTTATCTCCTCAAACAGAGTAAGCAATTATTTTATAGTGTTTGGTGGCTCCACTGTCTGCAGCCTCTGTGGGCCACTTTCCATGGTCTCTTATTTCACTGGTTTTCTTAATATCTTGACTCATATGCTTGGTTACGTTTTATTGTGTTGAAGATATTGTATTAGCAAAATTACTTGTAGAAACAAGTTGAAGTTTAGGATGATGGTATTTTCCTCCAGAGAGCGTTTTTGTTTGCTTATGCCAAGGGTGTGGGGAAACTACCACTTTGGGATCAACTTAATCTAATTTCAAGGATTGAGACCATTGGAAACCAAGCTGCAGTCCAGAGAGAGCCTTTCAATTTCCTCCTTCTGGTTCACTCCTACTCCTGGGGTGCAAAGGACTGAGGACCTCAACCCAAACTGAGGAACACTGACCAGGTCTACCACTCTTTGACCGGCACAGACCCCTACCTCCAAAAGCCGGTCACAATCACCCATCAGCCTCTGAAGTGCCCCCTTCACATTTGGCAAATGCCCCCAAGAGAGCGCTGGCCCTTAACACCAAGCCCACCTGCCAGGGTCACCTTCTCCTCAGTGGTCCTAGCCCAGTAATCCTTCAAACAAATGTTCTTTGATGCTTTTGGTTAGAGAGAGAGAGAGAGAGAGAGAAAACGAGCGAAGGAGAGGGGCAGAGGGAGAGAGAATGAGTGAGGGAGAAGGGCAGAGAGGGAAGGAGGGAGGGAGAAAGAGAGAGAGAGAGGGAGGGAGGGAGAATCTCAAGCAGGCTCCATGTTCAGTGCAGAGCCCAACATGGGACTCAATCCCGTGACCCTGGGATCATGACCTGAGCTGAAATCAAGAGTCGGTCACTCAACCAACTGAGCCACCCAGGCGCCCTGACTTTGGATGCTTTAAATATTTTGTCCAGCCTTTCTAACTGCCCTCGGTGGGATAGTGAGTCTAAATTACCTACCCACCAGGGGCACCTGGGTGGCTCAGTCATAAGTGTCTGACTTGGTTTCAGTTCAGGTTACGATCTCACAGTTGCGTGGGTTGGAGGCCTGCATCGGGCTCTGCGCTGACAGCACAGAGTCTCCTCGGGAGGGATTCTCTCTGCCCCTCCCCCACTTGCTCTCTCTCTAAATAAATAAATAAATAAACTTTAAAAAATGTACCTGTCCACCATTATCGGGAACAAAAGTCCTCATTAGTCCTATGTTAGAGGCACTTGAGTAGCCACATACGTGGCATAGGAACAATATGTAAAATGCCAGTGCGCCACTGTCCAACTCTTTTGTTAGAAAAGAATTTTGTAGAAACAATTAGGCCTTGGAAAAATCCTTTGCTCTAACAGGAACTGCAGGTGTCTAAACTCCTAGCAGCAAGCATGGGTTACTTCCATCTACCTATGACAAAGCGGTTAACGGATTTCCCAAGTCTTTACTAAGAGCCTATTATGTGTGAGGGACCAAAGAGATGACATTCCCATTTTATAGCAGACACTAAGTGATCAATTAATTAGTTGACAGACCTCACGATAAAGCCTGAGGTTCAGTTTTCAGCTCTCCTCTGCTTTTTCAAATTGTGTATTCTTTCCAAGGACATACAGGAATCTAATTTCTACTGTTTAAATGCCTTTATTCCTTTCAAATTATACCGAAAAGGCAGAATAACAATTTGATATTTTTGGCTACTGTGGTAACGTTTGACAATTTTCTAAAAAAAAAAAAAAAATACAAATGATCAGTATCTAAAAATTTCATTAAAAATACAAGAAATGCAAATGAAAACATGAGATACTACTTTTTCTATTAAAGTGGCAAAATATCTTTTTCATAATACCCCGTGTTAGGAAGGTTTCAGAGAAATGAGTGCTCTTTTACACTGCTGGAGGGGGGTGAATTACAGCTGTTTCTGAAGAGTATGTGTCAACAGACCAAATCCTTGAAAACATGCATACCTTGCAATTCTACTTCTAATAATGTATGCCAAGGAAATAATTACGAATGTGTATACAGATTTAACTTTAAAGTTGTATGTTGTATCACACCGTTTATAAGAAACTGGAGACAATCTAATAGGGGATTGTTTAAATAGATTACAGAAATGACAATGGAATACTAAAAACAAGGGTGGCCATGGACGGTTATCTGTTAAAATGGGAAGTCAGTATTTTGTTAATTGGAAAAGGCAAGTTATAAAAGAGCACAGTATGATCTCATATGTTTTTAAAAACCATACATGTTTATATATACGTATAGAAAAACACTGAGGATATATACCACATTACCATAGGCAATCTCTGGATGGTGGAAATAGGAGTGATTAAAAAAATCTTTATACCCATTTTTGTATTTATCTGCAACAAATGTGTCCTATTTCCGTGATTAAAAAAGGAAAGAAAAGTGAAAGCCTAATTTAAAAACTGCCTTGCTTAGGTTTTGGCTTGTGGCAGGAGGGGCGACATGCCCCCAGAGGCATCTACCTGGTTTTGTTCCTTCGGACCTGAGTGGGTACTTCTCACAGTTGTTTTTCTGCACATGCCGTAATCATGGACCTTTGACTGTCTGGAAAACTGTTCTCTCATTTTCAACTAGATCTCACCGAGGCTATGACTGGGGAAGGAAGCCACCTTTCTCGAGGAGTAGGTTGGTTGCAAAACCATGCCCAAGGCTCACACTTTAGTTGGGGAGCCCTTAGAAAAGTTCTGGGGAGAAAGAAGGCGGAAGCAAGCAGAAAACAGATACAGAAGGATGGGCTCTAAACTGGAAGGTTTCCGTTTAGTCCTTATGTCAATTCTAGGGTCTCCTCCATCTTCCAGGTAGGGCTGATGGGAGGATACCCGAGATCTGGTCAGAGAGACTCCTTCTAAAGTTGAGTCACTTCAGAAGAGAGAGGACAGAACTGACAATTATATTGAAGATTTAAACAAGTCTGCTAACATTGAACTATTAGAGCAACACTACAGCTATAGAAATAGTGGCATGTGGATGGAAAGTTTGTTCTGGGTTGGTACAGACATTCCAAATGAACCAAAACTCTGTGAGGACCATGCTTAGTAGGTTCGGTAAATGATGACACTACCCATTAGATAGATGGATTCCTTTGCTAAGAACAAAGGAAAAGTTACTTGTCCAAATAAGGCAAACCTATAAAGTCATGTATAATATGGCAAAGGCCTGTCCCTCCTATATCCCACATCCTCCACTGTGATTCTAAGCCAGGGCTGAGTTTTCCTTGGGGTGGCTGCCAGATAGGGTTGAAAATCTGATTCTCAACTCACAGGCTAATATAAAGAGAAACCATATCAAGATTTGAGGGGAAGAGGGGCCATATTCATCTTCACAATAAAAAGTCACTATCAGCCTAGAGGCTCAGCTGTCAAACATGGTATTAGAGGGGTGTCCAAAGTAATGTGTTTCTAATTAGTAGTTTAAATACTAATGTCTGTAAATGCTACACTTTTAAAAAGAATAAATTACTGTAGATACAGTTAGCCATACAACCAAGTCACTCGCAGACACTTGTATGCTTTCTTGAATGAGAGAGAAAAAGGTGGAGTTTCAGCTATCAGCACGGGCATCAGCTGTCATGTGTCATCTTGGACAAGAGGATGAATGCTGCTGTTACAGAACACGAAACAAGGGAGCCCAGGGTCAGAGAGCCCGGGGCAGGATGCCAGGGATGAGAGCACATTTGTGGACGTGTTCCAGTGTCCTGCAACTGGGGGAAAAGGAAGGTTAGGAGATGTTGGGATGCAGGATGAGTGATGCATGAGGCATGCACTTGAGGCTTTAAGGAAGCAGGATTAGCCCTCTGTTCAACCGGACATGTTGATACTCATAATTTACATTAGTACCGAGAAGGCGGCAGCAGGGCAATTACATCAGGTTAAATGCCAGTTCTTGAGGGGAGGAGCCTTTAGAGCTGGGGGTGGAGCTGAGTCCCCCTCCCCTCAGTTACTCATGGGAAACCCGTTCCAAGGCCACATAGAAACTGTTCTTGTCATCTAGGCAATGCCAGCCAATTGGTCCGATTTCACAGTCTGCGCACACCAGAAACTTGATGTTGCCCACGTCCTTGGTGAAGCCCACGTTCTCAAAGATGAACATGTCATCAACCAGCCAGTGCTCCTGGAGAAGCTCGCCGTCAGGATTGCTGCCATCAGCCAGAGCTGGTTTCTTTCTCATGGAGGGAAGGAAAAGCTGCAGTGGAAAAGAACACAAAGAATGCAAGAGCTGACTGGCCAGTCACGTCATCACCCCCATTCCACTCACACATCACACTGCTCCCTAGCACTTTCTCGGAATGAAAACAAAATGAGGAGCCCGATCATTGATGGATGAGGATGCTGGGCGGCTCCTCTGTTGCCTCTAGTCCGTGCCCTGATTCTTACGAGACGTTAAAGAGGTAACATGCTGTTTCCAACTGGCTTCACTGCTATCTTTACCATGGTCCATAAGGCCCTGCCTGTTCCTAATCTCCTTCCAGCCACACTGGCCTTGCCTTCTTCAAACAGGGTAAGTGTGCTCTGCCCTCAGATCCTGGCAAGGCCGGTTCCTTCATGATATTCAGCTCAAATGTAACCTCTTCGGGAGGTCTTCTCTAACCAACCAATCTGAATTAGCTTCCCATACTGCCCACTATGTTTTATTTTATACTTTTTAAAGTTTACCTAACTATTTTGAGAGAGAGATCAAGTGGGAGAGGGCGGGAGAAAACAGAGAATCTCAAGCAGGCTCCACACTGTCAGCATGGAGACCAACGCGGGGCTTGAACTCACGAAGCGTGAGATGATGACCTAAGCTGAAACCAAGAGCTGGTCGCTTAACCAACGGAGCCACCCAAGCGTCCCTATGTTTTTTTATATGGCTTTACTGAGGTATAGTTGACACATATACTGCACAATACTTAAAGTATACAATTTGATACATTTTGGCCCAGGCATATACCGATAAATCGTTACCAGCAAGATACCAAGCATATTCATCACCCTCAAAGTCTCCTTATGCCACTACCTCTTTATTTTCTACTTACCATTCTCTGAACTTAATGTATTGGCTTATTTACCATGGGTCTCCCTCCACTAAAATGGAAGCCCCAGGAAAGGAAGGAGCTTACCTTTCCTGTTCACTACTATATCCCCAGTGCCTAGAGTAATAACTGGCATAGAGCAGGAACTCAAATATTTTCAAAAGAATAAATACAGGATACCTGGCTTTGCTCTATTCCATCACCGTAAGGTATGTGCTGGATTTATCTTACAAAAGAACATTAACAAGGAAAATCTAGTTCTAGAATTCGGAATAGCATCCCAAGGATCCTTGTACCCACAAATCAACATGCCTTCCCAATCACTACGAGAAAGCCTCTGGCACACGCGCGTGTAAGTACACACACACACACACACACACACCCTTTAATTTCTTCCATATGGTTAGTTCACACACCTTTAGCAGCCCCACAGTACTGCAAGATACATACAGCAAAGCTCGTTACTCCTCTGCTCTCATCGTAATGGCTACTGCCAATACACTTATTTTCCATCCTATGAAACACTTTTCAGTTTTTACTTTATTATGACTATGAAAATATTTGCTATAAAGCCAAGTAGTAGTCTATGGCTGAAGTTTTTTCTTCATAGGTAACAATTTACTTTTTTTTTTCCCTCTTGCATTAACTTTCAACGTACCTACTATCATTTTTTTTTTAATTTAAATCCAAGTTTGTTAACATATAGCGTATTAATGGTTTCAGGAATAGAATCTAGTGATTTATCACTTATACCAAGTGCTCATCCCAACAAGTGCATTCCTTAATACCCATTGCCCATTTAGCCCATCCCCCCCCACCTGACACCCCACCAGCAACCCTCAGTTGTTCTCTGTATTTAAGAGTCTCTTATGGTTTGTCTCCCTGTTTTTATCTTTTCACTTCCCTTCCCCCATGTTCATCTGTTTTGTTTCTTAAATTCCACACATGTGTGAAATCATATATTTGTCTTTCTCTGACTGACTTATCTCGCTTAGCATAATGCATTCTAGTTCCATCTACATTGTTGCAAATGGCAAGATTTCATTCTTTTTGATTGCTGAGTAATATTACACACACACACACACACACACACACACACACACACACACACACCCCACATCTTCTTTATCCATATGCCAGTCAATGGACATCTGGGATCTTTCCATACTTTGGCTATTGTGATAGTGCTGCTATAAACATTGGGGTGCAAGTGCCCCTTTGATCAGCATTTTTGTATCCATTGAATAAATGCCTAGTAGTGCAATTGCTGGGTAATAGGGTAGTTCTATTTTTAATTTTTGGAGAAACCTCCATACTGTTTTCCAGACTGGCTGCACCAGTTTACATTCCCACCAGCAGTGTAAAAGGGTTCCTCTTTCTCTGCACCCATGATATGTTTCTAATGCAACCCCAAACTCTAATAACATAGGATGGCCTCAGTGAGCTAGTCTGGCATTAGCAATCAAAATAAAAGCAAAAAAAAAAAAAATTATTTTTTGATGTTTTTTTTTTTAAGTAGGATTCATGACCAAGCGTGGAGCCCAATGTGAGGCTTGAACTCATGACCCTGAAATCAAGACCTCAGCTGAGATACAGTTGGATGCTTAACTGACTGAGCCGACCCAGGCCCTTCCCCCTGCACCATTTTTTTTAATTAAAAAAACAAAACAAAAACAAAAACAAACCCTAACTGGACTGACATTATTCCAAAATAAAAGGGAAATGCTTTGGTAGGGATGAGGAAGCCTCTCCTTGAATGCTAGTTAGGGAATCACAAGAGATGCTACTGTGTATTAAATACCCCAGAGTGGGGCGCCTGGGTGGCTTGGTCGGTTAAGCGTCTGACTTCGGCTCAGGTCACGATCTCACGGTCTGTGAGTTCGAGCCCCGCATGGGACTCTGTGCTGACAGCTCAGAGCCTGGAGCCTGCTTCAGGTTCTGTGTCTCCCTCTCTCTCTGACCCTCCCCTGTTCATGCTCTGTCTCTCTCTGTCTCAAAAATAAATAAACGTTAAAAAAATTTTTATAGGGGCGCCTGGGTGGCTCAGTTGGTTAAGCGTCCGACTTCAGCTCAGGTCACGATCTCTCGGTTTGTGAGTTCGAGCCCCGTGTCGGGCTCTGGGCTGATGGCTCAGAGCCTGGAGCCTGCTTCCGATTCTGTGTCTCCCTCTCTCTGCCCCTCCCCCGTTCATGCTCTGTCTCTCTCTGTCCCAAAAATAAATAAACGTTAAAAAAAAAATTAAAAAAAAATTTTTATAAATACCCCAGAGTTTCCACTTCTGGCCATACTGTAGCCAGTAGGTGTCCCTAATAGGGAGGAGGGAGCACTGATCCAGAGCCTTTTTACTCCCCATCTTCCGAGCACCTGGCTTACTAAAACAGGTATCTGTGCACTACCCTGCGCTGTGTCACCTGAGACATCAGCTGAGGACATCATAAAATAGAACAGTTCCTCCTCCTGTTACACTGTCATTCCAGTCACTCTTTTTGCCCATCTGATGTTTAAATGAACCCCCAAATGCTTTGTTTTACACTAAGTGAAAAACTGGAACAAGCAGAGGCGAAGAGGAATCAAAATTCAGAAACCAGGAAACCTGGATTCCAATCCTAGCAGTATCTTTCTGTGGGCCTAAATTTCCCTAAAAATATTTCTGGGCCACATTGTAGGTGTGAAATCAACATCTTAACTAACTGTAAGGGGAGTGAAATGTTAAGGGGAGAAAAAGACTTGCTAAGCATTAGCCCTTAGGACACATCCAACAAAGGAGAACCAGCTTCCCTCCCACAGTTCCCATTTATAATGCAAAACAGCGCTTCAGCAGTCTTGATTAGTGATTTAAGGGAAATACTAGTAACCGTTCCTTCAAGGGGTCCTACTGGGTCCTGGTCCCTCTCTTTCTCAACATTCCCATTTTTATTGAAATCCCGTAAGTCAGATCCACAAGACTAGACCTACATATATGCACACTGTATGTGTTGGTGTATGGATGTCAACCCATTCACTGCAGTGCCCAGAGCTATTGCAGGGTCAAGTTTTGGAATGTAACATTTAGAATACGATTAGGCTTTCTAGATAGACTACTGAGGTGAAAATCAAGGAATTAATGCCTAATTTGAGGCTGCTAGGTCAGCTGGTTGGGGGACAAAGTTGCCAGTTCCATCCCTGACCAGGTGGGTTAACTACTCCGGACTCCAGGCTGTACCCTAATCCTGGACTGGCTCCTCAGAGATAAGTAGAATACCACAACTCAGTGAGATTCTCAGTGGAACTCCTTTTGCTTTTTCAATAACTGTTAACAGTACCCTTTATTTTTTTAAGTTTACTTATTTTTTCTGAGAGACAGAGTTCATGTGTGCAAGTGAGTGAGCGGGGGAGGGGCAGAAAGAGAGGGAGAGGAGAACCCCAAGCAGGCTTTGTGCTGTCAGCACAGAGCCTGATGTGGGGCTTGAACCCACAAACTGTGAGGTCATGACCTGAGCCAAAATCGAATGTGAAAGGGAGGGAGAGAGAGAGGCAGAGGGAGGGGGAGAGAGAGAGAGAGAGCAAGCCAGCAGGGGAGGAGCAGAGAGAGAGAATCTCAGGCAGCCCCACCCCCACCCCCCCTTACCCCCCATCAGCACAGAGCCAGATGTGGGGCTCGAACCCATGGACTGCGAGATCACGACCTGAGCAGAAGTCGGATGCCCAACCGACTGAGCCACCAGGCGCCCCTTGTGGTGGTTTTAAAACATGTCCACAAATTATTTGACAATCCTTCCAAGACATAGACTCCATGTCTCTCACCTTGGGTCTGGGCGAGCCACTGTGACGGCCTCAATGGAATCAAGTGCAGTGGAAGTGACAGGCTAGGTCAGAAAAGGCCATGCCGTTTTGGCTGGTTTCTCTGGGTACACTTGCTCTAGGAGCCTTCAGCTACTATATGAGAATTCCAGCTACTCTGAATACCTCCAGGTACCCTCCAGGCATCACATGGAGAGACCTTGGGGAGAGAGCCACCGAAAGACCAACGTGCCCCCAGAGTCTATTTCAGTGCTCAGGTGTCTGAGTCTTCCCAGGCCACAAGCAGACATGTGACGGTAGAGAGCGTTTCAAATGACCCTTCTGACTGCACATGAAAGACCCCGAATGAGAACTGTCTAGCTAGGCCCAGCCAAGTTGAACTTTGCAGTTCTTCACACATACTGCACTTTCTCTAACAACACTGAAACATCACACTGCTGTCCCCTCCACCTCTGTCCAGCTTCATTATAAATTCCTCTGTCACAGACTTCAGGTAAGATTTCAAGAAGTACCGAGCTAAAGGGTATGAACGTTTTATATGGGAAACCAATTATAGGCCTTTTTTTTTTTTTAATTTTTTTTTTAATTTTTTTTCAACATTTATTTATTTTTGGGACAGAAAGAGACAGAGCATGAATGGGCGAGGGGCAGAGAGAGAGGCAGACACAGAATCGGAAACAGGCTCCAGGCTCTGAGCCATCAGCCCAGAGCCCGACGCGGGGCTCGAACTCACGGACCGCGAGATCGTGACCTGGCTGAAGTCGGACGCTTAACCGACTGCGCCACCCAGGCGCCCCTTATAGGCCTTTTTAACACATGCTGCACCAACAGTGACATACTAATCCATTCCACCCATGCTAACCCATTATTTACACTGGGCTAATAGCTTTTGTTCACTAATTTACTTAAATCTAAGTATCTATTAAGTTCTTACTTATGGGCACAATCTAAGTGTAGGAGATACAGAAGTGGATAGGATCTAGGACCTCATAGGCTGGTGGTAGAAATACTAATAATTTCATAAGATCAACTGAGATTATAGATGTGAGTGTGCTTTGCAGTCTTTAGGCCATGATTTCCGTCTTGGTACTGCTAACCTCCTGGGATGGAGAAGAAGTCTGTTGCAGGACCACGGGACGGGGGTTGCTGTCTAATGCATTGCAGGATGCTAAGCCGCATCCCTGGCTTCTACCTTACTAGATGCCAGTAGCACCCTGTTATAGACTGTGTTCCTCCCAAATTCTTATGTTGAAACCTAATTCCCAATATGATAGGTCATGAGGACACAGCATATTTTTGGAGACAATTTTGAGTGAGGGTATGCACATGGCTGAAATGAGATTACACTTTGCACTTTCCTGAGGTTATTGTTACACCTCAAGAAAAAGTTTAGTAAAATAAAAAAAAAAAAAAACGTTTTCAACTTTCCCCTTTTGGGGTGATGGCAGCATGAAGAATATAAAAATATCTAACTTGAAGGAAATAAAAGATTAAAATAAAAATTAAATCTCCCTTCAAAAATGATTTCAGGACTTGAGCGGTCTGTCCTACTGGAAATCTGATTCGTTGGAGAAACTGCGTTCCACCCAGTACCTTGGTAAAGCGTGTAGGTTACGAGAGTCATCTGTCACATCCCCTACACTGAAGTCGGTTCTGGAGCTCTTTTTGGGGCGGCGAGGAGCCCATCAGAAAGGACACCGGTGAGAGCGGTGTGATGCGGGCCAGGTACACCGGGCGCCACGGGGCCAGTCCGCAGGGTGGAGCTGGAAGGGCTGCCCGTGTCCCGAGGCGCCGGGCCCTAGGAAGCCGGCGCCTTGCCGCAGCCCTGCACCGCACGCGGAGGAGCAGCGCGTCCAGCGCGCCCCGCGCCCGCGGCGACCGGGTGACCGGCCGGCCCAGACCTAGGGCGGGGCTGGGGCTGGGGGCCGGGGGCCGGGGGCCCGGGGCCGGGTCCCGGCAGCGCTCCCGCCGCCCAACTCCGGCGGGGGCAGCCTCAGGCGGAGCCCGGACGCGACGAGGGGCGCGGCCTCCGGAAACGCGCGCGGGGTCTGGGACACGAGCCACCTCGGCCCCCTGGGAAAGCGTGCGGGGGTGAACCGCCTCCAACCTGCCTCCCTACCTGTCGGCGGGAGAAGAGAGCGGTCCCTGGCTGCAGCACTCGGGAGCCACAGCGTTGGCACAGCACCGCCTTCCGGTTTCGGCCCTCGGCTGACACTAACTCGTTCAGCGGCTCAGCTGGTTCCATCGCCGCTACCGCCACAGCTTCCTCGGCCACGACCGCGCAGGCGCTGTCTCTGCGGGCTTTTCGGAACTGCGCGGGCGCGGCTTTCAGAGACCGGGTGGGGAGCGCACGGTCACTCCCCGCCCCCCCCCCCGCCCCCCCCGCGCATGCGTCCTTCCCCCCTCGCCCGCTCTGGGTTCTACTGCGCAAGCGCCTCACTCATTACTTGAGTGGTTAGGTGTCCGCTGGCTTTGTGACAGGGTCACTTACTGGGACGTGACAAATCCTCTCTCTTCATACTCACCTGGTCTTTGGGCTTCCCTTAAATAATGAGTAAAATCTGGGTAAACAAGCCATTAAAGTTGACCATACCATGTAGTTTGCTGAGATTTGACTTTGGTCTTCTGAATGAACGGGAACATTTCTGGAGGCAATGCGAAGGGAATCTGGGCCAGGCTATATACATCAGCCAAGTTTTATCTACATTAGTTACTTCAACAAGAGACTACTTAAAGGGACATGTACCTTTTTGGTGTTGGAAAAAGATGCTTCCAGACTTTGCTGATATCTGTTCTAATCATCGCAACTATTTACTATGTGGCAAATACCGTGTTTAAGTGCTTTGGAAACAAACCTATTGAATCATCACAATTCCCTTATGTGGTTGTCACTGATTACTCCCAGTGCACAACTGAGGAAGGTAATGATCAGAGGCTAGTTTCCAGGGTCCATAGATCCAGGCCTGGCTCTAAAGCCACTGTCCTTTGTCATTACACTATACTTTTCACTCCATTTGATTGAGCTTTAGATCTCTAGCTTATCAGTTCTAGTGCATTAGGCCATGGGTATCCTGAAATGGCAAGGGAAGCAGAATATGAAGGGGAACTAAGTTACTTACATAGGTAATGTCTAATCTACCCATCATCCCCATCTGCAGGTTTTTCTTCTTCCTCTTTGTCCTTCAGTAATTCAACATTTAGTAATTATGTAATATAACTAAACCCTGAGGATACAATGATAATAGGCACTTTGTATTTAAGAACACAGTCTAAACAGGAAGACATACCCAAAACAAATGACATGTGATAAAGACAACCATGGGAACAAAGTAAATGGAAGCCAGGATTAGGGAATAATTCCATCTGGGGAGTTAGAAAAGGCTTTACCTAGGTGACATTTTAATTAGGCATCAAAATGTGACTAGGATTTTGCCTGAAAAGCAAGACTATGTCAGAAGAACAGTATAATACATGAACAAAGGTGAGAACACATTTAAGAATGGTTAGTAGTCCACTGAAGGACATTACACCCGAGGGAAGAGAAAATAGTAGGGGGGGGGGGAGGAAGATCAGAACGGTAGAGTGGGTCCAGAGCACCATGGGTCTAAAGTCATGCTAAGGAATTTGAACTTCATAATGTGGGAAATGGGAATCTATGGAATTTTAGGCCAGAAATAACTGTTCAATATTCACTGAAAATTTGCTGTATGTTAGGCACTGTAATGATGCTACATGTAATTGAGGAAGAACATTGATAACTAAATGGAGGGGCTAGACTGGAAGACAGGAAAAGAGCAGGGGTAAGGCTATCAGGAGGCTATTACTCCATGAGTCTGTGTAAGAGATAAAGGCTTGAACTAAGTGGTAGCAGAGGGAATACAGTTATAAGAATATATTTGGAACTATTAATGTCATGTACAAGCCAGAAATGAATTGCATGTCTGTATTGTAATGGGGGTAACACAAGATAAATGAGTTTTCTGAGGTGGGATAACTAAGGGCTGGTTGCCAGCGGAGAGAGCTAGAAAAACAGAAGGAACCCCCATATTAGGCATACCTCTGTGTATGTGTATGAGAAGAGTATGCAAGATTGGAAGAATGGAAAGACAGCAAAGAGTTTTAGATGTTTTATGCAGAATATTCAGTTGTGGCTGCCATATAAGAACTCTTAAGTCAGCAGTAAAGATAGCCTAGGAGCCATCAGTTCTGAACCCCCACTTTTCTGCCTCCCCTGGATCTCTTCCTGAGAAAGGATGAGTCATATGTTTCATAGCTGTGGTTTGATCAGCAGGCACAATCCATCTGCTGAGGAAAGGTTGGCAGGGCTTCTTTAGTGAAAATAACTTCCTCTTTGGCTCCCCCTTCCCTTTGCTCTGGGAATGTCAGGATTTCTGCAGTTGTGCAGGCCTTCTGCATGGCTGTTTACATCAGGTGCCATAAATCAAAGCAAATAGAGAAAGGAATGGAGTGACTAAAGACCCTAAAATTCAAGTGGGTACTAAGTGAGCTCAAGATTGACTCCTCTTTATTCTGTTTGCTTTTCAAGTAAACTCCCAGTGTGAGAGGAATCAATAAATACACAAATTCACGTAAATATTTTACTGCTGAGAAGCTCAAGGGTAAAGGGGCTACCTCTTACCCGCGTCTAGCAAAGAAACATAGTAGGGCCAGTTGGCAAACACATAAGGTGAAGAGGTTGAAGAGACAGGATCATACAGCTGATCTCTGCCTGGTCCCCCCCACCCCTCCCCAAGTATCCGCAAGACAGTGTTGGTTAGCCACAAACTCTCTTATAGGCACTTGAGACCACTGATTTTTAATATTTTCTTAAAAAAATACAAAGGAAATGAACTCTTTACACCAATACAACTCGGGGAAAGAGGAAAAAAATGGAATTTTAGAATAAAGGGAAAGTGCATCCTTGTTTAGGTTACCACATCCCCACACTCCCAATACCCACAAAGCCAAGAATTTCACTCCGTAACACAGGGGAGCCTTGAATAGTAGCTCAGAAATTCAGAAATGGTGGTAGCAAGTACTGGAACTAACAAAAGAGTTTTGGTTGCCTTGATTATTCTGTCCCAGGAAGAATAAAATCCACTCTAAGGACAGGTCACGGAACCTCATAGTAGGAAAAGGACTAATTGTACCAAACACAGCAGTAAAAACCACTCCTTAGCAGAAGTGTGCCCTTAAAAGAACAGGGCAGTAATCAGGTAGCTGAATTTCTATGCTGCTGCCACCCCTACCCCACCCCCAAATAAATAGTAATGAAGTATAATAGTGTAGTAGTATTTGATTCAACACAGACAGACAGTGTCTCACCGACTCAAGGCAAACCTTGCCACGGAGAGATGAGCCCTGGCGGGAAATAAGACAATTGTAAAATCACAGGTACTTCTAGTTTGTTCCCAGGCATACCAAACTCCCACCTTTATTCCATCTCTGCTCATCCCAACATTTGTTCATTCTTACTCTGTCAATGCCAAGATGCGCACCCAGAAAGATCATGGGGAAATTAAAAGATCCTTCCAATAACACACCCTTTTAAGTCTTCCAGGTTATACCTCAGCGGTGTTCTAGGTTTACTCACGTTCCATCAAATTCTGTTTACTTCCCTTATTTTAAACCCAGTTCTGATACACCAACCTTGTCCCTTAAGGCAATGCCAGGTCTCTCCCCAAGCTCCCCAAGTTTTGATAGGGGGCTTTCCCCTCTATTATCCTCCAGGATGGAACTGTGTTGCCCCTAGTTACCTGCAGACTAGGAAAGATATTTATTCCTGGAAAACAAGACTTGGATCTTACCCAGCTTACTCAAGTTGGTATCCTTCCAATCATAAGCTGGATACTGTCCACATCTAGTAGGTCATACTCACCTTAATTCTCTGCAATACACGAGGCACAACATATATATGGATTCTCCCAAGCACATGACAGTGCTCTCTGGACAAGGAGAGATGGTCTGGCCTCTCAGATCCATTCAGTGTGCGTTGTCATCCCTTGAGTGTCTGTTACCCACCCTCCTCAGAGAGAACTACCAGCACAAAGTGGAGTGTGTGTCAAATAAGTACAATCATCACCACACTGGTGCTTGTAATCACCCTGTGCACACGGTGAGAAATAGATATTCTGGAAAGGATCCTTGACGCTCCTGTAAACTGTCCCTTGGACTGGTCACTAGCTCTGGATGGTGCTCCAACAACGGTCACTTCTCTCGAAGAACACACACGCCAGCATCACAGCGCTGGGTTCCCATGGATGTCACTACTTCCCAACTGTCGATGATAGGGTCATAGCACTCGATGCTACTCAGCAGGGAATTCCCATCGTATCTGAGTGGGGAAGAAGCAAAAGAAGAAAATGCACTTTCTATTCCTCTCCATACAGTCCTACATTAAAGTTTGCCACTGGAGATGTCTCCCCCAACCCAAACCCTGTCTCGATCCAAAAATTTGGAATGGATCATGTTGTCCTGGATGCACGACGACTCTAGCCTGGCTTCCAAATCCTTACCCCGCAATAGCATAAAGTCTCCCGCGAAGCACCGTGGCCCCTACATAGCATCGTGGAGTGGTCATACTAGTGACAGTTGTCCAGGAATCGGTGCGAATGTTGTATGCTTCAACAGAAGAAAGGTGGGCTGTACCATCAAATCCCCCCACCACATAAATATGGTCATTCAGCAGGGCTACTCCTGCACCTTGGGGGGAAAAAGGCATAGTAAATCAATACTACTAAGCTTAGGAGAAGAATTCTAAAAACAAAACATGCTCATTGGTGGCTAGCTGAGTTCTAGAGTAGCTGAGGGATGTGGACTAGAGCCAGACAGGCTTAGAATAATCTAGTTGTCTTTATTTTCATTATGTTTAGAGAAAAGACAGGCAAAGAGGAGAATGAAACCAGACTTATGTTTTACATGAGTGAAGTGTACGGTGAAGAAAGAAATACAACTCTGATTTGTTGACACCCTCTTTGACTCCACCACCACTGCGTATGTAAAGATTCGTCAGCACAGTCGACTGTCCTCTCCTTTAGATATGAGGGTCTTACCAGAGCGCTTAGTGGCCATTGGTGTAACATTAGTCCAATGTCCTGTGTGGGGATCATATTTCTCAACTGAATTTAAAATATTCAAGCCATCATATCCTCCTGAAAACCAAAGCAGAGACCATTTCAGACAGACTGGTAAACCCTCATGCCCATTCCCAGTGTGCCTCTCTCAGAGTGTTTCAACTAATTCTTATAGTTTCAGTTCTCCTTCAAGAGTTCCAATAATCCAAAGAAAAATCTGATAGTACCCTAATTTCTGCTTCCATGAGAAAGATAACCTCAGTTAACAGAAAAGATATTGGGATAGACTAGGGTTTTATGAACTTCATTTTGATAAAAAGGGGTCCCCACCCATTGAGTTCCCTCATCTTCGCCTCCCAGACTGAATACCTAGGCAGTAGATCACTCCACTGGCCACAACTAGTCCAGCACCCTCCCGGGCGGTTTGCATATCTCCCAGCATGCTCCACTGGTCAATGTTTGGGTCATACCGCTCCATACTGGTATGACGCCTACTTCCATCAAAGCCTCCAGACACGTAGATCATATCTGCTCAGAATGAATGAATCACAGACTATTAGAAGATGAGAGATTTCTTTTTTCATTTTTTATGTTTATTTATTTTAAGGTGGGGGAGGGGCAAGAGAGGGAGAGACAGAATCCCCAGCAGGCTCCATGCTGTCAGCACAGAGCCCGATGTGGGCCTGAACTCACAAACTGTGAGGTCATGACCAGAGTCGACAGCAAGAGTTGGGCACTTAACTGAGTGAGCCACCCAGGCACCACGAGGATGAGAGATTTCTATTAATTCTTCTCCTTACAAATTCCCCACAAGTCCTTTAAATGTTTGGGAACAAAAAGAAAGTGTTTTTTCATGAGATAAGTCAATTAAGTCTTATAGATAAGGAAGACATCAGAGTTAAGACATCTAAAAAGAACGGGGTAAGATGGAATCCTTGAAGGCACTCAAAGACTTCAAAGGTGGAGTTTGCAAAAATATAACCAGTGCCAGTTCTCCACTCGGCACACTGGAACTTGATTTACCAGCTCTGTGGTCAGTGTTGAAACACTCATGAATACTGAAAAGCTTTGGTAACATTAACATTTCCCAAAGCAAAAAGGAATATTTGACCTCATGCTCCTGCCAGACAACAGGAGAGTTATGAACCCTGATCCAGCCCCAACAAAACGGAAACACTGCCCTGCACACCAAGCATACCTCCTAGGGTGGTGGCTCCAGCAAGGCCTCGTCGGACATTCATAGGGGCTACAGAATACCAGACCCCATCCTCATCTGCTGTGTAGTCTAGACATTCCACCGAACTAAGGCGGGAACGGCCATCATAGCCACCAATTACATAGATCCGGTCATGTAGGGACACTGAGGCCACGTAACGTCTCTTACGAGTGATGCTCTACGGATTTAGGAGAGAAGAGGTACAAATATTTCAGTCATGCAAATCTTAGGCCTTATCTGCTGCTAACCTTCCTGTTTTTATCTATGTACCTCTCCTTCTTCACTTGTCACTGTGAACCCCTGGGGCAGTAGTTCACCCTCAAGTGGCCTCCAAACCCTCTTGCTTGTTGTGATGCTTTTAAAGATGCAACCCTTCTCCACATCTGCCTCTCTCCAAGGCTTCCAAAAAGTTTAATGTCTTCCCATTATCCAGTGTCTGATTCCTTCCTGTTCCACTGGGCTAAAGACTGTTATCTATCTATAAAGTAGAAAAGTAGCCCCAACTGCTAATCAAAGGGCCAGGATTCCAATATCCTAAAAGTTAGGAGGACTGATTAAAAGATTTCCACGTTCTCAGAACTATTATTGTTCATCCAGCACTGAAACAGAGACATACAAAGGGAGAAAGATATAAACTTCAGACTTCAAGTGAACATTAGTTCAATTTAACATAATTTAACAGAGTTCAGCTTAACAGAGCATGACAATGGAGCATGCTGGGAGTTACACAGACAGCTCAGGAAGGTGCTGAAATAGTGGTGGGTCAGGTAAATTTAATTTCACACAGGGCCATTGATATTTCTCCTCTTTTGGAACGGGGGGCATTGATATTTCTGAAGTCTAATCTTCGAATCAAATGGTCAGGAACGATGGATTGATTAATTGATTTTCAACCTACCATGTACATGACACTATTGTAAGGAGCATCTTACTATTACTAGGCTTTGCTACTTTTAGGGCTGGATTACATATGATCTAGAGTCAGGGACTGAGGACATTTAAACTCTTTCCCAATGACTGGCTCCACCATTACTTACTGGCAAAAAGCTCCACTCCTGAGTCTTGGGGTCATATTTCTCTACCACGTCGATGGGAGACTGCTGGCTTCCGAAGCCCCCAACCACCAGAAGCACTTCATTGGCTCCTGAGGACAAAGAGAGAAAAAGATAGGTTACGTCACCATCCCAAGCTGGGAAACTACTCATAGGGAAACATAAGTAGAAACAGTTGTAGGATTTTGTTTTATGTGGCCCAGAGAAGCAATCTGAAATAGGACACTCATCACAAGGCTGCCTAACAGGAAATTATTTCTTTCTGAGGCTCTAGCTCTTGAGGATCTGGACCTCTGAAATTAAAATTTCAGGACAATATTAAACTCCAGAAGGCAAACTTGAACACACCACACCATTCCAACCTATCTACATGCCTCTGGCTGACATAATAAATGAGGTTCTAAGTGCAGGCAGGGGGCTAAAGGAGCTCCCTGCCCTTCTCAGGCTGTAAAACTCAAAATGGGAGTTTTTTGCAATGGGGAAATAACATTCTCCTACTAACCTTGTCTCAAGAAAGTGGAAAGTTGTGGTTTAAGGACCAAGTGGTAGGCTTTTTTTGGTAATTTTTAAAATGTTTTGATTTTGGGGAGACAGAGCATGAGTGGGGAGGGGCAGAGACAGAGGGAGACACAGAATGTGAAGCAGGCTCCAGGCTTTGAGCTGTCAGCACAGAGCCCCACACGGGGCTGGAACTCATGAACCATGAGATCATGACCTGAGCCGAAGTCAGACGCTTAACCTACTGAGACACCCAGGTGCCCTCCAAGTAACAGATTTTTAAAATTCTCTTCCATGAACTTTTATTTTTCCAAGGTAGCCAACTATATGACCATGTTCCCTACTAATTCATCACAACTGCCAGGGAATCGTAACAGGCTTTTTTCCCCCTTAAATGTTTGTTTCTTTATTTGGAAAGACAGAGAGTTAGCAGGGGAGAGGCAGACAGAATCCCAAGCAGGCTCCACACTGTCAGTGCAGAGCCCAATGTGGGGCTCGAAGCCACGAACTGTGAGATCATGACCTGAGCCGAAATCAAGAGTCAGACACTTAACTGACCAAGCCACCCAGGTGCACCATCATAACAGCAGGCTTTTAAAGAAAGTCTTTTTCTCTGTTTTCCCAAAGAAGATATTTTGATGTCCTTTATATCTTACTCTCTCCCGTAAAGCCTTCTTGTATTAAATATCTCCTCCTTTGCCTCTTTTCAAAGAGCAAAGTCTTTTGAGAAAATCCTCTGTAAATGTGCTCTACTGAAGTACATGGAAAGAATGGAGCGTTTTGTATGATTCAATTACTAGGAAGACATTTGAGAGACCAAGGCACTATTATAAATAACTGGACTTTAAAGAGTAAATGGAATACATTTCTTTCTTTTTAAAAAATGTATTTAGAGAGAGAGAGAGAGAGAGAGAGAGTATGTGTGCACACATGAGCAGGGAAGGGGCAAAAAGAAAGGGAGAGAGAGAATTCCAAGCAGGCTCCAGGCTGATGGCGCAGGGCTCCAACCTACGAACTGCAAGATCATGGGCCAAATCAAGAGTCGAATATTTAACCAACTAAGCCACCCAGGTGTCCCACAAATGGAGTACCTTTAAACTGCCAAAAACAGATGCATCCCTGATGAAGTAATGGCTCTGACAATTATCATCAGTGGCTGCTGTAATCATTAGGTGAAAGCAAAAATACTACTTTATAATGCTAAATAGGAAGTATACAACCATCACCTATGAAGTATTCTTGCTAAAAAACTGAACCCAAATCTTGAAACTTACCAAGATTCTAGTGTAATCACCAGTTTACAGACAATACAGGGGACAGAAGAACACACTAAATGACACTACATGGATACAATCAGCAAAATCCAGAATGTGGGAAATTCTAGAAGCCAAACATCTTGGTTTCTTAAATAAATTGCAAGGAAAAACCAAAGCAGGAGGGACAAGCCTATGGATTAAAAGAGACTAGGGGCGCCTGGGTGGCTCAGTCGCTTAAGTGGCTGACTTCAGCTCAGGTCATGATCTCACAGTTTGTGAGTTCAAGCCCCGCCATCGGGCTCTGTGCTGATGGCTTGGAGCCTGGAGCCTGCTTCAGATCCTGTGTCTCCCTCCCTCTCTGCCCCTCCCCCTCTTGCAATCTGTGTCTGTCTCTCAAAAATAAAACAAGCGTTAAAAAAAATTTTTTTAAGAGATAAAGAGAGACAAGAACTCAATGTAACATGTGGACCTTGTCTGGATCCTGATTGGAGAAACTTAAGTGTTCAAAAGCAAAAACTAGGGAAATACTAACAGGTATTTATATCTGATGAAAATAAAGAACTGGTTGTGTTTAAGGGTGATAATGGTGTTTTAGATACATCTAAAATTTTTTAAATGTTTATTTATATTTTTGAGGGCGGGAGGAGGGAAGGAGGGGCAGAGAGAGACAGACACAGAACCCAGGCAGGCTCCAGGCTCTGAACTGTCAGCACAGAGCCTGACGCGGGGCTCGAACTCATAAGCGGTGAGATCATGACCTGAGCTGAAGTCTGACACCTAACTGACTGAGCCACCCAGGAGCCCCGATATATTTTTAAAAAGCTCCTTCTTTCAGTAATATGTATAAAAGCATAATATATATGGATGGAATTATATCCTGAGATTTCTTTCAAAATAGGCCATGAGTTGATAACTGTTGAAACTGGGTGATGGGTACAGGGAATCATTATATTATTCTGTTTCTGTATATGTTTGAAATTTTTCTTACTATCCCACACATAAACCATGAAGTTTAACCTCATTTAAGAGGACACCTGTCGTGTATACTTGCCAAATAAAGTTAAATGGACCCTTTTCCAAGGTGAGCCAGTAAGCAAGTCTCAGCAGTCAGCTCCTTTCAGAAAATCAAAGCCTTTGAACAAAGGGTCTTTTCATATTATGCTTATTTTATTTGTGCATAAAGTTCCTTCAAGCTGGAAGAGGCCAGGACCACAAAGTATTTGTTTCTTCCTTGGCAGCACTATTCCCCTATTTACCCCTTTCTTACAGTACTGCTTCTCTCCCTCTGACTTGAATAGAGAAGGCAAAAATAATTCTATTCACACACATTTCCCTCTGTAGGTAAATAGGATACTAGTGGATGATATCTGTATGGCTAACACAATGAACATACTCCACAGCAACTGAGAGGCATTTTCTATGCTTTGCGCATTTAAAAAATACCCACTGATTTTCAGCTGTAATTCCTGTTGCTTTATGTAATTCCCAGAAACAAAAAAACAAAAGCCTAGTATTATGCTAAGTGAAATAAGTCAGGCAAAACAGATACCATATGTTTTCACTCATATGTGGACCCTGAGAAACTTAACAGAAGACCATAGGGGAGGGGGAGGGGGAGGGGGAGGGGGAGAGGGAGAAAAGTTACAGAGAGGGAAGGAGACAAACCATAAGAATCTCTTTAAGCACTGAAAACAAACTGAGGGTTGGTGGGAGGATGGGGGAGAGGACAAAGTGGGTGATGGGCACAGAGGGCACCTGTTGAGATGAGCACTGGGTGTTGTATGGAAACCAATCTGACAATAAATTATATATTTAAAAGGCATTTTTTTTTAATTTTTTTTTCAACATTTATTTATTTTTGGGACAGAGAGAGACAGAGCATGAACGGGGGAGGGGCAGAGAGAGAGGGAGACACAGAATCGGAAACAGGCTCCAGGCTCTGAGCCATCAGCCCAGAGCCCGACGCGGGGCTCGAACTCACGGACCGCGAGATCGTGACCTGGCTGAAGTCGGACGCTTAACCGACTGCGCCACCCAGGCGCCCCTTAAAAGGCATTTTTAAAAAAAGAACATACTCATAAAAATGAGTTCTGAGTTTCATTAAATTCTAAGTTCGTCAAATGTTAAAAAAAAAAAAAAAGCCTAGGGGAAAAAACCACTTTCTTGATAATATTTCACTCAGGCAGCTTCTGAAGGATGGGACATAGAAACAGGTAAGAAATACTTAGACTGTGTTACAAAACCCAGAAAACTGACAGTGCTTCCTCTTAGCTGAAAGTTTCTCCATAACATTCTGGGAACTATATGTTTACAGTGGAACTTGGACAAATGTATCAGCATGAGGCACTCAGGGATTTTATGGTTCTAAATGCCTGGGGTCCTAGACCATTGGTTCCTAACGTCTTTGTCATGAAGGACTCTTTTCATTATTCTCCCATGACAGATCTTGTGTGTGTGTGTTTTTTAAATGTTTTTATTTATTTTTGAGACAGAAAGAAACAGAGCATGAGCAGGGGAGGCACAGAGAGAGAGGGAGACACAAAATCGGAAGCAGGCTCCAGGCTCCGAACCGTCAGCACACAGCCCGACGTGGGGCTCAAACTCATGGACTGTGAGATCACGACCTGAGCCGAAGTTGGACGCCCAACCAACTGAGCCACCCAGGAACCCGTGGGGTTGTTTTTTTTTTTTAATGTTTATTTATTTTTGAGACAGAGAGAGACAGAGCATGAGCGGGGGAGGGGGGGAGAGAGAGAGACAGAGACAGAGACAGAGACAGAGACTCGGAAGCAGGCTCCAGGGTCCGAGCTGTCAGCACAGAGCCCAACGTGGGGCTCGAACTCATGGACCATGAGATCATGACCTGAGCCAAGTCGGACGCTTAACCCACTAAGCCACCCAGGCGCCCCAGATCTTGTGGTTTGAAACACTGTCTACCGAGCTGCATCTAAGTAATTAACTTGCTGGTACTGCTGGAGTTACATGTAAGTACCAACAGAGCTTTTGATAAGTATGAGAGCACCAGCGTTTTCACACTCAACAGATATAATCTTAATTTTTTTTAATGTTTATTTTTGAGAGAGAGAGACAGAGAGAGACAGAGAGAGACAGAGTGTGAACAGGGGAGGGGTAGGGAGAGGGGGAGACACAGAATCCGAAGCAGGCTCCAGGCTCTGAGCTGTCAGCACAGAGCCCAACGTGGGGCTCAAACTCACAAAGCATGAGATCATGACCTGAGCTGAAGTCGGACACTCAACTGACTGAGCCACCCAGGCACCCCTGAACAGATAGGAGTTTAGTCTTTATTTAGACTGTGTAGCTTTTTTTTTTTCCAAAAAAAATGTTTATTTTTATTTTTGAGAGAGGCAAAGACAGAGTGCATGTGTGAGCAGGGGAGAGGAAGAGAGAGAGAGAGTGAGAGAGAGAGAGAGAGAGAGAGAGAGAGAGAGAGAAAATGAATCCCAAGTAGGCTCTGCACTGTCAGCTCAGAGCCCAACTCAGGGCTTGATCCCTCCAACCATGAGACCATCACCTGATCTGAAACCAAGACTTGTTCGCTTAACCAACAGAGCCATGCAGGTGCCCCGAAATGCCAGTTTTCTTTTTTTTTTTTAATGTTCACTCATTTTTGAAAGGCAGAGAGAGATAAGAGCACAAGCATGGGTGGGGCAGAGAGGAGGACACAGAATCTGAAGCAGGCTCCAGGCTCTAAGTTGTCAGCACAGAGCCTGATGCAGGGCTCGAACCCACGAACTGTGAGATCCTGACCCGAGCCAAAGTCAGACGCTTAACTGACTGAGCCACCCAGGTGCCCCGCCAGTTCTTTTCTTTTTTTAAAAAAAAAATTTTTTTTAACGTTTATTTATTTTTGAGACAGAGAGAGACAGAGCATGAAAAGGGAGGAGCAGAGAGAGAGGAAGCCACAGAATCTGAAACAGGCTCCAGGCTCTGAGCTGTCAGCACAGAGCCTGATGCGTGGCTTGAACTCACGGATCGCGAGATCATGACCTGAGCCAAAGTTGGACGATTAACCGACCAAGCCACCCAGGCGCCCCTCTTTTCTTTTTTTTAAACTAATGTTTATTTATTTTTGAGAGGGAAAGAAAGAGAGTGAGAGCAGGGGCGGGGCAGAGAGAGAGGGAGACACAGAATCCCAAGCAGGCTCCAGGCTCTGAGCTGTCAGCACAGAGCCCGACATGGGGCTCGAACCCAGGAGCCGTGAAATCATGCCCTGAGCCAAAGTCAGATGCTCAACCAACTGAGCCACTCAGGTGCCCCCAGTTATTTTCTTAATACAGCATTGGGAGGTTGCTGGAGTGAAGAACATGAACTGAAAAAAAAAAAAAAACCTTTTAATAAAAATTATAAAATTACTTTCTGAGGCTTTAAACAATTTATATGGCCACCAACATATATGCCAATTCATATATATGCCAATTCATTCTACTCTCTGTAGCTGGATATTGTTTTTTTTTAATCTCTGGTGCTATGGTAGGCAAAAAATTGTATTTATTGTTTTAATTCTTACTTTATTACTAATAAGACTCTATTAGTAATTATGTCGCATTTCCCCCCTTATATTTAGTAGTCAATTGTACCTCCCCCTCTGTAAACTGAACACTCAAGTCTTTAGTGTTCCTCCCATGCATTTTTACTGGGCTCTTTACATACAAATAAATTTAACCCTTTGCTGTGGTTGTAGCAAATCTATTTTCCTAATTTGTCTCAGAATGTTGCGCATTTTCATTTAGTCAAATACACTACCTTTTCCTTTGTGGTTTTTTGTATTGCTTTTGCCTAGAAAGTCTTCCTCTCCTGGAAGAACTCCAGTGTTCTAATGTCTTCAGACCCTAACTTGGGGACCACTACTTTAACAATCTAATGTGAAAAGAGCTAGTCAAAGGATTGACTGGAAGAAAGCCTGTTTGTTCTTTGCCAATGAATGGGGGTGGGAGGGACTTGTTAGATTTTTATCTTTCCAACGAGGAAGATATGTCTAAAACACCTGACAGGGAGTGCCTGGCTGGTGCCTGGCTGCTCTTGGTTTTGGCTCAGGTCATGGTCTCACAGTCTGTGAAGTTGAGCCCCATGTCAGGCTCCGTGCTGACAGCACAGAGCCTGCTTGGGATTCTCTCTCCCTCTCTGTCCCTATTCAGTTCACGCTCTCTCTCAAAATCAATACATAATCAATCAATCAGTCAATCAATAAAACACCTGACAGAAACAGTGGGAAAAAGCACATTAGTAAAACTGAGGCATCTTGACAATGCCATGGTCATTATTTGTGGGGGGAGGGATTAGGAGTTGTGTGTGTGCTGTGGTGTGATGTTAGAGGAATACAGCAGACAGACTGCAAGCTTGCTAAAATAACACGGTTCAGAGACTACATTGCCATACGTATTGATCTTTAGCTCAGAAAAGGAGACTGTGACAAATTAGGAATTGCAATTTCCATTATATCTTCTGTGAGAAAGTAATGGCTAAGAGGTAAATAACTAAAAGAGAATCCTCACACATGATTTGGCAAGCTATTTTTATGTAGCTGTAAATTTAATTTCCTTATGCTGTATGCAGAAGAGTTATCCTGGTAGCTGGTTTAGCAACCTCTATGAATAGAGATGGGCAGAAGACGTGATAGGCAGGAACAATTTACTTCCTAAGGCGCTGATAAGGGGATGCTAAAATAAGAAGAGGGGCTCGTGGGTGGCTCAGTCAGTTAAGCATCCGAGTCTTGAGTTCGGCTCAGGTCATGGTCTCACAGTTTCTGGGATCAAGCCCTGAGTCGGGCTCTGAGCTGACAGTGCAGAGCCTGCTCGGGATTCTCTCTCTTCCTCTCTCTCTGCCCCTCCCCCACCCGTGTGTGTGTGTGTGTGTGTGTGTGTGTGTGCGCGCGCGTGCGCGCGCGCGCGCGCACACTCTTAAAAATAAAAAAAAAAAAAAGAATCTACTTTGAGTGCCTGGGTGGCTCAGCTGGTTAAGCGGCCAACTCTTGGTTTTGGCTCAGGTCATGATCTCACGGTTCATGAGTCTGAGCCCTGATAGGGCTCTACACTGACAGCACGGAGCCTGCTTGGGATTCTCTCTCTCCTGTCTCTCTGCCTCTCTTCGTTCTTGCTATCAAACTAAATAAATAAACATTAAAAAAAAAAGGGAATTGGAAATGGCTTCAGAATTCCTTTTCTGGAACTTCTGAAAAATAACCTCAAAATTATAAGGGCATGTAGAATCCTAATCTTTCAAGATCAGGGCAATAAGCAAGTTCTCTAAGCAGGCGGGCACCTTCTCCTGCCAGTACAGAGAAATGCAGAAAATGTATCTCCAAAAAGTCTTCTGGTTTGCTGGTTCACACAAATTTTCATTGGCTTTAGTTCAATTTAACAAGCAGCTAGGAAGTGCTTTTGAGTACTCTCTGGGACACTTCTGGCTCTGCAAAAAAGAAATCTTATCTTCTGTATTGGAAAGAACCTCAGTGGTTTGAATTTAACTCCCCTGATATACAGAAGAAATGGTAATCCAGAGAACTTAAAGGACTTGTCCAGATTCAAAAAGCAAGTTACTAGAGTAATAGCATTGGGAGTCAAAATCAAAGGAAGCAAAGTGTCTTTTCTTCTGTACCAGATGATTTCCACTATATACTGGCTCACATAATATTTAAAGAATATCTATTTTTTATTATTTTTTAAATAACAAAGGTAACCACACATTTATGGTAATAACACAGAAGTATATAAATAAAACAACAGTAAAAATATTCCCCTGCAATCCCATCTTGTTAAAGGTGTTTATCCTTGCATACATATCCTTTGTTTATAATCATGAAAACATATACATATATAGTACATATACAGGAGTTTTTGCCTTTTTTTTCCCCAATGAAAAGTATATACCCCCAACTTAGTATATACCCAGTTAGTCTGTCCAGCTACACATGTCTGACTCAATGCTTTTAATAGTTTCATAATATTCTATGCTTCAGTTGTACTATAATTCAGTCAACCATTCATTCTTCTTCAGATGGAATTCAGGTTGTTTCCCTTTTTTCCTGGAAATATTTTTTTTTAAATTTTTAAAAAACGTTTTATTTATTTTTGAGAGAGAGAGAGAGAGAGAGAGAGAGAGAAAGAGAGAGAGAGAGACAGAATGTGAGCTGGGGAGGGGCAGAGAGAGGGGGACACAGAATCCGAAGCAGGCTGCAGGCTCCGAGATGTCAGCACAGAGCCTGATGCGGAGCTTTAACTCACAAGCAGAGAGATCATGATCTCAGCAGAAGTTGGATGCACCAGAAACTGGATGCTTAACCAACTGAGCCACCCAGACGCCCCATCCTGGAAATATTTCTATAGTACAGATTCCCAGATGGGACATAAAGAGTATTCACTTTTAAAAAAAAAAGTTTATTTTGAGAGACAGAGACAGAGACAGAGAGAGAGAGAGAGAGAGAGAGGGGAAGGGAGGGACAGAGAATCCCAAGCTGTGGGGGAAATAGGTTCTACTCACATAAATGGGTTAGAAAAAAGCTTAGGGTGGAAAGTCACCACCACAGGGTGAAAGCGCCTAAGGTTAGCTAGCAAGATACTGTAATGGGATCAGGAGCAGCTTGTTATATCACCTGCAGGAAATTACTTTCCATCTAGTGCCAATGTACTTTGCTAACAAACTCCACTTGCTCCCCCAGACCCTTTGCTTCTTACACACACAAGTTAATGATTACTATCTGATTGTTTTCTTCACGTTCACCACGTGCAAGATCTTGAGCGCTCAATAAATACGGAGATGAAAGCCCTGTTAGGGGCTCTTGTCTCCTCCCGGGCAATAGCCTCTTTTGTATTCAATTCTGCATCCGCTCTCTTGCTGGAAAAGAGAGAACTCCAGACTCATAGTTTGCAACACCAAGCAGATTCTGCACTCTCAGTGCAGCCAGATGTAGGGCTCAATCCCACGAACTTTGAGATCATGACCTGAGCCAAAATTAAGAGTCAGATACTCCACTGACTGAGCCACTCAGGTGCCCGGAAATATTTTTAGTATCTTCCACTTCAATAAATATCTTATTCTAAGGGGCGCCTGGGTGGCTCAGTCAGTTAAGTGTTGACTTCAGCTCAGGTCATGATCTCATGGTTCATGAGTTCGAGCCCTGAATGGGGCTCTCTGCTGTCAGCACACAGCCCGCTTTGGATCTTCTGTGCCCTTCTTTCTCTGCCCCTTCCCTGCTTGCACTCTCTGTCTCTCTCAAAAATAAACAAACAAACAAACTTAAAAAAATAACTTGTTCTAACCTTCATTTCTAGACCTGGTAATGAACTATATTTTCAAATGTTCATTGTTCACTTGTATTTCAGCTTCAGTGGGCTACTATAAGTCTTTCATGCCAATTTTCTATTGTGTTGTTTTTTTTCTTGTTGATTTATATGGTTCCTGGGGTGTTTTTCTTGGTTTATTTATTTATTTATTTATTTTTTTTTTGAGGATAGTTCACACACAATGCTACATGAGTTTCAGGTGCACGAATAGTGATTTGACAACTCTATACATTATGCTGCACTCACCACAAGCGTGGCTACAATCTGGGTATGGACATTTTAGTTTTGTAAGATGAAAAGAGTTCTAGAGATTGGTTGTATAACAATGTGAAAAAATATATATATACATTAAACGTTTATTTATTTTTGAGAGGGGGCAGGGGCAGACAGAGAGGGAGAGAATCCCAAGCAGGTTCCGCACATCAGCAAAGAACCTGATGCAAGGCTCAAACCCATAAACTGTGAGATCATGACCTGAACCAAAATCAAGAGTTGGACACCTAACCGACTGAGCCCCCCAGGCATCAATGAACTGTACACTTAAAAATGGTTAAGATGAGGGGCGCCTGGGTGGCGCAGTCGGTTAAGCGTCCGACTTCAGCCAGGTCACGATCTCGCGGTCCGTGAGTTCGAGCCCCGCGTCGGGCTCTGGGCTGATGGCTCAGAGCCTGGAGCCTGTTTCCGATTCTGTGTCTCCCTCTCTCTCTGCCCCTCCCCCGTTCATGCTCTGTCTCTCTCTGTCCCAAAAATAAATAAACGTTGAAAAAAAAATGGTTAAGATGGTAAATTTTACCACAACTAAAAATAGAAAAAAAAAAAAGGCTCCCACCCAAAAGTTATACAAATATTTTCCTCTAACTTCTAATATTACCATGGTTTTTCATGCTTAGTCCTTCAATCTGTCTTGTTGATTAGTACGTATCCCTGTATATAGTATGAGATACAGACCACATGTTGTCATCCTGCAGGAATTAGTAGAACAGTATCATTTACTACTTCTTCTCTGAGTCCCCTTAAAAAAAAAAAAACAAAAAAACCCCAAACAAAGCAACATCTCTGGGCGGTAGGTTTATGGATGATTTTTATGTATTTTTTGCTTCTCTGTGTTTCTAAAATTTCTATGTTGACATATGGTACTTATGCCATCAAAAATATAGGGGACGTTGAAACATTATTACAAGATGTTAACTAACTTGGATTTAAATTAAAAGCATATATATAGGAGACAAATCATCATTCTACTTAAAGCAATCAGTGAACAGCTTAATTATAATTTAATACCTTGGCAGGCCTGAGTCCACAGTCAGGGGAAAAACAGAAAGCAACAAAAACAAAATGCCACCCCATATATCATTTATAACTTACAACAGCAAAATAGGGAGGACAGGAAACAGAAGTAAGGTAATATCTGAGTCTTACCACCTGTCGGCTAAAATGTCAGGCATCTTACATACACTATCCTGTTTAATCTCTGTAACAACACAGTGAGATAAGATGCTCGGACCCTCACTTTAGAGGCAGAAGCACAGGCTCGGATAAACTGATACTTTACCCAAGGCCACACAGACTGTCATTGGTGGGGCTGAGATCTGCACCTAAGCCTCCTTGCTAAAACAACAGCTAATGTGCACAGCACTTGTTATGTGCCAAGAACTCTTTTAACCCTGTTACATACATTACTTCATTTACTTTTCAGAACAACCTCTGAGGCGGGAGCTGTGATGATGCCCACTTTACAGAGGAGGCAACTGACGCACAGGGAGGTTAAGTTTCTTGCCAAAGTTAATACACCTAGTAAGTGGTAAGCTGGGATCTGCACCCACACCGGCTCCGGAGTGCAGGCTCCAGGTTCTTAAGTACTACATGTCACTCCTGAACTTTATACTATGCTGCTGCCTTTCCTTCCTCTTTTCACCCAGAATGAGAAAACTACTACTTGGTATTTGAAATAATTTCTAATTCACAAGACTCCAAATATCTTGAAATAATAACCTGCATAATATTTGACAATTTAGAAGATGCTTTTACACACTCGATTCCATTTAATCCTCCAAATAGTTACAGGAAATAGATAGGGAAGGTATCCTTGGTTTATAGTAGAGCTCAGGGTGGCAAAGTGACTTGTCCAAGGTGACAGCCTTTCTAAAAGGTTAAAAACAGGTCTAAAACAGGTACAGAATGTTCTTTTCAACTACATCATGCCACCTGGCAAGGGGTAGCTGAAAAATATCCCTCCTTCTGCCAAGATGCCAGCTTACCTAGACGAGCCCTCGTCCTGGGTCCCTGCATCTGACTTCGCAGTTCAGGTCTCAGATGAAACTTCTTTGCTTCATCAACTAGATCCCTGCACTGTAAACTACAGCGGATGAAAGGCTGAAATACAGCAGGCAGTAAAGTGAGCCACAGGGGTCACGTCTTTAATATTACGAGTATAAATGGCACACATAAGAATTCACTTCTTGATATAGAAAACCAGTTTCTAAAGCCCTGTGGTTCCAAGAGGGCTGCTGGTAATAACTACGCTGCTGGTTTCCAGAAATGATTAAAAAAAATTTTTTTAATAGACAATATATTATTACATGGTTCAAAAATCAAATGACTTTATAAAAAGATATACTGAGAAGTATTCCCTATCTACCTCGGCACTAGGCAGTAACTATTTTAATTAGTTTGTCTGTACATCCTTCCAGTGATTACACAAACACAAGTATGTAATAGCTAACAAAAATTTTAAGGGAAAACCAAAAGGCTGCTGTTAATTCCTGGGATGACAGGAAGAAGTAAATCTTGTCTGAAATAATTTCCCAAATGTTCACAACACTGTCACGATGCCTAGGTCTCCCCTGATGGAGCTCTGTACTGGGCAGCTCTCCTTCGTAACCTAATTCACTCCACATCCTTCTTCACTCTACTCTCTGGCTTGGAAGACTGGCCTACATGAACTACGTCGTAGGGTCCCCGTGCCCTCTGACTTCTGGCTCGGCTCAGCCAGTGAGGAGCCCTAGAGGAGCTCAGAGGGAGAAGGGGAGTGAGGCCAGGTTCCCCCACTCCAGGGTGAGTGGTGAATATAGGATTTCAGTCTCCTGATTCTAACTCGAGAGTCTGGGCTGTGAACCACAATATAAGGAAATAGACACAACGGCAATATGAATTGTTAGAAAGAAATTACAAATATGAGAAAGTGAGTTTGACATGTGACACTAATCAGCCTGCAACGTTTCTAATGTGAACTGGAAAACTGTGTTTGTAGTTAACTCCCAAAGAGGTCTGAGGCTGGGCCAGAGGAAGGAATGCATTCACTGACCTGGGCTTTACCTATGTGCTAAACAGCAGTGTTTGCCCAAAGTACAGTCTAGGTAAACAGGTGATACATAAGGTAAAAACCATGAAAACATACCACACACAAAGAGCTTGTGTTGGAGAAACACTTTTATAAATAAACACCGTAAAAAACAAATTAATAAATAAAAATAAATAAATACACACAGTATAACCTAAATTCATATAAGAATGCATCAAATTACTTTGGTGTTGGGTTTCACAAGGGGTCAAAAATAAAGACATTTGATAAGCAAAGCATCTTTTTCAGGGCAATTTGGAACAATTTATCTTTGATGGAGAAGGGGACAACATTTGTCATCTGATGTTGCTTACGTGAAACACATGGGCATAGCAAACAAAAAGACAAGAAAACAGAAAATTAAACCATAGATTTCCATTTCCAGAAGGGTAACTTGCCAACCAATTATCTGGAGACTACCTAGCACCATCCCCTCTGGCACTCCTAGAGACGCTAACCAGGAGACTCTGTGCCTACGGTGAATAACCAATTTGAAGTACGTAACACTAAGCTGCAAGAGATACTCATGGTTTTCGATCCCGTGTGTTTTGCCTGACTTACCTCAGCATCTATGACGTCTGTGATGTACCTGGGGGTCAGCAGGGGCATCCGGACGTACTGCAGCAGGTCAGGTAAGGATTCTTCTCGCTCCTTTTTGGCGTGCTTCACCCAGTTGATGACAGCTTCAAAGACTGGCTCCTCAGAATCCACCTATAAACGTGTAATTACACATCATGGAACTAACTCTGCCTTTCCAATGTTCTCACAATTTCAAAAAGTAACCGTGCTTACTTTCTCCTTCCTGCTCCCCATCCCCTACCACCATTATTTCCTCTCTTCCAGAAACAGCTAAGCTCTTGGGGAAACAATCCTTTTCAGACACGACTCATTAAGACCAGCAAAAGAACTGCAGTCAAACTGGGTAAAAAAAAAAAAAAAACACAAAAAACCAGATAGTGCCTAATAAACCATCAGTTACAAGTGGGCTTTTACTTCAGAATTGTTTCCATTCCTGAATTTTTTTTTTTTAAATTTGCGAGACAGAGAGAGAGAGAGAGAGAGAAGGGCAGAGAGAGAGAATCTTAAGCAGGCTCCATGCTCAGTGTGGAGCCCAACACAGGACTCAATCTCACGACCCTGGGATCATGACCTGAGCTGACATCCAAGAGCTGGACACTCAACTGACTGAGCCACCTACGTGCCCCTTTTCTGGTCATTTTTGAAAATTTGCAGGGGGAGGAGGAATCTGTTGCCCTATTCAAAATTTGCTATGTATTTTTTAAAATACGCTCTACGCTCAACGTGGGGCTTGAACTCACAACCCTGAGATAGAGTTGCATGCTCTACTGACTGAACCAGCCAGGCACCCCCAAAATTTCCTCTTAAAACAACTTGTGTTTATAAGTGTTGTCTAACGACCTCCAGGATTGCTCCCCAACACCTCCACCCAAGCCTGTGAAGCAGAAACTTCTCTTATATCATTATGCTATAATGCTGCAGTTTCCAAAGAATTGTCAATTAGCATCTGAACAAATACTACTTATATATATATGTAAATATATAATTATATTTCTATATGTATAAATATATATAGAAATATATAATATATATAATATAAATATTATTTATCAGGCACAATGCTTTGAGATGATATATGCAATTAATCATTTGGGGAACTTAGGTCTAAGCTTACATGTAACAAATTGCATAAGGCACAGCCTAAAAAACCTACATTGTATCCCTGCAAGAGCACTACATCTACTAACACCTAAGACCTCCCCAAGACAGACACCTACATATAGGTCCTGTGCCTCTTCCACCAGCGCCTAGAACGCATCTGTTCTGAGACCTTTCAGAATGTGACAGTGCCCAGAGACACCATTCTGTGAACTTTTCCCAAGAACTGAAAATGCAGACGTTTCAGAAGGTTCACTCATTGGATGTACCAAAAACCTACTACGCGCCAGGCCCAGTGCTGGAAGCTGGTTATACACTGGTAACAAATGAGACATGAACCTTGCTTTTTAGTGGGGAGATAACAGGTAAGTTGGAAAAACGAACAATGCCACTTGGTCATTCTGTACTATGTAGGAAAAGTACAGGGGCTATGAGACAGAATAACACGAGATTTCCTAATTTAGGTTGATGGGTCAGAAAAGGCCTCCCTGCAGAAGAAATAGATTTCAGTATGATGGGTGAGTAGCAATTAGCCACGAAGAGTTAAGAGAGTGCTCCAAGGCAAGCAGGAGAGCACATGCTGAAACCCTAAAGCTGTACTGTCCAATATGGTAGCCACCAGCTACGTATGGAGATTTATAATTACATTAATTAAAATTAAGTTAAGGGGTGCCTGGGTGGCTCAGCTGGTTGAGTGTTCAACTGTTGATTTCAGTTCAGGTCATGATCCCAGGGTCGTGGGATGGAGCCCGGTGTTGGGCTCCGTGCCCTTCTGCTCCACTCCCCTGCTTGCTCTGTTAAAAAAAAAAAAAATTAAGTGGGGCGCCTGGGTAGCTCAGTCAGTTAAGTGTCTGACTTCAGCTCAGCTCATGATCTCACAGCTTGTGAGTTCAAGTCCCGCATCGGGCTCTGTGCTGACAGCTCGGAGCTTGGAGCCCGCTTTGGATTCTGTGTCTCCCTCTCTCTCTTCCTCCCCTGCTCATATTCTGTCTCTCTCTCAAAAATTAAATAAACGTTAAAAAAAAATTAAGTTAAATTAAAAACTCAGCTGCTCAGTCACACCAGCCACATTTGAAGTGCTCAACAGCCATGTGTGCCTAGCAAACTGGACAACACAATCTTAGAGCAAAAAAGAACACAGTTTGAGAAATGATACAAGGCTGGTGTAGTAGAAGGAATGAGGCAGGGGAAGAACGGTAAAAGATCAAACTGGAGAGGTAAACAAGGGCCAGCTCAGAGAGAGCGTTAGAAGACTGGAATTTACTCTAACAGCAATGGGAACCCATGAAAAGGTTTCAAGCAAGCTTGGGATATGATCATATCAATGTTCTGTAAAGATCACCCTGACTAGCATGGGTAGAACAGATTAGAAGGGCCAAGAGCTGGGACACCAGCTGGCACATTAGGCAAATGGTGATGGGTACTTAAGCCATAGCAGTGGTGACTGAAATTTATGCACCAAATTTATGGGAGGTGAAACTAACCCAGCCTGCTGATGGATTAGAGGCAGGGAAGTACACAGAAGAGTGCCCACAATTTAAAAAAAAAAAAAAAATCTTTTTAAAGACAAGAATGACAAGCTAACAGTTGTAAACAGCTCCATGCTAGGCTCTAACACATTCTAGGTTTAAATTAGATACATCAGTTTATAGTGGGGTTTTTCAATCATGAGCAGCGACCCTTGATCTTACTGAAGAGAGAATAAACTAGACTTGCAGAGAAACAGCTAAACTGGGAGGAAAAAACCTTCACATTAATGTTTCACTATGGAGAAAAATTTCCCCATAATAAATTTTCAGAGAACTATTTTATGTATCAGGCACTGATATTCTTTTCTTTTTTTTAATTTTTTTTAACGTTTATTTATTTTTGAGACAGAGAGAGACACAGCACGAACGGGGGAGGGTCAGAGAGAGAGGGAGACACAGAATCTGAAACAGGCTCCAGGCTCTGAGCTGTCAGCACAGAGCCCGATGCGGGGCTCGAACTCACAGACCATGAGATCGTGACCTGAGCCGGAAGTCAGACACGTAACTGTAACCGACTGAGCCACCCAGGCGCCCCAAGGCACTGATATTCTTATTTAATGATCAGAATGACCTCATGCACTAAGTAGGACTATTATCTACAGAAGAGGAAACTGAAGATTAGTGGTTAGGTTAACACGTGCCACACAGCCAAAATATACCCCACCCTGATTCTAAAGCCCATGTTGTTTTAACCAGTACAACATACTGCTTCTGTGTTAAGTAGGATCGTTTTATATAATTAAGAAGAAGTATTAGCTGGGGAGTTAGACATCTGGTTCCTCTTTCTGGCTGGAATACAGAAGAGAAACAATGTGCCACTTGCTGTCTTTCCAGAAAAAAAGACAGTCTTTACAGACACTGAGGGAAGAGTTCTCAAACTCTTTTCATCTGAGTTTCTGAATAAAAAAGTTTTTTGCTCTCCCTATTCCATTTAGTTTTATTCCAAAGTATATATAGTTCTATGACTACATATGACTTCTGTAACTGCTTGCTGATTTGGTCAATTAGAAACTAACTAGGAAACCAGCTCATAGTTTCATGGAACAGAACAGAATCTGGAGCCAGACTGCTCAGATATGAGACCTGGCTCTGCCACTTATTAGCTCCAGTATGACGCTTACCCTCGAAGCATCAGTTTCTTTCTCTGAAAAATGGGGACAGTTTTGACAACTACATAAGATAAAATATACCAAGAATGGTGCCATTAAAATGAAAAGTCCAGGGGCGCCTGGGTGGCGCAGTCAGTTAAGCGTCCGACTTCAGCCAGGTCACGATCTCGCGGTCCGGGAGTTCGAGCCCCGCGTCAGGCTCCGGGCTGATGGCTCAGAGCCTGGAGCCTGTTTCCGATTCTGTGTCCCCCTCTCTCTCTGCCCCTCCCCCGTTCATGCTCTGTCTCTCTCTGTCCCAAAAATAAAATAAACGTTGAAAAAAATATTTTTTTTAAATGAAAAGTCCAGAGTATAGTAATTTTTCATCTGTTGTGTTCACAATTGGATTGCTGGCACCCGGAACCGTTCTGGGCACAAAGTGCCCAATAAATGTTTAATAAAGGAAACCAATAGTAAATGCTGAGTAAGTTTTAGCAATTTTGTTATGTGCAGTGAACTTTAAATCTATATTGTTCACGCTATTTACTGCATTTCCTAATGCATGGTTAAATCAAGAAAAATCAAGATATTCTAGCAAATTACCAACTTCCCAAGTCTGAAGAATGTGCCATTTGTCTACACCTGGCATTTCAGTGCATGGACACAATGTTCTACCACAGCAAGAGTGAGAACAAAACTTTAGCAAATATTTGTCTCAGTAACACTTGTAACACCAGCTTCTCTGGGCTAATAGGTCAAACTGGAAAAATGATTCCTCTTTATTTTGGAAACAATGTCACCAATGTACCTTAATAAATTTTCCCTCAGAAGTCAGTAGGGGAAGGCAAAAAGAAAAAGTTGGCTAAAATATGATAAATATCCTTAAGGTCTTACTATATTACATGAAAATTCTAGTTTTAACAAAATAAATCAGAGAGTTATCATTTGGTTTATGAAAGTAAATTATAGGATTTCTTTAGCAAATTTCTTCTACATCATTTATTTTTTTAATTTTTATTTATTTATTTTAATGTTTATTTAGTTTTTTTTTTTTTTTAAACATTTATTTATTTTTGAGACAGAGAGAGACAGAGCATGAACGGGGGAGGGTGAGAGAGAGAGGGAGACACAGAATCTGAAGCAGGCTCCAGGCTCTGAGCCGTCAGCCCAGAGCCCGACGTGAGGCTTGAACTCACGGACTGCGAGATCGTGACCTGAGTTGAAGTCGGACACTTAACCGACTGAGCCACCCAGGCGCCCCAATGTTTATTTAGTTTAGAGAGAGAGAGAGAGACACACACACACACACAGAGTATGAGCAGGGGAGGGGCAGAGAGAGAGAGGCAGACACAGAATGTGAAGCAGGCTCCAGGCTCTGAGCTGTCAGCACAAGCTCGCCGCGGGGCTCAAACTCACAAACTGTGAGATCATGACCTAAGCCCAAGTCAGATGCTTAACCACCTGAGCCACCTAGGCACCCCCAGCTTCTATAGCACTTAGAATATTAATCAGATTTTGATTCCTTCCCAATATATCTCTTGTTTAAATTGAGGTGCCACTAACTTCCGGGAATCCACTAATTCAAAATTTATCTGAGCAGAGTGGGAGGAAAACAAATGAACTCTTAGCCTTCCTAGAGAAGTGAATTTCTCCTGATGAGGGGAAACAATTGTCACTCTAATTGTTAGCCTAACTACAGACCTCTGTGCAATAAAAACTCTGCTGGCTACTGGCACTATGACTTAGCATCAGGATTACCTAAGATCCTTCTTGCTGGGCCAAGTGACTGAACCCTTGCCTGTGCCCAGGTGGCTTCCCCTCTGCTGGGTGAAACACCACTCCTTCAAGACGCAGTTCATATGTTCCTTCTCCCCACTCGCTCATTACCCGCCCCCCCCCCCCATTAGGCACTTATGATCTGCCTCCTGTTTACGGTTTCCAACCTTTTTTTCACTTCTTTTTGATCCACTTCCTTTTTGGTCTAATTTAAATGTAAAAGGTTTATTCTTCTTTCTTCTAATTTCTTCACTTTGAATAACCTCATTATTCTCACTATATTCTATTAAGTTTTGTCTTTCTCTGTCTCTACCACTATGTTATGAATTACTGAAAACAAGGACTGTATCTTACTCACTCTTGGAGCCATAGCACCTGGCACAGATAGTTTATTCAGAATATCTACTGCTGTAGAGTAGATATTCTCCGTAAATGTTTGTAAAATGAGTGAATGAGTAATACAGAAGTGCTCTATAGAAATCTCTTTACTTCAAATTTCTGCTTATTCCACACCACTGTCTCTTCAATAGTGACTCTTAACCATTGGGATTGTATATTGAGGAAGGTGGCTAACTCCTTCCCAAAACTCCCTCCCATAAATCTGGCATAAAATTTCAGGGGTATTTAATGAAACCTTTGGAGACAATATTGACACTTGATTAAGATGCCCTGCTACAGAAACACAGTAAATCCACCTTGCTTTTTCCTAGTTTTGTGTTTGTTTTCTTTTAGTAGGTTCCACACCCAACCCAGAGCCCAACACGGGGCTTTAACTCACGACTTGAGATCAAGACCTGAGCTGAGATCAAGAGTCAGACGTTCAACCAACTGAGTCACCCGAGTGCCCCCCCCCCTTTCCCAAGTTTTGTAATGTTCCAGTCTTGAAGAAACCCCAATACCAAGCCAAATTTGTACCTGAATTTCATCGCACTTGATTAGCTTTTCCACTTCTCCTTGACTTAGAAGAATGAATTCTTCATGCTGTACCACTTCCGGAAAATGCTTCTGACTAAAAACCTCAGCTGCTTGCATCAGGTCAACACAATTGTGAGTTTCAGCAAAATCCCTGATACCCAGGCAATTAGAGGGGTCCAACTGACTTTCTAAGAACTCACAGCAGGCTTGCTTCACACCTAGGACAAACACAGACAATGAACACTTCAGGGTACTTGACCAGGTGTGAACTGGTCTACATTCTTGGAAGGAGACATCTTCTCTACAAGGTAACAGAGGAATCCTGGCTCAACACGGGTAAGGATCAAATTAGAAATGTTATGCTTAAGGAATTCAAATCCAATTTCTGTCTTATGTGTCGTGCGACCTTCAAGCAAGGTCTTGTGTGTCTCTGTTTCAGCTTTAAAAATAAGTATAGCAAGACAAATTGCTTCTATGGACACTGGCACAATTAAACAAAACATACTCCTGGGAACCAAGCTCTTATAAAACCAATCATAATTTAACATAATGTACCTAATTTCTATTCCCTATGAAAACTTGACTGATGAAAGACTCCTGCCAAGGAAAAATAAGAGCTACTAACGACAACCCCTTATTTCTCTAATTGCAAAGTTCAGAGTATAAACCTAATTTGTGCACTAATGCAAAAGCTTCAATACTGTTTTTCAATCATGTATTAAAAACAGAACACTTTCAACCAGGCATTTCGAAATACTAAAAATAACAGAAACATCAATGCAGGTTAAGAAAGACAGTCTGGAAATAGGAAGGGGGACCACCCCATATCCTGTGAAAACATTATATACTTTCATTTTTGTGTGCCAATTTAAATTTTCAATACATAATTTACGTGGCTCAAAATTAAAAGTACAAAAGAGTTTACCATGAATAACCCCCCAGCCTCCCTTTCCACCTGGCCATCTAATTCCCTTCCATATAGGCGATGAACAGTATCAGTTTCTTGTGTCTCCTTGTAGAGCTAGTATGTACATACATGTAAGAAAATGTGTCTGTTATCCCCTCTTTCATTTTTTTAAAAACAGAAAAGGCGTAAATGCTCTTCTAAAGAGCCAAATGGCCACATATGGAGAGGTTCTTTGACGTTGTGATTGAGACCTGATCTTCTGTGCCGCAGGCGGTAAACATGAGCGTCTACAGTCTGTCTCCATAATTTCCGTGATTAAGTTTACCTGATTAATTCTAAGTATTTCCAAGGCTACCGTGGCATGAGCAATAGCAACTTTATCATCTGTACCTTTCAGCTGAAGCAGACAGGCTGCAGGAAGCAGTTCTTGTACATTCTCCACCGTCACATGTACAGTTTCAGTGTACACGAAGTCCAACAGAATCTCCATGGTAGAAGCAGTTAAGCCTTGAATATCAACATAAGGTTTCCCCTTCTCTGAAAGCTGAGAATTCAAAGGGTATGAAATAACAGTGGTTATGATTCCACGAGATAGAGGCAGAATCTCATATCCGAGAGCTTGAAGGGATGTTAATACTAACGCCCATCTTTAAAAAATTATGGTCGGGGCGCCTGGGTGGCTCAGTCGGTTAAGCGGCCGACATTGGTTAAGCGGCCGACTTCGGCTCAGGTCACGATCTCGCGGTCCGTGAGTTTGAGCCCCGCGTCGGGCTCTGGGCTGACGGCTCAGAGCCTGGAGCCTGTTTCAGATTCTGTGTCTCCCTCTCTCTCTGACCCTCCCCCGTTCATGCTCTGTCTCTCCCTGTCTCAAAAATAAATAAAACGTTAAAAAAAAAAACAAAAAATAAATAAATAAAAAATTATGGTCTAATTTGTTTGATTTGTATGAAGCAAATATGGCATGCATTTGTAGCTTGTCCAACCTGGGGCAGCTGCATGCTACTCAAGAGCACACCGGGAGGTGCCACCCTGGAATATTAATTTCACCAGTGAATAATTTAAAACACTGCTTTTGTAATAAAACAAACATAGATCTATTACAGGACTGAATCCAAAAGTTCTGTGAACATAGTACTAGTGTCCATGAGCTTTTAAGATAAAACACAAAATTTCAATGAGATTTCACGCTTGTAGAGGACCCTGTGGCTTACAGCTCCAGACTCATGACTACTCATTATTGTTCTATTTGTTCTTCGAGTACTTTTTTTTTCTTCCACTGTTTATTTATGAGAGAGAGAAAGAGAGAGCACAATCGGGGGAGGGGCAGAGAGAGAGGGAGCTACGGAATCTGAAGCAGGTTGTCAGCACAGAGCCTGACGCACGGCTCAAACTCATGAACCGTGAGACCATGACCTGAAACAAAGTCAGACAGACGCTTAACTGACTAAGCCACCCAGGCGCCCCCGAGGACATTTAGTAATGACCAAATATTCAGGTCATCTTAAGGGGCATTCTACTGTGACACTGGATATAACTGAATTGGTACTTTTTCTAAGTATCAGATTGACTCTTTTGGCTATATTGGCTATTTTGACTATTTTCACCAATTGTTTAGTGGTATATTTAGTCCCAGAATGCATCATTGCAATTATGAGTATTGAAGACGCCTGGATAATCATAGAAAATTGTTCGGCTAAGGGTATAAATCTTTAATTTTACAGGACAGTAAACTATCTAAAAATCGATTACCTCATGAAACTCTTACTACAACTTAACCTTAGTTGGAAATTCGAATTACTCACAAAATTCCAGTGCACTTCCATTATGAACTACACATCTTTATCATCTTTGATTCCGCCATCAGCCCAAAAGAATAATAATCAAAAAGTATTCTCTACCAAAGCCAAGAACAAAATCAATCCCTAACATTAAAAATAGCACTCGTAAGCAGGGCACCTGGGTGGCTCAGTCAGTTAAGCATCCAACTTTGGCTCAGGTCATGATCTCATGGTCCATGAGTTTGAGCCCCGCATCAGGCTCTCTGCTGTCAGCACAGAACCCACTCTGGATCCTCTGCATCCCTCTCTCTGCCCCTCCCCCACTCTTTCTCTCTCTCTCTCTCACACACACACAAAAAACATCACTAGAACATCGTTTTGTAAAAACATTTGTTAACTCTGCACATAGTATGTATACAAGCAGCAGAAATATATAAGTACATTTATTCCTAAAACTTCTTATTCAATAAACTATTTTCCCATCAAATAAATATGAAAACATTTCACTGTCTATGAACTCAGAGCAATTTATAGTATCATTTCACACTAATATTTGCTTTACAATTTTTCAGAGTGCTTCTTACTATTATTTCACCTGATTCTCACAGCAACCTGGTAAAGTAGTTAGAGGTCTGATATTCTTGCCATTTATGACAAAAAGGATCTAAGGTTCAAAGAAGTTATGTGACTTAACCAAGGTCTCTTAACTAGCAAGAGACAGATGAAACTCAGGTCCTCTTGCCTCACTCAAATGACACTTTAATTGGACCACATTTGAAGAGCATTTTAGGGCGGGAAGAGAAAAATGAAATCATCTAGTTCAACTACTTTATTTTAAAGATCAACCCAGTGAAGTTAAATGGCTGCCAGAGTTCACACAGCATTGTTAAGAGAATTGAGCCTAGGACCCAGGTCTCTGAACCCTCTCCTTTATGTCAATTACTCTTAAAAATAAAGACAAAACCATCTGGCATTTTCTTGCCTAATACCAGTTTTTTTTTTCAACGTTTTTTTATTTTTTTAATTTTTTTTAATTTTTGGGACAGAGAGAGACAGAGCATGAACGGGGGAGGGGCAGAGAGAGAGGGAGACACAGCATCGGAAACAGGCCCCAGGCTCTGAGCCATCAGCCCAGAGCCTGACGCGGGGCTCGAACTCACGGACCGCGAGATCGTGACCTGGCTGAAGTCGGACGCTTAACCGACTGCGCCACCCAGGCGCCCTGCCTAATACCAGTTTTTAAAGAAAAACTATAAAATGGTCCCTGGTGAGAAAAAAGAGAGAATTCTTTCAGAGAACTCCTTACCACTCTGAATGTGCAGAGAGAGCAAAGACAGACTATTTTCCTCCAGCTCACAGAGAACAGGATGCACGCTATATAATTAGCAGTCAGCAGTCCTGATCCATTAGTACCTTCATGCTCAGCAGCTGCTGAGAGAACCGTCCTTACCCAGTTAAATGCCAACTGCTTCTGATGCTCTTGGGCAGATATTCTTTCTGGAGGACAATATGGGATAGGGATCTGTGATGTTATATTACACAAGAGCATTTTAAAATTAGCCTGAAGTAGCTGGAATGATCTGTCAGGTTTCCATGTTTTTCCTACCAGCCATGTGACCGAGCACTGGCTCAGAGAACCATAAACTATTTTGGCTTTGAAATTGGAGAATATAAAAACCCATATATCAGAGGCTAAGGAAGCACAGTAGTTAAAATGTGTATAAAGCAAGTAAGTAAGGTCTGTGTAGAGCAATACAGCATGTTTGTAGCTTTTCGGATACAGCATATATTGTATGGGTTTAGAGTCAGAAAATTTAGGATTAAACCCCATCTCGGTCATTTATAAGCCATGTGATCTTGGGCAAGTCATTTAATATATAAGACCTTGTTTATTCATTTGTAAAATGAGATGGTAACATCTAACCCTAGGGTGAATAACATACAGCAATCACCCAACACAGTACCTGCCCCATAAAAGGTAGTTATTGTTATTATTATGTTACCACCTCTCTTATTCCGATCCAACAGCAACATCTTCACTAAGATGATGAGATTAACTTAAAAAAAAAATACTGGTGGTTAAAAGATTTTTTTTTAATTTTTTTTTTCAATGTTTATTTATTTTTGGGACAGAGAGAGACAGAGCATGAACGGGGGAGGGGCAGAGAGAGAGGGAGACACAGAATCGGAAACAGGCTCCAGGCTCTGAGCCATCAGCCCAGAGCCCGACGCGGGGCTCGAACTCACGGACCGCGAGATCGTGACCTGGCTGAAGTCGGACGCTTAACCGACTGCGCCACCCAGGCGCCCCTAAAAAGATTTTTAAAAAAGTGCTGATACAATGAGATATTTCAGGCGTATTTAAGTATAAGTATGTGATATAATACACATTGGTGTACTCATCACTCAAGGTTAAAAAATTCAAGATAATTTATTTAAAATTTAAAAATCAGGGGCGCCTGGGTGGCGCAGTCGGTTAAGCGTCCGACTTCAGCCAGGTCACGATCTCGCGGTCCGTGAGTTCGAGCCCCGTGTCGGGCTCTGGGCTGATGGCTCAGAGCCTGGGGCCTGTTTCCGATTCTGTGTCTCCCTCTCTCTCTGCCCCTCCCCCGTTCATGCTCTGTCTCTCTCTGTCCCAAAAATAGATAAACGTTGAAAAAAAAAATTTTTTTAAATTTAAAAATCAGACTTACGATTTTGAAAAATAAAAAAAGTTGCGGTGCTTTCTGCTGTTCAGCTAAGAGTAATTCACAATATATTCAACAGCCTTACCCTATGTTTTAAAAGTTCTGTCAATTACTAAAGCAGTCTTTCTTTATTTTTATTTTTGAGAGAGAGGGGAAGAGAGCGTGCATGAGCAGGGAGGGACAGAGAGATTGGGGGACAGAGGATCTGAAGTGGACTCCACACTGACAGCAGAGAGGAGAGCCCAACGTGGGGCTCGAACTCACGAGCCATGAGATCATGACCTGAGCCAAAGTCAGATGCTTAACCAACTGAGCCACCCAAGTGCCCCAAGCAGTCTTTCTTAATACCTGCAAGCACAACCTTTTTTCTTGTCAAGCCAACCTTTTCCTTATTCTCTTTTACTGCTTACACTCCATAGTCAGCATTTTTTCCCCAACTTATACTGCATATACCCATGCAGTCATTGAGTTATTTGTTAAGTCCTCTTCCTCTCATTTGAAATTACACTAAACTCTACATTGGTAGAATGAATACTGATTTTCTTCATATGCTGTTAGGTGGATGAGGACTGAATCCTACACTCCTCTTTCCTTCCCTCTCCCTTATCGTCCTAGTATTCACTTTAAAATAATAGATTTTGGGGGCGCCTAGGTGGCTCAGTTCGTTGAGCACCTGACTCTTGATTTCAGCTCAGGTCATGATCTTGCAGTTCATGAAATCAAGCCCCACGTCCAACTCCATGCTGACAGCACAGAGCCTGCTTTCTCCCTCTGACCTTCTCCTGCTCGCCATGCACATGCAAGCATGCACTCTCTCTCAAGATTAAAATAAATAAACGTTAAAAAATAAGTAGAATAAATAAAATATTAGACTTTGGAAGGAGAAAAATAGGAAACCAAATTTTAAAAGTAAAATCTGGGGCGCCTGGGTGGCTCAGTCGGTTAAGCGTCCGACCTCGGCTTGGTCATGATCTCGCGGCTTGTGAGTTCGAGCCCCGCGTTGGGCTCTGTGCTGACAGCTCAGAGCCTAGAGCCTGCTTTGGATTCTGTGTCTCCCCCTCCCTGCCTCTTCCCCAGCTCACACTCTGTCTCTGTCTCTCTCTCTCCCCCAAAAACAAACATTAAAAAAAAAAAATTAAAAAAAAAAAAAAGTAAGTAAAATCCGGGGCACCTGGGTGGCTTAGTCAGTTAAAACTCTGACTTCAGCTCAGGTCATGATTTTGTGGTCCATGGGTTCAAGCCCCGCGTTGGGCTCTGTGCTGACAGCTCAAAGCCTGGAGCCTGCTTCAGATTCTGTGTCTCCCTCTTGCCCTCTACCCCTCCCCCACTCGTGCTCTGTCTCTCTCTCTCTCTGTCTCAAAAACAAACATTAAAAGTAAATAAATAAATAAATAAATAAATAAATAAATAAACAATAAGTAAAATCCAGTAGCTGACATTTGTGTTTTATCACATGCCAGATGCTGTTGTAAGCACTTCATATGTGATTTTCTCAAATAACTGTCACAATAACCATATGTGATTGCACATTGCTGTGATTCCTAATTTGGAGATGGGGAAACTAAGACACAGTCAAAAGGCAGATCTTGATCAGAGTCTGTGCACTGAACCACCACACCACAGAAATTCACTGTTCTATCAGACTTGTATCATTTGATTCACTGAAATGAGACAACTAAAAGGTTACATGTGTGACTTTCATTTGTAAGGTGAAAACTTACCACTTACCTCACTAGTGAACATGGCACAGAAGTAATCGCTACAGGCGGCCAACACAATCCGATGCGCAGGGAAGTCTTTCTGCTCTACTCTCAGTGTCACATCGCAGAGGGTATTGCTCTTCCGGAGGGAGTTCATTGAATTGAGGATGGATTTAGCATGAGTATTTGTCATTATGTCTTTGGGGGCCATAATGCCTCCCATCAAGCAATGTGGAGAAAGAACGAAAGGGGTCCTTGGATTCTGCAACAAGAGAAAAAGAAAATAAACCCAGAACATACTTGAAGGACTAGGACAACTAAAAATGTTCAATTATCAATACAAATTAAGGAGGCTTCCTCAGATATTAAGTAGAGAGCATTCCTATTACTGGTCTTACCACCACAATCTAGCCACTAATAATCCCAAATAACAACGATTCTTCCTCTGAATTCCAGTATCGAGAGCCCCTACCACTCAACACTATAATCAATACTCAACTGTACTCGAAATATAAAGAAACCACACATATATCATATGTCTTCACAGTGCTGTTATCTCACATGATAAAATGAGAAGATAAAAATCTCTTAAAGGTGCGATATCATTATTATTTAAAGAATAAGGAGATAAGTACTTAGAAGGTAGGATCTTGTTTTATATATTTTTCATATATTTATATATTTTTTCCTGTTTATATAGTTTTCCTATTCTGGCAGGTGTACAGAATGTTTAGAAATTAAAAGCAAGAAAAGAAAAATTGTGTATTCACCTTACAGCAATAAAGGCCAGTCAGTGAAAACGAACTTTTTCTAAAGAAGTATGCAAAGAATTATTTGTAACTTCCAAATATATCTGGATTTCTTCTTAAAATGACATTTCAAATGAGGACCAATACCTACCCTGAATAATGGAAACACTGCAAGCTTATCTACGGATTTTCATGTGATTAAATTTTTTATTTTAAAATGTGTAGCATGCCAGCGGGGAAGGGACAGTGAGAGAGGAAGAGAGAGAATCCCAAGCAGGCTCCATGTTGCCAGAGCAGAGCCCAATGCCGGGGCAGGACTCCAACTCAGGAACATTGAGATCCTGACCTAAGCCCAAATCAGGAGTTGGAAGCTTAACCAACTGAGCCACCCAAGTGCCTCTCATGTGATTAAGTTATTGAATCTCTTCTATTGAAGGGTCTTCCTACTCTACATTATTAGCAACCGTCCAGTAGTAATTCTTCTATACTGAAACCAAGAGCCTAATTATTAGGATAGAAACCTATTAAAACTCCTCTAATTTTACTGCCATAAGCAGTCACTTGCAAAGTTCACTTGTATGCATCAAATAAACTAAGTACATTAAAAAATGTACTTTTTACTTTTTTGATTGTTGACAAGCTTTAGTGACACTCTTTTTGCTTCAAGGAAAATTTCTGGGGAATGAAATGGCAGGGTTATTAAGACAGTCTTACTGGAATCTATAACTTTCTGAAATGATCCAAGAAAAAAAAAATCAAACTACAATCTTCAAGAGTCCACAACTCATGACCATAATTTTTGACTAGCACAAACAAGATACTAAATTCTCATCTGCTCCTATGTACAGTTAGCATATTATTTTATAAGTACTCTAGAAAATCCCTCCAAAAACCCTGCAAGATCCATTTTACAGAAACGGAGGTGATTCATCAAAGCATACAAAGTTTTTCAAAAAGAGTTTCCTTAAGTCAACTTACTTCCAACTCTGGAGATGTAAGAAAAGTCTGAACAGATACCCACTTATTGTTAACCACAGGGCTCAGCCTAGGACTGGGCTTTACGGTGTCAGTGTCAAAACTGGCAGTAACCCTAATGCACTGTACTCTTCCTCCTTGGGGATTCCTGCCTCATCAGGCAAAACCTCAGCCACATCACTCTCATCTTTTTGAGGTTACCTATTCGGGAACTTCCGTTAACACCTGAATAGAGGAGCTGCACCCTGGAAGACTCGGGGAGGGGGTGAGAGCGAAAAGGTGTCAAATTTTGGAAAGGCTAAATTTCAGGTAGGAGAAGAGAAGGATGGGCAGTCCCCCCCCCTCCCCGCTGACAACACGGGAACAGTGCCGGCAGCTCCAGGGGGAGGTCCTGGAAGGGCGCGGTCAGGGCGAAGTTGCGAGGGGGGCGCCCCAGCTCCGCAGACCTCCCTTCGCTCCCTTCGTCTCTCCGTTGCAACCCGGAGGGAGACGATGGTTGGGGGCAGGGCCGTAAGCTGGAATCGGGGGCTAGGAAAGGAAGGGCTGCCTGCCACCACCACAGTGCAACTCACCTCCGCTCGCGGGCCCACCCAGCGGCGCCGGGTCCGTTCCCAGCTCGAGGGGATCGGGTGGGGCGCGGGGCCAGCAGGCGGCTCAGGAGGAGCCCAAGCGCCGCCGCCGCCGCCGCCCCGACCCGGAGGCTCTGGAGCCGTCAAGGTGGTAGTCCCGGCTCTAGTCTCCGCGGCCGCGCGACGTGATGACGTAATGCAGCTCGAGGCCCGCCCCCTCCCTGCCCTGGGTCTGCGTCACGTGAGGCGGCGGTGTCACGTGACCCGCAGGTACGCTGGGTGCGGTTTTCGGCCCGCTTAGAAGAAGGCGGAAAGAAAGGGTGGGGCAGGGTGGGGTCGGGCAGCGAGGGGCGGGGTGTATAGCCCTCTTGCCCCGTGATTGGCTGAGGCCAGACTCTCCCTGAGTCTCCCCAGAAAGGGCATATTGACAGGATTCCACATTTCTTTTTTTTTTTCTTAATTTTTAAAAATGTTTTTACTTATCTTTGAGAGACAGAGCATGAGGCATGAGTGGGTAGGGGCAGAGAGAGGAGACAGAGAATGGAAGCAGACTCCAGGCTCTGAGCTGTCAGCACAGAGCCTGACTCGGGCTCGAACCCACGTACCGCAAGATCGTGACCTGAGCCGAAGCCGGTCGTTCAACAGACTGAGCCACCCAGGCGCCCCCAGGATTCCACGTTTCTAAACCGAGGAGCTGGCTGTATGTTTTACCTGCCAGGTATTCAGGAACTCTCTCACATCGAGAAAACCCGCGGGGGCTTCACATTTCTTCACGTCTATTGCCCACAATGGCCTTTTCCAGCGGACCATCGCTGTGGGGAGAATCCTCTGAGCCCTGGGCTCCACACACAACATTCTCTGCATCATAATGGGGCCTATCATCACCCTCGAGGCGGTTCTCCTCCGCTTCGTGCACTTCAGGACAATCAAGTGGAAGGAACTTGTCCCTGGACGCTGGACGTTGTGAGGGAAATTGCAAAGGGTCGTATTAGAAGTCCCAGGAGTCATCATCTCCCCTGTTGCTGTTTTGCTGACTTTTCACCAGCTCCTGGGTGCTGAGTGTTCAGTTTAGGAATTTTGCTTCTAGCTGATTTTGGCACACTTACCTTAGTGGTTCAGAGGGCAGTGAGGTCCCTTAATTCAACTTCTGTGAATGTCCAAAGTAATTATGTTTGATTATACAGTAGTTCCCTCTTATCCTTGGGGAATATGTTCCAAGGCCCCTGGTGGATGCCTGAAACCATGGATAATACTGAACACTATATATATACTGTGTTTTTTCCTATAGTAGGTATGAAGTTTAATTGCTAAATTAAGCGTAGTAAGAGAATAACAACAATAACTAATAATGAAACAGTCTATAACAATATATTACAATGAAAGTTGTGTGAATGTAGTCTCCAGAAATATTGTACGGTACCCACCCTTCTTGTGATGACGTGTGAAGATAAAATTTCTACGTGATGGGATGAGGTGAAGTGAATGACATAGACACTGCGACATAGCGTTAGGCTGCCACCAAGCTGGCAATATGTGCACCGGATCATCTGCTTTCGGATAATGGTGACGACTGGTAACTGAAATTGTGGAGAAGGGAGAACTACTGTACTATTTTCCTCCGTGGTGCCTTTGATTCTTTACAGATAAAACGATAGCCTAGAGAGCAGCGATCTGATTTTACATACTATTTCCATCTTTCATATTATATCTCTTTGATCTAGAAGTATCCTTTATTTTATTTTTTTTTAATTTTTTTAACGTTTTTATTTTTGAGACAGAGACAGAGCATGAATGGGGGAGGGGCAGAGAGAGAAGGAGACACAGAATCGGAAGCAGGCTCCAGGCTCTGAGCCATCAGCCCAGAGCCCGACGCGGGGCTCGAACTCAGGGACTGTGAGATCGTGACCTGAGCTGAAGTCGGATGCTTAACCGACTGAGCCACCCAGGCGCCCCTAGAAGTATCCTTTAGATAGAGGATTGGTACAAGTTCTGTTGGGGGCATTTGGGAAAAGTGCACCAAAATGATGAATGAAGATAACTTTAACTAAGGGATTTTCATAAATTTATCCTTCCGATGTACTCATGCACATGTAAAGTGATATGTGTGCCAGGTTGTTTGTAAATAGATCGAAAACAAACTTAATATCCATCAGTAGGGAAGTGGCTCAATAAAGTGTGGTCTATCCATACAATCCAATACCAAGAAGCCGTGAACAGTGTGTATAGGTTGATATTAATTGTGTAAAAGTTTGGGGAAATTTTAATATTCACATTTGCCTGTATATGTATAAAACGCATCTGGGAAGACACAAAATGTTGGTTTCTTTGGAGAGACGAACTGATTGGTTGTGAGACAGCGTGGGAAAGAGATTTCCCCTCTATATCTTTTTGTGCCTTTTGAACTTGTCATCATGGGGGATTAAAAATATGTACAATTTGGAGCACGTGTGGGCTCAGTCAGTTGAGTGTCTGACTTTGGCTCAGGTCATGATCTCAGGGTTCGTGGATTCAAGCCCCGCATCAGGCTATGTGCTGACCGTGCAGAGCCTGCCTGGGATTCTCTGTCTCTGTCTCAAAATAAATAAATAAGCTGGGGGTGCCTGGGTGGCTCACTTGGTTGGGCATCCGATTTGGCTCAGGTCATGATCTCACAGCCCATGGAATCGAGCGAGCCCTGCATCGGGCTCTGTACTGACCCCAGAGCCTGGAGCCTGCTTCTGATTCTGTATCTCCCTCTCTCTCTGCACCTCCCCCACTCTCACTCTGTCTCTCTCTCTCTCTCTCAAAATTAAGTAAACTTGTTTTTAAAAATTAAAAATAATATGGGGCGCCTGGGTGGCGCAGTCGGTTAAGCGTCCGACTTCAGCCAGGTCACGATCTCGCGGCCCGTGAGTTCGAGCCCCGCGTGGGGCTCTGGGCTGACAGCTCAGAGCCTGGAGCCTGTTTCCGATTCTGTGTCTCCCTCTCTCTCTGCCCCTCCCCCGTTCATGCTCTGTCTCTCTCTGTCCCAAAAATAAATAAATAAACGTTGAAAAAAAAATTAAAAATAATAAAGTTAAAACATATGTACAATTTATTTATTTAAAAAAATCTTTTAACGTTTGTTTATTTTTGAGACAGAGACAGAGCATGAACGGGGGAGGGTCAGAGAGAGGCAGACACAGAATCTGAAACAGGCTCCAGGCTCTGAGCTGTCAGCACAGAGCCCGACGCGGGGATCGAACTCACGGACCATGAGATCATGACCTGAGCCGAAGTCGGCCGCTTAACCGACTGAGCCACCCAGGCGCCCCAAAAATATGTACAATTTAAATAAAAAGTAAAAATAGGGGTGCCTGACTAGCCCAGTCAGCGGAGTGTGAAACTCTTGATCTTGGGGTTGTTGAGTTTGAGTCCCACACTGGGTGTAGAGACTACTTAAAAATAAAATCTTAAAAAAAAAAAAGGTAAAAATAATCCCATGTCTTCTGGATGCAAAATGGCACTTTAATGATATTGCCTAATTCCTCTCTTGTAAACTGAGTTTTTTCATAATGTGAGAGTTTTAGGTCTTTAAGTCATGGGGATACTCTCCTTCCTACACAGTATATTTCCAGTCATTTGGATATCTGACCCAATATCCTACAGCCCAAACTTATTCTGACTTTTTTTAGGCCCATTCTGGAAGGCGGGGGCTGGGTAAGGTAAGTCAGTCTGGTTTCATACATCATCCTACGTTTATGGTTTTGATGTTTATATTAAAAGGGTTTCAGTAACAGAAAACAAGGAATTGACGTTGGAACTCTAGATCAAGCACACAGAGTATAGGGTGAATCGCTAAAACCAGCTAGGCAGAATACATTGCATTTTTGCCCCACTAGAGCATGGCAGACAAGAAAACGTACCTCTTAAATTACTCACTGAATGTAATCAAAGCAGGGCCCCGCTATTGCTTTGGATTTCATCACTGAATCTGCACCCAGGCCCAGGTCATGTCTCCCAAGGGCTGATTACTGGGTATGGGAGACATGCTAAGGTAGACCCTTTCTAGGGTAAAAGGGACTCTTTGTCAGTGGACTTTGGATCAAGGACTTCTCCCAAACAAAGGGCTTTGCTGAGCCTTTCTTAGATTGCAAGGCAGTTCTAGGACACTTCTTTCAACCTTCTCTCCCTCTTGTCTTCACGGGGGCTCAGACCTGCATCACAGCCTCATGGTTCTCCCTACCTTCTATGACTCCGTTTATGTTTTCTTTTACGTATAAGCATTTCCCCTAATAAAAGATTTGCATACTTAATTTCATCTTGGTGAATGCTTCTGTAAGGACCAGACTAACAGAGCATTCAATGATTTCTTTAGATTTTATCTGTAGTAATTTAAGAGTTGGCTACTGCTCGGGGCACCTGGGTGGCTTAGTCGCTTAAGTGCCTGACTTCAGCTCAGGTCATGATCTCACAGTTTGTGAGTTTGAGCCCCACATCGGGCTCTGTACTGACAGGTCAGAGCCTGGAGCCTGCTTTGGATTCTCTCTCTCTCTCTCTCTCTCTCTCTCTCTCAGAAATAAAGAAACTTAAAAAAATTTTACGAGTTGGCTACTGCTCCCAAAGTTCCATGTTTAAATTGAAAATGGATGTTCTAAAGATAGAGATAAGTTAGCCTCACTCCTAATTTTTAATTTATTTATAGGGAAGGGGTAGAGCCCGATTCTTAGCTTTTATTCTTGGCCTTTGTTTAATCACAGTTTGACAGTGTTTTGCCATCATTTACTTGTTCTCCTCTAGTGCCTGCTATACAGCAGGTCCTGAACAAGTATTCAGGAAGTGAATGAACCATATGTATTCAGCTAGAGAAAGAAGGTATTATTATTCACTTGCTACTAGTTAGCAGTTCTGATAAAGGCAAGGAAAGATACTGAAATCAGGATAAGTGATTTTTAAAATGATCTTGAGCTTTAGGGGTGCCTGGGTGGCTCAGTCGGTTAAGCGTCCAACTTGAGCTCAGGTCATGATCTCACGCTCTGTGAGTTCAAGCCCTGCGTCAGGTTCTGTGCTAACAGCTCAGAGCCTGGAGCCTGCTTTGGATTCTGTGTCTCCCTCTCTCTCTGCCCCTCCCCTGCTCATACTCTGTCTTTCTCTGTCTCAAAAATAAATAAAAACATTAAAAAATTTTTTTAAATGATCTTGTTCTAAAGCATGGGGTTTTAGGTCAGCATGATCTGCATTCAGATACTGACTCCAATCCCGTCCATCATCTTGGAAAAAAGTCTTGGTCTTTTGGGACCTTAAGTTTTTCATCTGTGGAATGGGATACTACCACCTACTTCACAGGGTTAAAGATAAAAAAAAAAGATATAAAATAACATATGAAAAGTACAAAGATGCTTAGTAAATGTTCTCAGATCCTCTTTCCCGGGTCCTACTACTGACAAATGAGCAAACATCAACACACTAGGGTTCACCGCGTGCTCTGGGTCTCCGTATGTCCTCACGTACAAAACGGATGCAGTTGGCTAGGAATTTACCCAAGGGATACAGGAGTGCTGATGCAGAGGGGCACTTGTACCCCCATGTTTTTGCAGCACTTTCAACAATAGCCAAATTATGGAAAGAGCCTAAATGTCCATCAACTGATGGATGGATAAAGAAGTTGTGGTTTATATATACAATGGAATACTACTTGGCAACGAGAAGGAATGAAATCTGGCCTTTTGTAGCAACGTGGATGGAACTGGAGAGTGTGATGCTAAGTGAAATAAGTCCTACAGAGAGACAGATACCATATGTTTTCACTCTTATGTGGATCCTGAGAAACTTAACGGAAGACCATGGGGGAGGGGAAGGGGGAAAAGAAGTTAGAGAGGGAGGGAGGCAAACCATAAGAGACTCTTAAAAACAGAACATTCTGAGGGTTGATGCGGGGGTGGGAGGGAGGGGAAAGTGGGTGATGGGCATGAGGAGGGCACCTGTTGGGATGAGCACTGGGTGTTGTATGGAAACCAATTTTTGACAATAAAGTTCATATTAAACACAACAACAAAACAAAACAAAACCCCAAACGGATGCAGTTGGAGCAGATGTGGCCCCTCGCCTTCCCGTGCCACACTAGTGGTTGGAAACTCAGATGCCCACAGGACTGGGCCAGCGACTCCAATGAGAGACATCAATGCACTGAGAACACGAGCCCTGTATAAAGGACCTAGCTGCTCTTGTGCTGCAGTTGGTCGTTCCCCAACCTGTGGGCCAAACGAAGCATGTTTGTGGAGGTCTGGGCCTGCAGGTCACTCTGTGACTTGTGCTATCCAGCTCTTTAAGTATTTTTAAAATTTTCAATTGTTGCGTATCAAAGAGATTTCCTGCACGTAGGCAAGAAAAATAATCATGGTGTGAGCAACACCCAGGAACCCACCACCTAATTGAAAAGAAAAGAATATAAGCTTTACTTCAGACATGTTCTGTGTGCCCCTCTGTTCTAATCCTGTTCTTACCCCTTCAGAGGTAACCGTTTTCCTTTTCTTTTTTTTAAAGTTATTTATTTAGAGAGGGAGAAAAAGTGCGAGCGGTGGAGGGGCAGGGAGAGAGAGGGAGGGAGAGAATCCCCTGCAGACTCCACACTCCGTGCAGAGTCCGATGTGGGGCTCGATCTCATGACCGTGAGATCATGACCTGAGCCAGTATCAAGAGCCGATATAGAAGACCCTTAACTGACTGAGCCACCCAGGCACCCCGAGGTATCCATTTTTTCTGAATTAACCTTTGTTTTTTAAAGCTTTTAGTGTCTATATCCCTAAACTATCTTTAGTGTTACAAATTAATAGCTTTAGATAAACACAATCATACCAAATATATTCTGTGAGTTGCTTCCCTCCCTCCTCTCATCTTTTTCTCCCCCCTAATCTTATTTGAGAGCCAGCCATGTTGTGGTTTGTCACCGAAACCGTCACTGCTAAATAGTGGTTCATTACATGAGAAAACCACGACGTATTTTTCCACTCTACAGTTTTGGGCATTTGGCTTGCTCGCAGTCTGTTGCTACCAGATACAGTTGCAGTCAATCTTTTCATCCAAGCTTCTCAAGGGCAGTGTTTTTCAAAGTGCGAGTTGTGACCCATTCATTTAGTGGGTCAGAAGGAGCATTTTTAAAAAATCAAGTGATCTAGGATAGGCATCTCATGTTGTAAAGTGTTGTTTCATAAAACGTTTGAATGTCGTAGCATGTATATATGCTCTATGCACATCCACAGTCATCCTACCAAAACAGTTCCACCAGCAGCGTCTGGTCTGCTCCACATCTATGCCAACACTTAACATTAGGATCTTTAATTTGTGCCAGTCCAGTGGGACTTGGATGGTTTATCACTTGGGTTTTAATTTACATTTCCCTCATTACTACTACTGGAGCTTGAGAAACTTCCTGTGCGTTGGCCTAGTTGCATTATTTTTTAAAAGAACCATTTGTTCTCCCAGTTGTACAAACCTGACTGTTGAGGTGAACCCAACTTTGTAACTCAAGAAGATTCCCGTCTAACTGCCTACAGTTGGTGATTACTGTGGACCTTACGCTATCTAATGAATACAGCACATGTCAGATTGCGTGCAATTCTCAAAGGCACAGAAAAGCATGGAATAACCCCTTGATGAGACAACCTTAAGCAAGGCAGTTTTAAAAGAACCAAACTCTAGAGGCGCCTTGGTGGCTCAGTTGGTTAAGTGTCCAACTTCGGCTCAGGTCATGATCTCGTGGTCCGTGAGTTCAAGCCCCCCGTCGGGCTCTGTGCTGACAGCTCAGAGCCTGGAACCTGTTTTGGATTCTGTCTCCCTCTCTCTCTGACCCTCCCCCGTTCACGCTCTGTCTCTGTCTCAAAAATAAATAAACGTTAAAAAAATTTAAAAGAACCAAACTCTAAAATAATATGTAGTAGAGCTTTGATCACAAGGGATATATTCCTAGCACCTTTCAGAATCTTCTAATCATTGAACACTACTACAGCAAACCAAACTCTGTAGTGAAATTTCCGTGTGGTAAGTAGAAAAAAAATAAAGCTGTATTGACGAGCTGATGCTAGGAATCCAATTAGACTCATTCATTGGCTCGCGTGTGCCTGTCAATCAATTACCTGTGATTCACATTTGTATCTCAGCAGAATCTGAAACTATTTAACTGGTTTTCATCCTTTGGAGTTGTGTACAAATAGTTGAGACCACACATGTCAGATCTTTGAATGCCAAATGTCTTCTGTACTTTCTTTTATTATCATCATAGTCTTTGCATCAAGATACATAGCAATGATAGCAGGTTTCTTTTTAAAGCTTAGTATTAAATATTAAATATCTTTCCCCATTTTAATTTTACATTACTCTGCCAAGAAAAAAACAAAATTAAAAGTCAAGTTACTTGAAGCCTGGACACACTTCCATGATTAGCCGGGCTATGTAAAAGTTGGTGGCTGTGTTCTTCCTGCTGTAAAAGCAGATCCAGGCCCTAGAAAGATGGGACCAGGTTCTAATTGTTTTTGAAAAGTGTGCTACAAAAATGGATGGCCTGTTATAAGCCAGGTTACAAAGTAAGGATGGGGGTAAGGAAGGGACATTTTCCTCCAGAAACAGGATTTCTGAAGAGTCCCAGTCCATCATTTTTTCCCAAAATGGCTGGAGGAGGGGTAAAATCTCAACATGAGCTTCGAAGTCCTGTCTCTGTGAGGGGACGGTAGTTGCTTTGCCAACAAGGGGGACTGCTGAGGCGGGGCATGTCTGAGTCGGACCATCCCTACCCTCCTCAGCTAGGGAAATGGAGAGTCTGTTGCCCAGTGGGTGTGAAAGTGGGCTGAAGCTTGGTTGGTACTGAATTCTCTACGAGGTTTCTTCTAGAAACAGACAACTCAGACTCTTCCTCTCACGTCAACAAAGAAGTTATTTTTAAAAGCACTTGGGAAGTTCCTCCTCCACCCCTCAGGTGGGAAGGCTCAGAGAAGGGAGTCATCAGTACAGCCCCCCTCCAGGCCGTAACGGAATTCTTGAAGGTTGGAGACCCCGTAGAAGTGGACAAAGGCTGCTGCCACCACCAGGACATGGAAAATCTGATGAGACTGGAACTGCAAGGGTAACAAGAGAAGAGCCTTTAGGACAGTGGCAAGGAGAGATTAGAAGTAAGTAGCAGAAAGCAGTCTCCTCCTTGAAAACATTTTTTTTTGTATCATAAAAGTGGTATTTGCGTTGCAGAAAAATTTTAAAAATCTTATCAGCGATATGTCAAAATGGCAACCTTGGTTATTTCCCTGCCACGTAAATATATGCACCCCCAAACACTACCCGATCTCCGTGTCTCTCACCGCCTTTTACTCAGACCTTTCACTGTGGCTGCTCTCACTCACCATCACAGGCCCTTCTGGAAGAGTCATCTCTTACCCATATGTCAAATTTTCCAGGAAAGAAGCGCTCGGGAATTCGAGCAGCATAAAGGCCAGCTCCGGTGATGTACATCACAGCCATGAGGAAGAACCAGCCCATCTGGCCCACTGTGGTGGCCTTGACAAAGCCCTCAGCAATAGTAAAGTGCATGGTGGGCACAACACCGCTCAAGCCAAGTCCCAGGAACACCCCTGAATAAAGCAGAGAGACGACTGTCAAGCAAGGAAGCATCCACTACACGGAAGGCACTGTTGTCTTTCTCCGGAATTCAGATGTTTAGTATGACAATTACCTATCCTCCATGTTTAGGAAATTGAGCCCCTTGATGGATAACAGCAGATATTTCGTCAATATCCAGAATGGGAAGAAGGCTGTGTAAGTGCTAACATCGCTATTACCTTGTAAGGAGCACCAAGAGCAAATATCCCCGTTCTTTACTATTTGTTAAGAAATGTGAAACCTTACCAAAAAAAAAAAAAAAGGGGGGGGGGAAGAGATCGAGAGAGAGCAAAGGCCATATCTATCAAAGCCCTCTGATGGCTGACTCAGACACAGAGCCTAAATGGCAAGGCTTCAGGTAGATGGCTTGCAAGTCAGAGGGAAGTTGGGCACGTTTTCCATTAAGATCATAAAAGATTTAAGTAACAGAACTCTGACCTCCTGGGTAGACAGACACACCCAGATCGGAAGTTGTCAAAGCTGCAGGGACACACGAGTAGGTTAAGAGGAAGGGAAGAATGGGTGTTTGTCTCCACACCACCACGCTACACATAACTGGAGGGCAGGGACGACCTTCTGCGTTTCTGTGGATGCCCTTGTTAAAGCACGGTGCCTTATTCTTTAACTTCTTTAACTTATTCTTTTAACTGAAGGTTAAAACACAGCAGACATGAAGTCCAAAGGGCCTAAAGACTAGTGGCAACTCGTGTGTTGCTTCCAGAATAAAGCTTAAAAGGGGGGTCCAGATGAGCCAACACAAAGATGTGTATGCTGATGGCTGCTACAGATGTTGTGACCAGTGTTTACGCTCAAGGTACTTTTTCGTTCACCAAACCCAGTCTTCCATTCCCTTAGGAAAAATAACTCCAGGTGTTTGAATTTTAATCCCTTAGTTTGAGTGCTTAGGACTCAGGTCATTAAAATGACCATGCTCTGTGCATCTTTTAGCTTTCTGAAACCAAATTTAAGAGTAGTCATTTTTATACTTGCAGTGGATTGATCAGCTTGGTGACCAGGTGTCCTGTTAGCTAGCATGCCCCTGAAATAGTCTGAAACATGGGGGAGAACTGAACTTTGAAAATCCACGGTGTTTTGAAGGTTAAACACAAGTCCGGGTTCAGCTGGGCGACCCAAACTGCAAACCACAGGGCCCACGGTTGAGCCTATTAGGCCCGAGGCCCAAATACAAATGAGGTTTACACTAGGGCTTCCTACCCACCTGCTCTTGTCTGCCGGTGCTTAGGAGTGGCAAACCGGTCCCACTGTGCCACAATGATGGCAGAGATGCCCAGGACACAGACGATGGAGAGGTAGATGAGCCGTGGCTGTGGGGAGCAGTAGAAGGAGTAATAGAGCCAGGGGACAAAGCTCCCCATAATCAGTAGAGCAATCCCTGAATAATCCAGTCTAAAAAAGAGCCACAAAAACGAAATGAATCAGTGGGAGAAAGGAAGACACCCTATGGCTTGTTTAACTTGTTCTTTCTGTTCACCTGCTCCCAGATCTGACCATTCTGTCTCCCTCATTTCCCATACAATCCCATACATACATTTCCCATACAATCCTATATCCTGGATCAAACACCCACCAGGTCAAGCACGTCTGTTTTGCAATGGAAAAGTTTCTGCGAACCCCTGATCACAGGACTTCATCCCTTCCCTCAGTTGTGGGCAGCCATATCTCCCCCTAGTGGATACTTCAATTTAGGAGTTCTGTCACAATTCCGATTCCCAGCTTTCCATTCACAACGGGCTCTGAATGTCCTCCCTTCAGTTCTGATTAAGTTGAGTTCCTAAAACAAAACCCTTAAATTGGGGGTATTCTTAAGAGGTACTGTTTTGACTTAGTCGACTTTTTTTTTTTTTATTTTTAAAAATTTTTTTTTTTTTTTAACGTTTATTTATTTTTGAGACAGAGAGAGACAGAGCATGAACGGGGGAGGGTCAGACAGAGAGGGAGACACAGAATCTGAAACAGGCTCCAGGCTCTGAGCAGTCAGCACAGAGCCCGATGCGGGGCTCGAACTCACATACCGTGAGATCGTGACCTGAGCCGAAGTCGGACGCTTAACCGACTGAGCCACCCAGGCGCCCCTTAGTCGACTTTTTTAACGATAAAAATGTATTCCTGTTACCAGTGTTACAGCAAAAACAAAACAACCCACCATCACAACCAAAACCACCACCACCACCAAGCAAATAAACAGAACTCCGGGGGGCGCCTGGGTGGCTCAGTCGGTTGAGGGTCCAACTTCGGCTCAGGTCATGATCTCGGGGGTTCGTGAGTTCGAGCCCCGTGTCGCGGGCTCTGTGCTGACAGCTCAGAGCCCGGAGCCTGCTTGGGATTCTGTGTCTCCCTCTCTCTCTGCCTCTCCCCCGCTCACGCTCTGTCTCTCTCTCTCAAAAATGAATAAACATTGAAAAAAAATTAAAAACACAAGAACAACAAACAGAACTCCGGGCGCAGCGTGGGGGAATATGAAAAGCATTAGATGAGGGGCATCTGGGGCTGCCACAGTGCCTGGGCAGCACAGATAAGCTTAACTTGACTGGTGGGTAGGAACGCTGGCAGAATGAAGCATGGAACACTGCCACACCCTGCCGGGCCAACAGGAAGGCCAGATAGTACTGGGCACGTGCTCGAAGAGCAGCCCACTGGCACCCCAAGTTTACAAAAGGACAGCGCTGCACGGGTAAAAAATACGTTCCACACTCGGGTTCTATCAGTTGCGGAGGCTGTGGGGCATTTTTCCACGAAGGATTTAAGAGAAAAACTGTACCACCCTACTATGCCCACAAAATAGAAAGGCTTTCCCCTGGCCCGTCAATCAGGGAACTTCGGGAGTTATTGGCGTTTCCACTACCCAGTCAGCCCTCCAGTCACAAGACGTTGACAGTCGCACGTGGTCTTTCCCTCCTGACGTTCTTTCAACTCACTTGGAAAAAGTCCGAGAGACTTTCTCTGAATGACAATAGACGGTGTGAAAGAGCCAGGAGAAGCTGAGACAGAGCACTGCACCCAAAAAGAACATCCCAAAAACCACCTTCTCCTGTAGAGGGGCCATGAAGTACATATTTGGTCTGAGCATGGTCAAGATTCCCAAAAAGAGAAACAGCACAAAACCTGCAGGAGCGAAAAGAAAAAAAAAAAAAAAAAAGCCTAAGGAAAAAGAGAGTACGTGCACTTTTGACAGTTGATGGCATTAAATCAGTACTAAAGCTACAAGGGTTGAGCTGTGGGAACCGCAGTCTAAAATTTCAGGAGAAAATGGCAACAGTCGTAGAAACCCTGACTAAAAGAGCATTTTTTTTTTTTTTTTTTTGAAATACCAGCATTTTGTTTTGACAGCAGGAATTTATGAACTCGAAGGGTCTGCCTCCGTCGAGGACAGTTCTGCCAGGGATCACATGAGAACATCTGGTTCTAATTTCTTTTCCAGGTTCTAGGCCTTCCTCCTCTCGTCTCAGAGATCATGATCGAGGATCAATCCATCAGAACAGCTTTGCCCTTTTTCTACCCATGGACAAAGGCTATACAATCCCTTGAGATTTGAGAAGACAAAAACAATGGGTATTTCCCCCACCCAGATCACTCACCAAGCAGATGGGTCCAGATGTTGCCAGTTTCTGTATGGATGCGGAAAATGCTCTTGAAGCAAGCCCGGAAGGAGGGCATCGGCGGTCTGTGGCCATGTAGCAGGTAGTCATTGTCCTTCAGCCAGTCGGGGAGTACGTCATATGGGATGACCCTCCAGCGTCCCTCCCAGACCTGGAATACATACACACTCTCTAAGAAGGGTCCCAAAGGAGGCCAGTCTCTCCAGGCACAAGGGACGAAGGACAGCCAGTCTAGGAGAATGTCAAGCATGCTTTGGGTGGTCCTAGGTAACAGGGAATCAGCCAAGACAGAGTGTCAATGAGGCTATCACAGTACTGTGTATCTCGACCAATTTTTGTTAACGCCTTTGTTCTTTGTTCTGTTAGTTTATCTGGATGTGTTTTAGATTAAGCGTATCTCAATCTTTAAAATTTCAAAATTAATACAGTGAGTGAAAACAAAGAAATAGAAATGAAATATATGGTTTCAAAAAACATACTTTTTTTGCCCTCCTCTGCTCCTCTACTCCAGGGGATTCTGGTTGACCCCTGCTCGATCCTTTCCCCCCAGTAGATTCTAAGTCCTCCCTAGGTTGAGACTGTGTCTTTTCAGAGCAGTGATTCTTAACCCAGGGCACATGGACAATGGACAGAATCCAGGGAGTGGATGGAAATTTGGATGGGAAGAAATTATTTTTATTTTCACTCACCTCTAACTGAAATCTAACGTTTCTTTCAATTATAAATGTGAACAACAAAGCCCAGTAGTTCTAGACCTTTTGACTATCACCCACAGAAATCATAGATATTTTCATACATTAGCTTTGCAGATACCAAAATATTGTTATTCTTCACCGCTTAGAAATTATAAATTTAAATAAAATACGTTATCATTTTCCATGAATGCATATTTAATGTGTTCGTAAAGGAGGCCCACATGAAAATTTTAAGTTTTAAAAATTAAAAAATTCTGATGACTGCCAAAGGGATCCATGGCCAAAAAAAAAAAAAAAAAAAAAAAAAAAAGAAGCTAAGAACTTCTGTTTTAGAATATATTTTGAACAACGTCTAACATGGCAGGCAATACAGATTCAGGCATAAAAGTTCTTCAATCCAATGCACGTTTGCCAGCTGGGAGCATCCCCAGGAAGCCTGCCGTCCTTCTCCTTCCAGAACAGAACCCAGCGGGCTGTACCTTATACACAAACTCTTCCATCTTCTCCATGGCATGGTGGGCTTGCAGGGGAAGTGTCAGTACCCGCACTTCCTCCTCCTCTTCCTGGGGCACTGGGCATGCTTGTTCTTCTTCAGCCTGTAGGGGGAAAAAAAAAAAACCCAAAACCCCAAAAAACAATCCTAAGAGTCATCTCATAAATGGTGCTATTCCAGATCAGAAAGATCCAGAGAAACCCAAGCTGAACGCTTTCTGCCTAGCTTCTCTCCTATACATAGGGCCTTGCGGCTTTTTTCTCTAAAAACATGACAGTGAGTTGATAACACTACAGTTCAAGCTTTATCAATACTTGGTACAGGCTGGGGTGGATGCTCAATTCAGCAGGCAGGAGACAGACTGACGGGGGCTGACATCAAAGCGATATCGGATTGGCACGTCAGTCCTACCTGTTCTTTAGGTCGGGACAGCCCATCCTTACCTCTTGGACAGTGGTTCTCAACTGTCCCCCATTTCCCAAATGTTTCTCTATTCCAGACCACTGAATTCTCAAAACAATGGAAAAGACAGAGTCACAGAGATTCCCTTAACAATTTAAATCTGTTCCTAGTTCCCTGTGCACTGACTCTGGGGATTATATCATGACGGAAACTTTGTATTCCTAGCAGCTCCCAGAGGTATCAGGGCCTCCAAACTTGGTTCTGTAGAAAGCAGCAGCACTGAGTCCCGTACCCCAAGGAACCTTGACATAAAACTTGCACACGGGTGAGCACTCCCCTATCAGGGAGAGAGACCAAACCATGGAGATGGAAAGCCTGGAGGTTCAGCTCCTTCTCTGGGCTATTCTCTTTCTCTCTCCTGTTGATGGGCCCTGGGAAACAAATGGTCCCTCTTAAACTCTGTGATGTAGATTCCTGTTTGCCTACCCCAATGTCCATTCTCTCTCTCTTCCTCAGTAAAAAGGTCCTTGGTTTTACGCAGGGTGGCAATGTTACTGTGATTTTACTCAGGCCGAGTGAAGAGGTCTAAAGTCCAGTGCAGCTGAATAGAATGATGTAACTAAGTTCTGGCCTATGGGCTGTAAATGGAAGTGTTGTGAGGTACTTCCAGAAAGGGTGGGTCCTTCTCCTTTTTCCCCTTACTCATTTTTGAGAGTAGTGAGCAAGAGAGCGAGCAGGGGAGGGGCAGAGAGAGAAGGAGATAGAGAATCCCAAGCAGGCTCCGCGTGGTCAGCGCAGAGCCCTATGTGGGGCTTGAACTCACTACTGTGAGATCATGACCTGAGCCGAAATCAAGAATCGGACGCTTAACTGACTGAGCCACCCAGGCACCCCCTTCCCCCTTCCTCTTTTGTAGTGGTTCGTAGGTGGATGTGATGGGTAACATTAAGAATGAAGGAGGAGTGGGGCACCTGGGTGGCTCAGTCGGTTGGGCGTCCGACTTTGGCTCAGGTCATGATCTCACGGCTCGTGGGTTCGAGCCCCGCATCGGGCTCTGTGCTGACAGCTCGGAGCCTGGAGCCTGCTTCAGATTCTGTGCCTCCCTCTCTCTCTGCCCCAACCCACTCGCATTCTGTCTCTGTCTCTCTCAAAAATAAATAAACATTAAAAAAATAATAAAGAAAAAAAAGATACGGATAATACAGTATGATAAGGACTGGGATAGAGATACTCCCAGGGTGCTATGGTTCCGCCTTTGGGGAGAGAGGGGAGATCGTAAAAAAGTGGAGACTGACACAGGCCTAATGAGAGGTTCTGATCAAAAGAATGACTCCTGGGACGACAACTTACTTTGGTTGGGTTGGCAATGACCCGTTTGCCCTTCTCTTCTAGCAGGGGTCCCAGTTCAGCCAGCTCCACCGTGTCCGTTTCCCTGTTACTGGCAGGAGCCCCATTGCCCTGTGCCACCACAGATCCTTTGTGAGAAGACATCTGGCTGGTACCTCAATCCCCTGCAGCTTCAGCTTGGGGATAGGTTGGGGTCTCTCAGCCCCAGGGGGCAGAGATCTCCCTGTGGTGGTAAACACTAAAAGCAAACACAAACATGAAGGGTACTGAGAATTGATTCCTCTTACAGTTTCATATCCGCGAGTCGACACTGAGTAAGACACAGCTAATCAACGCACATCCTGTCTCCAATTCTGAAGGCCAGTTAACTGCTAAATTCAAATCCATTCCTTGTTCTCCCTCTTTAATATTAGTCTTTACTCAGAACTTCACTAAGCTGACAGATAAGGTTGAAAATGTAACATCTGGTTGCTTGTCTTCAAAGGATCTGTGGTTATGGTACCAAACTGTCACCAAGAAAATCAGCTACTCACCTGCAACCCCCTCCCACAAGTGTGGAGCCCATTTAGTGAGGAGAGTCTAACCTACCATTCCCAAAGCTATTCTGCCCAAGAAACACTTGGTTCTGAGAATGAGGAGCAAAAATACGAAGCCAGCTCCTGGCTGTAATTACAGTTGGCCCTTGAACAACACGGGTTTGAACTGCATGGGTCCACTTATATGCAGATTTTCCTCAGTACATATATGTACAGTAATGTGAATGTAAATATATTTTCTCTTCCTCATGATTGTCTTAATATCATTTTCTTTTTTCCAGCTTACTATATTGCAAGAATACAGCATATACTACATATAACATACAAAATATGTGTTAATCAACTGTTTATATTATTGGTAAGACTTCTGGTCAACAGTAGGCTATTAGTAGTTAACTTCTGGGGAAGTCAAAAGTTATTATGTGGATTTTCAACTGTGCAGGGGTCAGTGCCCCTAACCTCTGGTTCAAGGGTCATCTATACTTCAAGACCACCCGAGCCGTAGAAATAAATTAAATGCCAACTGAACTCAGTTGGGCTTTATCTACAAATGCTCTGACACACGTGCCTTGCATGCAGAAGGAACTTGGTTGAGAGCTAGAGGCCCGGGGGTTAATTTCTCTGCGATGTCTACTAATTCCATTGTAGGATTATAGCCTGGGTTCAACATTTGTATAACAAGCTTTCATCACAATCTCTCCTTAAAGCAAGCAATAACTTACCTGGAAGCAGGAAGTTGAAGACAAGGAGGCAGCCCCAGCCTTGCCCTTTGCCACACACATACCAAACAACCGGCTCAGCAAGAGCTTGTCCCCACCACCACTGCTCATCATCTAAGCGCCACTCAAATTAGTCTTTCAGAAACTAGAGACAGGCACACAAATCCTTAACCAGAGAAACCTAGAACTCAGTTTTCTAGGAAAAACTTCAAACACTTGAGGTTCTCCTGAGTTGGACTTCAGGGAGTAGTCTTTCAATCAGGCCTCAGGGAGACGAAAATATGAAAATGATATCGAAAAAGAGAGGAAAAGTGCCCAAAGATGTCTGTCATCTTGTAAATTACTAGTCGAACCCCTCCCCCCACAACAAAGGAGTTTATTACTCCTAGCAATAGTAATGACCAGCATATTCGCATTTTTATGCACTGGTTATCCAAACCCAATAACCACAGGGCCAAACAATACCTGCACAGGGAGTGGGCTGCACTACCAGAGAGGAAATTTAAGCTTAGGGAATCCAACCCTTTTATAATAGGCAGTAATCACCACTGCTTGTGAGAGAGACACTGTATCTATCTCCCACCGCTGTTCACTATATAAACATCTTTAATATCTTTTTGTGTTTCAAGTTTTTATTTAAATCCCGTGTGTGTGTGTGTGTGTGTGTGAGTGTGTGTGTGTGTGTGTGTGTGTGTGTGTGTGTGTTTTTAAACATCTTTGATATCTGTACCAGTTCTCTTTTCATCCAAGACCGATTACAGTTCCTTCTCGGGGATTACAATTGGATATATGTAGTCAGATGAGGGCAGTCCTCAGGTTTCAAAAGTCATGCTATGCTCAACTCACAAGCACAGCTGACAGCGACAGGCAAGTCGAGTTCAAGAGAGCAAACAGTAACTCACTGTACAGCAGACCTTTATATGGTGTCAACACATAGACAGTTTTTCTTCCGTGAAATGCGCAAGATTCTGACAAGACAGACGCCAGCCCGCAGCCATAGCGAACAACTGAGCCCAAGGTGAACAGGAAACTGAAGGCCCCTGAAAACCTCAGGAAATAGGCAATCCACATAAGAAACACTGGGAAATCTTTTTCAATAGGTTGACCGCAAAACATATTTCCTCAGAGTGAATAAACAGCTTTCCTCAGAAATAATTTATACAAGAGGAAAAAAAAAGTTTTGGGCCCTTTGGAGAGGTCCAAATAGGGGAATACACTTAGCTTAAAACACTGCTGCCAGCACTTTAGAGGCAGGCCACCAAGACGAAAGAAAGAAAGAAAGAAAGAAAGAAAGAAAGAAAGAAAGAAAGAAAGAAAGAAAAAAAATACTCAGGTTCTGTGATATGTACCCTTGATTTTGGTCAGAACCTATACAGTATTTCAAAACGAATGAATGAATAGGGCAGCATTCTAGTGGGCAAGCATATGACTTATTAGCTTCTTGTCATTAGCTAAGGGTTTATGTACTTTTTCTTGTGCTTGTGGGGCTTTCTCCTTTTCCTCAGAGTAAGCCAATACATTCACTGAATATTTAACAAATATATTTAGCACTAGCACCCTAAGGTATTCTAAGGTACTGTGCAAAATACCCAGTTGAACAAGTGTCTTCAAAGAGCCCTTAACCAGATGGCACAAGGTCATTTGTGACATGTACAAAATCAGCGATACAATTTCACTGTTCCGGGAGGGCAGTGGAGGGAGAGAACGCATAACCTAGGATGGCCACACACTAAATTCAGTTATTTCAAATGCTGTGTAACTATTTCACTTGAGGCAATGAGAATAATATAGGCAAACGTTTAAGTTGGGCAGTTAGGGTGAGAGACCCAATGCAGAATCCAGCTTGATATTCATTTTCTCATTTGATCTGCAAAGTTTTTATACCCTCAAGTCTAATGTTCTCCTAGGATGATCTCTGTCTCTTGGCCATCATTAGTCTTTTCGCTTTCAGTCCAAATCACTCTCTGTTAATTCTTCTGATTTCCCTCTAGCTCCTCTGTCACTAGCTCCTACACCTCCCCTCAGCGTTGTCTTCTAGGCCCAGAGTCACTAAACGTAACAGACATCCTAGTTAACTCACAAACCAGCCATCAGCTGCAACTCATCATACAAGATACGGCATCATGCATCATGTAAAGTACATACAATGGAGGTCAATGGAGATCACATCATCATAGTGAGCAAAGTCCATTGTCCGGTTTGGTCTTGTAAACTGTAGCAACACAGAGACAGGAAAGGGAGAGATAGGGATCGGAGGTCTGGCAAGAGAGGAGAGCAAATAACACTAGGACCTGGAAATATAACTTCTGATAGGGTGACAACAACTGGGGATGGTTACAAGCAAGTGCTTTTGTCTCTATTGTATAAAACCAGCATAAACCCTTAAGGTCTCAGGACTGATTCTGAGAACACTCAGGAGCATCAAATATACTTCAGCTTTCTGCCAGCTTTCTACATCCTTATGTATTTTAGAGGAAATACATTTCCCCTCAAACTCGCCACACCCAATATAGCAAATTATAACTGGGCCTAACTCCACTGAGTGCATTTTTGATGGGATTTCGTCAATTCAAGCTAATAAAATCTTTACCACTAAGCTTTCCAACTGGATAAACCTATGATATTAGAGAATAAAGCTGTGGAGGCAGGGAGGTGTTTGTGCTCCTATAAATAAGATAATCCTGTGCCACACTTGGGAAAGAACTGATTCTTAATCACCGGCCAGTTCTAGCTACAGTTTGTATCCCTCACAGTTGCTGGAGACATTTATTCTGTGAGCCAGTTCTGTGAACCAGTTTCCCTCCTTCCCTGGAGTCAAAGGCACAAAGCTTCTTCTGGGAATTTTTAATCTAGAGTCCCCGGACCCTTAGAAATTCTGTGGGTAGGCATGGGTAGGCTCTATGTCTGCCCGAGTCTGTTGTTCTAAAGCAAGATTAGTCTAGCAGTCAAGTCAAAGAACACAGCCATCTTCTCGATGCACGCCTCTGTTAGAGGTGGTTTCACAACTGTTGGGGGAAAAATGAGTCAAGGCCAAGGCCTATGTTTGACAATCACCAAATTGCAGTAATGGTGCCTTGGCTTTCTCACGGGATGCTAAGTGTCACTGACTTAGAGTCTGAAGTGGAACATCACAATCTAACTTCCTTTGTAGCTCTTCTCCAGCTAGCCCAACAGAAGGAGTCTTTTTGATCCCAAACAGAGACAGAGAACCTTTTTCAAATGCCATGACAAAAAAAAAAAAAAAAAGTACACAGGCTTATGGAGTTGTATGCCAGTCCCTGTTTTTAATACCCGGCTTTCAGATACATGGTCGATACAGTTATACATCACAGCAGTCACTTTACAAGGTGTACCTCAGAAGCCCCAACCTAGATGCATGCCTAAAAGTCAATCAGTCGGAACTGGTTTGCCTACAGGGCACGTTCAAGGATCCTTTCAATCTAAGATAACTACAAACTTTATAAGCATTAATCATGCCAACGTTTCTGAACAGGAAAAGGGGATTAACTTTGAGCACAGTGAGAGGAACAAACTCCGGTGGGCAACATTAGAGATAAACAGACGTTAAGGGAAAAATGTAATGACTCTGATGAGTATCTGTACTAGGAAAAAAACAAACAAACAAAAACAAACACCATAATTAATAAAGCTTCTTGGTTTAAGGATGACTGTTTAGTTCACCAGTGTGATTATAGGTAGATGGGACAGGATAATATAGCAAGAGTGTTAAAGAGTTTCAGTGTGGCTTTATAGTATAGGAGTCAAAGGAAATTTCCTAGGCAAACAGAGAACGAACTTAACTGGCCTAGAAAGAAGCACAAACTCTATTCTTTCTCCATCTGACAATATCTATTGATTATTTACAATGTACATGGCACTGTGGCTACAGAGATAAGGCAAAGGAGCATTAGAGGCCTAACATGGTTGCTGACCTCTATTTTAAGAGGGGGCAATAATTTTTGTTTTCTACTAACATCCCTACAAGGCCAAACGTCAGTAAATGCTGGAGGAGAAGTTCAGAAGAAAAGTTCAACTTTAGTTGGAACGATCAGGAAAGGTTTTGTGGAAGATTTTAAGGAAGTATCTTGATAGGTAAAGATGGGACTAGTGGCCATTCCAGAAGCACACCTGGTATGAACCAAAGCAGGCTTGAAAGAACATAGTGCCCAGGGCAGCGAATAATCCATTTTTCTATAAGGGAATCTTCCAAAGGCAAAATGAGGCCAGACTGAAAAAACTGAAGATAGCCTAAAAGCCTACTTAAGGTGGTACACTTTACCAATTCGCAATGGCGAGCCTAGTGATCCTTTCCTACTTGCAGGCAGAGTGGTCATTTATTTTTTAAATCCCTTCAGAATCATGTAAATTTTTTGGCCACTGAGAACAGAAGGCTTTCAGATTCTACTCTGCAATTAGGTATATTCTATGGAGGTCCACCTTAAAACCAAAGCTTTGAAGACCTAAAATCTCAAACGTGAGATGGCATACATCAATGTGAGATTTCTGAGGTAATAAAATTCCGTTTTCCCCCAGTTTGGATTTTGCTCACATTTCAGCTTTTAGGATTACCTTAGATAAAGGTAAATTGTCCACTAATCTCCCTTTCTCTCCCAAGTCGAGGTGGGGACACTGTTACGGTTCGATCTGCCAAGGACTTGTGGTCGAGGACCCTCGGGGCTGCCCCTGCCACGGAAGGCTGAGAGAGGTGGTTCTGCGACCCAAGCCCGCACCCCCCACTCCCCACTTGCCTGGCGCAGCGGCCTTGGGAGCCGGCTTAGCTCTGGCCTGGCCCGTCTCGATACAGGGCCGGAATCCAGACGTCTCGACCTCCCACCGGGGCTGGGAAGACTCGGCACTCACCGGGACTGTGGCAGTCGGGAGAAAGTCGGAGGACGAGCAGCCCACCCGCCCTTAAATTGTAGTGGAGGCCGCCTCGGAGGCGGCGCGAAGTGGGAGGGGCCGGAAATGTTTACAACCCCGACCGCAGAGTAGCCGGGAGGCGCGGCCGGCTCCTGGGTGGGGGTCTCGAGACCCTTGGGGCGTCTGGGCAAGTCAGTCCCAAGGGCTGTCCCAGCCTCAGGCCTGCGCCGAGGCTCCCGGGGGTTCCTGAGCTGCGGCCGATCCCCGCACACCCGCTCGCCGCAGCAGCCGGGGGGAACTTACGGCCGGCAGGCGGGCTCTGCTGGGGGCCGCGATCCCCGGCGCTACATCCCGCGGCGCTGGAGGCGGCCTGCGGCCGAGCGGCCCCGGATCTTCAGCGCCTTCCCCGCGCCGGAAGGGGCGCGCGACCACTCGGCGTCACCTCCGTGGCCGCGTCACCTCCTCTCGGGTGCTCCCTCCTCCTCCTGACAGGCATTCCTCCCGCAGTTCCAATCACAGGCCCGATCCCCTCGGCCACGCCTCCCGCTTGCGGGGTGCCGCCCCATCCGACCTGGCCCCGCCCCCTACGCGGCAGGCCCCACCTGCGAGGCCCTGTTTCCCGCGGCAGGCCCCGCCCCCTCGCTCCGCTCCAATCGTGAACTCCTCCTCTAAAAGGACCACACCTCCAAGTCACTAACTGGAGCACGTGATAGAGAAGGAATTTCGGGGAATTAGACCGAGCCCTGCGAAGGAATGCCAAATTCCCTACCGTGCACCTTGTTCACTAAATTGGGAATGTCCCTCCACTTCATCTGTTACCAATGCCAGTCATTTTATTTCCGAAAACACTTAATTCCTTCTTCAATCTCATGGTCCCTCCCTCCAATCCACAAATATTTATTGAAGCGCTTATCGTGTGCTAGCGCTGGGCTAGACTTAATTTTGGTTAGTTATTTCTGTTTGGAAACAGCGGAATTGTTTCTAAATAGTCTTGCTTGACGGCTCCCTGCTCCAGCTCCGTGTTCTCATATTGCAGCTAGAGTGGTGGCGCCAGAATGCATGTCGGGAGACTATTGGATGGTGCAACCCTCATCTGAGTCACAGAACGCAGAAACTTTGAGGAACTGTAAGTCAGTTCTTTCAATTCTCCCAAGGATAGTACATAGCTGGTGCTATTCTAGATGCTGAGAGAGAAGGTAATTTATTATAACCTTACATGGATGCCTAAAGCCAGTGGGATGAAATCTTTCGGTGCTGGTAAAGGCATGGGCTCAGGAGTCGGATAGAACCAAGTTTTGAGCCCTGACCAGCTTATGATCTTTAGAATGTTACTGAACCCCTCCAAATAAGAATGATCTCATCTGGAAAATGGCAATAAAATAGTGCTATTTCAGGGGCGCCTGGCTGGCTCAGTCAGTGGAGCACACAACTCTTGATCTCTGGGTTGTGAGTTCAAGCCCCACATTGGCTGTAGAGATTACTTAAAAAAAAAAAAAATCTTAAAAACATAGTGCTATGTCACTGGCTCTTGGATAGGATTAAACAAGATAATTTATGGAGGCTCTTAGTGTGATTCCTGGCAAAAGGTGAATGCTTCATGAATGTTAGCTATGTGTTGCCCACTGTATAAAACCTCAGAAACTTCCATTGTTCACAGGATTTTTTTAAGTTTATTTAATTTTGAGGGAGAGAGAATCCAAAGCAGGCTCCATGCTCTCAGCACAGAGCCTGACAAGGGGCTTGATACCACCAATCATGAGACCAGGACCTGAGCTGAAGTCCAGAGCCAGCCGTCCCCACAGCATTGAGTTTTAAATCTCTTCCTGGTAGTGTTACAAAGGCCTTTCTCAGCTGGCTCTCACCTACTCTCAGAACTCTTCCTCCTCTATTTTCCTTCTGGCATTTAGGCCTCAAAGAACTTCTCCTAGTTCTCCAAATGTGAACTTCTCTTTCATTCCTCCAGCCTTTTTCAAATGCTGATCCTTCTGCTAGATTGCCCTTCCCCCCATTCTCTGCTGCAAGATCCAAGCAATTTACAATGCTCAGTTCTGGGTTTGCCTTTGGACTGAGACAATCCTAGGTTCACATTCTGGCTCTGCCAGCCACTGACTGACTTTGACTTTTGGCAAATCCTTAATCTTAGACTCACAGAATTATCATAAGGATTAAATTATATAGACGAGTACTTTGCACAGTATCTGTTACATGGCTAACTCAAAAATGTCTCTCTTTCTTCTCTGAATCTTTTCCAAAACCTTCCCATCTGCACCTTGTATCTCTACTATGCTATTAATCACACTGCACACAGTGTTATAATTGTTTATCACTTGCCTATCTTACTCTAGACTGAGTTCTTTGGGGATCGAAGACCAGTGTTGGTCATAATTGTGTCCTCAGGAACGAGCACAGTGCTTAGAAGGTGGCAGGTCCTTAGAATACATCCTGTTTGTATGTCGAGTGAATGAGGCAGAAACCCATGTAAGACAAGAAATGGTGAGCTTCTGTGTGGGAAATGCTCTTTGCTGGACTGCTTCACTATTTGAGCCTAACAATCCCTGTGCAAGATCTTTCTTTTTGGAGGTGAGGTGGCCAGGTGTATGTCACAGAGAACAGTGGCATACACATACGAGTTGATCGAGAAATGTTTGATGGAATACTCGTAACAATTTATTGACAACTCTGCTATATGGAGGGGTGAATTCTGGGGGTCCCACAAACCTTTCTTTTGGGGCCCCAGGGAAAGCAACACATAGTTCCATGCAGAGAAGCAGTGCCGACCTTCTTCTTGAGGCCATTTCATTGTTCTATTCCAATGGGACTAACAAAGAAGATCGGAAGAAACTGCCCTAGTCCAAATCTGGGAGAAGTGGGTGGATTGTCAGAGCAGAGGAGAAGGGCAGTTAGGACAGATGGGCCTGGGGGTGGCCAAGCCTATCCAGGCACCAACAAGTCTGGCTGGGGCTGGTGATATCAGGTTACTTTTTAAAGGGGAAAAGCTTCTCGTCCAAACAGAAAGACAATACTTTCATTTGTTTGCCAGGTACCCTGAAGGGTAAGTTTGGCGAAGGGAGGGCCAAGAGAAAGAAGGGAAAGAGTGGCCAAACCAAGGGACCACTGTGATCGTACCTGGGCTCAAAAAGCATCCCCTCTAACTTCGGTTCTCCTCCCCCTCCCTTAGAAGCCTCCAGGGAGAAGTTGAGCTCCTGCCTCTGCTGAGACAGCTGTTAAGTGATCACTGAGTGTGTGGCCAGGTCAAATTTCAGCACATGGTACCACTGCTCAAAGGTTCTCTGGAAGACCTGGGAGGAATTCTGTGCTGGGAAATCCTTCCTCCCCAGATTCGCAGACATGAAAAGCCTTAGGAACAAGGACCCCAGACACAACAACCCTGTAGGTTTAACACGGGGGCCTTAGCCCCATTTATTTGCATAGCCAGAGGTCTCTGCCACAAGCAGCAGTCTTAGACTGTGGATAGCCATTTCCTTCCAGCCTGGGCAGGGGCTGGGAAAGACAGACACACAAATACATATTTCAGATTCCCTTCTCTGATGTCTGAAGAAATCATTTTCTCCTTTCCTGCAATCTTGAGGAGACCACCTCTGTGAGGCTGCTCAACTTGCGCTCACTAACACACACACAGAATCTGCTGTGGGTTAAGCACCGAATATTAAGTAAAACCCATTACATAGATTGTTCCTTTCATCACAGACACAGAGTGTGATGCTATCAAGGAACTAGTCAGTACAAGCAGCGAAGGTACATGCTTCCTTCTTTCTGACCCATGGAAGAGATGTCTCCACGGGCCTGACCTGGACCTTCTATCACAGGGAGATTTGGGGGGCCCTTTCAGGGAACGACTCAGCATTAGCCCTCCTCCATGGCTACAAGGATGTCATTCCTGCAGGTATCCTCCAGATTTCAGCTCCAGAGTAAGACAAAAAGGCTGACACTGCCAGGAAAGGAACCTAGGGCTTATAGCACTTGAGTACTGGCTGAGGACAGTTGCAAGGAACAGGACCAGGGACACAGGCCCACGGAGCAGGAAGCTCAGTAGGTGAATCGCATCTTTTGTGAGTAGCCCAGTTTGTCCAAGTTGGGATGGCAGGCGAGCTGCACCATGGGGGGTGGCCCGCAGAGTAGCAGCAGCACGCCATCCCCTGGGGCGGGCAGGTGTTCCCGGATCATGTCAGCAGTCACAAACCCCTTGCTGTAGGCCCAATCTGCAGTACAGAGGAGAAGAGAGAGCAGACATTCCAGACCAGACCCGAGCTGACAAGGGGCGGAGTACCATGAGGCGGGGAGGGGGGGGGGGGCCCGGAGAGCCTCCAGAGAAGGTCTCAAGTTGTAGCAGCAGCTAGACGGGGAGACTCAGCCTGCTTCAGCTTCACAGACATGCCTGCCACCCACCCGGAAAACAGGAACCAGAAGGAAAGGGCCCAGGAGATCACCAGGTCTGTTGCACTCACACTTGGGAGTGTGGCAGTACCAGGGAGGGCTTGTTTCACTGAAATCAGAACCCCCAGTGCGGGAAGGCCCTGATTTGGGGGTGTCCAGGAACGGGGAGGGTACCTTCTGGGGGGTGATCCAGAGTGAACCAGAGCTTAAAGCGACTGGGATATCGGGCCTGCAGTTCCTCCAGCTCCTCCCGCAAGATTATGTCCTTTTCAGTCTGAAATGAACGGGGGAGCAAAGATTCTAGGAACCTCATGGGGCCCACGTACAAAAAGTTCGCCGCTCTGACAACTTTCCAACTGGGACAAAATTAGAGAGCCAAAGTTCTAGGGAATAATCAGGGCTTTTAGAGAGTTAGCGTGAGGCAAAGAGAGGGGAACGGGCTTTATTTACACAGTATGGAGGAATAAAGATGAAATATTTCACAAAGGAAACCCAAGGAGCAACTTTTTACGCTTAGGACTCGGTTCCTTAAATGTGTCCTTTTCATGTTTCCTTGGGGGCCAGGGAAGGAATTTGGCCCCATGCTCTGTCCTCCTTGCGGTAGTAGAGGGTCCTCTACCTTGCAGGGGGGACCTTGGGCAAAGGCTACAACAGGCTCTGGACTAGCTCTGCCTGCCGGTGCCGCATCTCTCAGGCTGCCTGCACAAGAGCTTTAAAGACCCAGGTGTGAGAAAAGTAAACCAACCTGGTTGGCAAAAAGCAGAGAGCACTGGGTCGGATCTTCACGGTCCTTCAGGATGGCCCGAATCAGCTGCAGCATTGGGGTGATTCCTGCAAAAAGACAGCCCACCATGAGACAGGATGGCCGCAGACCCTCCCCTGTCCCAGCTCCTGAGCTGACCAACCTCTCATCTTAATTCTTTCTACCCATTCACCACCCTGCTCCATTTTTCCTTTAGTATCCCGATCCTCGAATCCTCTCCTGTCCTGGAGCACTGACATTCCTGGACAGAGATGCCCTTGACCCCACACTCAACATCATGTCTGGTAGGTGCACTGTGGTCATGCTCCATATTCGCATAAGATCATACAGTTAACAAACGGAGGGTTGATGGGGGTTGGGAGGGAGGGGAGGGGAGGTGATGGGTATTGAAGAGGGCATCTTTTGGGATGAGCACTGGGTGTTGTATGGAAACCAATCTGACAATAAATTTCACATATTAAAAAAAAATAAGATCATACGGTTGAAATCCTTCTAAGGAACCAATCTAAGACCTTTCCCCTGAAAGTCTGTTGGAGGCTTGGACTCAAATGTCACAGATAACTGTAAGTACCTACTGATTCAGTGATGAGGGTTCTGGAACACTGGACTTGAGGGTTAAGTGCATGTACTTTGGAAGTGGACAGAGTTAGAAACTAACCCTACCTCTGGTCATTACTGTTTATCCTGTGGAAACCCTTCAACTTCTCACAACCTCCATTTTTTTCATCTGTAAAAGGGGAAGACTGATATCTACTTCATAGATACACACATAAAGTGACTAGCATAGTGTCTAATATTTAGAAATGTTCACTGTTTGTTCTTTTTCTTCCTTCTTGCCTATCCTATTTCTAGCTGCTTCTCCATTCTCACCTAAAAATTATTAGATTCATTCCATTTGAGGTCTTAGGAGAACCCACATGATTTATTTCTCTCATTCTATTAGTTAAAAAAAAATTCCTTATTTATTTTTTTTGGTTTCTACCTGATTATGATTTTGTTTTCCAGATATCAGGGAGTTCTAAGCATCACCAGGAATCCCCCGACTAACAGCTTGGCTATGATTACCAAACCTTCTGAGGGTCACTTGGGCGTTTTCATGGCAACAACCAATAATGGTGTGAGAGAATGGCCCCTCAAGTGATACACACCTGTTCCGCCGGCAATCATTCCCAGTTTCTTCGCCACTTGGGGTTCTGGCGGAGATTTTTTGTTGGGCTGAATGCTAAAATTCCCTGAAAAGTCAAGTTAAGAGAGGGGTGGAAGAAAAAAGTCAATATGGGGGACTAAGAAAACAAATATAGAACTGAAGATGTGTCCCAGGCCGGTTTAGCAGCTGCAATGAAATCTGATCCTGGAGCTTGGGTGGAGGTTTGAGTTGAGCCAGTCTTGACAATGATACACTTGAGGGACAACGGGGCCAGGACTATCCGTCCCATATTATTAAGTACCAGTCAGTTTAGGGCCACACAGTGAGTCATTAGCTGCCTCTGGCAGACCGTCACTCCCTGGTGAGGGAGACAGGCATGGGGCCAGGTGTGAATCTATTTTCCCAAGTGGCACAGAGCAGCTCCAGAGGCTTGCTAATGCACACAGCTGTTCCCATGGGCAGGGATGAAAGCTGTGTCTGGCTATCTAAACTGCTCAACTTGAGAAGCGTTCGGGGGAGGGAAAGAGAGACATAGGTTTGCTTTAGGCATCTCCACAGCAGTCATGGCTGGTGAGCTCCAGTGGGTAGGGAGCTGGTCCCTGTGGCAAACGGAACTGAGAAATATGCCTTTCCAAAATATCAGCGCTATGTTTAAAGGGCAGGTCTGGCCCTTGCCCACGTACTCACATACATGCACACGCACGGCCACAGTGTGCCAAGTGGACTACGCGTACTGGAGAAGTGGGAGACAGGCTCAGGGAGAAGAGGGGCCATTACCTTTCCCAGTGTAAGTGAGCAAACCACTTGGCCCTCGAAATTCCACCACATCCCCAATCTTCAGGCTGTTTAGGTACTGAGACATCTTCCCTCCCTCAGGAAATTTGGGGTGCACACCCTTCAGGTACACCTGGTAAGACAGAATGGAAAACACTTTATCTGGAATGTCACTGGCTTCTGAGCTGAAGCTAGAGCAGGAACTACGCATGTGCTATCGTCCCCAGTCCACATACTTTCTTCATATGCCCTAAGGACACATGTCTCCTGCTATCAAAGAAATCTTGGAAGTTTACAAATTCCAGAAAGAGAGGGATAAGGAGCTCCTGGGGTTCCTTCCTACCCACTTACCTTGATGACAAGATCCACGTAGCCTTGGTCCTCGTCACTGGTGACAGGAGTATATGGCCTGATGACCAGGCTGCCATCGATCCGGGCAGAGAGGTAGACATGTTTGCCTGGGGACCATGTGTAGAGCTACATAAGGGCTGCTGGTGGACGTGTAGCCTTCCTGTCACCTTTCAAAATACTCAAGGAGTTTTGAGAACAAGGATGTCTTGCTTCCTAGAGTGGTTCCAATGAGATAGCAGGCAGGGAGGGCCCCTTAGGGCCCTCAGAAGCCCCCCATTGGAGAAACTCTTGGCAACTACTGCCAGGACCTTAGCAGTAGCAGGAGAATTGAGGGTCTGGGCAATGAGGAAAAAATAAATGTTTGCTCAGGGGGAAATACAAACAAATCCTGCAGGGAGGAGGAAGAACTAGTGAGTGTCAACGATGTCTAGGGGCACAGAAGCCACACCCTGGAGGGGCCCAGTGGTCAGTGATACCTCACCAATCCAAGCTGGGTAGGGAAGGGGAACCACCCTCTTAGGATACCAGGGAAAGGAGCCCACTCCACACTTTCCTTACCCACAGGCAGCCCCAGAACGTGGTGGGCGGTGGGCAGGGCAAAGCGGAACCTCTTGGTGTTGTGGCTCACAGTCTGGAGGATGGACGACACACACGTTTCACCAGGCAGGTCTGGTGCTGCAAAGTGCTTTGGGGCATCCCAACCACAGTGGATGGTCCCTCCTCTACCCGGGCTTTCCTCTACAACTTACCGTCTTGTCTAGCAGTCGCAGCAGGTACTTCTCATTGGGGTCCAGGAGAGTGACCTTTGGCCGGCGGGACTTTCGAACCAAGTACGAGCCCAGAGCCAGGCCAAGCACAGTCAGCAGCCCCACCCCCAGGGAGGCCAGCAGGACTGGGCTCTGTGGGTAGAGAAGGCAGCGTGACCATCATGCTGGGGAAGAACCCGGGGAGTGGGTGGTGACTGTCCCATACAACCAGCCGCCCCAGGGATGGCTTTCCCGAGCTCCAGCGCGAGAGCCTTTCACGGCCAGAAAGGTAACCGGGGAAGGGTCCCAAGCCCGACTGTGCGGCACCGGGACCCCGGATTCCGGGGCAGGTGTAGAGCCCTGCGGAGCGGGGTCGGCGGCGAGAGCCCCAGGTCCGGAGCTGAGTGCCCAGAACGAGATGGGGCGGAGTCCCCTGGTGCAGGACGCGGAGCAAGGGTCTCACCGGTTGGAAGCCCATGACCGAGCACCTCGTCCTCCACCGCCAGGCCCGCGGACGGATCCCACAATGCGCCGCGGGGCGGGCAGGAGGCGGGGCGGGCAGGAGGCGGGGCGGGCAGGAGGCGGGGCGGGCAGGAGGCGGGGCGGGCAGGAGGCGGGGCGGGCAGGAGGCGGGGCGGGCAGGAGGCGGGGCGGGCAGGAGGCGGGGCGGGCAGGAGGCGGGGCGGGCAGGAGGCGGGGCGGGCAGGAGGCGGGGCGGGCAGGAGGCGGGGCCTGGCGAGGGTGGGGCTGGCGGGCTGAGTGGCTCTGCGCCCCACCCCTTTGCTCTCAGACTTGGTGGCTAAGGGCCCCAGGAACCTCCGGACTGATCCAAGATCCTTGAAGACCGCAGCTCCAGCCCACCTTCCCCTCCCCAGCCTCTTATTCCCGCCACTTCGATCCGCTTACCCCGAACAAGAGGGGAGTCCTGTCAAATGTAGAACCACACCAAGTTGGGGGATTAGAAATCTGAGTCTGGAATACTAAACAGAAGGCTGTCTGACATTGAGCCAGTTGAGCAGGAAAGGCTGAAATTAATCATTTTAGAGTCACCTTAGTTTTTCAACAGGCTGAACTGCAACAGCATTGAACAGTCTGGCGGGGTCTTCTTTAGGAATGAGGAGTGTGGCATGGCAACTCCATTTCCCGGTCCCATTTGGTTTTGCATACAGCACCAGGCCTTCGGTACCACTCAGTAGCTTCCTATGGGTCCAAATCAAGCTTCTTGTCCTGATCTGGGTTCTCCCACCCTCAGGGTCAAAGACCTGGGCTTTGGAGGCAGACTGTACAGAATAAGAATCTCGCCTCCAGCACTTACTGGCTCTGTGACCTTAACTTTTCTGCAATTCCTCATCTATAAATGGATATATATTATCTTGTGTCTAGTCCATAGGGGTGTTGTGAGGCTTAAATGAGATGTGTAATGTGCCTAGTGTACTGTCTGTCAGAGCAAAATACTCGATAGATGTCAGCGACTATAATGGCTCAGAAGATAGCGCCAACAGTTAGGGTTTTAGAACTGAGCTCTGTTGGCAGCAAAATGGGACAAAGGGAGTCAGAAATAGACACTGACAGCCACTGGGGCTACACATTTGCCAAGATGGCTGTTCTTTCTCATACACAGTTTCCCAACCAGATTGACATTTGCGTTTGATTTCTTCTGAGGTCTCTTGCCTTTGCTTACAGACATCTTTTTATATTTTTACATGGTCTTATACATCTGTGTGTTTGTGCCCTAATCTCCTTATAAGTTCACTAGTCATATTGGACTAGGGACCACCCTAATGACCTCTTTAAAGACTCTATCTCCAAGGGAGCCTGGGTGGCTCATTCAGTTGAATGTCCAACTCTCGATTTTGGTTCAGGTCATGATCCCAGGGTCATAGGATTGAGCCCCATGTTGGGCTCCACGCTGAGCATGGAGCCTGCTTAAGATTGTCTCTCTGTCTCTCTGTCTCTCTGTCTCTCTGTCTCTCTCTCCCTCCTCCTCCTCCTTCTCCTCTGTCTCCTCCCTCTGCCCCTCTCCCCTGCTCACACTCTTTCTCTCTCAAAAAAAAAAAAAGAGTTAAAGACTAACTCCAAATACAGTTACATTCTGAGGCTACGGGCTAGGATTTCAGTATATGAATTTGAGGGGGGAGATGTGACACAATTCAGGCCATAATGGAGGGGTGCTATTTTAAATGCTATTGTTCTTAAAGTTTTGATTTCTACTTGTACTTTATTATACAGCAATAGGTTGATTTCTCTGTGTTGACCTTGTATTCTGTGATCTTGCTAAACTCATTCATTAGTTCTAAGAGGTTTATTTTGTTTGTTTTTGGTAGATTTCTTGGAATTTTCTATACAGACAATCATGCCATCTGTGAATAGGAATAGTTTAATTTTTTCCTTTCCAGTCCATATGCCTTTTATTCGACTTGCCTTATTGCACAAGCTAGTACTTCCAGTACGAGTACTGCCTCATTCCCATCTAAGGGAGAAAGCATTCAGTTTTTCACCAGGAAGTGTGATGTTAGCTATAAGTGTGTGTGTTGTAGCTGCCCTTTATCGGGTTGAGGAAGTTCCCTTCTATTCCCAGGTTTCTCAGAGTTTTTATCTTGCATGGATACTGAAGTCTATCAAATGTTTTATTCTGCATCAATTGTTATGATCATCTTTACACTATAATATAGTGGATTATGTTTGTTGTTGTTTTTGTTGTTGTTGTTGTTGTTGTTAATACCGAGCCAGTGTTGCTTTCCTGGGAATAAGCCCCACTTGGTTCTGGTGTATCATTCTTTTTACACATTACTGTATTTGATTAATATTTTGTTGATAGTTTTCACAACCATATTCTTGAGAGATAGTGCTCTATAGCTTTCTACTTTCTGTGCTGTCTTTGTCTGGTTTACGTTGTAAATGCATTGTTTGAATCAGGATCCAAATAAAGTCCATCCATCGAGATTTGTTTGTCTCTTAGGTGTTTTTAAAGTATAGATTTCCCCTCCATCTCTCTCTTGCCTTTTTTTCTCCCTTACAAATTTTATTTACTGAAAAATTGAGAAGGCTGCACTCCTGACCACTACAATAAGCTGCTTGTAGAAATTATTTGGGGCCCAGTGTCCAAAGGGCACAACAATTTATGTTTATAGATAGTCCTGGGTGAAGTAATTCCTAGGGGTCCTACTGATAAGTAGGAGGTGGGTAGTTGTTGTCAGGGAGTTCTGTTTCTCCTCCTGAGATGGGGGGCTCTGTCTGGGTGGAAAGCTATAGTTCAGGATGGTAGAGGGAGCATCTCTTACTTTTAGAGTGTAGATCAAAGAAGGATATATGAGCATTTAGTGTGGGTATTGAAGTCAGGAGGTCAGGCAATAGATTTCAACAGGGGTGCTAACAAAAGTTTCTGAGGCAGGCAGGAGCAGCTGGATTATGAAGTGAGGGGGAATCCAAGAAATAGAAAGTGGGAAAAACGATCACAGAACACATTTGCTTAGTGCTTATCATGTTTCAGGCACTATTTCAGGCACTGGGGATATAGAATTCAACAAGACACAGACCAGCTTTAGGGGAATTAATAATCTGGGCCTCCAATCCATTAAAAAACCCCGAAAACCCAATTCTTGGCTCCCCATTGTTCTTAGAATAAACATCAGACATAGCCTCCAGACTCCCTAAAAGAAGTGGTCCCTCTCTAGCTTTTCTTCCTCACATGACGACAGACTCCATTTGCTTTCTTCTCTTCAGTGACCCTCTTTTCCATTTTCTTGAACAATCATGTTATTAGAGTCTTCGTAGTCTTTGCAAGTTCCATTCCTTTTGCCTGGAACATTCGTCTCCCATCCTTCCACCCACCCTTCACCTAGGTTTTTCTAACTTATTCGGAGATTGTTATAGGCACAGTTCTAAGATGGCTCCCAAGATTATCCCCGATAACCCAATCTCATTAGACATCCTGACTCTGCACTGCTTTTTAAAAAAAAAAAAAATTTTTAACATTTATTTATTTTTGAGACAGAGAGAGACAGAGCATGAACGGGGGAGGGGCAGAGAGAGAGGGAGACACAAAATTGGAAGCAGGCTCCAGGCTCTGAGCCATCAGCCCAGAGCCCGACGAGGGGCTCGAACCGCGAGATCCTGACCTGAACCCAAGTCGGACGCTCAACCGACTGAGCCACCCAGGCGCCCCTGCACTGCTTGTTGTTAGCACTTATCACAATGGTTATGTCTGAACCATCTTGTAGTCAGTTATTTTCTGTTTCCTGCCTAAAATTTCAGCTCCGTGGGGTAGGGACCGACATATTTCCAGCACCTTACAAAGTGTTGTCATACATTAGGGGTTCAATAAATATTTGGGGATTATACACTGTTCTGATATTACAGACAGCACAAGAAAGGAAAATTGTTTACTCTGTATGAACATAAATATAAAATTCATAAATAAAATATTAGCAAATGATATCCAACAATTAATTAAAAAAATAAGCCACAATCTTGTTGGGTTTACCTCAGGGATGGAAAGATAGGAAATCTCTATATAAAATTCTTTGCATTAACGGATTCATGGAAAATGATCACATGATCATATCATTAGTTGCCAAAAAACATTTAATAAAGCTCAACCCCATAAGTTTTTTTAAATTATTTTTAAGGCTTTTGAAATGTTTTATTTATTTATTTTGAGAGAGAGAGAGAGAGAGAGAGAGAGAGAGAGAGGGAATGCGTGCATGAGTGCGGGTGGAGGAGCAGAGAGAAAGGGACAGAGAGAATCTCGAGCAGGCTGTGTGCTGCTTGTTTGGTCCCATGAACCGTGAGATCATGACCTTAGCCGAAATCAAGAGTTGGGCGCCCAACCAACTGAGTCACACAGGAACCCCAAACCCATAATTCTTAGGAAGCTAGGAATAGATGAGAACTTTCTTAATTTGATAAAGATCATATACCAATAGTCTACTTCAAATATCATACTTTAGATACATTTCCTTTAGTCAGGAATGAAGCTAGAATATCTGTCATCAATGCTATTATTTAACATGGTATTGGAAATCCTTGCCCAGCAGTTGGCAAACTTTTTCTGTTTGGGTTGAATAATAACTATTTTAGGACATACAGTCTGTGTTGCAATTATTCTACTGTGCTGTTGTAGCATGAAAGCAGTCATAGGTAATACATGAATGAATGAAAGTGACTATGTTCCATTAAAACTTTATTTACAAAAACTGGCTGGGGTGCCTGGGTGGTTCAGTCAGTTAAGTGTCTGACTCTTGATTTCAGCCCAGGTGGTGATCCCAGGGTCGTGGGATTGAGCCTTGTGTCGGGCTTTGTGCTGACTGAACGTGAAGCCTGCTTAAGAGTCTCTCTCTCTCTCTCTCTCTCTCTCTCTCTTACTCCCTCTGCCCTTCTCCCCCCAGCTTGAGCACTCTCTGTCTCTGTCTCTCTCTCTCTCTCCCTAAATAACAAATAAATAACCAAAACAAAAAGAAAAACTTTATTTACAGAAACAGGTAATAGGAAATATTTGGCATGTAGGCCATAGTTTGCTAATCTCTGTTCCAGCCAGTGCAACAAGGTAAGAAGAACAAGTGAGGAATAAGAACAGAAAGTGACAAAATAGTCATTACTGGCATATAGTGCACGAGAGTTCAAGAGAATCAATGAGCTCACTATTATAAATAACAAGAAAATTCAAGATGATTTCTGGATACAAGATCAAACTAAAATATTAAATTGTCCACTACATTATAATTGATGAATATAAAATAAAATATTATAGTAATAGTTTAATATATTAATATCATTATAATATGTAATATATAATATTATATATTATTATATATAATATATATGTATTATATTACATATAATAATATATAATATATGTTATATAGAATATAGTGTATATAACACATACAAAATATAATATAATATATTGTATAATATATCAATTCTAATATAATATATTATATTATATATTATACAATACTATAATATACTATAGTATATATGTTATATATATTATATATAATATATATAACATATAATATAATATATATTAATGATATATATAATATATATTAAACATAATTATTATATTATTATAATAATTATAATATAATATAATAATAGTAATATTATTATAATATTATGATATAACAATATAATAATATACCATAATATATTATATTATATATAATATCATTAATATATAACATATACTATATTAATATAATATTAATATATTAATATCAACAGAAAATATGGACTATGTAGGAATAAATGTAATGAAGGAGGTGCAAGGCCCTGATGAGAAAATTTCCAAACTTCCTAAAAAGGCATATAAAAAATTCTTTCCCATTTCAGTGGAGGGCAGCTCCATCTTTCCAGTCATTTGGTCAAACACTTTGGAGTTATTCTTACTGTTTTCTCAAACCCTAAAACCAATCATTCAGGAAATTCTCTTGGATCAATTTTCAAAATACAGTAAAAACTTGGTTTGTGAGCATAATTCGTCCGGAAAACACGCTCGTAATCCAAAGCACTTGTGCATCAAAGCGAATTTTAAGAACCATTGGCTCAGTTGTGATCATGTGACCTTTGGCATCACGTACTACTCGTATGGCAAGGCATCGCTCAGTTTATCAAGTTAAAATTTATTAGAAATGTTTGCTCATCTTGCGGAACACTCACAGAACAAGTCACTCGCAGTCCAAGGTTTTACTGTACGTTAAAAATATACCTGTTAACGATTCTGTGTCTCCCTCTCTCTCTGCCCCTCCCCCGTTCGTGCTCTGTCTCTCTCTGTCCCAAAAATAAATAAACGTTAAAAAACAAAATATGACCACTTCCACTGCCACCACTCTGGTCTAAACCATCTTGTGCCTGCAGAAGCATCCTAATGAACCCAGTCTCCACTCTTGTTTCTCTATAATCTATTTGCTACATAGCAGCCAGAGTAATTCTTTTATAACTTTGGTCATATCATGTCACTCTTTTACTCAAACCCCCGCAATCTCTTCTGCCTCACACTTATTTATTCTGTTCATTGCCTCTCCCACTTTAGTATATGTGCCCCAAGGGGGGAGCCATCTTGGTCTGCTTACCGATGCGTCCTGAGTGCCTACAACAGTGCAAGTAATACAAGAGATAATGGCTAGCTCCAGGGAAAACTTACACATGAAAGAAAATATAATCACGGATCGCTACTGTAAAATCAAGCCATCAAGCAATCCCTGAGCACAGTGTAGCTGCTAGGCTGTCTTGCCACACTTCCATAAATCTAGTTGCTAAGGAAACAAAGACGCCGTTATTACCCATGACACGGCAGGTAGCCTGGACTTCATACTGCGATAATTCCCTTTGCTCCCTGCCCCCAGTTCTTCTTGGGAAGAACAGTGGATCTGTGTCACACCTGAGAAATGCTAATCTTAGGAAACTCTCAATCTTATAAGGGGACTGCTAGCAAACCTGACCAAACTTTGCCCCTCAGGGAGAGGTTATCTTTATTATCCTGCTGAGGAAACATCTTCTCGGAGGACAGAAGGTCTCTGCAGTGTCTCTGGAGTACTACATCTCTAAATCTCTCCAGAGAGAGACAGAGAGAGCGAGAGAGAGCGAGAGAGAGCGAGAGAGAGTTACTGTCTTTTAAAACAAATCTGCCCTCTGCGGTGGTAGAAGACACTAGCTCTAGGTTCTAAGCCTGTTTGCTGTACAAACATCCTTGAAAAGAGAGCCAGAGTTGTGTAGAAATGCCCTGGACAATTGCCTGCCACCGACTTGTTCAGCAGTGAATACTTGACAAAAGCATGAGAATGTGATCATCAAGAAAACTCTGTTGGAAGAATGGGGGAAGGAGAAGGGCCTATTTGTGGAGTAGCATAAAAGGGCTAATCCCTTGGCTGTTATGGCAAGGAATTGTATACAAAACTAATCAAAAAATGGTAGTGTAAGTATATGGTCATATGGACTCAAACAAACACCCAAAGAACACTTAAGAGAGTTGAAAGTAGTTATGTCACGTTGCACTAGCTTGGTTTCCCTCCTACCTCTATAGCGACCCTTTCCCACTGACCCTTGGTGCCTCCCCTTCATCGACTCCACGTTTTCGTGTTGAAATGATCCAGGGCTCCGTCCTTGGAAACCTCGTGGCTTTATATGCTGACAAATTTCAAAATTTGCAACGAGGAGGTCATTAGCAATCTTGACAAAGAGCACCTTTTGTTGGGTGTAGGCACAAAATCCTGACTGGAGAGGGTTTGAGAAATTCATAGATTTATAAAGAATGGATATCCTCCCTTTGAGGATTCAGATCATCTTTCTATTACAAATCCCAAGTAAAACCTGATATTTAACAAAAGACACGCAGTTCAAATGTAAAGAATCGTAAAAAGTTACAAGAAATCCTAGCAGAAATTCCTTAAAACTTCACACTCATAAATTTTGTTTTTTATAGACATTTTTCTAGATAGATTTTATGCATGTCGTGACTTACTTACTGAACTAGTGGTTTTGCCTTTCGTGGCTAAAACATTTTTTGTTTGCTCCTTCTGCTATGTGATAATTCTATTTTCTCCTTACGTGATTTGGACAATTTCGTCCAAAAATTTTGAAAAACTATTTAAAAGTTGTGACATCCTGTCATGTATGCTGCTGCTGATTCATTGAAAAGCTGGTTTCTCAACATCGGCGCTATTGACATTTTGGGTGGGATATGTCTGTGTGGTCGGGGCTGTTCTGTCTGTTGCGGTTTGTTTAGCAGCATCCTTGGCCTCTTTGTACGAGATGTCAGTTGCGTCCCCCGTTGTGACAGCCGGAAATATCTCCAGACATTGCCAAATGTCCCCCCTTGGGGGGGTGGTGAGGCCAAATCCCTCCAGGTGGAGGACCACTGTTGTAGAGAGGGTCAGAGAACAATGGAATTCAGGGAGGCTGGGAAGAAGGTACATATACAGTGAGGGTAGAGACAGATTGCAAGTGAAAAGATGGGGAAAAAAACTAAAAAAAAAAAAAGTTAGATGCTCAACTGACTGAGCCACCCAGGCACCCCTCTAGTGTAATTTTTTTTAATGTCTATTTTTATTTTTGAGAGAGAGGGAGGGTGCGGGGCAGAGAGAGAGAGAGAGGAGGACAGAGGGTCCGAAGTGGGCGCCGTGCTGACAGCAGAGAGCCTGGCACAGGGTCAAACTCATGAACTGAACCATGAGATCATGACCTGAACCGAAGTTTGACACTTAACCAACTGAGCCACTCGGGTACCAACTCCCCCCCACCCCCCCGCCCTTCTAGTGTAATTTTTAATAGTGTTTCCTTTCATTCTCAAAAGTGTCCCAGTTTGGATAATAAATTACATGCTCATCCTACTCTGAAGGAGCAGGCCTTGATCAATTTCGGCTTTATTTCTGGTCGGCCATGTTGATTCCATTCCCAAACCCCACCTTTCCAGAATTCCCACTGTAATAACTCTCCTCTTCCTCATGCTGAGTCCAGACTTTGATCTGCCTGATCAGGAGCCAAGACTCTTGAGAGGCTAGCACAAGCAGTCGTATACAACTCAACTCCTCCACAGAATCTTCTTCATAAAATACCCTCTGGTCTAAATTTCCTTCCACCAGTGGACCTAGAAGGGTATAGCGGGTGCAGCCTCTGGAATTCTCCAAGGGATCATAGCCCAGCTCCACTTGCCCCTGCCGTAGCCAATACAGCCCTTTTTTGTCAGAACCTGTCAGGACCTCTATCCGGATGACTTTTTGTGGCTTCTCCAAAATCACTGTCAGGTAGTTGCCTCTTAGAGGATTGAGAGTAGAGTAGCACTCTTCGTTCAGAGTATAAGCGTATTGTGGAATACCATTCATTTCTGCCATCATGTCAGTGAGGACGCTGGCAACGGGGTTGTCTGGTTCACCAAACACCTTCTCCTTCTCCACAGGAAAGCATGTGTCCTCAAACGCAGGATACTTGCCTATGTGGAAGAAGACTGAGGGACTGAAACGAATTGGAACACTCTGGGCCAAGAGAAGGCGGAATTCAGAGAGAAACAAGTAAATGGGAATATCCTTATGGAAAAGGAGAAAGAGAGAGGCCAGGCGGGAGAGGTCACTGGTGTGGAAAACTTTCCCAGAGAGGCTTAGGCTGGAGAACTCCAGGATCGCCCAAGGTAGTTCTTTCCAGGCTGACAATGCCCAATAGATGGTAGAAATAAATTTGGAAGTGCAGTAAACATAATCTTCCATCATCAGAAAGTATTCAGAGAGGTTGATAGCAAAGTTCATGAGGAGGGCATAATGGACTTTCTGCCTGGAATAATGCACTTCGCAGCGTGAGGTGCGACTAACATTATTCCGATCTCCTGGGAGAGGAGAGTCACCGAGATGACCGTGGATCATGAGCAGCTTCTGGGCCTCAATATGTGGTTTGAAGAGGTCTGAAATATTGGCAACTGTTCGTCTGAGCCATTCGGGGTCGGGATCTGACAGGTGGACCAGCACCACGATACAATTCAGCTCGTGTTTTGAGGAAGCTTGGAACAGGGACTGCAGGGTGTCCAAGAGGTAGCTCCCATTAGGGTGTTGCTCCGAGGAAATCCCTATGGTCAGCAGTTCTAGGGGTGGAGGGAGACAAGGGAGACTTTAGCTCTTCAAGATGGGGGAAAGGTTCCTAGGACTTCCTCTCAGGCCTCCCCTTAATGCCACACCTGTGACAAATTCATATTTCCCTTCCTTGGGAGAGTGTGGTCCAGAGGTGAGGATACTCTCTGGTTAGAAGTTGCCAAGTGGTTTTATTTGATCACAACTTTAAAAGGCTATCGGTGGAAACTTTATGAAAAACAAGCTTCTCTCTGATGGGGGAGGCTGCCATGTACCAAAGGTAAATTTGCTGGCTTGGCCAGTTGGTCAGGCCTTGACCTCAGAGTTTTCTCAGCTACCTTGGATCAACCAGACCCCGATTGGAGGATCTCCAGGGACTCATGTAAACCCAAGGGTTCTGGCACCCTAGTGCACAGCTAGTCAACATTCACCCTCCCCTTTCTCCCTCTGCTCAGTGCTTTTGACCATAGCTCCCTCCGGGTCCTCTCTCATCATGTCTTCCCCTCCCTGGGGAGCTATGAATGAGCTTCACTATGGGGTGGCTCCTTAACGGGTCACTATGGACTTCTCAACTTGTTAGTCATTCAAGGGGGTGGCCAGTGGGAAGAAAGTACACTCAGAATTATGATCTACAGCACATTTCAGAGCTTGGTCCTCCCTCAGAGCAACCTGCTTTTCCACCAGACACGAGCTTACGTTCCCTTTTTACCCACCTTCCTTTTTCTTTTCTTTTCTTTTTTTCTTTTTAAGTTTATTTATTTTGAGAGAGAGACAGACAGACAGGGAGAGAGGGAGAGAGAGAGGCAGAGAGAGACAGAGAGACAGAGAGCATCCCAAGCAGGCTCTGCACTGTCAGTGCAGAGCCTGATGCAGGACTCAATCCCATGAACCGTGAAATTGTGACCTGAGCCGAAATCAAGAGTTGGAAGAGCAACTGACTAAGCCACCCAGGCGCCCCTCCCCTTCCCCGCCCCCCCCCCCCCGCCCCGCAATCTGCCTTTTTCTTGTTGGAATACCTTGTCTGACTTTCTCCTAGTCTGACCACTCCCTCCCCTATACTCACTCTTTTCCTGGGGAGGGGATCCAGCCAGCAATTTGTACTTGGCCTGTTGGAGTAAAGGGGAGGCTTTCTGCATGTCCTTGAAGTTCTCTAGATGGTTTCTGCTCTCAGAGATCATTTGGTCCTGATTGAGCTGCCACAGTATTTTCTTCTTTTCCTCCTGCTGAGGATAAGATGAGCATCAGCCCTGATATTCATCCCTAGACTCCTGGAGGCAAATAAGGGGGCAGATCCCCCTTTTAGGACAGGCAGGGCAAGCCCCAGGATCTGGTCACCGGGAGCCCAAGTGTTAGGACTCAGCTGACTGTTATCCCCACCTCGCCATGAGAACACTCAGGACTTTCCAGAAGGAGTGGTGGGCCCTGGAGTCAGATAGGAAGTAAGAATGCCTATAGGAAGATCAGAGGTTTATGCAGGGTAAGGACTTGCCTGCCCTACCCTGCCCCACATCTAATTTCTCCTACCGTTATCAGGCTGGCAAAAAGTCCTCTAACTTGGCTTAGACTGTGGCAGGTGCTGAAGACCAATGCCTGGTCCTGTCCTTCACGAAGTTATCCACAGTGCCTCAATTCTAAAACCCTTTCTTTTACTCCACTCTGACAATGCACACATTTCTGAACCATTTCCCCACATCACTTATGTTTTTCTCTAGATGGTTTGAGGCATTAAGGAAAGATGTAGACTTCCAAAACCTGAGCATTTGGTTTTCTCTGCTTGCAGCTGTTGTACATGTGGGAGAAGTTATTTTAGGGCTTTGTGTCTCAATCGCTTCGTAAGAGAAATGGGACGAATAACATCTCTCACGCGAGACTCTGGTGAGGAAAGTGGCCAGCACCCAGGCAGTCCTCATCACATGCAGGTCCTGCCAGTCAGCCTGGTTTTCTAGAAGTATCTGTGCATTGCTCTCTCTGCACTTAAACTGCCCTCTCTTCCTCCTTACCTTTATTCAAGTCTTCTCCATCTTTCAAGGCTGGCTCAATATTTATCTTTTCTCTGACACTCTCCTGATTCTTCAAGTGCCCTCTTCTTAGAACTTCTATGATGATAACTAGAGAGTTTGGATAACTGGAAACCCATCCCCTCCTACCGAAGGATTGACAAACAGTCCAGTCTCAGCCTCTGGTTCTTACCAATATTAAGTTATATGTAAGATGCTCTTCATTATTCTCTTGGAGGAAGAAGCTCAGGAAGATTAAGGACACAACAACTATATTTCCATAGGCAATGACGCATGGTGCTGGGGCCTGGAGGAGCTCTGCAAAGAAATGTGAGCGGGATATGAATCTTAAGTGCTTCCAGCTTACAGAAGCATAAGGATGTCCTCCTCCTACCAGGAAGCCTCCCACATCCTTTCCCCCTTCCCTCCGCCGCTGAATTATTTCCATAGTCTTCTCCACGCACTTCAACCCTCCCTCCTACTTGTAGCCATCTATGGAGAGACAAAGGTCAAGGAGTTTGATTCTCTTCCACTTCTACCATCTTCACCTCCTGTCTGGGTTTCCAGGTAAAATTGGAGGAGCTTCTTTTGTTTATCCACTCTTGGAGTAGAGACCCAACCACAGCGGACGCGTTGCCAAGAAGAGGAAATCAAGGGTTAGGCATTAATCATATTTTTCCCTAAACTCTGAATTCAAGTCAAAGACTCTACTTGGATGTTATTGATCAATAAATAACTGTTTATTATTGTCTTGTCTGTTAGGTCCCTGTTTACTTTTGTGCCTGATCATTTCCAGGATTACGTTAGGCAGATTATGATGTTGGTCAACTCAGAGGGAAACTCTTGTTGGTATATCTTCCCCCCCATCCTGGACTGGTAAGTAGGTTGGAAACTAAAAGTGACCGGAAATTTCTAATCACGTGAAAGTCTTTACCATGTTTGGAGTGCTATGTCCTTCAGAGTCTTTTTGTTTAACAGAAGATGAGGGCTGGAATTTCTCTGAAATCAAAGAGAAAAAACTTTAATATTTTTATGCATGCAGGATAGGGTCCCAGAGTGGCTCTTCTGAGGTAGCAGAAACTAGTCACCCCTCCCAGGAAACCCTGCTTGACAACCATTGTCCACCCTGAATGGGGGGCTGGTTACCACTCCAGCCTCACATCGAGCACCTGTTTCTGGATAAGGTGAGGCTGAAGTTAAAAAAAATTTTTTTTAACATTTATTCATTTCAGAGAGACAGAGAGAGAGAGACAGAGCATGAGCAGGGGAGGGGCAGAGAGAGAGAGGGAGACACAGAATCAGAAGCAGGCTCCAGGCTCCGAGCTCTCAGCCCAGGGCCAAACGCGGGGCTTGAACTCATGAACCATGAGATCATGAACTGAGCCAAAGTCAGACACTTAGCCGACAGCCACCCAGGTGCCCCAAAACGCAACTGATTTTTGTGTGTTGACTTTGTATTCTGCTTTTTAACTGAAATAGTTTATTAGTTCCGACAGATTTTGTTTATTTGTGAGGAATCTTTAGTATTTTCTACCTGTAAGAAATATCACCTGCAAACAGAAAATTTTACTTCTCCCTTTCCAATTTTGGATGTCTTTTATTTCTTTCTCTTGCCTAAGTGCTCTTGCTAGAACTTCCAATAGTATGTTGAGTAGAAGTGATGAGGTGTAAGCATTTTTAGCTATAAACTTTCCCCTTAGAGTCACTTTCAATGTGTCCCATAAATTTTGGTATATTGTTTTTTAAATTTTCATTCATTTAAATATTTTCTAATTTCCTTTGTGATTTCTTTTTTGATCCATTGATTAAAAGTGTGTTATTTAGGGGACCCTGGATAGCTCAGTCGGTTAAGCATGTGACTCTTGATTTCAGCTCAGGTCATGGTCTCGTGGTTCTTGGGATCAACCCCCTTGTTGGCCTTGTGCTGACAGCGCAGAGCCTGCTTGGGATTCTCTCTCTCCTTCTCTCTCTCTTTTTTTAAAAAAAAATTTTTCAGTGTTTATTTATTTTTGAGAGACAGAGACAGAGTGTGAGCGGGGGAGGGGCAGAGAGAGAAGGAGACACAGAATCCGAAGCAGGATCCAGGCTCTGAGCTGTCAGCACAGAGACAGATGTGGGGCTTGAACTCATGAACCATGAGATCATGACCTGAGCCGAGGTCGGACACTTAACCGACTGAGCCACCCAGGCGCCCCTCTCTCTCCTCTCTTTGCCCTTCTCCCTCCTCACATGTGCTCTCTCTCAAAAAAAAAAAAAAAGTTTTTTTAAGTGTGCTATTTAATTCCCCCAATTTTGTGAAATGTCCAGTTTTCCTTTTATTATTGATTGCTAACTTTATCCTATTTTGGTAAAAGAACATACTTTGAACGATATCTATTTTTTTTTTTTTTTTTTTTTACAAAATGCATTGAAGCTTAATCTGTGGCCTGACATATGGCATGTCCTGAGATATATGCACTTGAGAAGAATGTGTATTCTCTTGTTGGGTAAAGTGCTCTGAAATGCCTGCTAAATCTAGTTGGTTTATTGTGCAGTTTAAGTCCTCTATTTCCTTATTTATTTTATGTTTGGTTGTCCTGTTCATCATTGTCAGTAGGGTACTGAATTGTTTAAATATTATTGTATTTCTCCCTTTAATTCCATCCGTTTTTGCTGCTTATATTTTGAGACTTGCTATTAGGTATGTAAATGTCCATAACTGTTGTATCTCTTTGCTGTGTTGAACACTTATTAACGAACACTTATAATGTCCTTCTTTGTCCCTTGTAAACTTTTTTGATTTAATGTCTATTTTGTTTGTTATTAGTTCAGCTACCCCTTCTCTTTTGCTTACTATACGCATGGAATTTTTTCCCCGTCTTTTCACTTGCAATCTGTTAGTTTCTTTGGATTTAAAGTGAATCTCTCATAGATAGCACATAGTTGGATCCGATTTATAAGTCAATTCTGCCAATCTCTGGATTGGAGAGTTTAATCAGTTTGCATTTAAAGTAATTACTCCTGGGGCGCCTGGGTGGCTCAGTTGGTTAAGCGTCCGACTTCGGCTCAGGTCATGATCTCGCGGTCTGTGGGTTCGAGCCCCGCGTCGGGCTCTGTGCTGCCAGCTCAGAGCCTGGAGCCTGTTTCAGATTCTGTGTCTCCCTCTCTCTGACCCTCCCCCGTTCATGCTCTGTCTCTCTCTGTCTCAAAAATAAATAAACATTAAAAAAAAATAAAGTAATTACTCCTAAGGAGACTCTTACTTCTGACATTTTGCTGTGTGTTTTTTATAGTATTTTTGTCCCTTATTTCCTGTATTACCATCTACTTTTGTGTTTAGTTGGATTTTTTTTTTAAAAATTTTTTTTTTTTCAACGTTTATTTATTTTTGGGACAGAGAGAGACAGAGCATGAACGGGCGAGGGGCAGAGAGAGAGGGGGACACAGAATCGGAAACAGGCTCCAGGCTCTGAGCCATCAGCCCAGAGCCCGACGTGGGGCTCGAACTCACGGACCGCGAGATCGTGACCTGGCTGAAGTCGGACGCTTAACCGACTGCGCCACCCAGGCGCCCCTAGTTGGATTTTTTTAATAGCAAAATGTTTTAATTATCTTCTCATTTCATTTTGTGTATATTTGATAGGTCTTTTCTTTGTGGTTGCCATGGGGGATTATACTTAACACCCTAAACTTATAACTCTTTAATTTGAATTTATACTCGTTTAACTTCAGTAACACAGAAACTGCACCTTTACAGTTCCACTCTCCCCGCTTTTGGTTGTTGTTGTCACAAAATTACATCTTTATACATTGTGTGCCGTGAACTAATACTTTTTTTTTTTAATTTTTTTTAATGTTTATTTTTGAGACAGAGAGAGACACAGCATGAGCAGGGAAGGGGCAGAGAGAGAGAGGGAGACACAGAATGTGAAGCAGGCTCCAGGCTCTGAGCTGTCAGCACAGAGCCCGAAGCGGGGCTTGAACTCACAAACTGTGAGATCATGACCTGAGCCAAAGTTGGACGCTTAACCGACTGAGCCACCCAGGCGCCCCTAATAATTCTTTTTAAATGCGCTACTCTCTAATAGAAGTTAGCTACTTCTAGTTACCTACTAGTTATCTAGTAGAAGATAAGATTTAGAGCTACAAACCAAAGTTAAAGTCATACTAGCTTTTACACTAATAGTTTTTCTTTAAATATATTAGTCTCTTAAGTCATATAGAAGACAAAAAGTATAATCAAAAACCATTGTTACAATAATACTACCTTTCATAATTGCCTGTATATTTACCTTTATTGAGATCTTTATTTCTCCATATGGCTTTGAGTTACTGTCTCATGTTCTTTCATTTCAGGCTCAATGCTTCCTTGAGCATTTCCTGTGGAGCAGGTCCACTGGTTATAGATTCCTTTGGCTTTTATCTAGTAATATCTTAATTCCTCCCTCCTTTTTGGACAGTTTTGCTGGATAATGGATTCTTCATTGACAATTGTTTTCCTTTTAGTACTTTGAACATGTTGGCCCACTGTCTTCTTGCCCCCAAAAGATTCTGATTAGAAAGGTGTTAATAATTTTATTGAGGATTACATGTATGTGGTGATTTGCTTCTCTCTTGCTGCTTTCAAGATTCTCTCTCTGGTTTTGACTTTTGACAGTTTGATTATAATGTGTTTTGGTGTGAGTCTTTTTGAGTTCATTTTACTTGGAGTTTCGAACTTCTTGGATGTTTATAGCCATCAAGCTTGAGATGATTTCAGCCGTTATTTCTTCAAATATCCTCTCTGCTCTTTTCTGTCTCTTCTCCTTCTGAGTCTCCCACAGTGCTTATGTTGGTCTGCTTTCTGAGCTGAGATATCCATTTGCTGCCCTCAGACATCGACATGCCTGGTTCTCAGGCCTTTGGACTCAGACTGTGATTACATCATCAACTACTCTGGTTCCTGGGCCTTCGAGTTTGGACTGGAACCACACCACTAGCTTTCCTGACCCTCCAGTTTGTAGACAGCAAGTTGTTGAATTCTCAACCTCCGCTCCATAACTGTGTGAGCTAATCTCTCATAATAATCTCTTTCTCTCTCTCTCTCTCTTCTCTCTCTCTCTCTCTCCCTCTCTCTCATCTCCTATTGACTTTGTTTCTCTGGAGAACCCAGACTAACACAGGCACTTATTATGGATCTAAGGTTATTAATGCAATCAAGTCAGATCCAGGAGATAATCTCCCTTTCTGACTTGAGACTTCCATTCCCTCAAGGCTTTTGACAACACATACACACATTTTCATATATATAAAAGTTTCAACCACAACACGTGAAAGTCCTCACCTTTACTGGAGGTGTAGTTCTGAGGCTTTTTTTGGGGGGGTGGTGCAGAAGAACTCAGCTTCACAGCTCCTGAGACTTCAAGGTTTTCTCCAAAGTCAAGAAGAAAATACAATATTTGTGGGAGCTAGATGAGGCCAAAATGTGCATCCTCTAAGGCAAGGCAAAGTTGGTCACTGCTTTCAGGTGACACTCCACCTACAACTATTGTCCTCTCTGAATGGGACCTGTTTACCTCTCCAACTTCACACGAAACACCAGCTCCTTGGTAAGGGTTGCAGGGAAATGGTGAGGAAGTTTTGACATCAGTGTCCTGGGATTCTGATCTAGATCCAGGACTGTGGACTGGGCCACATTTTTCTCCAAATAGGAATAGTTTTATTGATATTTTCTCCAAATTCAAATCAATATATGTTTAATGAAAAACATTGGATCAATTACGAAAAAAAAAAGAATAAAAATTACTCAAAATCCCAATGGCAGGAGATAATCTTTGGTTAGCACCTGGTGAACATCTGGAATCAAAATGAGAAGAGCAGATTGGAATCTGGCTATATGGCAACAGAGGTCAAGTCACTCGGAAGCTCCCCAAGAAAGTCCTTTGGGCAACATGACTTACCAAGTGTGGCAATCTCGTAGAGAGTTTAGGGAAGAAGTAAATCTATCTCCACAAATTTACCAATTTCAGTTTCCTTGGGTGATTTTCAATTCCCACTTATTCCAGACATGCTGTCTCTTTCCCTGAAAATCTCCTTCCACTTTATCTTGTCATCTTCCTTGTCATCATTAAGAATTAATGTCCTAAGTCTGTCTTTCCAACCTCCAGCTCCCACCCCCCCCCATTTTTGGACTGCTCTGAATAAAACATACACTTAGTCACTATCTAAGAAAAATTAATGCCAATAGAATACTATCACTTTTATAAGTCCAGGATTACAGTGTCCTCTTTTAAGAATATCTCTCCAAAAGAACTAGGTCTGCATTAAGAACCAGCTTTTATTTTGTGATGGTGTTGCTTTGATAAAGCCATTTGCTTAAAAATGGGATTCCCTCTTTCCTTCCCCTCTTCTTCTTTTTGATTCAGCATCCCCATTCTTCCTTCCCCTCTTCTTCTTTTTGATTCAGCCTCCCCATTCTCTTGGCTTCTTAATCTATGTTATCCCCTTTATATTCTTTTGTTTCTTCTCCCTGTAGCCAAAGACCATTTTAAAAGAATGATGTTGAGGGGCACCTGGCTGGCTCAGTCTATACAGCATGCAACTCTTGATCTCAGGGTCATGTGCTTGAGCCACATGCTGGGTATATAGACTACTTAAAAAAAAAAAAGAAAGAAAATATTATGTTAAGAATAATGGGCATAAGGAGCCACAGGCAGAGTGTAATCTCAGCAGGAGGAGGCTGTGGCCAAGGCCTGCTGTGTAGGTACAGACTGGGCATGGCTGTGGCCTGGGCCCACAATGCAGGCTCATGGGTGGCACCCCTGGAAGCCTCTTCAACATGCCCTCAATGCTGGTGGGGCTTTATGGGGCCTAGCAAGGGCTCAGGCCAAGGGCAAGGTAGGAGACTGGTGGGTACCACTGTCTTCCTTAGAAGAAGCAAAACACATCTATCTGCTCTGTTGCAGGACTGATGCTGTGGTTGGATATTTAGAGGACATTATCACCGACCAAGAGTTCTAGGAGTCACAGGGAAATTCCATGGACAAATACTATCAGGAATTTGAATACAGGAATTATAAAATTGCTTATGCTGCTTCTATCTTAACAAAACATATTTACTTAGTAGAAAAGCATATGAAAGAACAGCTGCTGGAGCTTTCCTGGATTTAACTTGGTGACTTTCACATTACAGCCCACAAAGATGAAATGATTGGTAACGTATTTGACAGGCTGCTCCCGTTTATGGATTCTCTGTCTTTCAAAGAAATGTTTCTGAACTACAAAGCAGAAAAGGGAGGTACAGGAAACAACCAGTGGGTTAGTGGCTACTTCATGGTGAACATTATCTTTCTGTCATCCAGAGCACTGCAACACTAGCTTTCACCTCCAGCCAATGGGATTGCTTTGGACACTACAGCCCAACAGGTTGGGAGAAGATTAGGCTAACAATGACAGAAGAATAGGTCTTAGGAAACCTGAATTTGTTTGTGCCTGCTCATTAATGTTAAGTATCAATGAATAATAAAACAAATCCAGAAGATTTCATGTTATTAAGACAATACTCCCCAAATTGATAGGCAGATTTAATACAGTCCCCATCAAAATTCCAAGATAAAACAACTCTGTTTCTCCCTCTAGGCTACTCACAACATTTCACTTCTGACACCAGATATATGGGTTTTTCCACAACAAGCAATTTAACTCAATTCTGATACTATCTACTTGGAGTTAATATCAGATCCTACAGGTTAAGGGCTCAGTCCCACAAGACTGCTTCCCACTTCAGATGCCAACTGCAAGTTTGGGCCTCTGGTATTTCTGACCAATAGGCTATAAATTGGGGATTCTCACAATCCCATCTTTGGATTTGGTAATTTGCTAGAGTGGCTCACAGAATTCAGGGAAACACATTTGCCAGTTTCTTATATCATAAAGGATACAAATGAATACCCAGATGAAGAGGTACATAAGGTATGATCTGGAAGGGTCTCAAAGGTAGGAGCTTCAGTTCTTATAAAGTTGGAGTGTGCCATTCTCCTGGCATGTGGATGTATTCACCAACGTGGAAGCACTCCAAACCCCTTACTTTAGTGATTTTTATGGAGGCTTCATCATGTAGGCATGATCAATTATTAACTCCATCTCTAGCCCCACCTCCCTCCCTGGAGGATGGAGAGGGTGTAAGACTGAAAGTTCCAAGCTTCTAATCATGGCTTGGTCTTTCTGGTGACTAGCCCCCATCCAGGAGCCCATCAAGAGTTGGCTCATTAGAACAAAAGATACTCCTATCACTCAGGAGATTATAAATGTTTTGGGAGCTCTGTGTCAGGAATTGGGGGCATATCTATCTATATCTATATCTATATCTATATCTATATCTATATCTATCTATATCTATCTATCTATATCATATCTATTACTGTATACCCATATCTATATCTATGTGATTTCACAATTCCAACTGTTTTTTTTCTTCTTCAAGAAATTGATGAGCTGATCCTAAAATTTACATGGAAATGTAAAGGACCCAGAATAGCCAAAACAATCTGGAAAAGACCCATAAAATACCATCAGACAAAGTTAGGGGACTCACATTTCTTGATTTCAAAATTTAACTACAAAGCTACAGTAATTAAGACAGTGTGATCGTGGCATTAATGACACACAGATCAATGGGATAGAAGAAAGTTCAGAAATTGCCAAGATAATAAAATGGGAGAAAGAATAGTTTTTTTTCAACAAAGCGTGTTGAAACTGAATATCCACATGCAAAAGAATGAAGTTAGACTACTACTCCACAAAGACTGACTCAAAATAGATAAAGAACTAAATTTATAAGACTCTTGGAAGAAAACATAGATATAAATCTTCATAATCTTCTATTAGGCAATGGTGTCTGAGACATGACAACAAAAATACAAGCAATCAAAGAAAAGTAATGAATTGGACTTCTTCAAAATTAAAAACCTTTGTGCTTCAATGGATACTAAGGAGAAAGTGAAAAAGACAAGCCACAGAATGAGAGAATATCTGCCAATCATATATCTGATAAAGGACTAGTATCCAGCCTATATAAAAAATTGTTACAATAAAATGACAAACAACCCATTTATGAACGGGCAAAGTATTTGAAGAGACATTTTACCAAAGTAGATATACAAATGGCTAATAAGCACATGAAAATATGCTCAATATCATTAGTCAATAGGGAAATGAAAATCAAAACCACAATGACATACTATGTCATACCTACTAGAATGGCCATAATAAAAAAGACAGACAATGACAAGTGTTGGTGAGGAAGTGGAGAAGTTGGAACCCTCATACATTGTTGGTGGGAATGTAAACTGGTATGACTGCTTTGGAAAACAGTTTTACAGTTCCTCAAAAAGTTAAATATAAAGTTATTATATGACATGGCAATTCCACTCCAAGGTGTGTACCTAAGAGAAATGGAAATATATGTCCACACAAAAATTTGTACATGAATATCCAAATAAGCATTATTCGAAATAGCCTAAAAGTGGAACCAATCCAAATGTCCATCAATTGATAAACAGATAAATAAAACATGATATTCCATACCATGGAATGTTAGTCAGACATTAAAAGGAATGGAGTGCTTACACATGCTATAGCATGTATGAACCTTGAAAACATCATGGTAAGTGAAAGAAGGCAGACATAAGAGGCCACATATTGTATGATTTCATTTATATGAAACATCCAGAATAGCAGATCTATGGAGACAGAAAGGAGATTACAGGTTGCTAGCAATGTGGGAGAGGGGGAATAGGGAAACTTGATAATGAAAACTGGGAGAAATAAGCCTGTAGTAGTCCCTCGGATCGATGTGATGCTTCAAACATAATATTGGAGGAAAACATTAACTAGAACTGTACAATAAACAATACAGCTCTAAGAAAAACCTCTATTGAAATGTCTCTCTGGGGAGGCGGTTGATTTATGTTGCTGAAGCCAAGCAGCTGGGAATGCCTGGCCCGCTCAGGGTGGACAGCCACCTGCTTCTTTTGCTGGTACTTCTCCGCTTTCTCAGAGACCATGACCACCTGCTATGGGTCTAATCAGATTCTTTGTGCTTGCTCAACCATAGATTACTCCCGCTAGGTTCTTAAACAAGTTCTGTTTTCCTCCTAAGAATACTCTTTAAACAGTATAATAAATTGTGATGCCTATTAATGGTTGATGTGGTTTTCTCAATTAATATGAGAATGAGGAGTTGCTCAGGGCGACTGTCTTTCCAAACTGTCGTCCCCTGCTTCCTTTCTCTTGCAGCTGACTTCTTTATACCTCATTCTTCTCCCAAACGCCGGGAAGAAAATGGCATAAGCCCACTGACCCAACCAAAGGAGGGACGTGGAGATTCGGCACACAGTGAAGCAAGGCTTTGATCAACTTTCTTGCAAGAGTGGGTGTCTGACAGACAGGCACACTCAGGACAGTTACAGCAGACAATTTATCTCCTAGTGTGCAAGTCCCTCCCCTGATTCCTCATTGGCTGAGTAATACAGAGGTTACAGCCTTACCCAGACATCGCCTATGCCCATGTAAGGCAAAAGCAGTTTGATTGGTACAAATGTACATTTTCTGAGGTGAGGCGGAGACTTTCAGTCCCTCCTTTGTTCTTTGGTGCATGCTCATTGCAAAGCCCATAAAAATAAGCTGTGAAATGGAGAGGGGAGGAAGACCAGGAAGTGAAGTGTCTAAGAGTTTGGGACTCCATTATGGGGGGTGGTTCATATATATTTCCAACAGATTGTAAACCTACTGTTAACTAGACAGCGCAGCTTTTATTTGGTATTGCTGAAAACGAATCATCTCCCTTTTCACAAAACAGTTTCTTTTGGGGGTGATTAAAATGTTCTGGAATTAGATACTGGTGATGGTTGCACAACTTTGTGAATACGCTAAAAAATACTTACTGAATTGTACACTTTAAAAGGGTGATTTTTATGGTGTATGAATTATATCTAAATTAAAAAAAAAACCCTAAGGGCCTGAAAACAAAATTACCCGACTCTTCAGGGACTGCTGTTTCTTCTAAAATATATTCTTATATTCAGTAACTCTAGTATTCCTCCCAGAGTAAATACCTGTCCAAGGTGTTTCTGAGTCAAGCTACTCCAGAGTACGTGGATGTTGAACATTCCACCTGGGACCCCCTTCCCTCAGCACACATACTGAACCCTCTCTTCCAAATACCAGAGACAGGATTTGCACGAATCTTTTGTGTGTTCACAGCTCTTTCACTTGGGCAAGCATTTCAGTTTTTCAGCCCCAGAGGCTCAGCTATGCGGTGATTTTGAGTGTTTGGGAGTGTTTCTCTAAGGTGTTACTCAAACTAGCTGCCCCTTCTTAAGTTTTATGAAGATCCTATTTTCTGCCCACCATTCTAAGAAAGTCACAGCTGGTTTTGGCTGTAGGAATCATTTGAAAGAGATGTTCTTTGCCTAAAAGATAGATGTAAAACTCAACTCCTAGGCTTATGTGTGCAGTCCTTTTTCCTAAAAGGACCATATCTTCTGCTGATCCTGATGTAGTTCCACTGTTTGTACGAGAAACCTCTTTCTTAAAAAAGCATTATTTTTGAAAAGTATTTTTGATAAATATTCGCGTTAACTTAGTGGGTTTAATCTTGGAATTTTAAATGATCACTTACTTAAGGACAAAATATTACATATCGTGTGCTCTCTAGTTGTTAGTACTGTGAAGAAAAGGATAGTATATGTATTGGAGTTCCTAGTTTCCTGGGCACCCATAAATGGATGCTGCGTGCTGGAAGCAAACTAAATAGGCATCCTTTTCTTATGGCATGTTAGGTGTGTTTGTACAGGTTTGCTTAAAATCCTTTCTGCATAAATGAGTTCATTAGGTTTTCTTTTGGTGTGGGAGCAAGTTTGGTAAAAAGGCAACTGACTCTGTAAGCTACGAAATTCCACCTAAACCCTTCTTCCGTCAAAATCTGTCCTCCCATCATGCTATTCTACAGTCTTGCTTGGCATGAGTAAGAGGAGGTAGCAAACAGCTTTTCTAGTTGCCTATTTGGCTTTGGTTTAGTAAAATGTTTGGTATAATATTACCAGAAATATATATGTCAAACCTTTGAGGCTAGCCCAGGCAATCCCAGTGAGCTCAGGTCATGGGAGGTGGATGAACCCAGGGGTGGAGAGCTGCTGGCACCAGAAAACCACAGGCAATTGCACCCACCTCACAAAACAACTCCTTTAGTCATAGTACCTAGTCTGCCACCCATCTCACCCCAGGACAAACAGCATTAGGGGGAGACATTCCTCCAATTGTAATTCATTAATCCCCAGGGATTTAGAAGAAGGTATAGGGAAGCAAGTTCCAGAATTTAGTTCCTACTTGCTTTGCTCATTCTCACAGGCATGGTGTTTTTGAACTATCCTGACTGTACCTTTGAAAATTCCAGAATGTATATATAGAGAGCCCTTGGACTGCTTGAATGATAGGGGGAAGGTTAAGGGTAAAAGGAAGGAAAAACACATCCTTTAATGTAAAACATCCTTTTGAGAGCACTTGTTATGGAATTGGGTGGGGAATGAGCAGAAGAAAGAATCCCATACTCAAGGAGTTATAGTTGGAGGTCATAGGACACGGATGATGAACAAGACCTAGTAATCCAGCTGTCCATTCTTAGGCTCTCCATGTTCATTTCCCATCCCACACCCCAACTTGCATTACTGAACCAAGAAGAATTTATGCAGTTGTCCAGTGTTGGAGCAGTAACTGGAGAAGAGTGCCTCTCTGCTATGGGTAGAGTAGGAGTTAATGACAGAGTTTCCCCTCCAGGTGATGGTGACTCTTGGGGAGGCAGAGTTGAGCTACAAAGTTTAGCTATCCCTCTCCCCATGTGATTTTCTCTCCTGTGCCAGTCCTAGAGGAGACAGAGTTTGGGGCTTCCACTGGGGCTTCATCCAGACAAATGAAAGCAAGATGAAACGGAATAAAATCCAATAGGGCTTGAAAGTCAAAGTTGGTTGCCCCTGCCAGGGAACACCCTTCTGACAGTCATTGCTCTGAATGGGGGTGGGGGATGAGTAGAACCTTCACCTTTATTCCAAGGGTGGGGGTTACTTGAAGGAAGGAAGCTCTGATACCCAGCATGTACACACTTTGGTGAATATGGTGGGTTTGTTTGCTCAGCAGCCAGTTCAATGTTTTTCTAAATATGCTTCCTTGTTCTGCAGAGGATGGCAAGCTAAAACCTACATTTCTCAGATTCCTTAGTAGGTAATGTTCCAATATGATTTAGATTTAGATTTAGATTTCTGTATTTAGATGGACATGTATGAGATCTCACTGAGGTGAAAAAAAGTTACATTTATAAAATGAGGATGATAATAATACCTACTTCATTGGGTTTGATGTCCTATAGCTATATGGATAAACATATATGTATATGTATAAATTATATGGCATATTATACATAGAGAATATAGTATATATATTTATATATATACTACATATATAAAATTATATATATAGCCATTGTATAATTATATACTATATTTTATATAGAGAGTATAATAGAGTGTCTGGCTCATGCTAAGCAGTGTATGTATGTTAGCTATGAATGTATTAATATTTTAAAAGATCTCCAAGTGATTCTAAAATGTAGCCAAGGTTAGGAACCACTAATTTAAGATCTTATAACCATGGTAAGAAATTTGGGCTTAAATTTAATGTAATCGGAAAATACGGAAGGGCTTTACGCAAGGAAATCATATGATTTTATTTACATTTTTAAAAACTGCTCAGGCTTCAGTATAGAGAGAGAATTTGAGAGTGGGCAAACAGCAGAAGCAAGAAAAGATTTACATATTACAGGTGTTCAGGTAAGAGAAGATGGTAGTTTTATAATGGAAACAGAAATATAGTTGGGTTTGTGATATTTTGGAAATTGATTTGACCAGCAGTACTGATGGATTGAATGTGGGTACGAGAGGGTGATGTGGCATGCCCAAGTTGAGTCCAAAGAAATGAATCAGAATCTCTGGGGCATCACTGACAGCATCTCGGTCTGCCAGACATACTAGCAATACCATTGGGTCTGCTGGATCCTAAGGCCCAAGTGGCAGGGTAGTTGGCTCTACAAGCTTACTGGTTACAAAACTGTTTATTGCTCTAGGTCCTACTCAAAGCTAGCAGTGGTACCATTGCTTTTCCCATTGAACAGATGAAAGGGTAATCAGATGAGGTTAAATAATCTGCCCCCAATCACACAGCTGGGATAGTAGGAGAGCAGATATATGAACCCAGGGGATGCCAGAGTCTGTCCTTTTAACCACTGTGCTGTACTACTTATTATAAACAAATGTTCTGTTTAGTTTGGTGCTAGTTGAGTTGACTAATGTTATTTTCAAGGAGTTTTTTTTTTTTTATTTATTTTTTTAACGTTTTATTTATTTTTGAGACAGGGACAGACAGAGCGTCAACAGGGGAGGGTCAGAGAGAGGGAGACACAGAATCGGAAACAGGCTCCAGGCTCTGAGCTGTCAGCACAGAGCCCGATGCGGGGCTCGAACTCACGGACCGCGAGATCATGACCTGAGCTGAAGTCGGCCGCTTAACCGACTGAGCCACCCAGGCGCCCCTCAAGGAGTTTTAACTAGTGTGCATACTCTGATGCTTGGCACTGTCGGCTGCCCCTTCTTTCCTAGAATGCTTAGACTCCCTTTACTTTGGTGAGATGGCACTCTTCTGGTTCTCATATCTTCGCTTTCCTTCTTGGTTCCCTCTCCTTCCTTCCATCTGCTCTTTACATAACAGTTTCCTCAGGGACGGTCATTGTTAGGCCTCTGCATTTCTCACTGCACACTCTCTAGGCCTCATCTCCCACCATACTATGGCTAGCACTTTTGTTCCCATACCACTGTATTTACACACACACACACACACACACACACACACACACACACACACAGTGTCTTTACACGTGCTGTAATGAAGAGAAGATCCAAAATAAATGAAACAGGGGGGAGAAAGTACAATAGAGAAAATGAACAAAGTTAAAGGTTGGTACTTTTAAAAAGCAGTAACATTGATAAACCTCTAGGCAAGACTGATCAGGAAAAAAGTATAAACAAATCTCGACAGATATTAAACTACTAGCAAGATAATAAACCATAAATTTGACAATATTTTAGATGAAATGGACAAAATTCTCGAAAAACAACTTATAAAAATTAACACAGGAAGAAAGAAAGCCCTACTGGTTCTTGATCTACTAATGAAATTGAATTCATGATTAATTTCCCCCACACAAAAAAGTACAGGCCCAGATACCTTCATGGGTGAATTCTCCTAAATATTAAGGTGAATTCTCCTTAAATAAATTCTCTCAAAAACTAGAGGAGGTACTACTTCCCAACTGGTTTTTACGAGGCCAGCATATTTTAATACCAAAATCTAACAAAGATATCATAAAAGGGAAAATTACAACCAATCTCATGAGAACGTAGATGTAAAAATCCTAAGCAAATATTAGCAAACTGAATCCAGCAATATATAAAGAGCATAATACATCATAACTAGATGATAAATTTTCCAGGAGTTATCATTTGATAGATGAAGAAAAACCACTGGGTAAAATTCAACATTCACTCACGGTAAAAACTCTTAGCAAGTAGGAATAGTGGGGAGATTACCTTAATCTAATTGGACTATTTACTCCTCTTCCCCAAAATTCTTAATGGCGAATTATTATTTACTTAGATTTATTTATTTTTAAAGTGTACAACATTTTGATTTGATACACATACACATTGTGAAAAGATTCCCATCATCAAGTTAATTAACACGTTAATCACCTCACACATTTACCTTTTTTTGTGTGTGTGAGAACACTTAAGTTCTACTCTTTTAGCAAACTTCAGTTACACAATACAGTATTATCAACTGTAGTCACCATGTTATACATTATAGCTTCAGACCTTATTCATCTTTATATTTATTTTATTTTTGAGAGACAGAGAGAGAGAGAGAGAGAGAGAGAGAGAATGGAGGAGGGGCAGAGAGAGAGGGAGACAGGATCTGAAGCAGGCTCCCCTGCTGCCACCACAGAGCCCTACCTGGGGCTTGAACCCATGAACTTCGAGATCATGACCTGAGCTGAAGCTGGATATTTAACTGACTGAGCCACCCAGGCACCTCATTCATCTTTTTTTTTTCCCTTTTCTTTAGAGAGAGAAAGAGAGCACAAGCAGGGGAGAGGGGCAGAGGAAGAGAGAGAACATTTTAAGCAGGCTCCACACTCAGTGCGGAGCCCAACACGGGGCTCAATCCCATGACCCTGGGATCATGACCTGAACCAAAATCAAGAGTAGGATGCCTAGCTGACTCAGCTACCCAGGTGCCCCAAGACCTTATTCATCTTATAATTGGAAGTTGGTACTCTTTTTTTTAATCAGCCCCACCCTTTTCCCCCACCCCTTAAGACCCTGGCAACCACCATTCTACTCTATTTCTATGAATTTGCCATTAAAAAAAAAAAGATTTCGCATGTAAGTAATTATTTGTCTTTCTCAGTCTGGCTTATTTCACTTAGGGTAATGTCCTCTAGGTTTATCCATTTTATTGCAAATGGCAGGATTTCCTTCATTTTTCAGGCTGAATAATATCGTGTGTGTGTGTGTGTGTGTGTGTGTGTGTTTGTGTGTGTGTGTGTATGTGATGGTAAATTATTGAAAGCTTTCCCACCTCTGAGAATGAGAATAAACAAGGATGCCCTCTGTCATAACTTCTATTCAACATTGTAATGAAGGTCCAGCCAGTTCAATAAGGGGAAAAAGTAAGAAAAGGCATATGGCTTGGAAAGAAAGAGATTAAATTTTAATGTGATTATATAAAAAAAACCAAAGAATTTACAAACTATTAGAATTAATATGTGAATTTAGCAAGATCACTGAATACAAGGTCTATATATAAATACCAATTGTATTTTCTATATACTAAACACAAATAATCAGAAAATAAAGATTCCAAATGATATTATTTATAATAGCATCAGAAAATATCAATCCTATGCAAAAATTCTCAACAAAATACTAGCAAATTTAATTCAACACTATATTCAAACAATTATTCACCATGATCAAATGGGATTTATTCCTGGGCTGCAGGACTGGTTCACTATTCACAAATCAATAAATGTGATATGTCACATTAATAAAAGAAAGGATAAGAACCATATGATCCTCTCAACAGATGTAGAAAAATCATTTGACAAAATCCAGCACCCTTTCTTGATAAAAGCCCTTAAGAAAGTAGGGATAGAAGGAACGTTCCTCAACATCATAAAGGCCATATATGAAAAACCCACAGTTAATATCCTCAATGGGGAAAAACTGAGAGCTTTCCCCCTAAGATCCGGAACATGACAGGGATGTCCACTCTCATTACTGTTGTTCAACATAGTACTGGAAGTTCTAGCCTCAGCAATCATACAACAAAAAGAAATAAAAGGCATACAAACTAGCAAAGAAGTCAAATTTTCATTCTTCACAGATGACATGATAGTCTACATGTAAAACCTGAAAGACTCCACCAAAAAGCTGTTAGAACTAATATGTGAATTCAGCAAAGTCACAGGATATAAGATCAATGTGCAGAAATTGGTTGCATTTCTATACATCAATAATGAAACAGCAGAAAATCAAGGAATTGATCCCATTTACAACGGCACCAAAAACCATAAGATACCTAGGAATAAATCTAACCAAAGAGGTAAAAGATCTGTACTCTGAAAACTACAGAAAGCTTATGAAAGAGATTGAAGACAACACAAAGAAAAGGAAAAACATTCTATGTTCATGGATAACAAATATTGTTAAAATGCCTATACTACCCAAAACAATCTACACATTCAATGGTATCCCTATCAAAATAACACCAGCATTCTTCACAGAACTAGAACAAACAATCCTAAAATCTGTATGGAACCACCAAAGACCCCGAATAGCCAAAAGCAATCCTGAAAAAGAAAACCAAAGCTGGAGGCATCACAATTCCAGACTTCAAGCTGTATTACAAAGCTGTAATTATCAAGACAGTATGGTACTGGCACAAAAACAGACACATAGATCAATGGAGCAGAATAGAGAACCCAGAAAGGGACCCACAACTATATGGCCAACTAATCTTTGACAAAGGAAAGAGTATCCAATGGAAAAAAAAGACAGTCTTTTCAGCAAATGGTGCTGGGAAAAGAGCAACATGCAGAAGAATGAAACTAAACCACTTTCTTACATCACACACAAAAATAAATATAAATGGATGAATGACCTAAATGTGAGACAGGAGACCATCAAAATCCTAGAGGAGAACACAGATAGCAACCTCTTTGACCTCAGCCACAGCAACTTCTTACTAGACATGCCTCCAGAGGCAATGGAAATAATAATAAAAATCAACTATTGGGACTTCATCAAAATAAAAGCTTCTGCACAGTGAAGGAAACAATCAACAAAACTAGAAGGCAACTGACACAATGGGAGAAGATCTTTGCAAATGACATATCAGATAAAGGGTTAGTACCAAAACCTATAAGAACTTAACCAAACTCAACACCCAAAAAACAATCCAGTTAACAAATGGTTGGAAGACAAGAATAGACACTTTTCCAAAGAAGACATCCAGATGGCTAACAGACACATGAAGACATGCTCAACATCACTCATCATCGGAGAAATACAAATCAAACCATAATGAGATACCATCTCATACCAGCCAGAATGACTAAAATTAACAACTCAGGAAACAACAGACATGGACGAGGATGCAGAGAACGGGAAACTCTTTTGCACTGTTGGTGGGAATGCAAACTGGTGCAGCCACTCTGGAAAACAGTATGGAGGTTCCTCAAAAAATTAAAAATAGAATTGCCCTACAATCCAGCAACTGCACGACTAGGTACTTATCCAAAGGATGCAAACATGCGGATTCAAAGGGGCACATGCATACCACTGTTATAGCAGCACTATCAACAATAGCCAAATCATGGAAAGAGCCCAAATATCCATCGACTGATGAATGGGTAAAGAAGATGTGGTATATATATACAATGGAATATGACTTAACGATCAGAAAGAATGAAATCTTGCCATTTGCAACAACGTGGATGGAACTAAAGTGTATTACGCTGAGAGAAATAAGTCAGTCAGAGAAAGAGAAATATCATATGATTTCACACACATGTGGTATTTAAGAAACAAAACAGATGAACATAGGGGAGAGGAAGGAAAAATAAGAGAAAAACAGAGAGGGAAGCAAGCCCTAAGAGACTCTTAAAGACAGAGAACAAAAGATTTGAATTTGATTCAGTAGAGTGAGTGAAGAGATCCACTCTCACCCTTGTGAAAGCTTTTTGGTGTACAATTTTATAAATGTTAACACATGCATACCTATATGACAACCACCATAATCAACATACAGAACAGTCCCAGCCTTCTACTAAAATTCTTTTGTGGTATCCTTTTATTATCACCCCCCCCCCCATTCCTAATCCCTGGCAAGCTCTCCTTAACTGTTCTCCATCACTGTATTTTTTTTTTTTTGAGATTTCCATAGAATAGGAATCATATTAGCTTTTTGAGACTTCTTTCATTCAGCATATCTTTGAGATTCATTTGTATACAGGGGTTTGTATGAACACAGATTTTAATTTCTCCTGGGTAAATATCCAGGAATATGATTTCTGAATAATATGGTAAGTGTATGTTTAAGTTTACAAGAAAATGCTAAATTGAGGCTAAATTGTACCATTTTGCATCCCTACTAGCAATGTATGAAAGTTTCAGCTGTTCTGCATCCTTGTCGGCACTTGGTATTGCCAGTATTTTTAGTTTTGGCCATTTTAACAGTTGTATAATTGTATCTCGTTATGATTTTAATTTAAATTTCTCTAATGGCATCTTTTGAAAATCTTTTCATGTGCTTACCTGCTGTCTGCATATCCTTTTTGTTAAAGTGTTTTAGTCCATTTAAAAAACTGGGTTGTTTGTATTATTCCTGTTAAGTCTTGAGAGTTCTTTAAAGGACTTCATTCAAGTCCTTGGTCAGATATGTGATTTACAAATATTTTCTCCCAATCTAAAGCTTGTCTTTTCATTCTTTTAACAGTGCCTTTTGCAGAGCAAAAATTCTCATTTTGAAAACCAAGTTGAAGACCAATTTATCAATTTTTGTTTTGTGGCTTGTGGTTTTGGTGTCATATTTAAGAACCCTTGGCCTATCCCCAGGTCTTAAAGGCTTTCTCCCATGTTCTCTTCTAAGTAGTTTCTAGTCTTACATTTTACATTCATATATGATAGCTTTTGAGTCAGTTTTTATATAAAGTATGAGGTTTAGATCAATGCTTATTTTGGGGCACCTGGGTGGCTGACTTCAGCTTAGGTCATGATCTCTAACCTCATGAATTTGAGCCCCATGTCAGGCTCTGTGCTGACAGCTCGGAGCCTAGAGCCTACTTCCAATTCTTTGTCTCCCTCTCTCTGCCCCTCTCCTGCCTGCATTCTGTCTCTCTCTCAAAAATAAATAAGCATTAAAAAATATTTGATCGATGCTTATTTTTTGCCTACTGATGTTGTTTTAACACCTTTGTCAACAAGACTACCTTTTTCCCATTGAAATTGCTTTTGCACCTCTGTAAAAAATCAATGGGCCACATTTGTGTGAGATTATTTCAGGACGTTCTCTTCTGTTTCATTAATCGATGTGTCTGTACCTTTGCCAATATCACACTATCTTGATTACTGTAATTCTATAGTAAATCTTATCATTAGGGGTAATGGTTAATTTTATGTATCAACTTGGCTAGGCTGTGGTACCCAGGCATTTAATGAAACACTAATGTTTAAAAGAAATAAGTTTGCAGACTTTAAGTTCAAAGCATAAAGTCAAAGATAGCCAATAAACTCAATGAATAGAAGCATTGACTCCTGAGAAAAGGTAAACAATTCAGCAATTGATTAAAGGAGGGCTTTATTTTATTTTTTTAATATGAAATTTATTGTCAAATTGGTTTCCATACAACACCCAGTGCTCATCCCAACAGGTGCTAAAGGAGGGCTTTAAATGAGTATGATCAAGATCCCTCAAGGAGATAAATAAAAGAATACTATCCTTAAAGCTAGAACAAAAGGCTATAAAACAAAAGAGTCAGATATTAATTAGGATTGTGTAGCTATGAAAAAGAACTAACTAGGGGTGCCTGGATGGCTCAGTAAGTTAAGCGTCCCACTCTTGATCTTGGGTCAGGTCATGATCTCACATTCGTGGGATTGAGCCCCATGTCGGACTTTGTGCTGACAGTGTGGAGCCTCCTGGGGATTCTCTCTCTCCCTCTCTCTGACCCCTCCCCTGCTTGTGCTCTCTCTCTCTCAAAAATAAACAAATAGATTTTTTAAAAAGAACTGAACTAATCATAAATTAAAACTAAAAATACATTTACTGAAATATACAAAAATAAGAAGCCTTAGTCAGGGATATTTCTTAGTGGAGTTACTTCTGATGGCTCTTGGTGTTCTAGCTTCTGAGATAAATTCTGTGGTTCTGGCCTCAAGCACAAAGATACTGGAGAAGCAGGCCCAGAGATCACTTTATGACTGTACCTTATGTTGGAAGTATCTTGTTAGGCTGAGCTTGGTCAAACTAGATCAAGATTGGAGCAAAGGAGGGGCACCTGGGTGGCGCAGTCGGTTAAGCGTCCGACTTCAGCCAGGTCACGATCTCGCGGTCCGTGAGTTCGAGCCCCGCGTCGGGCTCTGGGCTGATGGCTCAGAGCCTGGAGCCTGTTTCCGATTCTGTGTCTCCCTCTCTCTCTGCCCCTCCCCTGTTCATGCTCTGTCTCTCTCTGTCCCAAAAATAAATAAACGTTGAAAAAAAAATTAAAAAAAAAAAAGATTGGAGCAAAGGAGTGAGATAGTCTTTGCTACAGATAAATACCAGATAAATCCCTTCTCTTTCTTTCTTTTTTAAATTATTTTTTTAATGTTTATTTTTGAGGGGGGGGGGAGGAGGAGGGGCAAAGAGAGGGAGGCAAAGAATCTGAAGTAGGATCCAGGCTCTGAGCTGTCAGCACAGAGCTCAATGCGGGGCTCTAACTCATAGACCTGAGCCAAAGTTGGATGCTTAACTAACTGAGCCACCCAGGCGTCCCACCCTTTCTCTTTCTTATCTACTGGTCTTTGGATTCCGTAAGCAAAGAATAGGTACTGAACTGCTGTTCTTATCCAGTATTCTCTGGAAATTATTGGACAGCCTTGATTATCCAGAGGCTTGCTACTCCAGGACCACTGATAACTTGTCCAGCTTCATATAGATGTCTTGGAAGGACAGAATGTTGTTCAAGAATTCTCCCTTTAGAACTTCCACTATGAATTTCTCAAGATTATCTCAGAGGTGCTGTGGCCCAGATCAGGGAATCATGAGAGGTTAAATGGGCATATAAGTCAAGATGTCATATAAACAGATGACAACTATTCTATGAGGCTATGAGAAACCCATTCATTATTCCAAGGAAGAATACAAGGTCATCTGTCATAAGAGCCCAACATACTCTTTGGGCTAATGCCAAAAGATGGAAATTCATTAAAATCTAAGGTTTATAGAGATGGCCCAGAATGTTGGTCATCTGTTTAAGTTGTTTGCCATCCTGTTGAAGCTGCAGCCATCTTAAAAATGGGATGTTTTTCTTGTTCACAAAATGTGCTGCCCTCTGTCCCCCAGGGGGAGCCAGTGGCTTGCTGAATCTGCACTGCAAGTTGGTACAGGTAGGTTTCAGGCTTAGAGAACAAAGCAATCAGGGTTCTTTAGTTAAAAACAGAAAGAACCAACTCAAAGTAGCTTAAGATCTCAGGGGTGTCTTGGGGTGCCTGGGTGGCTCAGTCGGTTGAGTGTCTGGCTTTGGCTCAGGTCATGATCTCATGGTCCGTGAGTTCGAGCCCCGCATCGGGCTCTGTGCTGACAGCTTGGAGCCTGGAGCCTGCTTCTTGTTCTGTGTCTCCCTCTCTCTGCTCCTCCCCTTCTCATGCTCTGCCTTTCTCGCTCTCTCTCAAAAATAAATAAACATTAAAGAAATTTTTTTTAAGATCTCAGGGATGTCTCATGAAAACAAGGAAAGGAATGCACCTGGATCTCAAGAGGAATTGTAATGACACAGAAAACCTAGTTTGAGTCAGAAGTCAGGAGAAATACCATCTTCACCTCATGTGCTGTGTTTCTTGGGGAGTATGCTTCCGTCTTTCTTGCCAGATATGCTTTCCTATACAAACCTTATCCACTTGACCAGGAAGCAGTCCATTAGAACCAGGTATATCCAGTCATACTTAAGACATCAGGATCAGTTTCTTTTACGTCAGGTGAAGAAACATCTCCTGGTATGTGATTTATTTATCCAGGCTTCTGATAACAAGGTAGGATAGGGAGGTTGTTTTTGATTTGCACAGTATGTAAGCTGATGTGTGAGGTAAAGTAGAAGGTTTAGGTGTTTTAGGTAATAATATGGTTGTCAGTTTGAGCCAGAGTCTGAGGGTCTAGGGGGAAATGTGGTCAGCATTTCAAAGTTCTTCCACATGCACAGTGGGAGCTGTCAACTCGTCCCATGTGGCTAAGACTTGGTCCTCAAAGCCATTTCATGTAGCTCAGTTTATGTTAGCATTCACTGAGAGGTAGAACAACTGCGTACCCAGGTGCCCAGGTGCTCTTCTTTTCTTCTTCTCCTTCTCCTTCTTCTTTTCTCCTCTTCTTCTTTTTTTGCATAACACAGAGCTCCTATGTTATCCAGAAGAAAGGATCAGAACAGGTGTCCCCTAACAGAGGATGCAGTATAAAGGTCTCTAAGGTTAGACTTGAGTCTAGCCCTCAAAGCTGACTGAGTCACGAAGCGCGGGCTTATGAGGCTAAGGAAGTTCTACCCCCTAACTTATTATGGTCTGCCCTTTGGACATGATGGTTGATCAAACCTCTTCAATTAATATCAATTCCTTCTTATCTGGTCCCATTTCAAACTAAACCATGGCTGCCCCTTGTCAGTTAACAACCTGATTCCCAAACTTTGTAGGGCTAGTAACAATTTACAAAAGCAAATCAGTGCACCTACTTGGACTGATACCCATCCTAAACAGAGCGTATTAAGAGAATACTGGTTAAAGGAGAAGAACAAACAGCTTTTTCAATGAGAGTGGCCAGATAGCGAGAGAACTAAGTATGTGACGTGCCATGGAATAGAGGGTTTCTTTTTTTTTCAACGTTTTTTTTATTTTATTTTTGGGACAGAGAGAGACAGAGCATGAACGGGGGAGGGGCAGAGAGAGAGGGAGACACAGAATCGGAAATAGGCTCCAGGCTCTGAGCCATCAGCCCAGAGCCTGACGCGGGGCTTGAACTCACGGACCGTGAGATCGTGACCTGGCTGAAGTCGGACGCTTAACCGACTGCGCCACCCAGGCTCCCTGGAATAGAGGGTTTCAAGGAGGATAGGATATCAATAGAAATACTAGAGTGAGAATTCAGAAAATGCATTTAGGAGGTCATTGGTGACCCTAGAGAGCAACCTTTCAATAAACAAATGAGTTTTGAAGCCAGAGTTCAAAGACACCAGAAATGACTAGGTGAAGAAACAAAGGCCATGGGTAAAAGCTCTATTGGGAGGGATATGGGGATATGTGTTTGGCATATATGTTTTTGAAAAACATCCTATTTTTAAGTAATCTCCACACCCAACATAGGGCTCAAACTCAAAACCCGGAGATCAAGACTCATACGTTGTACTGGCTAAGCCAGCTGGATACCCCGGCTTAGATGTTTTCAAGACAGAAAAGACTCGTGCGTGATTGGAACCTTGGAGAAAGGAGTTTATAGATAGGAAAAATATATTCATTTCTATAATTGCTGATATGTTTAGTTTAGCAGAATCAGTTTTCGAGTTTTGTTGTCCGTAAAATGGTGATCCTGTAATGAAGCTCTATTGCCCCCATGTGGTGTAGGCTGCCCAGCAACTTCATTCTAAACCAGGAATTGACAAACTTGCTGTAAACAGTAACTATTTTAGTTTTGAGGGAAAGTAACCACAGATAATACGTAAACCAACAGGTGTGACCATGTTCCACTAAAACTTTAAGTAATTTGCTCAAGGTTGAGGGGATCAGAATATGGCACCCCCAGATATGCCACTTCGGCATAAAGATTACTTTAAGCTGAGAGCATCTGAGATTCAACAGGTGCAAAAAAAAAAAAAAAAAAAAAAAAAGGCTTCTTAGAGCTTTCATTTTCTGACTAAAAGTAACAACTTCTGGGAAATAAGACTATCATAAATTCTCCCCGAGGGCAGATCTACTCCCAGGAGGAAGAATGAGAATAAAATCTACCTCAAATCCCTTATTTAGGGAAATGTTATGGCCCTGAAGAAGATGAAAACACCACTCATACCAAGATAGAGAAGCATTATCACAAACTTTTAATTTCCTGTTTGTTCTCCTGAAAATAATTTCTTTCCAAAAAGTCATTTGTTTTCCTGTAAGTGCCTTTCTCCTCCCCTCCTTTACCTAGTAAGGTGGTATACAGATAGGAAATCCTATCTTCTTTGAGTTATCACTGACGTCTCCCACGTGTGTGCATGCGGCACATGTAAATAAAGTGTTTTTCCCCCTCCTGTTCATTTGTCTTTTGTCAGTTTAATTTGCAAGACTCCAGCCACAGAATACAAGATGGCAGAAGAAAAGTGTTTTTCTTCACCTCCAAGGTCAGGTAGCTATTAAGTGGAGGAAAAGGGATTTAAACCCAGATATCTGCTTCTAGAAACTGAGCTCCCCCTTACTAAGCTACTCTATATATTATTTTTAACTGAGACTCCATCTTAACATAACTATTTTTACCATACACTTATTTTATTTTTAAATGTTTATTTATTTTGAGAGAGAGAGAGAGAGAGAGAGAGAGAGAGAGAGAGAGAAAGAGAGGGAGAGGATCACAAGCAGGCTCCGCACTGTCAGCACAGAGCCCAACTTAGGGTTTGAACTCAGGAACTGTGAGATCATGACTTGAGCTGATATTGAGTCAGGTAGGGGCCCCTACCGTACACTATATTTTAAATAAGGCATATAAAAAGTTAGTCACAGGCACTTTTCTCCAGATTTAATTAATGTACTTTTTTCAGTGCTACTGAATCTTACTTTGAATCAGGTTCTTCACACACCTTGTCTACAGCTTGGGCACATGATAGAAATTCATTAAGTACCTTTTGGTTTGTTTTCTCTCTTATAGATTTTCCCCCTTTTAGCCACAGTTTGACTCCACGTCTGTTTAGGCTATTAATATTATTCAAAGCCAAAGTTTTCATATGATTTTCTTCATTTTAGAGGTAGTATAGTGCAGTGGTTTTACATATGAGCTTTGAAGACAGTCCTCAGTCTGAATTCTGGCACTTGTCACTGCATGGTAAGTACTCAGTAAACATCAGCTAGTCTATTCTTTTTTTTTTTTTTTTTTTTTTTTTTTTTTTTTTCAACATTTTTTTTTTTTTATTTATTTTTGGGACAGAGAGAGACAGAGCATGAACGGGGGAGGGGCAGAGAGAGAGGGAGACACAGAATCGGAAACAGGCTCCAGGCTCCGAGCCATCCGCCCAGAGCCTGACGCGGGGCTCGAACTCACGGACCGCGAGATCGTGACCTGGCTGAAGTCGGACGCTTAACCGACTGCGCCACCCAGGCGCCCCTCAGCTAGTCTATTCAATCAACTAGAATGTATGCCTTTGTTCAATTTCCCCATGTTTTCTCTCCTCATGCAGAAGCAAAAAGGACCTTAGTCATCTTAGGTCCCTTTAAATAACCACCACCACCACAATTTTAACTATCATCACCATAATAGTAGCTGACATTTACTGAGTGATTACTATGTATTATTTATTATTTTTTCCAAAATTTTCTTTAAATTCAAGTTAGTTAATATACAGTGCAATATTAGTTTCAGGAGTAGAATTCAGTGATTCATCACTTACGTACAACACCCAGCCCTCATTATAACAAGTGCCCTCCTTAATGCCCATCACCCATCTAGCCAATCCAGCAACCCTCAGTTCGTTCTCTCTAGTTAAGAGCCTCTTATGGTTTGCCTCCCTCTCTGTTTCTATCTTATTTTATTTTCCCTTCCCTTCTCCTTTATGTTTTGTTTCTTAAATTCCACATGAGTGAAATCATATGGTATCTTATCTTTTTCTGACTTAATTCGCTTAGCATAATACACTCTAGTTCCATCCACATCATTGCAAATGGCAAGATTTCATTCTTTTTGATGGCTGAGTAATATTCCATTGTGCATTAAATACTTTCCATGAATTAATTTTATTATTTCAATAATCCTATGAAGCAGGTATTATCATTATCTTTATAGACAGGAAACTGAAGTCCAGGGAGATTAAATAACTTTTCCAAGGTCACAAGGATAATAAGTGGCAGAGATATTTTTTTGAACCCAGGCAAGTCTGACTTCAGAGTCCATACTCTTTATTACTTTTCTCTTTTGCTTTATACTGTCTCCAACAGAAAATTTTACTGTTATGTATTTCTTCAAATTAGAAGGAATAATTTTCTAATGTCTCAAAAGCAATGGTTACTAGGCTTTAGGGTTTCACATGCTATTAAAATTTTAAAGATTCTGATAAACAGCATAGATTTGCCACATTTAAGTTTTGACAAGAAAGGACCTCAAAACAAAACAAAACAAACCACCACCACTATCATTTACTATTAGCTTAAAATAAAGGATGATTTAATACCAAAAAAGTAGGATAGATATAACCTAGAACTTCCACTTTGGTGAGAACAAAGATTTTAGGACAATATTCTCCTTCCTTCTTAATACCAGGTTAATAGCTACATGCTGCTTGCATTTAGATACAACAACTCTTTTAGTAACTTTTACAACTTGTCTTTCTAGAGAGAACCTGTGTCTTTGGATCTGGAAGCTAAGACTGCCATTAATTAAAAATTGTTGCTTTTTAATAGAAAGTGGAATAAAAGATCTATAGGTGTTTTGTTCCACTAAAGTGGCCATAGGGCTTAACAGTCTGAGTGGCCTTACTTCTACTCTTGAAATTTCAAAAGATGAAATAAAGTTTCAGGATTAGACTTCTTTCATTCCAAAGCATTAGAGGAGTAATCATACTGTTGAAAATGAGAACATCTCAGTTAAAACCTTATTTTTTTGCACCTTTGATTTCCTCCAGAATCCCAATGCCCGAGTGTTTTCAACGAAGTGCCACATCATTAGAAATCAACATGAACGTTGGTCTTGTTAATTTTTTTTTTATTGATTACACTCTGCTGGCTGCATTTTGAACTTGACGACAAACATGAATTGTGTACACATGTAAAAATTTGGAACAATTCTCTTTTACGTAACAGTCTATTAGACCCTTGTTTTATGTTATACTTTAGATAAATTAAATTCGAATAGCTCAATTATAATCAGGTATATTCAGCTTCAATTATAACTTCTAATTGGTTCAAGCCTATTAGCACAATGTTAATAAAAGGCCAGTGGTTTGCTCCTAATGAACTTTTATGTATTACGTAATCACATTAAAAACCGGAGTCTCCTCAATACCTTAGGGTGGCATTCGCTAGTGGGTCCTGCAGTTTGGATGTCAAGACCAGTACCAGCATCTTTTGGGAGCTGCAAGGAAGTCAGAAGGACAAAGAACATAACTCAGAACACTAACTTCTTATTCGTACTAGCGCTTAGTCCAGGGTCCTGCTGTAACCTTCACTCGGTGACTTTTTTCTCTATCAATACAAAGACAATTTTCTCTCCTCATCGATCCTTCTAGTATTTTGTTTGGGGGACGGTGGTACATTGAAAAACTTTTAAGAACCTCCTTATCCATTTTGAGAGTTCAGAACTTTATAACTTTTGGATAAGCAATCAGAGCGAAGACTCTTAGAGACCCAGGTTGGACTACCAAGCACAAAGCTGACCACGTACGGATATTTGGGTCTGAAGTGAGCCTGGAGTGTGGACACAGGCGGTAGCAGAAAAATCGTTGATACCAGGGTGTAAACGCAGTTCTAGTCCACGCCGGCGTGGGTTCCAGGTCTGCGACACCAATTACCTCTCAAGAGGTGCGGCGAAATCCCACACAGCCCAGAACAACGGCAACCCAGACTCAGGTCGATTCCGTACGGAACCCAGACGCAGGTGATCCGTGGGCGCTGGATGATGACGTACTCCGCAGACCAGGCGGTGATTGGTTTCCGAACGGGGCGTCGACCGCCAACGCGACGCGGAGCCCTGGCCTAAGTCCTCGCGAGAGCGGCGGACTCCGGTGCGGGATGGCCGCTGAGCCGGGCGGAGCTGGCTCGCGGCTCCCGGAGCCGGCTCTCCGGCCCGAGGCATGGCCCGGGGTCCCGGCCCGCTAGGCCGGCCTCGCCCCGATACGGTCGCCATGCCCAAGAGAGGGAAGCGCCTCAAGTTCCGGGCCCACGACGCCTGCTCTGGACGAGGTGGGCGAGGGGGTGGGGGCGTTGAAAGGCTCATTGCTGGCGGCAGGGAGGGGGGCTGGACGGCGCCGGGGCGAGCGCTCGCTTGCCTGTAATGGGAGAGCGGCTGGGGCCGGGGACCTGCAGTGAGCAGGAGGTCTAGGCGGGGAGGACGCTGACGAGAGAAGGCCTCCTCCTTTGAGGGTTGATGCTGTATTTCAGTGACCGTGGCGGATTATGCCAACTCGGATCCGGCGGTCGTGAGGTCTGGACGGGTCAAGAAAGCCGTCGCCAATGCTGTTCAGCAGGAAGGTAGGCTGCCGACAAGTCTTTTCAGACTCAGGCCGTGAAGACAGAACTAGGTGTTTCGTTTTCCTGGGATCCTGCCTCAGTGTTTTTCTTGCAATCCTTTGGGCATCTTCCCGTAAACGTGTTTGCCGTCCTGAGTAGTCATTTATGTATTCGGAGGAGGGGAAAGGGAGGATTAGCCAAGAGCAGTAGCAGTTTCTGTAGCAGAAATATTTTATTTCTGTTTTTGCATCCAAAAAAAAATATATATCTTTGTGTACTTTTCTGTAATTTTCACTGCCTCCTTCTTGGTTATTCGTCTTTTTCCTGTGGTTCATATGTACTCTCAGTTATTCTGCAGTTTGCTTCTTTGTGTGATAACCTTGAAGTGTGCTTTTCCTTTTCTCATGCTTCTCTTACAAGCCTTTAACTCACAGGTCCCTGCGACTTGTGCTTTTATGGCACCCACTGACTCTAGCTTAGGAACAGGGTTAAATTGGATTCATTTTCTCTCATTGCTTCTCAGAATTTATGCAAACGAGAATGGCATTAACCTTTTGTTTTTTATCCTACAGGGTTTATAGTGGAAGAATAATAATGCACTCCCTTTTTCTTCAGGTCTGAAGTTGACACTTTTAAGGAGTCAGTCTCTGCAACTTTGGAGTCAGATTGCTCATTTGCTTTCCAGTGTTTTTGTATTTAAATGCTAAAATTTCTTTCTTTTTGGTTCTCCGCTTTCTTCAGCAGGCTCTCTCACACTATTGCTCTCCCCTCCCCCCTTTTTCTTTTCCTCTTGGATGCTGATATCCTGCCTAAGTCGTGTCATTTGTATTTCTGGATGGGACTCTGCCATCTCATTCTCCCCTTATTTTCTTCTAGTAAAATCTCTTTGTGGCTTGGAAGCCTCCCAGGTTCCTGCAGTGGAAGCTCTTTCTGGGGTTGGTGAGCCCTGTGACATCATTGACAGCAGTGATGAGATGGATGCTCAGGAGGAGAGCATCCATGAGAGAACCGTCTCCAGAAAAAAAAAGAGCAAGAGGCACAAAGGTATAGGGCTTGTTCGCTTTTGGTTCAGTCCTGTCTGTCATGATCACTTGAAGCTGTTCGCTTTCTCAGTAGCACAAGAGGTGAAGCCAGTGGAGAACCAGGGTTTGGATCTTAGTAGTGGGACAGGTTTAATATACTAGCGCTTTCTACTTTTGTCTACATTTGAGAGGAAAGGAGATTGGTAAGAGTCAGTAGGTTTCTGGAGTTGTAAATTCGACTGTACTAGCCATTCATTGAGAACATGTCATTGGTAGGTAAAAACCCATATGGTGACATGAACACAAAAAGCCTTTGCATTTCGGGATTTCTGAACAGGTGAGGAAGCAAAGATGTGACCCAAAACGTTTTCCTAAATATGTGGATTGTATATAACCAGTTTCATTTCAGCTGAGGTTAGATATTACTGTGGACTTTTAAGTGCTCTGCAATTGTTAATGTCTGCTTACGTGTAATAGATACTGTGGGAAATAGAAAATTATGTGATTTTATACTTTAGTGCCAATAAAACTCACACAAATGAAACAAAGAAAAATAAACTAACAGTATATAATGTGCCAGACTGTCGTGCGGTGGTTTGCTCTAGACTTCATGAATCAGACTTTCCTGGGGTAGCACCCAGAAGAGCTATTCTTAAAGCTAAAGTGGTTCCAGTGATCAGCTAGAGTTAGGGGAAGCTAATGTATAAGTGATATGTGTATTTTTGGTGTCAGATGTGCCAGAACTTTGACCTGTACTTGAGAGTCAGATAACAGATATTTGTATTTGTTAAAATATATTGGAACAATCAATAATTGGTGGACTGACACCGCTTTGCAATTATGCCAGTTATTGTCAGTGATACCACTGTTTTCCAGAAGGCCAAAGTTAATACTGACATTCCTTACGTTTCTTTGTTCCTTAATTTTTTGCTTGAAATCCCTACTCATCATCACCATACTTTTAGAGGTTTATCTTGCTTTGCTTTGTTTCTGGGCACACTCCAGAGAACAGCTTACAGACTTTTAAAATCTCTTTACTGACATAAAATTCGCTCCTTTAATGTGTACAATTCAATGGCTTTAGTATGTTTACAGAGTTGTGCAACCATGAACATGATCTGAGTTGAGAACATTTCTATCACCCCAAACCTCTTAGCATTATTCCTCATTTGCTCCTAATCCTCCTGGTCCCCCTAGCCTACCCCCAACCACTGATTTACCTTCTGTCTCTATAGATTTGCCTGTTCTGGACATTTCATATAAATGGAATCATACAATGTGGTCTTTTGTGTCTAGCTGTTTTCATTTAGCATGTTTTCAAGTTCATCCATTTTGTAGGATATAACAGTACTTCAGTTTATTTGGCTATTTTTTTAAAAAACATTAAAAAAGTTTTTTTTTTTTTTTTTTTTTTTTTTTTTTTTTTTTAGTGTTTATTTTTGAGAGAGACACACACAGTGTGAGCAGGGTAGGGGTAGAGAGAGAGGGAAACACAGAACCTGAGGCAGGCTCCAGGCTTTGAGCTGTTAGCACAGAGCCTGACGCGGGGCTTGAACCCATGGAATGCAAGATCATGACCTGAGCTGAAGTCGCGGATGCTTAACCAACTGAGCCACCCAGGTGCCCCTGTTGGCTATTTTGAATAATGCTGCTGTGAATGCTCTTGTACAAGTTTTTGTATGGACGTATATTTTCATTTCTGTTGGGTAGGAGTGAAAGTGCTGAATCACATGGTAACTCTGGTTTAACTTTTTGAGTAATTGCCAGTGTGTTTTTTGTAGTTTCCATTTTACATTCCCACCAGTAATGTAAAGAGTTCCAGTTTCTCTACATTCTCACCAACACTTGTTATTGTCTGACTTTTTAAATTAAAGCCATCATAGGGGCGCCTGGGTGGCGCAGTCGGTTAAGCGTCCGACTTCAGCCAGGTCACGATCTCGCGGTCCGGGAGTTCGAGCCCCGCGTCAGGCTCTGGGCTGATGGCTCGGAGCCTGGAGCCTGTTTCCGATTCTGTGTCTCCCTCTCTCTCTGCCCCTCCCCCGTTCATGCTCTGTCTCTCTCTGTCCCAAAAATAAATAAACGTTGAAAAAAAAAATTAAAAAAAAAATAAATAAATAAATTAAAGCCATCATAGTGGATGTCAGGTGTATGTCATGGTTTAGATTTGTGTTTCTCTGATGGCTAATGATGTTGAGCATCTTTTCATGTGTGCTTATTGCCCATTTGTATGTCTTCTTTAGAGAAATGTCTACTCAAATCCTTTGCCCATTTAAAAAAATTTTTTTTTAACATTTATTCATTTTTGAGAGACAGAGACAGAACGCAAGTGGGGGTGGGGCAGAGAGAAAGGGAGACACAGAATCCGAAGCAGGCTCCAGGCTCTGAGCTGTCATCACAGAGCCTGATGTGGGGCTCGAACTCACAGACCGTGAGATCATGACCTGAACCGAAGGTGGATGCTTAACCAACAGCCACCCAGGCACCCCATCCTTTGCCCATTTTTAAGTTGGGTTATCTTTTTATTACTGAGTTGTGAGAATTCTTTGTGTATTCAGGATACAAGTCACTTACCAGATACATAATTTGTGGCTTTCAGGTTTAACTATAATTCATCTTTTAGTTCTCTGCTCTGCTTTACTTTCATTAGGTTCCTTCATTCTAGTCAGACTGGTCTTTTTTTTTTTTTTTTAACCTTCTCTTTTTAGCTTCTTTTTAATGAAACAAATACAGAAGAAGAGAAAATAGTATAATGAGTCCCATATAGCTGTTACCCAGCATTAACACTTATCAACTTATGGCCATTTTTGTTTCAAGCACTACTCCCCCACCTCAACACACACACTGGATTATTCTGAAACAATTTCCGGGTATCCTGTTATTATCTGTAAATATTTTGGTAGTTCCCTCCAAAAGACAAATACTCTTTAACAACAACAACAAAATTAATCCTGTCTAAAAAGGTGAATAGTAATTTCTTAATAGTATCAGAATCTTGTTAGGCTTGGCTCTTTATTGCTGTCACATGTGTTTTGTTTTTCTAGGTCTCTGGGCTTTATGTTTACTGTTTATTTCACTTGGAATACTTTTCTCTTAAGCTATATCTATCAAAGTTCTTTATGTCCTTCATGGCTTATCTCCAAGAGGCTTTCTTTTACTGATTCCATTTCCTGCATCTTGAAATTTCTTAATAATGATGTTTCAAACACTGACAGTTCTTCAGTAGTTACCAAGTTTTGTCTCTAAAGATGAACATTTTTAAACAGCACTCTGCTTTGTAAAGCTCCTTATGGGACTCAGTGGGAGAAATTCTGATAGTCCTTTTCATTCTTCTTTAGGGAGAGATTTAATGTGGGAGAAGGTGGGGCCCAAACATGGCACACTTAACCTTAAATGGTTACCAGAAATTATAAGGAAGAATTGCAACCAGAGAAGAGGATGTTGTTTTGGAGGCGTTGGTCCGTGTAACGAAGAATCTAATGCAACAACCTGATTGAGTCATATAGCTGCAGGAAGCTGTTAGCTAAAAAAGTAGAGGCAGCTTTGGGGAGGTAGTGTAGGGTCCTTTTGCCCAGGAAAGAGAAGGAAGAAAAGTTCTTTTTGGATAGTTGTGTGACTAGGTCTGAATTACAGGTTAGGGTTAGGGTTTGTCCAGGTGCAGATATCTTTATAGAGTGTGAGTTTTTGTTTGAACTTGAGACATCTGATGGACCTCAGAGTTAAGAGAATGAACCCTGATGAGGTCTGAAGGAGGAGGAGGTGGGGATACGTTGTCACAGGGCATCTTTGAATACTGAATGCTCCTGGCCAGAATCATAGGTCAAACTGGCAATGAAACGAGGAACTGGAAGGAAAGAAACATGTCTACAGGCATTTATTGAGTGATGAAGATATGCTGTAACTTACCTGCTGTTTTATTTAGTTTGCACTTTGAGGCTTCATCATACCATTTTAAAATCAGTTTTTTTTTTTTTTTTTTTTTTTTTTTTTTTTTTTTAGAATGACTGAATTGAAGAAAATGTTTAGTGGATGGGGACTGTGAGGGAAATCAAGGGCAGAATATTTTGTTTTGTTTTTTTAAGTAGGCTTCATGCCTAGTGTGGAGCCCAACATGAGGCCTGAACTCATTACCCTGATATCAAGACCCGAGCTGAGATCAAGAATCTTTTTTTTTTTAATAACATTTTTTTAAAGTTTATTTTTGAGAGAGAGAGAGAGAACGAGAGAGAGAATGAGAGAGAGGACATGAGCAGGAGAGGGGCAGAGAGAGAGGGAGACAGAATCCGAAACAAGCTCTAGGCTGTCAGCACAGAGCCTGATGCGGGACTTGAACTTGGGAACTGTGAGATCATGACCTGAGCCGAAGTTGGATGCTCAACCGACTGAGCCACTCAGGCACCCCTGAGATCAAGAATCTGATTCTAAACCGACTGAGCCACCCAGAGGCAGAGTTCGTGGTGCAAAGCTAGAATTTGGAGTAAAACCTGGGTTCTGTTTACCTTAACCTAGTGCCAAGGTTGTGTCTTATTACTAATTAAATGGGCACAGTAATATTTTCCTTATTTCTGTTGAAGAATTATTGGAGTGGAATGGTATAATGTATGCAGAAGTACTTTGGCAAACTTCAAAATAGTGTTTGAATAGTTGTTAAATAAAAGCCTTTTAAGAATATGACCTAGTCACTTGGGCAACAGGAAGCAAAAGTTTCTAGCAGCTAGAATAAGCAGGAAATGATGAGCCTGACAGGCTTTCTTGGACCTGTTTAAAACTGTTTTTTTAACAGTGCAAGCCCTGGGAGAATTGAAATGATTGGGGATCTTAAGGTATGTGTGTAATAGAAGGTCAAAGGTTATATTCTCTTTTCTGTTTCAGAAGACCTGGACGGGGCTGGAGGAGAAGAGTATCCCATGGATATTTGGCTATTGCTGGCCTCCTATATCCGTCCTGAGGACATTGTGAATTTTTCCCTGATTTGTAAGAATGCCTGGACTGTCACTTGCACTGCTGCCTTTTGGACCAGGTTGTACCGAAGGTGCGACCACAGAGAGCTCACTCTGTTGTCTTTGTAGCTGATTTCATTGCTGATTGTGATTTGGAGCTACTGGCTGGTGACTGTTTTCACTTTCTCTGCTCCATGCCGGGCGTGAGCCTAGCTTTGGACTCCTTGAGCCCCTCTTTAATTTAAAATTGGTATTATTAATTCATCCAGGTAATTGTCTTCCCTATGGTTGCCCCCTCCCCCATCCAGTATCCACTTTCGACAAAAAGTCTTGCTTCAGGTCTCACAAAGAGTGGTCTTTGACTTTTCTTCATAAGTTTATTTTAACTAGAATTTTCAAAAGCTACAGATGTCTATCTGCTTACCTTTCTAACTGGGTTCATTGTTTCTTAGTTTGCTAATTATCATGAAGTATCGTAGAGTTTTTGTACTCATGTTGCCCGGTGTATAGTTGCAGAGGTGAGAGTGAGGAGCAAGTGAATGATATAATTAGTAAGACGGCTAGCTTTTGCTACCAGATGCAGAAATGTAACGAAGATTATAAACTCTCAGTAAGGATGTTATGGGGAGAGATGTTGAGGTGGAAGTATGTAGAGAACTTGTTGAGACATGAAACACATGAGTGGACTGCGGGATTACAAGATATATGTGAATTGGTTTTTGCATAGCAAAGAAGTAAAAATAGCTAAGAAATGAAGAAGTGGTGGTGGTGGTGGTGGTGGTGTGTGTACACGTGTGTGCATGGGAGAACACTGGGGACAAGCTAACTACTGGCCAGTAGAATCATACAGTTAGGTTCATATGGAGAGTAGGAATCCTAGGGGACCCAGAGCAGGAGAGATAGGTCACATATTGGTAGGAGTAATGTGTCATGTTTCAGGCACTACACGCTGGATGCCTCTCTGCCTTTGCGCCTGCGACCAGAGTCCATGGAGAAGCTGCGCTGTCTCCGGGCATGTGTGATCCGATCTCTGTACCATATGTATGAGCCATTTGCTGCTCGAATCTCCAAGAATCCAGCCATTCCAGAAAGCACTCCCAGCACATTAAAGAATTCCAAAGTAAGTGAGAATTATTGTCGGCGCCTAACTAGTGGACTCTTGTATGGTGGGCCTATTAATGTGGCTTATCTCCAGCTTTCTTGATGGGGAGGGCTAGGGCTATAGGTTCCAGGCTGCTAGGGGACTAATGGAAGCTTTCAGGACTCAAGGGTTTCACTTCTCTAAGACATTCCTGCTCTGCTGGGCTGGCTTTTCTTACCTTTACCTAAAAGCTTTCTTGTGCTTCTAGCATATTCTTTATTCTCTTTACTTTATTCTCATGCATTGTACATTGGATCACTTTAGATGGTTTTGATGGTTTGGGTTAGGAAGAGCACAACTCAAACGGTAGATGTAAACTGTAATTCTTACAAGGTGCTTTAAATCACGATGCAAAGATATAACACGAACACCTTAGTAATTTTCTTTTCTGAATGTGACCTTGATGTCTAGGCTTCTTGTTTCTTGTTGACCTCGTTAAAAGGTTTTGGTACAGACTTTAGCATATGCTAAGTGCCCACTGTTGCCAAGCTCTGGGCTAGGTCATTTCAGAGAGTATAAGGTACTCGCGCTCGTAGATTTTAGCTCTCTCAAATTCTTGCTGTGTCCTAGGCTATTTCTTATATCTTGGGATTTCCCCAGTAGTTTTTATTCATACATTGTATTCAAGTATCTGGCATTCTTCTGATTTGTAAATAGGTCTATTAGCCTTTGGTCCTTTCTCTCCTTTTCGCCATATTGAAATACCCAGCGAACCCACTTTTGCCGAGCTAGACCAGTACAACAGACACGATCACTTAGGCAAGTTGATGCCTCAGCCTGTTTCTCCTTCAACTAATACCGTTGTCTACATTCTGTCTCTTATGAGTTGTGGGTAAATTTTATTACTCTGTTCCTACCCCAGCTCTGGTGTTCTATAGCACTTTCCGTTCTCTTCTATTCTGTTTCTGCGCTTTGGGTGTTCTGATTCTTCTCGCCTAGTTTAGCTCCAGTGTGATACTATTCTACCTGCTACATGTTGGTTGAAAGGGTACTGTTGGTTTCAGGATTATCGAGGTTCCTTCCAGGATTGCAAACTGAGATGATCAGGGTTATGGGCTGAGCTCAATTTAATACCACACTCGCTGGTGGCTTTAGGGCAAGAGTAGAATGCGGGGCGAGTAGAATTTCACCCAGCAGCTGCTTCCGCTAGTAATATGAGTGGACGGTATATCATCTCACACTTGCAGTTTGCCTCCCCCAGAAACATTTGATAGTATCAGACCAAGTATGAGGAGGTGGGGATCATCCCAAAGCTACACATCATGCCAGGTGTGAGTCATTTGCTGGGAGTAGAGCAGCACTGGGCGAACTCCTCATGCCTGACACATCCTAGCGGCTCCAGTGCACAATGCAAGTGCTACTGCCTAAATCGAAAATACCTCTGGCTTCATAGTCTTATCACTTATATTAATTTTTGAAAAGTAGATTATAAAAAGCCAAGGTGGTGAAACCTAAGGTCTTATTCCAGATAGTAAGCCCAGGCCTCTTGGCTGCTTCTTTTGTGCCTTGTTGTTAGAGATCTCTTAAGAGGATGTGGGACCTGCAGTGGCAGGTGTCCCATGCATGGCCTTGCCACTTGTATAACCACAATCGCATGGCATTCAGGGAGTTGGCAGCATGCCTAAAGGAAGTTGTCCCACGTTCCTGGACTCCAGCTTTTCGTATTTGATTCTCCCTCTCTCTCTTTTCAATAGCATAGCTTGTATGGGACACTGGAGCCGTTGTGATGGCAGCAGAAGTGTCTGCCCCTTAAAGCCAAGCCCATTATTTTTGATGGAACAGCAGGACGTACAGGGCATGTCTGAAGGGCAGGACAGCTGGCACGGCGGACGACCCACCCCTTATCCCCTGGGAGGTACTTAACTTCTTGTGTTAACCCTAGCTGTAGCCTGACTTTCACTGAGGGGCTTACTTGAGACTGAATTCAGCCCAGCTCTGTAGTTTTCACATCGGCTGTCTGCTCCCAGAAGGTCCTGAGTGGCTTGCTCCTGTTACAGGACCGGCCATCTCTGCCTGCCTTATGGCTTTGTTATCATCTTGCCTGGTGGCTACTGGCTGCCCTTATATTTTCATATAGAGGAGTGGCTTGCTGAATCAGAATGTCCCAGTCTCTAGAGACCATGTTTCTGTCTTTAAAGATGAGAACAGTGGGGGTTGACCTCAACAGCATCTGAGGTTGACTTATATTGGTCCCTCTTCTCTTTACTGAATAACCCTGGGACTGTGTCTTTTCATGTTGCACCAGTGTCAAATTGGCGGGGAGGGGTCTCTATCTGTGCCAAAGTAAAATCTCAGCATTGGGACTGTGGCTGGCTTTAGAGCTGTCAAACAGGTTTTTGCTGGTTATTTTTTGTGACCTTATTTTGATTTTTTTCCTTTTCTGTCTTATATTTATTTATTTTTGGTTTACTTTATTTTTCTTTTTCTTACAGTGCTTACTTTTCTGGTGCAGAAAGATTGTTGGGAACAGACAGGAACCAATGTGGGAATTCAACTTTAAGTTCAAGAAACAGGTATGTAGTCGTATCTTCTTGTTGTTTTTCAGGCACTATGCTGTTCTAATAAATTTCACTAGGCATAAAACTGCCTTATTAAAATCAAATAGTACACATCAAAACTTACAGAAATGCCATGAGAAGAAAAGGAAGGAGGAATTACCCTATGCGAAAGAGACCTCATGGTACAATAGTGTAATGCAAAGTGGGCACTGAATCGGGGAACAAAGAGCTATAAAAGACACATGGGAACAATTCAAGAAATTTGAGGATGCTGTGAATATGAGATGATAGGAAATTGTTGTTAATTTCTTAGGTATGACGGTGACACTCTGGTTATATGTGTCTTCATCCATGCTGAATAAAGTGGTGCATCAGTGCTGCTTTCAGATGGCTTTGCCCCTTCTGCCCCCAACGTGCGTGTGATTTGTATATGTGTGTATACATAACATGAGAGAGAGGTGGGAGGAGAGAAAATGGAATATCTAATGATAGAGGGTATACAGGAGTTTATTGCACTCTTTTACTACCTTTTCTGTATAGTTGAAGACTTTCTAAACATGGGAAAAAGGGGAAAACTTGTTATAACAATGTACTGGGGTTGTTTGCCTGTCACTTTTTGTTTTTCAAAGCAAATGTATTTGCAAACAACAGTGATTTGTATGGTTTTACACCTGAGTCCGTGTGGGGAGGCCCTGAGGAAAGGGGCTGCCAAGAGGCTATGTATAAGAGGAGATAGTATTCTACTCTGTCTCTGCCTTTTGCTTGGACTATACCTGAGATCTTGGCCTCTGTGAGGGTCTGCTTTGCTTGTCTTTACTTCTTGTCCTCAGCAGGCTCATTTCTTCCTTCTGTCTCCTCTACTTAGTATCTTATGAGGAGATGCATTATAAATGCGATTAGTTATCCTGCACTTGATGGTAGGTGAGTTACAGATAGGTTTATAATGAGAGTAAATCATATTTTTCCATTTGATTTTTTTTTTTTTAATGTGGTTTTAAGGAAGAATTTTGGCTCTAATCATTTGATGTTAATAATAGGTCCTCAATCTGTGATACCCGTTAGATGTTGATAGAAGGTCCACCATGGGATGTTTCTGGGAAGGAGCTGCAGGGCAGTCTCAGCAGTGTTCCAGCTGAGACCGGAATTAACTGCAGAAAGGTGAATGCTGAGATTTCCTTTAGTTCTGAGACTCACAACTCTTTTATTTATGGTGACTGGAATTAGACGGCTACTTCTGCTTCTGTCCCATTTGTGCAGCAGACGTTCTTTGGAGTCCAGCAAGTCACAAGGAATTTGCAATCTTTCAAACATTGGAGAGCTTCTGATAGAGCTATAAGTTTCCATTTCTTGCCAGAAGGCCGGAAATCCTGCCTAAATGAAGCATATACCCATTGCCACATTGCTTATCCTAATGTGTTTCCTCTTCTTTCAAAAGGCAGGTTTTCCTTGATCTGTATAGAAACCAATATGTCTATAAAGAGAGGAGGTGACAGAAGAGGGATCTCATCCTTTTGTTGAGCCATAGGACTTTCACGGGTGGAGTCTTAGAGCCATGAACATTTCCTCTAAGCTATGAGAGTAATTCTCAGTTCTCTTCAGTCCCCTAGATTAAAGAGCAAGTGTATGGGAGGGTTGCAGCCTCCCATTCAGTACGAAGATGTTCATACCAACCCAGACCAGGACTGCTGCCTACTACAGGTCACTACCCTCAACTTCATCTTTATTCCAATTGTCATGGGAATGATATTTACCCTGGTAAGTGGGGACAGCGTGTCATTCTTAGCTCTTTTACATACTCTCACTATATGGAGGGCTGGACAGAAATTTATAAATTTAATCATCAAGGAAGAAATCTTTGAAGAATAATTTTTTTTAAAAAAAAATTCTGAAAGCAGATTTATATATTAGGAACAGATTTATGGAGGAGTTAATCATATCTGAGAATGTCTTATCTCATTTTTTTTTGCATCTTTGTATAGTTATCGCTAATATTGGAGAAACATCATCCTTTCAGGGATAATATGGAGGCTTATATATGAGCACTGTATGTCAGGACCTTGAGGCATGCTTGTGGTGTCATAAATGGAATACTAAAATGTAGGGTGACCACTCGGTCCCCTGTGTGATGGTGACTATTCAAGCCTTAGCCAAGAATTAGATTAGTAAACAACAAATATGTCTCTGGCCTATTTTCCAAGTTTTTAAAAATTTTGACTGGATTGGGAACTTGAGAGTTCATGCGATTTATCTTCGCTGTCCTTTAGGCTTATGTTCAGAGCTGCGTGGGGTTCCAACCTCCACACTGAAAATAGTTTTATTCTTTTTTTAATGGTAAAATAAATAATGTATACTTCATGGAAAGAACTTAAATAATACATAAATACATCGAGAAAGGAAAGGTGACCTAGACGTTGACTGTCCTATAACTATTAACTTTTTGGGAGTTGTTCTTTATTGTGTCCATTATTATGTACATGCATACGTCCACTCTCTTAAATAATTTTGTATAATTGAGATTATATCATACATGCTGTGTTGGTTGTTAGGCAGCTCTCCCCTCCCTCAAGGTTAAGTCACATTAATGACCTAGTTATATATTCAGATTCCCTGTACTTCATGCTCCTACAGTTCTGTACAGACCAACATATACATAAACATATTTAGAGATTGTGTGGTTTATTTTACCAAACATGTGATCAGATGTATGTTTCATGCATCTTGTTTGACTTGCTCAAAATATCTCATCAGGATGCCTTCAAGTCATTTCGTATAGCTCCCACCCAGTTTTTAAAAATTGACTTCAGTGGTAGTCTGTGTGTGTGTATCCTGATTTACTCAGCTATTTGAGAAGCTTTCTTTAGCAGAGTTTAAATATGAAGAAATTTCATTTTGTGGCCCAGCCAGTGTAAATTTTGTCTAGACTGTCTTATTTCAGAGTAAGCCGTAGGAAAACAAGGTTGTTGGATTTGGGGACTGAATTTGCTTTTTCTCTGCTAGTTTACTATCAATGTGAGCACGGACATGCGGCATCATCGCGTGAGACTGGTGTTCCAGGACTCTCCTGTCCGTGGCGGCCGGAAACTGCGCAGCGAACAGGGCGTGCAAATCATCCTGGACCCAGTGCACAGCGTTCGACTCTTTGACTGGTGGCATCCTCAGTACCCATTCTCCCTGAGAGCATAGTTACTGCTTCTCGTCGCTGAGGGCAGCCCTGAGCTGGGCCAGTCCATTAGTAATCAGATTCCGGTTTGGAAGGGGCGTCCGGATTGTATATCTGGTCAGTAACGCACGTGCTCTTCCAGTTCCCCGGGCTCCTGGTAGGGGAAGGAGAAGGATTGAATCGAGAGGAAAAACAACTATGATTTATAAACATATTTTAATGTAAAAAATGTGCATTTGAAAGGAGAAACCTGGCCCCATTTTCTGTGTTAAACCCCATTTGGTGCTATTGAGTTTGTTGTTCCTTATTCTTTTATCCCAGCAAAAATGGATGATCTTGCTCTAGGGAAAAATTAAACTCTTGAATCTCCAAACAAGGAAGTTTCAGCCTTCCCTTGTGATCAGAGAGGAGCCTTAGAGGCCTAAAATTGTTGCTACTATTGCTTCCCATTAAGCTCCCCCTCAAATTCAAGTGAATATTTTCTCTTCTCCCTTTACCCTCCTCCAGAAATAAAGCAGGTGACAGGGTTTTCAGAATCTTAGAAGATTGACTTGTGTATCTTTCTTTAAAAATCACTTTTGGATATTTGCATAAATATTTTTTTGCCAATTTGGATTTTTGCACGAGGCTTGATAGTGGTGGTGATGATGACTTTGTGCCCTTGGTACTATACTAGGAACTTTACATGATAACACTAATTCTCATGATCCTGCAAGGTAGGTGATACTGGTCCCATTCTGTGGTTGAGAAAACTGAATCCGTGACTTACCCAAGGCCATGCAGCCAATAAATGGCGGAGGATTCTGACCCAGGTCTTTTTGCTGTCCCACAGTTAAAAAGTTCCGTTTTATTCCCTCTGGTAGATGGTGGCAAAAGGGAGGAGGCAGATTGTACATAGATAAGAAAGTAAGAGGGTAAGTTAAAATTTGATTGTGGTATACCTTATCCATAATCAGCCTAAAAGGTATATATGAAAGAGTCTTTGGAATATGTGTTTTGTTTTGTTTTGTTTTATTTTATTTTATTTTATTTTATTTTATTTTATTTTATTTTATTTTATTTTATTTTTTTAATGTTTATTCATTTTTGAGAGACAGAGAGAGACAGAGCATGAGCGGGGAAGGGGTAGAGAGAGAGGGAGACACAGAATCCGAAGCAGGCTCCAGGCTCTGAGCTGTCAGCACAGAGCCTGACACGGGGCTCGAACTCACGGACTGTGAGATCGTGACCTGAGCCAAAGTCGGACGCTCAACCGACTGAGCCACCCAGGCACCCCTGGAATATGTGTTTCTAAGTAAATTGCAAAACAGACCAAGAAAGGCAGAAGAATAATGATATTTTCATTGAATTGTTAGGCATTTATTATGCTGAAGGTCATTAAAAAAAAAAAATGCATTCTGTGTTGAAACCAGCCTCCTGAACTATAAGCACTTCGTGATCTGCCTCTGCCCTGGCCTGCCCTATGCTGCCTATCATTCTGTGTGCCTACAGGAGCCTGGCCTTACATCCCTGCAGAAATGCTAATGTCCTGTTAGAGGACTTGCTGTAGCTGGTGTACTCTGAGAAGAGGTTCGTGGGTGGGATTTTTGGTTTTATTTTGTCTTTCCTAACAAGATAACCTTGCTACTTGTCCTCCCTCTCCAGACCCCCAAATTAGCCGGTGTGAGCTGGATAGTAGCTGGATGGTGCCATGAGATTCAGATAATAGTCTCAAGCCATGTAAATCTTATGGGGGTAATTATTACCACAAACCAAACTGTTTTTTTTTTTAATTTTTTTTTTCAACGTTTTTTATTATTTATTTTGGGACAGAGAGAGACAGAGCATGAACGGGGGAGGGGCAGAGAGAGAGGGAGACCCAGAATCGGAAACAGGCTCCAGGCTCCGAGCCATCAGCCCAGAGCCTGACGCGGGGCTCGAACTCCCGGACCGCGAGATCGTGACCTGGCTGAAGTCGGACGCTTAACCGACTGCGCCACCCAGGCGCCCCCACAAACCAAACTGTTAAATTAGCGTGTGGTTTTTTTCCTTAACTATCCTCCCTAACCCCTGCTATTTAAAGAATATTCTTAGGAAGCATCTGTTTAAGACTGCTGCTAATAGCTAAACCTTACCCCACACCGAGGGTGGTACTAAAAGCTGTTCACATGGAAAGTGAGCCTGGGTCAGTGAAAATCAGAATTTGAGTATGTGAATGATAAAAATAAACAACCCCCGCCCCCCTCCAAGGACAATAACACCTTACAAAGGTCTACAATCAAAAGTTGCTTTTTTGAGGCAGAAGGGAAGAAGCACAGAGCTCTGGTTCCCTGGACTAATGATGCCATGAAGCAGCAGGGAATTATTCTGATGGATCGTGTATACCCCATTTAGGAGGTACCTTTAAAAGGGGAGTGAAACTAATTTGGCTTAATAATTGTCTTCTGACTCAACTTCTAAGTTTTGGTATTAAACTTTGTGGTGATGATTGATACAATATTAGATACCTCCTCAGCTGTTTTCTTAGCATGGTATTGACAAACACTTGGTTATGGTTTCAGCCTTCCTTCTGCATTGGCCAAGTTGCCTTTTGTAGGATGATTCATGTTTTAGTGAAAGGATGTGTGAAGTGTCCCAGGGATTTCCTTTCGAAGAACCCCAAGCCACCTGGAGAAGAGCTGGAACTTTCTGGACTACTTTTGTAAAGACTGCTTTGTAATTTTCACTTCTTAAAAGTGTATCTCTTGATTTTGCTCTCAGGGTCAGACAAACAAAATTACACAAATTTAGCTGTGTTTCTCACCCCCGTAATCAGAATTACTCAGATTTTCCTGTCTTCCACCGAAGATCTAAGGAAACTAAGCCACTTGGTGAATATACTGGGAGAAAGAAAAAAAAAAAAGAACGGTATTATGTGTCGTTCTGATTTCAACTACATACAGCATTAGTTGCAGAAGATCCGGAACATGTTGTGTGTAAATCTATAAATATGTACACATTGCATGTATATAAAAATTCTTCACACTTGTAGCGGTGCGCACTGGGTATCCTAAAGAATTGAGTAGGCACTGTGATGAGACTTCACAAACCAGATGGGAAAGATGCAATTAATAGCCACACGGGACAGGGTATGGAGCAATTCAGGAAAATGGAGAGATTTAAGTAAAACTTGTCAGTCAGGAATCTGGCATGGAGACTGTCTTCATACTATGTGTATGTAACAGACATTTCATATTCTAGTAACAGTGTTAGCACGGACGGGTGCCTGAATTCAGGCTAGCGATACAGTTCATTGAAGTATCGCAACTGTATTCGGAAATGTATTCGGATTTCAAGGTTCCCCACTTAGGAAATAGATGCAACCAAAAGAAAAGTAATAAAGTGGTATGAGAGCAGGTGTGAAAGGTGACAAACCATTGGCAACCATTCAAAGGCCAGGACAGGCCAATTTAGGGAGCTGGTGGTTGGATTAGGAATAAGGGCAGAGTACAAATGGAGGGGCAGGACGTGTGCTCCTGGGAAGGAGGCAGGGGACTGCTGGACCCTGACACTTCAGTGGTGTTGGGTAAAACCCTGATTCTCCCACGTCCTCAGAAGGGCTCTCCAGGCCAAGCCAAGATGGCGCGCAGTAGCATAGCGGCTCTCGTCACGTGCTGGGGCAGGGGCGTGGCCTCGGGGGAGCAGGCCAGGCCCCGCCTTTCGGGGTGGGGCCAGGGGCCTTTAGGGGAGGGTGGGGCGGGGCCTAGAGGCGAGGCGCTTAGGCGCTGGCGGAGGCTGCAGCTACCTCCGCGCTCGCTCCGCTCCCTAGGACGTGTCTGGCTCCCCCGAGTCGGGGGCGGCTCCCTTCCGCCTCGGAGCTGAGCTGCCTGGCTCTCGACGACTGCAGGCAGGTGAGCGCCCAGAACCCGGGCTGGGAAAAGGATGCCTCTTCTTCCCACCTCCAGCTCCCCTCCAGTTTGGGGAGGGGTCTCTGTCTAGCGCGCCTTGGAAAACAGCCCCGTTTTACTCCGGATGTGTCGTCTCCGGCTGGCATAGATAGTGCTCTCTCCGCCGCCCCTCGCCGGCTTTTGCAGTGCCCTGTGCCCTTGGGGGTGAGAATGGGGGGCGATGCCCGGTTTGCGGGAGGGCGTGGAGTTCTCCCTCATCTCCACCATCCTCGGAGGAGGGGGGCTGAGTTGGCAAGTCTCCCGGTGGGAGCTAGATGGACTGCGCCCCCATTTCCCATCCAGGAGAGTCAGAGAAAAAGCACCTCTTAGCTCTTGGGCCGGCTCCGCTGCTTTGGGCACAGGAGGTACTGAGGTCTTCGAGCTTGCCGGGGGTCTTAATCCTTCCCGCGTTGCTCCTAACACCCCTTCTTAATATCGCTAGCTCTCCGTTCCTTGAACTGCCAGTCTCAGGCTGTGCCAGAAATGCCCCCATCTCCGCAGTGCCGGGGCTGGGATGGAAGGAGCGGCCAACCCGAGGTCTGGTGGGGGTGGGGGTGAGAGTGGGCGCAACCGGAAAAGAGGGCTGGAATAGATTCCTGAACTGGGAGGATGGGAGTGGGGAGTTGACTTTGAACCACGCAGTAGGAGTGTTTTCCAGTATAGATCCTGCAGGTTTTGATGGTGGGTGAGAAGAGAGAGGTCAGGTTGGAGGACTTGGAAATGTGGTGTGGGTGGTTTTCTTTGAGAAGGAGGAGGGATCCAGGACAAGGTGCCACTAGGAGCTGATGTCACCTCTGAGGAGAGGTCTGCTGGCAGTATCCATTTAGAGGGATATGTTTGTTGGGGCTGCTATTCTGTTGTTCTATGTGGTGAGCGAGTGGTTAAGGAGGAGGCTTTGCTTAGTTAGCATGGAGATCCCCTCCTGGTGGGAGCTGAACAGGCCTCTCCAGTAGCCAGGTTTCAGGGACTTCCCTGTCTTTCCAGAGCTGTTGGAACTGATACCTAGTACTTTTGTTCAACACCCAGCAAACATTTATTTGGTACCTACTGTGTGCCAAGCACGATGCTATGTGCTGGGTCTTTTGAAGGCAATTTCCAGCAATGGAGCAGCTGAAAGGTACACACTCTGTTAACAACTCCCCCGCTCCCATTTTGTTGCACTGCTGTTGGATTAGGAAAAAGCAGAGCCCTGTCTACATGCTTTCAAACAGCTGTCTGAACTGGATTCCAACCCATCCACCCACTACCACTATTAACTGGACAGGTAGTCCCAAGAGAACCTGCCTTAGCAAAAGGGACAGTTTGAACGATTTTTCTTGGCTATTTTCTAGGACTTTGTCCTGAGGCCCGAGGAGGCTGCCTGAGATAAATAGCATCTCAAAATAATGAGATGATGAATCGCACAATGATTATTAGAGGCCAAGAATGCACGAGACACTCGGCACAGTGGGAGATGCCCTCTTGTGGAAGATAGAAGAGTGTGGGGAAGGGGGTGTGAGAAATCTCATTTAGTGGTACCTGGGCGTGTGCCGATGAGCATGTCATGATGTCAGAACCATGGAGTATATGAGGTCTGGCAGTTGGGTGATAAGGAGGGATTGGAGGGGCAGGGCAGGGCAGGGCAGGGCAGGCAACCAGGCTCCTAGGTCTCTTCTCTGAGTTGACTGCTGGAATCTTAGAGTTGCCAAGAGTTGTCAGGGATTTCAGTGGATCTTTCAGAGCCTATGAGGCTAGCAGGGTGCGAGCTGGGGAAGGGAGGAGGAGTCAAATTTGAAGGCTCGGTAGGGCCAGGGAGCCGGAGACCAAGGGGGCTTTAGGATATGGAGACACTAGCTGAGGCCTTTTTATGCCGGGGGGACTCTCCCCTGGGGCCTTAGGCCCTTTGGTTGGGTTGCTGTAGGAGCAAAGGTGTGGCTTCTGATTGGCATGGGGTTGTGCGTGGCATGTGTGTCCTGGAGAGGAGGTGGTAAGGAGCAGAGAGGACCACAAGAGTAAAAGCTGCCTCAGAGTCTAGGTCCCAGGTATGGAATCAGGAGGAATGGAGGGGAGGTCACAGGGAGGGGTGGTGTGTATTGCAGCCACATGAAGTCACCATCTGTCCCCCCTCTGGCCTGCTAGCTCACTGACCTATAATTAGCTCTGGAGGGCATACGGTGCTGGCTCACAGGAGCGTGGCACTGTGGATGGCTAGTGAGGTAAAAAGTACTCTGATGGACCGTGGTGCTTGGCCAAATCTGAGAGGGGCAGCTTCTAGGGGACCCTCAGTCTTTGCTGTGCAGGGAGGGGCCTGTGGGAACTGAGAATGCCATGGGGCAGGGCCGGTGGGGGGAAGTAGCCGTGGGAGAAGGAGCTCTGAGCTTGGATGGTGTGAAACTCCAGGGCTGGGCGGGGCTTGAGGACTGCCCTCTTCTCCTTGGCAATGGCTCTCCAATCCCACAGGAAACATTGCTGCCCAGTGCATTGCTCTGGTCTCCGAGAGCCTTGGGTCCTACAGACCCCTCTCCCGTCAGGTGTCTTCTGTTCCGCCAGGCGAGGCCAGCTCCAGCACGGAATAGCTTCTTGCCTGTCGGGCTGAGAGGGCTTGGCTAGGGCTGCTTCATTCTGAGAGAGCTGGAGGAGAAACTGCCACTGGTTAATTCAATTGGACATACTCCAAGTGGTGCTCGGGGCTGACCCCAAGGCTGTGTCAGAGACGGGTTGTTTGGTCATGTGCTACTCTCTGTTGCTTTCGAGCCATTTCTTGTATACGGTAGTCCCCCTTGTTGCAGGGGGACCCACGACATTCCAGCACCCTCCGTGGATGCCTGAAACCGCGGATAGTACCAAATCCTATGTATGGTGTATTTTTTTTCTTATGCTACACACCTATGATAGTTTAATCTGTAAGTTAGGCACAGTGAGAGATCGGCAACAATAACTGGTAATAAAATAGAACAATTGTAACAACGGACTGTAATGAAAGTTACATGTGAATGTGGTCTCTCTCCCTAAACATCTTACTGAACTCACCTTTGTTCTTGTGACGACGTGAAATGACAAAGGGCCACAAGATGAGATGAAGCGAGATGAATGACGTAGGCACTGTGATGTCGCCTTAGGCTGCTGTTGACCTTCTGACGATACATCAGAAAGAGGATCCTCTGTGGTTGACCACAGGTAGCTGAGATCCCAGAAAATGAGACTGTGGATCGACGAAGGGGCAGGGGGGAACCACTCTATCTGTGTCCTCTCAAGTAGACCGTGAACTTCTTGAGGGTTGACGGCATATCTCACACGCCTTTTGAATCTATAACAACTCTTAGAATCCGGTATTGGATTCATGGAAATCAGCTCAATATGTAGTTGTTGGATTGAATCAAAGAGGTCTGTCTTCTGATTCCCTGGGTTCAAAGAAGCAGGGCTGCCTTGCAACTAGAAATATTTAACCTAGAGCCGAGAAGCCCCTGGGGACCCCGTACAGTGTGGTCTTACATCTCAGTGGGAGAATTAGATTCTATAGGCAGTAGGTAAAGTGAAAATCCCCAGATCTCCCATGAAGCATGGTGTATGGGTTTAGGTCTCTAATGCTGAACAGTAGCATTACTGTAGATCAACATATACATTATGTTAATAGTATTCATGGTTATTAATTGTATAATATGTGCAGTGATTTTTAAGAGAGTATGTACAGTATAATTTTGTGGTTAAGTGTCAGATGAAGTAGCTGCTTTGCGTTAGAGGCTTTCGTTGCATATTTTGCTTGGCCAATAGAGTTGAAGTCTCGTAACTAAAATATGTGGCTGATGTGACTTCATGGCCACTGTCTTCAGATGGATGACTGTCATTTCAGAGGGGAGACAGGTTTGCATTCGGTGCAAGGAAAAGTTTCCTTAGGACAACGAGGGCTACCTCATTTAGCGGTGAGCTCCCATTCCCGAAGGATCATCAAATGAAGACTGAGCTGTCAGGGATGTGTAGAAGGAACTCCCACCTTGTGTGGGAGGTTGGCCTACGTGACCTCGGAGAACCCTTCCAAGTAGGAATGTGCAGTTCTAGGTAAGGGACAGGGTAGGGTGGGCAGTGGATGGCAGGGGTCCTTGGCACATGCCACAGAAGAGGACTCTCCTTTGGCTTGGAGGAGGATGCTGAGAGTGGAAGGCTTGGGGGGTGGGGGCCAGGCTAGGACCTCGGCCTGGGCTGTTTTATGAGGAACGACGTTCTGGGAGATCCAGGGGGTGTCCGCCGCCATCTGTGATGCACCTGGAGCCCTGGGCCTGGGAGACCTGCAGGGCAGCTCTGATGGGTGGCAGTATAGAAGGGTGGGCTGGACCCAGTTCCTTGAACTCCGCTCACACGAGACTAACTGTGGAGCACCCCCAAAATGTTTGGCTTTTGTTTGGGGCAGAGTGCCTGGAACAAATGGAGTTTTCATTCTTTCACTATCATCCCCATCCCTCCCTCTTCTCCCTCTCACACGGGTTCAAGGCCATGCGTGCCCTTCGTGCACTTACAGTCTGTCATGACCAGCGATGTATGCTTTCATGATCAGACACACACAGCCACACATAGGCTCTCGTGGCGCCCGCATGCTCTTAACAGCACACATGATTTCTTGACTCCCAGATGCCCGGGCTTATATAACCACACACACCTTCACTCCCATGACTATACACACACTCACAACACATTGTGATGATCAGACTCATAGTCATGTGTGTCATGAGCCCTTGGCGTATGACCACACACAATCTGTCTCACCATTACACATACCTATGCACTGTCTCACACACGTGCTCTCAGAGAGGACCCTGTCCTCACGACCGTGCTCTTACACGTGGGCACTCTCTCATGGCCATACGTACACAGCACACGTTCTCATGACTATTACACAGCATTGCACAGGTACACGGGTCCCCACACACGTCCTCTGTCTCATAACCTCTCCCACCCTTTTGTGCCCGCGCACACACACACACTTTAGGATGCTGTTCTGAGCGCTCTGGGCCTTTCGTGCCCTGGTGCCTGACAGCACTTCCGTCTTGTGTCCCTGATCCCCCCCCCTGGGAAGTTCTGTTTTCTGCGGTGTGACAGCTCCCTAATCTGATGGGCTGATCTACCAATACAGAGGCTTCTGAGCATTTTTTTTTTTTTTCAACACCAGAAGAACCCTATGTGTCCTACAGGGACCCTAGTTCTGAGAGATTTCTTATTCCCCAGATATGCCACACTTACTGCTTTGTTTCTTCTTCTGCAAACCTTATTTAAAGACATCTGTGAGTGTTAAACACTGGTTCTGCTTAGCAGAACTTGGCCCGGGTTACCGAACCTGATGATGGAAGTTCAGCCAAAGCCACGTATGTGCTGTGTGCAGTGGCCCAGCCTTACGTTTTGCTTTATGCAAGCGTATGATCTGTGAGACATTCAGAATGTGGGAAAGAGTCGGTGGGCCCCCAGTGCCACCTGGGTAGCCTTCTCAGCTTTACGGCTGTGTGCCATTGACGTGCTGACTCTCTGAGGGAACACGTGTTTATTTTGGCAGGGGTCTCCTGTAGACAGTGCTTAGCCCAGGGTTTTTCTAACCTCTTTTTAGACTTGGAACCCTCTTATGCACACGAAACCTTAATCAGGTGGTCGGCCACAGTGATGGATTTGGAGCTGACGAGATTAAATTAAGAAAAGGGAGCTCGGGGGCGCCTGAGTGGCTCCATCAGACCTCACTCTTTATTTCAGCTCAGGTCATGATCTCAGGGTTCACGAGATCGAGCCCTATGTGGGGCTTTGCGCTAACAGCGAGGAGCCTGCTTGGAATTCTTTTTCTCCCTCTCTCTGCCCCTTCCCTGCTCACGCTTTTAGAAACATTTTTTTTTTTTACATTTACATTTTTTTTACATTTATTTTATTTTTGAGAGACAGAGAGACAGAGCGCAAGTGGGGAGGGGCAGAGAGAGAAGGAGACAGAATCCGAAGCAGGCTCCAGGCTCTGAGCTGTCAGCACAGAGCCCATTGTGGGGCTTGAACTCACAAACCGCCAGATCATGACCTGAACTGAGGTCGGACGCTTAACTGACTGAGCCACCCAAGTGCCCCACCTCTGTGCCCTTTTTCCTCCTGGGCTGCCCCTAAAGGTACTCTCTCATAGTCTCTAAATCCTGCCTTCGTTTAAAGAGGTAGTTGTGATGGCTATACTTTTGGGTATTTTAGAAGAGGAAGTATTTAGAAGAGGAGACTCACAGTCTTTCTTTCCCCACTAGCCTTTGACGTTAGTCTTCCTGGGGTGGTGACAGTGAGGGTGACCATGCAGCCAGGTATGTCCAGGGTAGCCTGGTTCACACCCATGTCCTGGTGTGATTGTTAGCAGCACCTCCATTCATTCTCAAGAAGGTCCTGGTTTGGGGCGCCTGGGTGGCTCAGTCGGTTAAGCATCCGACTTCAGCTCAGGTCATGATCTTGCAGTTCGTGGGTTGGAGCCCCACGTTGGGCTCTGTGCTGACAGCTCAGAGCCTGGACCCCGCTTTGGATTCTGTCTCCTTCTCTCTCTGCCCCTCCTCTCACTCATTCTCTGTCTCTCTGCCTCTCTCTCTCTCTCTCTCAAAAATAAATAAATGTTAAAAAAAAGTAATAAAAAAAAAAAGAAGGTCCTGGTTTGGATGGTAAGTTGTATGTTCACCTAAGCGATAGGCCATGTCTTGGGAAGAAGGTGTCCCATACCTGACTGCTGGGGAGCCGCCGGGGAGATGGGCTTCACAGATACAGGCTTGGGGACCCTGCCGGATAGAGACATCGCTCCCTGCGTCTCTCTGAGTGCACCCAGCATTAGGAAGGAGAGTGCCTGGGTCTGGCAGTGGGTGCTAACTGACACTTGGGTAGGGTGTTTTATTCCTCGTAACAGTTTCTGTCTCTTATCTCCTTGGACCCTCATGACAACCTGTAAGATCAGTAGAGTGTGTTGTGTTCTGGCCTTCATTTTCCAGATTTGGAAACTGGAAGCCCAGAGAGATAGTCTCACTGCCGGTCTTTTCGGGGGCCCGGAGAACTGGATGCTTTTGAAGGGACATGTAGCCAGTCAGCAGTGAGAAACTGTCAGGAGAGCTTTTCTAAGGGTTTTTCTCTGGGAATGGCTTCCTGTGGCTGACATGGATTTTTAGTTTTCTTACTGTGCTTAGAGTGAGCCCGGCCTTGAGGTGCTGCCTGGGGTGCTAAGAGTTAACACCGACTATGTGCTGGACAATGACCTCAGCACTCTGGGTGCATTAACGCCAGTGATCTACATATCGGCTGTCCGAGGAGGGCCTGGCTATCCTCCCCACTTCACAGATGAGGAACTGAGGCTCAGACAGATGAAGTCTCTTTCCAGAGTCGCATGTGTGGTCAGTGGGGGAGTCGGCAATCAGGCCCATCGGCCTGCTCCAGAGTCTTGCAAGGGAGGAGGGGCGCCTGTCTTGCTCTCAAGAAGCTTTCCTTTTCAGAGGGCAAGAGAAAGGAACCTGCTCCCAGGCCTTGGGCCAGTGTTCACTCTTTTGGAATTCCTCTTCTTTACACTTGGTCAGCGATGGTCTGCCCAGAAATGACTCTGCCACACGTATCTGTTCAGTTCCATGTATGTTAGGCCCCTGGAGGAAATGGTTCTCACCCCAGAGTATTCAGGTGCGATGATGTGTCACGGAGACAGGTATAAAGAAAGGGCCGTGCCGGGTCCGTCGAAGGGCCAGTCTTACCTGTAGGAGAATCAGAAAGGGCTCCATGGAGGAAATAGTGTTTGAGATGGGCTTGGAAGGGTGAGCGGAAGTGCCTTAGACTGACATGGAAGGGGCCACTGAGGCAGGCTGGGTGAGATGCTAGAAGCTGGCGAGCAACATGGTGGGTCTGGGAGCATGACCCCAGGGTAGGGAGTAGCAGGGGAGGAGACTCACTGGGCTCTTGGGGGAGAGGAAGAGTGAGGGTGAGGCTTTTTGGGGTGGTGGGCTGAACAGGGAGAGGGGGGAGGGAGGAGAAGCTTCTGGGTTAGAGGGAAGGAGAGGTGGGCAGCTGGACTTCATTCAGAGGATTGTATCTGAAAACCCCGCAGGGTGAGGGGAGCTGAGGGCTGTTTCTGTAGTTCTTGTGGGAGTGTGGTGTGGGGTGCGGGGCTCAGGGGACTGTTGACAGCTCGGTTTGGAGTCCTTAGGGCATCTGGGGTCGGGGGAGGGCTTCAGGTGGGTGGCGGATGAGGCCTTGGAAATGAGTCACTTCCAATGGGCAAGTGACCATGGTGGCTGCTGTGCAGAGGCCTTCCCCAGGGTGCACGGGGGTGGGGGAAGCCAAGGCGATATGTCCCTAGGCTGCCTTGTCCCTGGACAAGGGCGAGAAATGGCAAAGGAGTCATGGCCTGTCTTCCCTTTCGCAACTGCCTTCCCCTCCTCCTTGGAGTCAGACAGACCGGGATCGAATCCTAGTTCTTCCTCTTACCAGATGCGTAGACTTCGTTACATGACTCTGAGACCCAGTTCTCACTGGGAAGAATTGGAAGAATTGGGTCTTCCTCGTGAGGAATTGTGAGGATGGAAGTAAGTTAATAGATGTTAACCAACAGCCCAGTGCCTGGTATCGAATACATCAGAGCTGCTATCATAATCAGTATTATTTTCCTAGAGGACCGCCTCCCTCCCCTTCCTCCAGTTGAGTGGGAGCATGGGAAGGAAGGGAGCACGGCCCTCCTCTTTTGCCTCCTTGCTCTGAGGGGCTTCACCCTGAGGCCCCCTCTTGGCCAAGCTCGTGGCCCACTCACATTTGGGCACAGCTCCAGCCAGCTTTGCCCTAACCCTTTGGCCTCTACAGGGCCACCAGCTTTGCCCTCGATGAGCTCCCTCACCATGGTGGGGCCTGCCATCTGGTAGGGCAGTAGGGAGCCAGCCCGTGTGTGTGTGTGTGTGTGTGTGTGTGTGTGTTCAGCCAGAGCATCAGACCCAAGTCAAGTGCACAGCCCTTCTGTTTGTTGGGAAGAGATGGGGGGGGGGGGTCGTGACTCTTGGAAAGCCAGAGAGGCCTCAGATTTGCCTCTTCTGTGTTTATGACTCCAGACACCTGGTGTGGGTCCAACCCCTCCATACACACTCACACACTTGCACTCACACTCATGCCTGCTCTCTCTGGAGCCCTCTTCCTCGGTGTCACAGCCTGCCCGTACTCCTCACTGGCAAAGCCCCTCAAATGCTCACTTTGGGGGCTGGTAGCTGTCGCCTCTGAATCAGGACCTGTGAGTGTTACTTAGAAATTGTGCAGGAGTTGAAGAGGCTTCTGTTAGGCTGAGATGATAATTGCGCTATTTAAAGCCGGCCCTGGAGCCAGAAGGAGCCAGGTGTCCCGACCCGGTTGCCTTAGAGCTCCTGGCTGTTGTTCACCGTGCCGCACAAGTGGGGGCAGGATAGGGGGGTCCTGGCCAGCCATCTCGGGGCATCTGCCTGGCATCGCCCTCTGGGCTCATCCTCAACCTGCTCTACGTGATGCCATTTCACTAGCGGAAGTGGAGTGGTTACCTGGCACCTGGTTGGGAGGGAGGCTGGGAAAAGCTGGGGGCAGCCAGCTTCTCAGTTGCCAGAAAGACCAGGAGGACTGGGGGAGGCCAAGCTGGACCAAATAGCCAGCACATCCCGGTGGGCAGCCTGAGGTCTGTTCTTCCTTCCTGAGAACCTCCCAGCCCCTTTTCCGTAGGAGCTAGGACAAGCCCTCCCACAGGCCTGCCTTTGCCCTCTACTAAGGTAATTCACACACCCCTGCAATCATGGGGTGCTTTCTGCTTTTCCCAGCTCTGTGTTATCTGTGATCTCATCCCTCGAAGGTGGGCAGAGCAAGGGTCGTGGGTTCCATCTTACAGCAGAGCTCTCAGTAGGTGGCGACAAGCCCAAGGTCATCTGGCTGGTCTGTGGCAGAACTGCACCCGAGGTGTCCAGAGTCCCGGCTCTGGGCTCCTTCCTCTCTTACTACACTGCAGGATGCCTGGGGATCTGTTGGACTGAGGCTGTTCCCAGGACCCTGAGCTCCTGAGTGCACTACACTCTTCTTCCGAGGACAGGTTCTGTCACAAGGAGCCTCTTCCCCAGCCGGACCCTCACTTCTCTCTCATTTCGTCTTGGAGTGGGATGGGGGAGTGGGAGGGGACGAGGGCCTGGCAGCTGGTGAGTTTGGAGAGGTTGTGGTCTTTCAGCCTCACAGATTAGAGCATTCGGGGTGAGGGTCGTGGGCACAGTGGGAGGGAGAATTGGAGGAATCGCTATTATTGGCATTAGTGAGTTGGCACTTCTGGCAAGACTGGGGTAGCAGCCCCTCCTGTCTACTCCCATCTGCTCTGTGGGGCAGGGACGTCGGGCTGGGAGAGTGCAGACCAGGGTGCTACTTTTGACCTCTGTAGCTGCTAGGGACCCAGCCCTCCACGGTGGCTTCCAGCTTGGGGAAAGGATCCCCTGGGTCAGAGTCTGTGTCCAGTGTGGGTCTGGGAGCATGTGTGTGGCCACACGTGTATGTCCCAGGTCCCCATGGTTCCGCGTCTGCTTGGATGCATGTGTGCGTGCACGCGTGCGTGTGTGTGGGCGTACCCACATGCCTGCCTGAACTCCTGGGCCCCCTGGGAAGGACTGTGGGGGTGAGCTCAGGAGTTCTCAAGCTGGTGCTCTAGCTTGTGTCTGATCTAGGCCCACATTCCTCCCCAGCCTCCCTCTTGCTGCTCCCATTTCTGCCTGGATCATGAGTACTTTGGCGGGGGGGGGGGGCAAGCGGGGGATGATAGGTGGGTTCAGGTAGAAGAGGCTTGGTCCTTCTCTGGTTTCCCTGCTGGGTTCAGCCCTGCCACAGGCTGGGGGCTGCCCAACGTCCAACTTCTTTCCTCGCATCGGGTCCTCATACCTCCTGTCTTTCCCCTGATCGTCCCAGTCTGCCTGTTGCCCAGTCTGCCACCGGGGGCGGGGGGTGGACAAGACGCAGTCCCTGTGTCCCCCAGATGGTAAGAGGAGGGAAAGGAAGGAAAGCATCATTTAGAGAGCATCTCCTGTGTGTGCCCATTACCGTGCTGACTGCCTCACATCCTGTCTCTCATGCAGCTAGAGCTCTTCTGAAACGGATTAAAGTAGTGGCCTCCTGGCAGTGGGCAGGGGGGTTGGAAGGCAATGGCAGGCAGAGGAATCCCCAGCTGCACGCTGCCTTCCTTGGTACACCATTCTTTGCTCTGACCACCGGGCTTCCCCGTGCCGGGCTCAAGGTGTTCTCAAGGCTAGGCTGGGCACACGTTCCCCAGCAGGGAAACCAGCCTGCTGGCAGTGGCCGCGATGGGCCGTTACACGGTGGGAGAAGATTCCCGGCCACGCGCAGGGGCCCGCACGCCTCGGGAGACTGACACCCTTTACCCCCACCTGACCGTGGGTTCCTTCGCATCATTCGGTTCCTGCTCCGACACGGAAGTCGCGGGCCACGACTTCAGAACGGAAGCCTGCTCTCTGCCAGGTTTCAGGAGGAGGGGCGACTTGAGCTGGAGCCTCTTTTCCTTTTTTTTTTTTTTTTAATTTTTTTTTTAACGTTTATTTATTTTTGAGACAGAGAGAGACAGAGCATGAACGGGGGAGGGTCAGAGAGAGGGAGACACAGAATCTGAAACAGGCTCCAGGCTCTGAGCTGTCAGCACAGAGCCCGACGCGGGGCTCGAACTCACGGACCGTGAGATCATGACCTGAGCTAAAGTCGGCCGCTCAACCGACTGAGCCACCTAGGCGCCCCCGGAGCCTCTTTTCCAAATGATGGGCATGGAGCAGGTCAGGGCTCTCTGCCACCCAGTGCCCAGCCCGTGCCTTTCCAAGGAACCGTACTGGGTCAGTGGTCAGGGTAGGAGGTACCCTGGCCTTGTCTCCTGTGACCCTAGTAGTGCACCCTGTGTGGGTTCACACCTGCTTAGAGCCCTTTAACCCCTTCTGTGCTTACCTCGGCCTGAGTGCAGGGGGGAAGGCTATGGTGGGGCAGAGACCCTATTTATCCCCCTTTCACTTTCCCACCCCTGGGTCTCAGGAGGACTCTGGGCAGCCTGCTGGCTGCTCCCCTGCCACTGACTGAATCATTTCTATATTTGGCCAGTGAGCCACGTGGGTGGGGAACCACTCCACTGCGGCTGCACTTCTGACAGCTGGGGGGTGGGGAGAGCTGGAGGCAGAGGCTACGGCAGCGGGCATGTGCGTTCCTTGGGAGAACTAAGGAAGGCGCCATCCGAGTGAGTGAGTAAGCCTGGAGGAGGGGCATGCGCTGACATCTCCTTATCCTCCCCCACGTTCTGGTCCAGGTCCTGTTTCTCCCCCCCCCCCCGCCCCCATCCCCTCCCCTGGATGCCCTTCTTTCCTCAGCTGGTCCTCAACACAGCCTCTTCTCCCACAGACCACTGCCCTCCAGAAACGATGGGCGTCGCTAGACCCAGCTGGGACTCTGCCAGGCTCCAGCACTCAGCCTAAGGAAGGGCCCTCTTCCAGCCCTGCTCTCCCTGCCTGTCATGGCCACACTCGGCTGCTGCCCGCTTGTCTGGGGACATAGGGCACCCAGCCCCAGCCCTGAGAGGTTAAGCCAGGCCCTCTGGCTCCATTCCACAGGGGCACTCCGGGCACCAGGCCCCTTTCAGAGCAAAAGCGACTGATGCCATGGGAGAAGCCCCTGCCCACCTGCCCACTCACCTGGCGCTGCCTGCTCTGAGACCCATGCACTGGGTCCCCCTGGAGGTGCCAACCCTGTGAACCCCTCCCCTGTCCCCCGACGCTGAGAAGGCCCTGTCCACCCCCACCATGTGTGAGGTGATGCCCACAATCAACGAGGGGGACCCCCTGGGGCCCCCCCATGGCGCCGATGCTGACGCCAACTTTGAGCAGCTGATGGTGAACATGCTGGATGAGCGGGAGAAGTTGCTGGAGTCCCTTCGGGAGAGTCAGGAGACCTTGGCAGCCACGCAGAGCCGGCTCCAAGATGCCCTGCATGAGCGGGACCAGCTCCAGCGCCACCTTAACTCCGCCCTCCCCCAGGTAAGGCCTGATTGTCTGCACCTCCCCACATTCTGCCCCCCTCTCCACCCCCCCACCACGCCCTGCTGAGCCCTGCTGAGCCCTGCACACTCTGGGCCCTCAGCTTATCTGCATCTGTTTGCTTATCGACAGATGGAATTCACAGAGCATTTAACTTTCCTTCATCTCCCTACATAAATCCTTTCCCTGTCACTCCCAAGCTCCTCAGCCTGGCATCGGCTTCACCTGGAGAAATGGATGGAATTTGATGCGGGAGAAAAACCCAGCCATAGCTGCCAACTGCAGTGAGCCCATGCGGCCACCAGGTGGCACTCTAGACTGGAAAGACACTTCCGCCTTGACTGATCCTCACCAGTGCCCTCCCTATTCTTGGAGGTGGTGGGTGGGGAATCACAGAGGGTGGAAATGGAGAAGCCTTAGAGAGCATCTAGTCCTCTTAATGCACAGATGGAAAAAACAACGGGTATCACATAGAAAATTCTAGGCAGAGCTAAACCTACAAGCCAGGGGTCTTGACGCCTGTCTCATGCTCCTAAATCAACACCACTACCACTAGCAACGATGGTCATCATTTCTGTTTTCCGTGTACTAAGTACTGTGTGTGCGGTTTGCCCCACTAAATGCTCATAGCTATGAAGCTGGTACTGTTACCGCCATCGTCTCTGTTTTACAAACGATGGAGGTGAAGCTCGAGGAGGTTAGTCAGTTGCACAGCCTGTGAGGGTGCTGCTGGGACCGGGGAGGAAGCTCTGAGGAGCCACACGGCTCCCGACTCAGCCCCAGGCTCTTTCCCCACATGTGGGGAGGAGAACTGAGGTGAACCCAGGAGGGCTGCGGAAATCTCCTACTGGGAGCTCAGAAGTGGTGGGGGGCAGAGTCTTGTGATGCTTCATCAAGAGGGATATAGAGTCCTGGTGAAGAAATGGCATGAGAGGTCCTCGCTGACTGTGCATGAGGCCCCAAACAAGCCCTAGAACGAAGGAGCCAGTCCCTGGCCCTGGGGCCCACAGGCTATAAAGGAGATGGATTAAAAACCCAAATGACCGGAAGACCAAGCAGGGGAAGAGAAGAGGGGCTCCAAAGGGTTGTTGAGATGGTGGTAAAAGTAGCCGCCTTTGGTGGACTTGTGCTAAGTGCTTTCCATGCGTTGGCTCATTTGGTCATTGTAGCAACACATGAGGGTGGCCTCTACTTGTGTCTTACAGATAGAGATGGAGGTTCAAACAGGCTAGATGACTTGTCCAGGGTCACACAGCTAATGGGGCAGAGCTGAGATCTGATTCCAGCCGCACACTGGGAACTTCAGGAGGGCAGGGATTATGTGTCTCTTGTGTATGTACCCAGGGACCTGGTACACGGTAGGTGCCCACAGTATTTGTGGTTAAACCATGGGCTTCTAAGATGGTGCTCTTAACCACTGTTCCAGACAGTTTTCAGAGGAGGGAGACAATCTTCCACTGGGGAGTCTGGAGGGTCCCAAGGAGGTATATCCATTGAGACGGGCTTTGAAAGCTACATGTGATTTCATCAGGTGGTGACAGAGGGTCGGGCTTCCCATGGGGAGGGAGCCCATTGAGCAAAGGTGTGGAATTAGGATGGTTTGCTGGTGATTGGATGTAGCAGGAGACCCAGGTTGACCAGATCTTAGGGTATATGAAAAGGAACCATGAGAAAGAAACTTGAAAACCAGGGTAAGAAGTTTATGTTCAGTGTTGTAGACAATGCCGTGCTTTGGGAGATTATCCTGGCAGCAGTGTGTCAGATGGGCTAGAGTTGGGGAGGAGGCAGGTGTTCTGGGGTGGGGAGCCCAGGAAGGGAGAGGAGAGAGCCCTGGTGGTGGGGTCAGGGCATGGGGCTGGGGGCGTGCCGAGTCCTGCCTCTGGGTACAAGTGTGTGTGTGTGTGTGTGTGTGTGTGTGTGTGTGTGTGTGTGTGTGTAAACTAAGGAGTAGAGCAGCACTGGCACCAGGCCTGGCTTTCCACCTTTGGCCATGGCCTTGACAGAAAGCAGTAATCCAGGAACAGGGTTAGGAGTCTGAGACTTCTCAGGCTCTGGCATCCCTGGGTCTCTGTGCCCTTCCCACAGCCCTTCTTATCCCCTGTTGCCTGATCTGAAGTGATCAGTGGGGACTGCTTTGGAATTTTTCCTTCTGTCATGAGTCCTTGGTGTGTGAAGGAAGCTTTAGGTTAGGACAGGGCTGCAGCTATCGTTCAGTCACTTCCAGACGCTGGGCAGCCACAGAATTTGCGCCACCTCTCTGAAAACTTTTCTGGAATAAGGTGATGTCTACTTTAGTTTTTATTAGTATTTATTTATTTATTTTTTGAGAGAGAGAGCATGAGCAAGGGAGGGGCAGAGAGAGAGGGAGAGAGAAAGAATCCTGAGCAGGCTCCGTGCTATCAGAGTGGAGCCTGATGCGGGGCTCGAACTCAAGAACCAGAAGATCATGACCTGAGCCTAAGCCAAGAATCGGATGCTTAATCAACCAAGCCACCGAGGCACCCCTATGTCTAATTTAATAGGATATGATGGACCTGGAAATGTGAGGCCAGCTTCTCACCCCTGTGTGCTTGTCCTGACCCAGATGGGTGGGTTGAAAAGGTGTCTCACGGTGTGTGGGCCTGACAGTGTGGGAACAGGGCCCCTCAAAGGGATACTTTGAGCATGGTTACCCAGTAAGGCCAGTGCAAGTGCCCTGCCATCAAGCCCCGGGATGCAGCCCTGGAGTGAGTGGCACATCCCTAGGATGTGTGCTAAAGCCAAATGGCGGACTGGGCAGGTCTGCTGTCTTGCTCCCCTGTCCATGGATCCTTATTTCACCAGCCACCTGCAGCTTGCAAAGCCCTGGGGAGCGGGCGGGAGGGAGCTCCCCGGGGTACTCCCTTCAAAGCCCCCTCTCTTCCTTGACTAACATCTTGGGACCTTACCATAAGGGGAGACTCCCCTCTGTCTGTTTCTAAAGGATGCTGCCATCGGGTTGTTGGGGAAATAGAAATACAAAATAGGAAGGACATAATCAGGTTATACGTTGGCTGGAGGGGCAGGGGGCTGCTAAGCAGATTCGGTGACTTTCTCACTCTTGTTTCCACCTCTGTCCCTGGCACCCTAACACATACTTGGAATGCATGGAGGGCGCAGAGATGTGGACCCCTCTAGGGATGCACATGCTGGCTGCGGTTTACAGCCCCGCGATACAGATGGATGGGGACTTTTCTGGGGGCAGGTGCTGGAAGTAAGGGACGGGTGAGACGATCCCACCACTGACGTGGGCGTGCAGGACACCGGTTAGGGGGCAAATCCCCAAGCACTCAGAGGCCTTGGGGGTTTTCAGGAATTTGCCACCTTAACCCGGGAGCTGAGCATGTGTCGGGAGCAACTTCTAGAAAGGGAGGAAGAGATATCAGAGCTGAAAGCAGAGCGGAATAACACAAGGGTAAGTGGGTGACCTGGTGTGTGTATGTGTGTGTGGACCCCTTGACCAAGGGAGCTGGCATGGCCAGGGCCAGGCATACCCCCCGCCCCTTCCTAACGTCTTTTTGTCTTGTGTTCTGGGATCAAATGATTCAGCCGTCGGTGCTAGGCTTTTCACCTGTAGATGGGGGTGGTCATAGGAAGGTCGGGGTCCTGGGAGAGAGGCCAGGCCAGCTGGCTCGGGGCAGGTGTTCTACTGGGGCAGCAGGTATTTACCAACATGAAGTATTTCGGTGTTTTAACAGCAGTGCACATGGCTGTACTCCTGTCCACTCAGTGGTCATGTGGACCCTGCTCATAGCCCCTGGGGCATATGCTCACAGCCCTCCCTCTTGCCCTCCCCTGCTCCCTGTCAGTTGCTTCTGGAACATCTGGAGTGCCTGGTGTCCCGCCATGAGCGGTCGCTACGGATGACTGTGGTCAAGCGCCAGGCCCAGTCACCTTCGGGGGTCTCCAGTGAGGTGGAGGTGCTGAAGGCCCTCAAGTCGCTGTTTGAGCACCACAAGGCCCTGGATGAGAAGGTACCCAGCCTGGCCCACCGCATGGCCCACTTCCCTGGGGCCTCTGTGAGACCCTTCTCTGCGATTTCTGCATCCTGTGCTTGGGGAAAACAGCCTTCTCGCTTCATAACTGGCCCCGCCCACCACTACCACCGGCCTGATCTCCAGGTCCTCCTCTTAGGTTCCCTCTCAGAAATTTGCCTCTTGGCAGGTCCCTCGCTTTGCCTCATGCCCAAAGCTGGTGGATCAAGCCCAGGCTCCTCCAGCCTGAGTCCAGTGGGGTCCCTGTTTCTTCCTTCATCTCCCCTTTCCGCGGGCAGGTGCGGGAGCGGCTCCGAGCGGCCCTGGAGCGCGTTACCACCTTGGAAGAGCAGCTGGCGGGTGCCCACCAGCAGGTAAGCTGCCTGCCCACCGTCCACCTGCAGACGGCTCCTGGAAGCCACGGCAGGTTTACTGATCCGCCCCAACCTGTTCTGCACTGGATTTCTCCCACCGTCAAGGCTGGAGACCGCTAGCCAAGGCGAGGCTGGGAGGCGAGGGTCTGGAACAACAGGAAGTTCTCTCCTCTTTGACTCACTACCCTGGGGGCTGTGCCCTACAGGTATCTGCCCTGCAGCAGGGGGCAGGGGCGCGGGATGGAGCGACAGAAGAGGAGGGGGCCGTGGAGCTGGGACCGAAGCGCCTGCGGAAGGTGGGTCATGGGAAACCGCGTGGCAGGGGCAGGTCTTCCGCCAGACGGGAGGTGAGGGCCCTACCCCGCTTTAGTTCAGCAGAGCAAATGCTTGAATTAAATTTGGGACTTTCTCCAATATTGCCACCTCTGTCTCCTTCTTTCCCCCACCCTGCCTGCAATGAAATCTATAGATCTTGAGCGTGTGTGTGCGCCCAACGTGCTGCTGGCTCATAATAACGTTGTCCACTTGAATCGCTAGGTGCCGTCTACCTGGTGTGTCGGTGTCAGGCGAGATCCCTTCTCTCTCTGAGCCTTTGTTCCCCTAGTCAGGCCCCTTCCTAGGTTATAAGAGTCTGAGACAGCAGGAGGTGGCGCGCACTGAAATTGGAGGCAGAGCTGTGGTCTGCTCTGGTTGTGCTATCCCTGGGGTGGGCCAGGGGAGTGGGATACCCTGGGCCCTGAGGACTGACTGGTGGCTCACTGTCCCTGGAGGATGACACGGGCCAGGTAGAGGAGCTGCAGGAGCTCCTGGAGAAGCAGAACTTTGAGTTGAGCCAGGCCCGGGAGCGACTGGTCACCCTGACAGCAACCGTGGCCGAGCTTGAGGAGGACCTGGGCACGGCCCGCCGGGACCTCATCAAGTCGGAAGAACTGAGCAGCAAGCACCAGCGGGACCTCCGGGAGGTGAGCAAGGCCCCCCGCCCCCACCCCCCGGCCCCATCTGGTTGAGTGGGGGCATTCAGCACCCGGGAGGGGAGGTGCTTGGATGCCCTGGGGGTGGAGGGAGGGCCGGACCGGGCTGGGGGGTTTAAGACTAAATACTGGGTGGGCTCCACTGTGGGGAGGAGTGGCGGGAGGGATGGGTCAAGGTCAGAAACCGGCAGGGCGATGTGGGGAAGATACAGCCAGCCAGGTATTGGTGGGGAGGTGCAGACAGGATGGGGGTGGGGTGAAGCTGATGACGTTCCGTCCTGTCCCCTCCTCTCCTGCCCAGGCTCTGGCCCAGAAGGAGGACATGGAGGAGAGAATCACGACACTAGAGAAGCGCTACCTGGCTGCTCAGCGTGAGGCCACCTCCATCCATGACCTCAACGACAAACTGGAGAACGAGCTGGCCAATAAGGAGTCCCTGCACCGCCAGGTAACTCCTCCCGATGGGGTGGGGGCAGGCCTCGTACTTGACCCTGGAGGCCCTGGTGGTCATGCCTGAACCTCCCCTTGGTGGCCCAGGAGCCCTTGGGGGTCCTGCCGGTCACCTTGGGAAAGGGGAAGCCAGGCCTCTTGGGCAGCCAAGAACCAAGGTTGTCCTTTGCTTCTCTGGCCTGGCACCTGCTCTCTCCTGAGGCTGGGGCAGAGGGTCGGGAGGCTTCGGTGTCCCCTCTTAACTCTCCCCCGCCCCGCCCCGCCCCGCCCCACCCGGTGCTAGTGTGAGGAGAAGGCCCGACACCTGCAGGAGCTGCTGGAGGTGGCGGAACAGAAGCTGCAGCAGACCATGCGCAAGGCCGAGACGCTGCCGGAGGTGGAGGCCGAGCTGGCTCAGAGAATTGCGGCCCTCACCAAGGCGAGTGGGCCCGGGGCCCGGGGGTCTGCCCCTGCTTCCCTTTCCGCTCCCGGAGCTCTTATGGAGCCAGGCAGTGAGTGGAGACGGCGGGAGGCACGCGGCACCGGGAGCCAGGAGACAGCTTCCCACGGCATGACTTCACTGTCCGTGTCTGTCGGTTGGAAGACCAATCCCTGCCCTCATCACCCCACAGGGAGGGGACGGTCCCCTGAGAAGGGGTGGAGAAGCCCTGGGAGAAGTAGATGAGACTGCGTGGATGCAGAGCGTTTATACTTACACTCTTGTGTTAATATTTCCTTTTGTGTGGGGCTGGAGTCGAAAAATTAGGACTTTCATCTCTGGAAAGATGAATTCCGAGAGGAGATAGGATCAGAGGGGGTGGAGGGTGGGAGTTTAGACCGAGCTTTTTTTTTTTTTTTTTAACATTTTATTTTATACTCGATGATTTTTCTTTTTTCTTTCTTTTTTTTTTTTTTTAAAGTTTATTTATTTATTTTGAGAGAGACAGAAAGAGAGTGCAAGCAGGGGAGGGGCAGAGAGAGAGGGGGGCACAGAGGATCTGCAGCAGGCCCTGTACTGACAACACAGAGCCCGATGTGCGGCTTGAACTCATGAACCACGAGATTATGACCTGAGTCAAAGACAGATGCTTAACTGACTCAGCCACCCAGGTGCCACTGAGTATACCTCTGTTTATCAAATTGAAGCATTCTGGGACCAACTCTGGTTGCTTGAAGGTGGCGGCTTTAGGATTAATACAAGGCAATAGAGTTGTACCTGATGGGTAGTAAACTTTGTGGAGTAATCATTCTTAAGAGGCGTGCAGGCTGGAACATCACAGGATCTGGAAGAGCTGGGTAAATGCACAGATATAGGCATGGGATGGGTTAATCAAGAGAATTTAAGGGTGTCTGCAGCAGGCTGGATGCCTTCAGGGGTGGCCTCACTTGGGATCACCTTCGCTATCCTCCCTCCGGCCCACTGAGAGAAGGAAATCAGAAGTAAGCATCAGGCCCCCGGAGCTTGGGAGGACACAGGCTGGCCAGTGTGGCAGGGTGGCAGCTTGGGGGCGCTGCGGCGAGAACCTGCAGCCTGGCTGTCCTCGGGGAAACCCAGGATCAAGTCTGCTTCTGCCACCAACTGGCTCCGTGACCTGAGAAAAGTCACCCCCTCCCCAATCAGGTGTCAGTGTCGTTATCTCTTTGATGATGCCATCATCTCCATGATGATGGGGTTGGACTTGGTGGTGTCTGAGACCTTTCTAGCTCCTAGGGATGAAGTGCTGGGTTTAAAGTGCAGCAGAAGATGTCACATGTGGGATGCTGAGCCGTCAGCTTGAGTATCTCCCAAAACTGCCAGGAAGGATGGGCTGAACTGAATAATATGTTCAAATGACTCAGTGGCGGTGGGGGGTGGGGGGGCTTTAAGGAAGGATTTCCTGACTGTGAGATGTGTGATAGTCTGGAATATCTAGTCAGCAGAGACAGTGGGGTCTCCATCTCTGGAGACACATGAGTGGAAGGGAGACCACTCTACTTTGGCTCGTTTAATTACAAAGATGATAACCACGGCTGGCGTTTACTGAGTGTTGATTGCGTCCTAAGTGTTTGCCATGGATTATCTCATTTAGTCCTTGCAGTGGTCCAATGGGCATAGGTACTGTTGTTATCCGTGTTTTACAGTTGAGGAAGCTAAGGCACATAGAGGTTCAATGACTTGCCCGAGGCCACACAGCTGGGAAGAGAGGGAGCCGGGATTCGAACCCAGGCAGTCTGGCTTGTGTCCATACTCTTAAGTGCAGGTGCATCTGCCCGGAGGCATACAGATTTATGGTAGCTCATGTTTTCCAGTGGAGTTTTCTCTGGGAGCCTGGAGAGAAGTTACAGTCCATTGGGCTGCCAGCTCTGGGATTTTTAAGTTTATTTATTTATTTTGAGAGAGAGCGGGCGAGAGAGTGAATATGAATGCGGGAGGGGCAGAGAGAGAGAGAGAGAGCAAGAGAGAGAGAGAGAATCCCAAGCAGGCTCCTCACTGTCAGTGCAGAGCCCGATGTGGGGCCCAAACCATGAGATCGTGACCTGAGCCAAAACCAAGAGTCGGACGTTTAACCGACTGAGCCACCCAGGTGCCCCTGGGATGTTTTAAGGCAGGCCCTGAGCAGGAAGAATGGGGTGGGGAAAACACCTGGCAGGGGGTAGAGAGTACTTGGGGAGAAGGGCAGTGGTGATGGCAGTTCTGCTCCGAGGTGAGAGGTCGAGGGCTAGGCTTCGTTGGTACTGAGGCCCTGATCCCCCAAGGGCACCCTGGCACTGGGGGATGTGGGGGCCTCAGCAGGCTGCACTGACCCATCCCTGCTTCCAGGCTGAAGAAAGGCATGGTAACATTGAGGAACACCTGCGGCAGCTGGAGGGGCAGCTGGAGGAGAAGAACCAGGAGCTGGCAAGGGTGAGGGCACCGGGCCGGGGCTCTCGGTCCCCCTCCCTGTCCCCAGGGCAGCCTCCCAGGATGGTGGGAGCTGGGAGGGGCCTGGCCAGGGACAGAGCCATAGAGGGGCAGAGGAGGTGGTCAGGTGAGTGGGCTGGAACTGGGGGGGAATGGATGGCTCCCCGGGAAGGGCCTGGGGTGACCTGGTGCCAGGTGTGCTGGCTATGCAGGTGCGCCAGCGGGAGAAGATGAACGAGGACCACAACAAGCGGCTGTCAGACACCGTGGACCGGCTGCTCAGCGAGTCCAACGAGCGACTGCAGCTGCACCTCAAGGAGCGAATGGCGGCCCTGGAGGAGAAGGTGCGGTGGGACCCCGGCCCGGGTGGGCGGGGCTGCCGGGGCGGGGCGAGGGGTGGGTGTGGGTGGAGCCGGGCGGGCCCCGAGGGGAGGAATCGGTGTGAGAGGGTTAGGGGCGGGGCGTGTCCATTCCGCAGACACTAGTGGACTGACCCCAGGGAGGCTGGAGAAAGGAGGAGCGGGAAGGGTGGGGGGGGGGGGGCGGGCTGGCCTGGGGAGGTGGGGCGGGGAGGGGGAAGGTGCGGGGCGGAGTCCCTAGCTCGCAGCTCTTCTCCCCCAGAACACGCTGATCCAGGAGCTGGAGAGCTCCCAGCGGCAGATCGAGGAGCAGCACCATCACAAGGTACCCAGCTGCCGGCCAGCCCCGCCAGCCTGGGAGGGCCGGGCTTGCCGTGAGGAACACGCCTGTGTTTCATGCAGCTGCTCTGACACCCAGCACCACGCTAGTCTGGGCACAGACTATTTCACTGATCCTTGCTAGAGCCCGTCACGGTGGGTGCATCACCACCCACATGTAAAGAAGAAACGGAGGCCATAAGCATAGGGCATAGGGTGGGCAGCAGAGAGGCAGGGCCCAGGGAAAGATTTGGTGGGGCCCTCAAACCTGGTAAGGCAGGAGTCTGGTGATTCTGGGAGGATTAGGCACTGTGCCTGCCTCAGCAATGTCTGTGAGGTCTGGGCGGGCACCGGGCGCCCCTCTGCTGCCCAGCCTCCATTGCCATGCGTTTGTGTGGTGGTGAGGGCTCAGCAGGCCTATTCCGGTAGAATCCTTACCCAAGACAGACCCTCTTCCGGCCCTGCCCCTCTGCCTGCCCACTGCCGACCTTTCTGCTCCCTTTCCAGTTGGACCTCTTCTCTTGGTGTCATCTGTGAGCCTGGCCGGGGGCCCCTGGCTTTGGACTTTGCAGTACATTCTTCTGCTTCTCCCCAACTCTGCTGTCCTCTCTGTCCCTCTCTCCCCTCTCCGCCCCTCCCTGGTCCCACCCCCACCCCGGGTCTGCCTGGCACAGGGCCGCCTGTCTGAAGAGATTGAGAAGCTGCGCCAAGAGGTGGACCAGCTGAAGGGTCGAGGGGGGCCGTTTGTGGATGGCATCCACTCCAGGTACTGGAGCGCGGGAGGCTGGGCGTGCTGGGATGGGGTCCTGGATGGACCCTGAGGAAGGAGACTTCCTCCCACCAAAAGACCGCCCAGGACCTCAGGGGTCCTCCTCCTATCCAGGGTGGGACACTGAGGCTCCAAGAACTTGGTCAAAGTCACCTAGCTCACTTGGGCAGCTTAGAAGGAGCACCTGTCCTCTGAGCTGAGGGATGCTGAGAGGCAAGTAAAGACAGGATGCTCCTTCCCCAGTGCCATGGGACACAGGCCATGCTGTTTTCCTTGACAGAGGGCATGATGCCCTTGCAAGGGGTCTGCTGAGTTACATGCTCACCCATGTCCCACAGGACTTGCTCATGGCGAATGTCTGGTTCATTCTAGTTCTTTTGAGTCACCATCTTTAGGGCTCTGGAGGATTGTTGTTTGAGAGTTAAGGACCGCCTAGGTTCAGGTAGCAAGCAGGGGGCAGAAAGGCAGCATGAGAGACTGAAATGAGGCATTAAGGACTTCCTTACTGTTGGAAGTTGAGATGCCATGTCCACGGTTGGTGACATCCCTTTTTCCAAAAACATTTGAAGAGATGGTGAGTGGAGCTTTCTACCTAATGTTTGAATTAGGTCCATGTTTTAGGGAACTACTGGATTCCCCCCCCACCCTCACCCCCACATTTTGCGAAGTCATTGACATTGAACTCAGACCTCAATCCTGCCCCTACTTCTCTGCCCAGAGAGGCAAGGTGAAGACTGAAGATACTAGTAGGTGATGCCACTTGAGGTTCATGGCTCCTGGCTGTTTTCTTTCCAAACCAAAGTGTCACAGAAGAGAGTCTCACAGGTTCCCTTCGGTCGTGCTCTTGCCATATCAGGGAGATGGGGATCAGCTTCCCTGAAGGAAATGGGTACATGCATATAAATGTGTGGAGGGGTAGGGTTTGAGTTAGGGAAAGGGACGTTGAATTTGAAGAAAAGAAGCCTGTGGCTGTCTGGAATAGTGGAGATGTAAGTACCATCTTCAAGTTCATCAGAAATTGTTGTATAGGAGAGGAGTATGGAGAGAAGCAGGGAGTGGAAACAGGAAATAGTAGGTGGGATTCCTCTGACCTCTTCCTTCCCATAGGTTTCTCAGAAGAGACCTCCCCTCCCCCCCCCATAAATAAGACATGACTTAGAGTATATCAAGCCATTTGCCACTGCTTGCTTTCCTTAATGGTTGGGAATTCTTGGCTTTGACCGTAGAAATACAGGACCCATCATGGAATTGGGACTGAACTGCAGGGGAGGAGAGGGAGATAAGCAGAAACTCCCTTTTCCCTGCAGCTACCTTGTACAATCCGCTGTAGGCTTGCCCTGTCCCTTTGCCCTGGGCCCCCTCAAGGCTTCCAAATTGGGAAGGCATAGGGAAGAAGTGTCACTAGGGAAGGCTTCCAGACATTCCAGAGCATCAGAACTGGGATTCTAACATCTCAGAGTTGAAATAGACCTTTGGGGCATCTCTAGCCCATGTCTCTGATACGGTATCAGGGTGTCCTGAAGTTTCCTGGGGGTAGGAAATATGCCTGGGTTGAATTTTGGCTAGGGACTCTTCCAGATTATGGGGAAACCCAAGGAATGTTGCTTAGGAGAAAGCGAAGAAGCAAAGGCCCTCAGGATTAAAAGGACTTTTAGAGATCCTTCCTTCCAAAGTCTCTCAATGCCGGGAGCTCTCCCACACCATTCTTTTCAGGGCCCGAGAGCTGCTGCTTGACTAACTCGTTGATGGAGAGCTCAGCTTTTTAAATTTTTGTTTAATGTTTATTTATGTTTGAGAGATAGCCTGTGTGCGAATGAGCGGGGGAGGGGCAGAGAGAGAGGGAGACAGAGGATCCCAAGAGGACTCTGCACTGATAGCACAGAGCCCGATGCAGGGCTTGAACAAACTGTGATATTGTGACCTGAGCTGAAGTCAGACGCTTAACCAACGGAGCCACCCAGGCGCCCCACCCCACTCCACCTTAAACATTTTTTTAAAAAATGTTAATTTTTGAGAGAGAGAGAGACAGACAGACAGCTTTTCTAAAGCCACCAGATGCATCCCAAGCCAAATTTTACCATTCGTAGGTGCTTCTTATGTTTTCTTAAAAAAATTTTTTTTGAATGTTCATTTATTTTTGAGAGAGAGAGAGTCAGAGCGTGAGCCAGGGAGGGGCACAGAGAGTGGGAGACACAGAATCCGAAGCAGGCTCCGGGCTCTGAGCCGTCAGCACAGAGCCCGACGTGGAGCTCGAACTCACAAACCGTGAGATCATGACCTGAGCCGAAGTCGGACGCTTAACCGACTGAGCCACCCAGGTGCACCCAAGATGCTTCTTATGTTAAATGGAAAGCTGCCTCCCTGGAACTTTCTCCCCTGGACCATTCTGATCCCTGGGGCACCAGAGAATAAATCGAATCTTGGTTACATGGCAGTCCTTAAACCATTTACAATAGCTCTCTGCCTGCTAAGACTCCTCTTCGCCAAACTGAAGATCCTTTAACCCTTTGGACCTAGCGGGTGTGAGCTGGGGCACTCAGTCTTCAGGGCTGGCCTTTTCTCCCCCTGAACCCTCAAGGTCGCATATGGGCAGTGCAGCGGACGTGCGGTTCTCCCTGAGCACAGCCACCCACGCGCCCTCAGGTCTGCATCGCCGCTACTCGGCACTGCGGGAGGAGTCTGCCAAGGTGAGGGGTGGAGGGGTGAGTGTGGAGGGGTCTCCCCAGGGAGCTTGGGGTCAGTTCAGCCGCGTGCCTGGCTCCAGTTTCACAGACGGCTGGCGTGCGGTGCAAATCCTCCCCCTCCCGTCCCCCCCCCCCCCCCCGCGTGGACAACAGCTGCAGCCGGGGTTGGGGCCACTGTCAGCTGCAACAGCTGTGCCCCCTCACTTTGGCCTCCTGGTGGGCAAGCGGTAGGGGCTGGCGGGCGGCCAGCCAGTCCCTGAGGCCCCACTGAAGTGTGTGCACGTGTGCCTGGGCGTGCAGGCGTGTGTTTCTAGTGGTCGGGGTGGGAGATGCAGGGGCGAGACGGAATTGGCAAGCTTTCTGGAACAAAAGCTGTGGTTTGTGGGGGAGTTGAGGGAGGGATGGCAGGTTAACTGGCCCTGGGGATGGCACCTGAAGTTTTCTGAGAAGCAGCTTCAAGTTCATGCTGAGACTGCCTGGGGAACTGGGGCGGGAGGAGGGAACAAGAAAGATAGGGGCAGAAAAGGACCAACTTCCTCTTTTTTGGGGGGCGATGTGATTCTGTTTTAACCCCATAATGGTTAAGCATGCTTTGTCTTGAGCCCGGGCCCTCTACATGCGCCGAGGCACTACAACATACATGTAGAGAAGGGGGGACTCCTAGCCTGATAGGGGAAGGTTCATCTCTGCCCTTAGGAAAGCCCTCGTCTGATGGAATCGCAGCCTGAACGAAGGCTTCTCATTCTCTCTCCCCTCACCCTTTGCTCTTTCTGTTTTTAAGAACACAGCAGGTGCCCAGGAGCTAGAAAGGAACCCTAAGGGAACCTTGGGGGGTTGGGTCCCAGAGGATGGGGTTAGGGCACCTCTCTGTCTCTGGTCCCTTTCCTTTTCTTCCCCTGCTCTGCTGGCTCATTCAGTTCTGTGCTCTTCCTTCTTCCACGCCTTTGTCCACCGACGAGGTTTGCAGGTGACTTCTGAGAAGCCACCACCTCTCAGGGTTGACTACAGGGCCCGGTGATGTGCTGAAACTCTGGGAGACACAAGGCAGTCAGGACTGCTTGGTTTCTCTTGTCGCCTGGGTCTGGTTACTCTTGGAGAGTTTGTGTTAATAGAAAGGGATAGCCTACATACGGTGCTTACTTTGTGTCAGACACCGTGCTAAGTGCCTCACATGCATTTCCTCACTCAGTTCTCATAATTACTTGCAAAGTAGGTTCTACTACTATCCCTGTTGTACAGACGAAGAAACTGAGGCACAGAGAGGTGACACAGCTTTACCACAGTTGCCCGGCAGGTTTCAAAGCAAGGCAGTCTCTCTCTGGAATCTGTGCCTAACCACTCTGCCACTCTGGCTCCTTGAATTGGAAGTATTACGTCTTAGACTTGAACAGGCACATAAATCACCTGGGAATCTGGTTAAAATGCAGACTCTGAATCATGAAGGCGGGGGGCGGGGCCCGAGATTTTGCACTTCTAACAAGTCCCCCGGAGATGCCAGTGCTGCTGGTACAGGTGGGGAGGGTCCTGCTCCTCAGCCCGTCTGTTGTGTCTTATTACTACCCTTCTCCCCTCCTTTGCTAAGGGCTGGGAGCCCTCTCCACTGCCTGGGGTGCTGGCGCCCACAGCCACCCCTGCCTTTGACAGCGACCCTGAGATCTCCGACGTGGATGAGGATGAGCCAGGGGGTCTGGTGGGCTCCGTGGATGTTGTCTCTCCCAGCGGCCACTCGGACGCCCAGACCCTGGCCATGATGCTCCAGGAGCAGCTGGATGCCATCAACGAGGAGATCAGGTTAGGGCAGGGGTGGAGGGTCTGGGAGGTACCTTGAAGGACAGGGGCCCCTTTGGGTTTGGGCACTGCAGGAAAAATTCTTCATGTATTTGCTTGTCTCCAACAGCTGCACCTTCGAGTGCTTGGTCTAGGGACTCTGTGTGTGTGTGTGTGTGGGGGGGGTCTCAGGCCCACTACTGGACGGAGAGGGGTGGGGTCTCAGACTGACTTCTCAGACTTCATTTCCCCTCCTAGGGCTTGGGAGGCTGTGTTCCTGCAGCTAAAAGTCATCGCTAAGAGCCTAGCTCGTACTTACTGAGGTCACCTCAGGGTGAAAGCTTTGTATAAATGCTGCTGTCAGTCTCACTAGCCTCCGGGGGAAGCAGCATTATTTCCATGTTACAGACAAGGGAACGGAAACCAGACAGGTTAAGTGATTTGTCCAAAGCCACAGAGTAAGTGGCAGAACCAGGATTCAAACTCAGGTCTACACTCAGTGCACTGTAGCATGTCTTCCATCCCTAACAAGACATCAAGCGGAAACCAGTGGCGGGGAAAGTTACCAAGCCCTGTACTTTACCCTGCCTTTGTAGGGGGGCTATTAATGTTTATCACCAACGGCAAGGGAGAATCTGAGCCCGAGTGCATCAGAGCTTTAGAGGGCTATCGGGGGCATCTGGTTCTGTGGTTCCCACACTTTTGGATTTCACAGACCAGTTAAAAGGAAAACATCATAACACACACACACGCACACACACACACAGGGCCGCCAACTTTTATTCTGCAAAGGCAATCGGGAATGGTAGCTGCTGTTTCCTATCACAGCCATTGTACAAAAGAAAGGGCGTTTTAACATTCCCTAGCGTCAGAAGACACTCTCAGGATAAAGACAAGCCCTGCTCCCGGAGGACAGAAGGCATGTTACGTCAGCGCGCGTGTGTGAGAGTGCACACGCGCTCCCCCTCCCCCGGCCCTCCCCCCTCCCATGGTCATCAGTTTTCTCATTTTTCTGTCTAACAGGGAAAACTCCTTCGGGGTCATTGTCAGTTAAAGGACAATGGGTTTGGGGAAGGACCTGGGTTTGGGAACTGCTGGCTCGGACCCCTCCTGGCGTTGGGGATATGGGGAAACTGAGGCCGGAGAGCCTGACTCAGGGTTGCCCGCATAGTTAGTGGTACGTCAAGAATTCTGCCTCCCAGGATGGCTTGTATGCCACTGACTACATGCCTCCTTTTCCCGCAGCTTCTTTTGGTAGACTGGGGAGTTTTGTTACGTGAGGCCAGCTGACGAGAGACGCAGAGAGAGGGAGAGAGAGAGCGATGTTTCTGAGCTGCGGTGGGCAGGGCCAGCTGTGTCGGCGAGGCCATGCCAGACACAGCGTGGCTCCCCCACCCCAGGCATGGCCTTCTGCCCGGGGTCCCAGGGTGGTGAGCGCGGACGCTGCCGCCACCGGCCTCCTGCTGGGCCTCGGAGGGGCCGACTCAGGGTCTGGTTTCCCCAGGATGATCCAGGAAGAGAAGGAGTCCACAGAGCTCCGTGCCGAGGAGATTGAGACTCGAGTGACCAGCGGCAGCATGGAGGCCCTAAACCTGACCCAGCTGCGCAAACGCGGTTCTATCCCCACCTCTCTGACCGCCCTGTCCCTGGCCAGCGCGTCCCCTCCGCTCAGCGGCCGCTCCACACCCAAGCTCACCTCCCGCAGTGCAGCCCAGGACCTGGACCGCATGGGGGTCATGACCCTGGTGAGAGTCTTGGGGCAGTTGATGAGCGGCCCTGTCATGGCCGGGCTCTGCGTCGGGGGCTGGCCGAGGGGAGCTGCTAAGGCAGGGGAGGGCTCCCTCCCTCTCAGTTGGGGCTGGCATCTTCTTCCCATGATGTGTGCAGACCCCGGCATGTCAGGCCACCAACATGTCCTTCTGGGTTTGGAAAGGGCCTGTCATGTCTTCCTGAACCCTCTCTCTTGGATAAGCACAGAATGCGTAAGAAACTCACCCCCTGCCCATACCTCTCCCTTTCCTCCAGAGGTGGCCCTGACTTATTTCATCAGGCCAGCTTTTTTTCTGCTCTCGTATTCTCTCAAGGCCTGTGTGAGGCACTGAATCCTATCTTCTCATCCTAAGACCACCAGGTTCCCCTTGGGGTTGACTTTCAGGCCTCCAGAGGGTGATTCTGAGCTCACCCTTCACTCTCTCTTCCAGCCCAGTGACTTAAGAAAGCATAGGAGGAAGCTGCTGGTGAGTGCTGCCTGAGGACCCAGGTACTAACGGGTTAATTCTCCCAGGCCCTTCCCTTTCGGCCTCTCTCCCCTGGGCCCCTGAGTCTGAGTCTGGGCTCAGAGAGGCCCCAGGCCTTCCCATTGCGTTTCTCCAAGCTCCTCTGCCTTGTCCGGGCTGGGTAGGCAGGCCCCAGATCTCTCCCTCTATCCCCTGACGGCTTCACTGTCTGTTCAGTCGCCAGTGTCTCGGGAAGAGAACCGGGAGGATAAAGCCACCATAAAATGTGAGACTTCTCCTCCTTCCTCACCCAGGACGCTGCGGCTAGAGAAGCTTGGCCACCCAGCCCTGAGCCAGGAAGAAGGCAAAAGGTAAGTGGCACGGGCCCCACCTTGAGTCTCTCTACCGCCATGGTCATGTCCTCCCTGTTTCAAGAGAACATCTCACTTCTCTTTGAAATGCCATCGTGGAAGGACATTCCCACATCTCCTTTGGTCACCTGCTCTGATCATACCCGCCCCCCACCTCCAACCTCCTGTTAAGTTCTTCCTGAGGTCTAACGTCCCTGACTCCTGCTATAATTAAAGTATGTTTCTTTTCATTCCACCCGCTCCTGGCTGTCATCCTGTAGTGCTTTGGAGGATCAGGGCAGCAACCCCAGCAGCAGCAACAGCAGCCAGGACTCCTTGCACAAGGGTGCCAAGCGCAAGGGCATCAAGTCGTCCATCGGCCGCCTGTTCGGGAAGAAGGAGAAGGGCCGGCTGATCCAGCTGAGCCGAGATGGAGCCACGGGCCATGGTTTCTGTCCACTTCCTAGCGAACGGGTGCAAGTAGAGGGGCCAGAGAGGAGGGTGTACTCAGATCCAGCCTTCTCCCCCTGTCTCCCGGGGGCCAGTGGGTGGAAGGCACAGCCAGGCAGATTTCGGCTCCAGAGAGCAGCGGTTTTCCGTGAGATCTGTTCCGTGAGAGCCCCGGGCTGCCTCGGGAGGTGCTAGCTCCTGCCACAGAAGCTCCAGGCTGCAGGGAGGGAGGTATTTATTTGGAGCGATGTGGAAGGGATTCCTGTCTGGAGCGAGAGATTGACCCTCTGAGGTTTCTTTCAGTTTGGAGGTTTTCGGGTGTTCTCAGGGCCTTCGGGAAGAATTTCTTGGTTCTTTCTTTTTTTTTTTTTTTTTTTTTCAACGTTTATTTTTATTTTTGGGACAGAGAGAGACAGAGCATGAACGGGGGAGGGGCAGAGAGAGAGGGAGACACAGAATCGGAAACAGGCTCCAGGCTCTGAGCCATCAGCCCAGAGCCTGACGCGGGGCTCGAACTCACGGACCGCGAGATCGTGACCTGGCTGAAGTCGGACGCTTAACCGACTGCGCCACCCAGGCGCCCCTCTTGGTTCTTTCTTTAGGAGAGTCAGTTCGTGATTAGAACTTATTTCTAGTATACCTGACCCTCGGACGCAACGTATCGTAATGCCTCATTATGGCTTCGTAGACCTTATATTCGCGTAAACGCTTGGGAAAGAGCATTACTACCTCTGTGCTAATATAAAAAGTTCTCGTACGTGCTTGGCACATGGTAGGTACACAATAAATGCCAGCTATCTTCCTTTGCTCCTTCCCGCCCCCTCTCCTGCTTTCTGTCATCTTTTCAGTCATTTTTTTCAACAGACATTTATTAACTGCTATATACAAGGCTTAGTGTTGGGTGTTGGAGCAGTAGGCCATTCCTTCAAGGAGCTCAGTGTCTAGTGGAAAGGAAATAATAAAGAGATGATTCCAAAATAGTGTAATGATAGCGATATGCTTAGGGTGCTTCTGGAACTCAGAACTCAGCCATGGAGTGGTAGGGACGCCAGCAGTGGCTTCCTCTGCTAGGTAACAGCTGGGCTGAAGCTTGAAGGCGGAGTAGGAATTAGCCCAGCTAAGAAGAGTTGTATGTGAGGGAACTGGGGATCTGGGAAAGGCAGCTTCTGGGTGCAAGAGCTTTGTTTGCATTGGAGTCTTTTGAAAGTGGGAAGAAAGGGGTGGGAGGAGTGGAGGAGATGACTTTGGATCCTAGGCTGGGGCCAGCTCATAAGGGCCTTGAGAAGTTCCCCCAAGGCCACGGGAGCATTGACAATTATGTGCAGGGGACCTGGGAGCATTGACATTTGCGTGCAAGGGGACCCGATCAACTAGAAGAAAGGCACCTTTGAACCCAAAGGCATAATTAGACCTTGCACCTCAGGGAAGGTGTGAATCAGAACAAGGTGTGAATCAGTACATAGCTAGCTGGGTGAGGAGGAGGAGGAGGAGAAGGAGGAGGAGAAGGAGGAGGAGGAGGAAAGGTGGGCACCTGTCCCCTGGGAGGGGATTGAGGTGGATGGAGCACCCTGCCCCCAGCCCACAGGGGTGCAGGGAGTCGTGGAGCTGACCACATTTGGGGCTGGGAGGGAGCCGAGAAAGTCTGATCTGTGCGAAGTCTCATGGTTTTCTACGCTCCCCGCGCCCCAGTGGCATCTAAGACAGCATCTCACCTCGTTTTCTGGATTATCCACACCTACTGCTATCTGTGCTGTATGGAGTGACCAGAACTTCATGAATTCTAAGATGTTGCCCCTGCCATGAACTCTGTGGGTTTTGGCATCTGTTCAGGAGATCCTTATAGAAGAAGACAGAGCTGGAATGTTCCCCTTTGTGGTTTGTGCAAGTGTGCCCCTGAGAAAGAGGCCGAGAGGCATATCTCTTAGTGTGCCCATTTCCCCGCCCCAACTAGATGAGGCTAATCCTCTGAGCCCGTAGCCCGCCTCATGGGTGGCTCTCGGGGTTTCCTTTGCACCCCGGTTTGGAGGAGGGATAAGTTCTGTCTAGGATTTTGCTGGTATAAGGGTGTGGCAACTTCGGTCCATTGGGCTGGAAAACGCCTCCAGGGCTGAGGCTCCCAGGGCAGACAGTCTGGGCTGGGTGACCCATTTGATGGCCACTGTGGGGATGCCTGGATGTAGAGACATTGGGCAGAGGCTCCAGGAATAGTGGATGGTCCCGTCAGGCCTCCGGGGTTGTTATACACTGAGGTTGTTATACATCTGCTGGTCTGCTCCCCAATCCTGGCCCAGGCCAAGGGAGGAGAAGGAGAGGGACTGGCTGACATGCCACATCTTCCCTTCCAGTTATGCTGACAGACTCCGAGCTTGGTCTGCAGGAGCCCATGGTGCCTGCCAAGCTGGGGACCCAGGCAGAGAAGGACCGGCGGCTGAAGAAGAAGTAAGAGCCACAGGCCAGGTTCTGCCAGGATGGCACCCAACCCTTCACCTACTTGGCCTGTCATGGGACTGAGCCCAGACAGCCAGAGCGTGGCAAGGCCCTTTCTGAACTGAGTTGGCCTGGTCCACATGGGCACATCAGGGGCTGGGAGGTGGTTCTTAGGGCAACCCACCCGGAGAAGGAGGCTGGGGGGCGGGGGGGGGGGCAGTGGGAGAGTGATCCTGGCCCTGTGGGTCTCTCGCAGAGCAGACCACAATGCCTATGGGTCAGGCCCTGTGCAAACAAGGAAGAGCCTCCCCTTGCCATGTGGGGATGGAGGGGACTTCCTCCCCCCATGTCTTGGCATCGTACTGCTTCAGGCATGGAGCAGGGATGACAGTCCAGTGGTGGGGAGTAGGGTTGTGGGAGTCCCACTCAGCACAGCCATGGTCTCAGGAGTAAGCATGGTTGAGAGACAGGGAAAGACTAGTGAGTCTATTGTTCCTCTTCCCACAAGACACCAGCTGCTTGAAGATGCCCGCAGGAAAGGAATGCCCTTTGCCCAGTGGGATGGCCCTACTGTGGTCTCCTGGCTGGAGGTAAGTCTGGGCAAAGGAAGTCTACTCAGAGGACCGGTGGGAAGGGTACGTGGGGTGGGACAAGGATTCTTCTGTAGGTAGAGGGATGGTGTCCCTAGAATTTTCCCATCCCGTGTCTCCCCTGCCAAGTGCACATGTGCCACACCTAGAATTTAGCCCCGCTCCCTTCCAGTTACCTTGGAGGGCAGAACTGATGCCATTTACTGATGTTGCCTCGCAGGTAGGTGGGTTTGGACAAGGGGCGCTAAGGGTCACCGAGCCATAGGCTTCCACAGGCAATTTGACTCTTCCCATAGGCTGTCCCCAGGAGCTAATCACCCGTACGATGTTGGGAAAATCTCCTCACATTCTCAGGCTTCAGATTTTCCATCTGTAAAATGGGGAAGAGAGGCATTTGGGGATGGTCATCTCCACGTTTCTAAGTTCTTCTGCTCTGCGTTTGCTCTTTTGAGTCCGCGGAGGAGGCCTGGCCCTACCCCCTTGGTATGGTCAAGCTCGTGGCAGCAGGGCCCAGATCTTGGGGGAAGGAGCTGAATTTACCCCCTGTGCCCGTATCTGCAGCTCTGGGTGGGGATGCCTGCTTGGTACGTGGCCGCCTGCCGGGCCAATGTCAAGAGCGGTGCCATCATGTCGGCCCTGTCGGACACAGAGATCCAACGGGAGATTGGCATCAGCAATGCCCTGCACCGGCTCAAGCTCCGGCTGGCCATCCAGGAGATGGTGTCGCTGACCAGCCCCTCCGCCCCACCCACCTCCAGGACTGTGAGTGGCCTCTCCCTCACCCAGGATGTTTTTGGGCAGCCCTGGAGTAGTATTTGGAAAGTTTCCCGTTGGTCTTTGGGAAGCTAGTAACTTGATTCCTGCCCCTTCCTTCCAGTCCCCTCAGGGCTCCACCTGGTCTCCAGGAGGGGCTGACGTTGATTCCAGGAGGATCCCAGCAGACTGGTTCTCTGCCCTACTGTGCCAACAACCGCACATCTCCGGGCAGAGTTTCCAGGACAGGGCTTCTGGGGTTCTGTGTTGTTGCCAGATTCAGGGAGGCAGAGGGGATAGGGCATTTGTGAATTCTGTCCTGGTCCTCCAACCTCTCCACAAGAACACAGACTACTCCATGGACCCTCAGGCTAATACTAGCTGTCTCTTTGATTGGCATCACCCGGCTTTCCAGATCTGCCCCATTCATTCATATTCCTTCAGGAAACATCCGTTGAGCATTTCTTGGTCCCAGACACTGTGTCGAGCAGTGTGGATACAGTCATAGAGGGAGTTGCTCTGAGCCAGACAGTATGCAGGGCTCGGGGCTGGGCCTGTGGGAGGACTCAGGGGAAGGGATGTGTGTCCTTGCCCTTGGGGTTCCCGGCCTCAAGGGGATCTCGGGGACCCACACGTGGGACCAGCTAGGTTTCCTCTCTGCCTGCAGTCTTCCGGAAATGTCTGGGTCACCCATGAAGAGATGGAAACTCTGGCAACACCCACTAAAACAGTGAGTCTGGCCCTGGGCCCTGGGCCTGGGCTGAGGGCTGATGACCCCCATGAGGATGAGGGGAAGGTTTAGGGAGTCAGAGGGGGTTGCGGTCGATCTAATACGAGATTGGTATCCCTGATGTATGTCGGGTTCTGTTCTCAGGGTGGCGGGTTGGGAGAAAGGTGGGAATGGGAAGAGTTGGCGTGTGTGTGGGGATCCATCTCTGGGGGGGTCTCCAAGGCCAGTGGGGAAGAGCTGGCCATGGGAGTGGTCTGCCCTGCTGTGGGCCTGAAGCCGGAGTCCTTTCCCTTGTGCTGACCCTTGGTGGAGGGACGGGGAGTGGGAGAGCCTGGCCCCTTGCGGGGCTGCGAGCCAAGCTGGGGAGGTGTGGAAACGTGTTTTTGCCACACACACATTCGCTCCCCCCTCACTGCAAACACAGGCACATGTGCCAGCCTTGTGTTCTCGCTTGGTCCTCCCAACAAGCTCTCCCTAGTCACCCTCCTAGCCACTGGTGTGTCTGCTCCCTCTTCTCGATGGGGCCTGGGGTGGACGCTTCCAGGTTTCTTGACTTTGCCTGTTTCCCCTGACACGCTGCACATCGTTCCCGCTAGGACAGTGAGGAGGGCAGCTGGGCTCAGGTAAGACCCCCTTCCCTGTCCAGAGCCACCTCCCAGGAGTTCAGGACAGATTTTTTTCCCAACAGGCTGTCTGCCCGACAGGACACCCTGAGTCCCAGTCTATTTATGTCCCTCTTCGCATGAAAAGCCCTGGACAGGTTTTCTCCTGCCGCTAAAGCACCCTCCCTCCTCATTGCCCTCTAGCTTCTGGTTTCTCAGGATGGCAGGTGGGGAGCCTTGGAGGCCCCCAGCATGCCTGCATCTTCCCCTCTCTTCCCAGGAACCATGAGACTGAGATTGGTACCAACCCTTTTCCTCACCCCATCCCTTTCAGAGGGCACAGCTGTGAGCTGGGCAAAGGCCTTTTACTCATTCACTCAGTGGGCAAATATTTATTGAGTAGCCGCTAGGTATCAGGGGCCTTTCTAAGCCCCACAGAACTTATATTCTAGGAGAGAGATAGACCCTAAGCGCATAAACCCATCAGTGAGCACTGTGTCACGCGGATCCACGTGCCGTGAAACAGCACAGGGAAAGCCAGAAACCAGGGCCTGGACAGATCGTCGTGTACATTCACCCAGTAAAACAGCAGGGGAGATGGATGAATTTTAGAAATACAACGTCAAGTGAAAAGTCTAAGTCCCAAAAGAGTCATAGAATTTTATACTAAAACTCAAAAACAAGCAAACTTAATAATACGTTTGTTAGAGAAATATGCATTGGTGATTATAAGGACTGTAAAAAATGTTTTTCAAGCAAGGGAATGATAGAAAACTCTAGACGGGCAGTTACCTCTAGACGGGCGGCAGGGGACAGGACGGGGAAGGAGAGCGTAAGGTGGACACAACCGGTTGGTGTTGTCCATCAATGTTAACTTCACTTATTTATGCTTAACGGCGAACGTTTGCTACATTTATTTTTGTGTGTATAACGGTTTCATTTTCAAAGATAAGTTTTTCAACCTAAAAAAATCAAGTAGGGTAAGGAAACCATGATGGAGGATTGCTGTTCACCCAGTCTTTCTAAGGATAGGTGGTCAGGGAAGTCCCTGCTGTTGGCGGGAGGTGACAACCAGAGCAGGTGGGGAGGGTCACGGGGGCGTGGAGGGTGCTTGGGAAACAGGGGTTCTGGAGAATTCCTGGAGTGGACATCAGACCTCAGAGAACTGAGTGCTGGCTGTTCAGACGCTATTCATCAGCCTGTAGCTTTTGACGTCGCGAGTCAGTACGTAACTCCCCTGTAGATGTGTGAGCCAGTTTCCCAAGTGACATTGGCTCTTTTCTTGCTGTTCTGCGGGTCCTCTGTAACTTGGCCTGTCCCCTGGGCGCAGTGGGCTTGAGGCTGACCGAGCAGCAGGAAGGCAGGTCTGCCACACAATACCGCAAATGCATTCCTGGGTCGACAGGAAGGACTTCATATTATCTGCTGCCTGGATAGTTGCTTCTGTTCATTAGTGTAGATAAGTGATCCACGAAGGGAACCGTGTCATTCTGAGATCTTACGAAGTTCCATTTAAAACCCCCACCTCCTACCACGCCCAGCTTCTTAGCGAAAATAACCCGCCGTGGAGGATGGAGTGACGTTCCTCTCGAGCAGATACGCCAGCCGCGGTTCACTAGCACTGCCTTCCTCCCCTATAGCTCCTCTACCTTGTTCCCCCAGACCCTGGCCTATGGGGACATGAACCACGAGTGGATTGGGAACGAATGGCTCCCCAGCCTGGGGCTCCCCCAGTACCGCAGCTACTTCATGGAGTGCCTGGTGGATGCTCGCATGCTGGACCACCTCACCAAGAAGGACCTGCGGGTCCACCTGAAGATGGTGGACAGCTTCCACCGGTGAGCAAGGCTGGAGCCCCGCACGGGTCTCCCCCAGCCCCGGGGGTCTGTCTCCCGCAACGCACGTGCCTCCAAGCGGCCTGTCCGGGCGCCCGCAGGTCTCCCCCTTGCGAAAGCCGGGTCCTTGTCTCGTCCTGCAGCTTGAGGGAGGGTTCTGCCCTCTCACCTCCCGCCCTTAAGACACAGAAAGTCATTTTTCCTTCGCTTCACTTTCCGGGAGATTTCCCCTCCGAGGTCTGAATTTCATTTCTTCGGGCTTGCCGAGTTCTCTCTGTTTACCCTGGGGAGGCTCCAGCCGAAACCAGTGTCCAGCTTGGGTGTCTAAGAGGAAGGGTCTTTCTGAGCCCTTGTCCTGCCTGCCTCCCAGGTCTGAGCTTCTCAGCTCAGCCCACGCCCTTTTGTACAGGATGCCATCCAGTTCTCTCCTCCTCCTCGCGGACAAGGTCTTCTGTTCAAAAGTGTCTGCGGTGGAGGTCTCCAACTGGCAGCCCGTGGGCAGCATTTGGCCCACAGATGTGTTTTGTTTGGCTGACACGGTATTTTAAAGATTATGAGTTTAGTTGCCAGTATTCAAACACTGGGAGATTTTGCACAAAATTCTGGATGTCTGGCTTCTCTTAAAAAAAAAAAAAAATTGGAAGACGTGTTGACACATTCCAGCATGGGGACAGCCCTTCTGAGACAGGTAGGCGCAGTCTCCAGGTCCTGCTTCACTCATCGCATAGTGATGTGTGCTTGACTCCAGTAGGCACTTGGGGTGGGGAGCAAGGTGGGTGCCGATGTTCCAGGGGTCGACGGTAGTGAGGGAGTCCTTTTAACGTCTAGCTGCAAATCACACAGGTCGCTGTTTGAGCCAGGTTCTTGGTCTTTTACCATTAATTAATGCCTACGCCACCCCGCAGGAGAGGTGTGACCCCATCTCACATGTTCTGAGTGCCACGCAGCTGGAAAGTGGCTCAGCTGGCGTTCCAACCCAGGCGAATGAGAGGGTAATGGGACGAACGCTGGAGCTGGGGGCATGTGGCTTTACTAGCTTCTCATGGGGCTCCTTGGATGTCCCTTGGTCTCTCTGATTCATAAACCATGGAAGGTTAAATGCATAAGGGATCTAGTTAGCCTCCCTATTTTGTGGGTGAGGAAACTGAGGCACAGGAAGGAGCATCAGGCATGACAGCTGAGTGCATGTCTCCTGACACTGAGTCCAGCCTTCTCGCCACCATGCTGCAGAGCCTTTGATGCTAGAACTCTCTACTGTGACCTCCCCCACCATCCCCCCACCCCTTCTCAGGGCTGAAAGGGAATCTTCTGTCTCAGTGGGTCCGGGAGGCTGCCAGGCCTGGCTGCACCTGTCCCCTTGTCAATGACTGACAGGGCTGCGGAGAGAAGGGCCACCGGCCTGCCAGCTGGGATGTCCCTGGGCTGCTGGAGGGTCAGTCTGCTCGGCCCCACCCAGCACTATGGAGGTCCTCCTGGGGACCCTCTGCCCAGGCCCCAGGAGAGCCTCGGCCTGCATTCATGCTTCCAGATTCAGCTCCACATCTCGAGTACTTCAAGGGTTCCTAAAGCATTTCCACGCCCTTTACTTCAACTTTGTGTATACCTGCTTTTATTCCACTTAACCTTCCATAAAGCGTGTTCTTACATCTTTAAGAAATTATTTTGAATCATCCTTATTATGATGAGAAAAAGATATTTAAAAACCCTCCTTTTAATGAGGAAAACAAGCCCAATAGAGGTGGAGTATCACCAGGTCACTCAGCCAGGTGGATACAGGATGGGGCCAATATCCTTCCTTCTTCACACCTAACTCTGAGCGCTTTTCCCCGGAAGCATGGTGTCGTAGTGAGCAGCTTTTCTAGAGAAGCGGCTGTCCTGAGGAGAACCGGCCCACACGGCGTCAGTAATGTTCTCCCAGTGGTGGTACCGTTGCTGAGTGCCTGGACGTTCCAGGGGCTGGGCTAAGCCCTTCCACGCACGATCACCTGTGAGGCTCACGGCAGCCCGGCCGGAGAGGCGTGACCTCATCTCACGTGTGCTGAGGGCCACCAGGCCGGGGAGTGGCAGAGCTGGCATTCAAACCCAGGCTGATCTGACTTTAGATTTTTGCTCTTCGGTGAAACAACTTTGAAAGTCCTCGGAACTGGACTGAAAATTATAGCAAGTGGGACTGGAAGGAGACAAAAGGCATTTCTAGTTAGGACGTGTGTGTGCTCCTGCCCCCTCCAGTGGACCCAGGCTTGAGCAATGACTGAGTGTCTTGGGCCAGAAAAGAAGTCCTAGAAGTGGTGTCTCGGAGCTGTGAGGGATTGTTCGAGGCCCCAGGGCTGCCTGGGTATAGCTGAAGGGGGAGAGAAGAAAGGAGCCAGCAGCATAGTTTAATTTCACAAAGCAATGGCCACAAAATAGAGTTTGGAGGGAACGTCTGTTCCTCCGTTTGATAGGCGACAAAACCCAGAGAGGCTGCATGACAAGCAGTGTTCAAGTTAAGGAGGGACCTTACGATAGAAGCTGCCCACGGTGGAAGGAGCTGCCTCGGGAGGTAGTGAGTTCCCTGTCGTCAGAGGTGTTGGGCCCAGGTGTCCATACTATGCAGAAGGATGGTACACAGGTGACACCTGCATGATATAGGAGCTTGGACCAGTGGCCTGGAGGGTCCCTTCTAACCTGCAGACTCGATGGTTCTTGGTCTGGTTTAGTTATTATTTATTGAATGCTTACTATGCACCTGGTACTGTTTAAGTACTTTTAGTACTTTCCGTGAACCATTTCATTCCATTCGTTAAGCATTTATGGTGTTTACTAAGTGCCAGATGCTATTCTAGGGGTTTGAGAAAGATCAGTGAAGAAAACAGGGTTGCCCTCGTGGAGTTTACATGCTAACTGGGAGGGACAAAGAACCATACGTGTATTGTATATAAAGTACGTTAATAGATAAAAACTGCTAGGAAAAAAAATAGACCAAGGTTAGACCAGGATAAGGGGGGGGGTGTTGGGAATATGGGCTGGGGGTAGTGATGGTGGTGGTGCAGTTTTAAATCAGGTGGACAGGGTGACCGTTGAATTGAGAAGATGACACTTGAGCAAAGACTTCGAGGAGACGGGGTGAGCCACGCAGCAGATCGGGGCAAGAGTGTTCCAGGCAGAGGGAACAGCCAGGGCAAAGGCCCTGAGGCACAGAGGCCAAGCGTGCCTGCTGTGTTTGAGGAAGAACAGAGATGTCACTGTACAGGGGCACGCCATGTAGCACGTGTAGGTCATTGTAAGGACTCTGAGCGAAATGGGGATACAAAGAAATATTTGTAGGGATCTTTCTGTAGGGTCCTATTTTTCTGGGTCAGATATCTGTAGGGTCATTCCAGTGCCTGGGTGGGGGGAATGTTGCTTCTTTGAGAGAACTTTCCTTCCATCAGGCCCACACCCTGGCCAAGAGGGAGGACATAGGGTAGGCAGAGGAGGGAAAGTAGTCTTGGGCTGGATCACACACAAGCCCTGGGAAAAGGAGGAGCATGAGTGGGCCGGGGTGCTCTTTATGCTGGAAGACACAGGCCTGAACATGCTAGGGCCAGTGCTGGATGTAGGACAGATGTGGCAGGAATGTGGCCCCCCTGAGGCTCTGGCTCAGGGGGGGCTATGTACCTGCAGAACCAGTCTTCAGTATGGCATCATGTGTCTGAAGAGGCTGAATTATGACCGAAAGGAGCTGGAGAAAAGACGGGAGGAAAGCCAGCATGAGATCAAGGGTAAGCTTAGCAGGCTCAGCGTGCCTCCTCTGAAAGGCATGAGAGCAGCCTTGGGGGAGCAGATGCCTGCCTCCTGTCCCCTGCCCTGGGCGAGTGGGGGGAGCAGAGGCATTCTGTACCTTAGGGAGCCTCCAAACCTGAGGGAAGCTCAGGTGATGAGGGAGACCTAGTCCATGCCCAAAGGACGTTGTCATCTGGTGGAGAAGAAATAGCCCTGGCCGGTCACCTGTAACCCCACCCTACCCCCTGACAATGGCCACCGACTGGACACATGCAGTGAATCCCCTCGGACAGTGCTATGGACTGGCCTGGGAAAATGCTCATGGACTGTGTTGATCTGGGTGGCATTGGGCAGGAAAGAGAGACAAGTCTTAGATTCTAAGAGGACCATTCCAGCCTGGGGGTAGGGGATGGCCTGGCCAAGGGCTCTGGGGAGAAAGTCAGGAGCCTGCTGGCCTGACCCTTGAGTCCTACAGGCTGGCAGGGATGGAGGGAGATGGTGCTGGTTCTCTAGGAGCCCAGGTGCCAGGGAGGACAGACAGAAGACAGAAAGCAGGGTAGACTGGAGCTCTGGGTCCAGGGAAGCTGGTTTCCGTCCCTGGAGGGGGTGTGGCCAAACCTACTGTCTCTTCCTAACCCGTTTTCTTGCCCCGCCCTCCAGATGTGCTGGTCTGGACCAACGACCAGGTGGTTCACTGGGTCCAGTCCATTGGGCTCCGGGATTATGCAGGAAATCTGCAGGAGAGCGGTGTGCATGGTGCCCTGCTGGCCCTGGATGAGAACTTTGACCACAACACGCTGGCCCTGGTCCTCCAGATTCCCACACAGAACACCCAGGTGGGCATCCTTGTCATCAGTCAGTCTTAATCTCAGGCTCCCCCTCCGCCGACTCTCCTGCTCACACACACAGGTTTACAGATTTGTTGGGGGACTGTTCTGGGGCCTGTCTCGGAGGGGATCACAACGTCCTCACACCTCCAAGTGGTCCCTGTGCATAACCAGGCCACCTAGGGAGCAAACTTCCTTCACATACAGGGCACATCTAGCCCAGGCCCAGAACACGGTGTTAATCCTCTCCCAACCCCATCTTTGCGTTTGACACTCTGTTTTTTATTTAATTAATTAACTAATTAATTAATCTGTTTGTTTACTTAACTATTTATTTATTTTTCATATAATTTATCGTCAAGTTGGCGAACATACAGTGTATATACGGTATGCTCTTGGTTTTGGGGTTAGATTCCCGTTGATTCATCGCTCACGTACAACACCCAGTGACGCTTTGTTTTTCCTCACTCTGCTTTTCTGACCTGACTCTTCTTAGAGGAGAAAAGGCCTGGGGGCCTGAAGGGATCAGAGAACCCCCCCCATCTCCTTTGTTTCCTACCCCAGAGATCTGCCCTGGGCTCCCAGGCTTGAGAAAGCTAAATATACCAAATAACACAGCCCAGAGCCTCTCTGCACCAGGCCGTTGTCTCCCTGTCAGCAGCTCAAATGATGAGACATCTCCTTAAATTACATTTCACAATTGTTATGGAGCTCTCATCCAAGACGATATCTAAACTCTCTTGGACCTATTTATATGTTTGGCCTTTCTAGCTTCCTGTGGGTAAAGGACTCCAGAAGTACTACCTGTTGTGTTTAGTACTTCCTGATTTTATTTGTCCCAAATTGTGCCCCAGTCAGGCTCCCCCTGGGGAAGGGAACGGCCTCATCCTCATTTACTAGGTTTGGTGAGGCTATGTGTATTTGGCCCGTGCTCACCTTTTGTGATTTCATAAACTCTGATTGTGTTGCCTCGGGGCTCAGGCCTTTGTCTCTCCAGACGGAGTGATCTTAATTCTTTTAGGCTTTCCTCATATAGACTCGCCTCCGTGCCCTGATCGTTTTAGCTGCCCCTGTCTGGACTGGTTGCAGCTGTCAGGCCTCTTGAAATTCAGCCACTGGAGTCGCACAAGCTATTCCGGGAGCAGATGCGTTTTGGCTCGTGCGAGGGTGGGGCTGTGTGGTCTCGTAATGCCGGGTGGCGTGTTGGCCTCTTGGGGATGTTGGCAGCACACAGGGCCAGTGTGTCCCATAGGCTCTCGGCAGTGACCCCCCTCCCCCCTCCCCCCCCCCCACCGGTCAGAACGGAGAGGACAGATCCCCTGTTCTCTAAGAAGAGCTGGGATTCCCCTACCCCCCTATGCAGTTCTTCTGTACGTGCCCACCTCCAACCTCATCTGCGTTCTCACCTGCTCTCACAGCTCTGGGACAGGTTTCTGAAGTTTGTAAGTGTCATCGTCACCTGTCCCTACCCAGAGGAGCGGTGTCGTCTGGATACTTGGAAGTGTATTAGGCTTCTCCTTTGCTGTCACTTATGAGAATATTACCTTCTCAATACTGACAGAGACAGTCCTTATGAACCTCCGTGGTTAGCATTTCTCACCCGGAAATGGGCTTGTTCTTCTCTATCGTTTGTTTGTCTCCTGTCTCTAAATGTGTCCGGGTTTTGTGGCTCGCAATGCATTTGTAAAGAGCGGCCGGAGACATCTCTGGTGTGTGCTAACCTTTCTGGTTTTCCTGACTCTTCCATTTAGCTCAGCTATGAGAGGAAGTGGGGGCTGACCCAACATGGAATTCTCCCTCAGCAATGGTTAAAAATATCTGGTGGCAGTTCTGAAAACTTTGTTGTTTCTGGCGTTTCCCAAATCTCCTGCTGAGTTAGGCTCCTGGGAGGCTTAGTCAAGGCCTGTATGCACCATCAGCCCAAGGGCCATGGAGATCTGTGACTCAGCCGTCCTCCTAGTTTAAAGTTTTGATGTGGAGCCTTATGAAATACTTTTCTTTAATCTAAATTAAATCCTTATTATCCATGGTCTACATGCTCATTTATCCCTTCAGAAAGGTAGTAAGGCCTGATTTTCCTTTACAGACACAATATGGGGTTCCCCCTCACCCCGCTTAAGGGGACCCTGTGATCCACATGTTCTGTGGTCCTACTTTGTACAAAATTACAGTTTTCTAATGTGCTCCATATGAAAGAATCCTAAGGTTTACAGTTTCACTTTCAAGAGGACACTGAAGTTTGCTTGAAACAGCATCAGGGCTCACGGGTTAAATGCACTGAAAGCCCTATCTCTGTCTATGGGCCCCTATGAAACAGAAGCAAGATGACATAGAAGTCATTGACTATACCCCTCCCACCTCTTCCTCTTTCACCCTGTGGACTCCAGGCTCGCCAGGTGATGGAAAGAGAGTTCAACAACCTGTTGGCCTTGGGCACAGACCGGAAACTGGATGATGTGAGTACTTGGCTGTGAATTAGGGGCCTTTGGGATTTGGCCATTGTTGGTTGGTTGGGTTGGAGTTCATGAGTTGTGCTTTCCTTGGGCCGATAATTGGTGGGGTGGTCAAAGGGAGAAGAGCCAGAGGGGATGGCGATGATGTCAGGGAATTGGGGGAGGGGGGCAAAAGAGCGAGGCCTAGCAGTAGGCCTGGAGAAGTCTCCACGAAACTCCTTGTACAAAAACTAAAGGCTCCTATATGTTATACTTCTAGTATCTTCCAGCTCTGTGCCCTGCCGCTGTCCTAACCACACAGGATCAGAGGTTCCCCCAAAGGCCATCTCCTTGGGATCATACCTTTTTCTTCCATTTCTCAGATACCATCTCTCAGTGCTATCGGCAGAGCATGATTCCAGCCTGCTTATTAGGATTCCCATCCTGTCATAGTGTGGTTGTTTGGAGGCAGGCGTTAATGCTGAGGTCCTTAAACGACAGGCTTGCTCGCTTGTTCCACAGGGCAGTTTGACTCACTGGCTCAGACGTATATCATCACTGCTTCCTCTCCAGTTTTACTCTTGAGTTACCTTCATATCGAGTTAAGGTTCTCTTTTCTTGGCCCCCATGTTCGATGAAAACACAGCCTTTTCCCCTGGGTTTTGTCAGGCCTTTCCCTTGCGTTTAGGCTGGACTGTGTCCAGGAAGACCTGCATGTCCTGAGCTCTAATGCCCCCATTGGAGATGCCTACCAAAGGGTTACCTGTTTCCTGAGGGTGCAGCCCCCTCCTCAGCCCTCCTCTCTTCTTCCCCCTTCCCCCTTCCCGCTTTCTTCCCTACTTACTTTTGATCACCAACCTTCCCTGCTGTTGCCTGTCAGGTGAGGCTTGGCTGCCCTGGCTCCAAACAAGTTAAAAAGGAGCCCAGATTATTTATTTTTAGCTTCTCCATCTTCAATCAAATCTAGTTCTTCTGATCTCCGTTGTCTGTGTAGCTTCCCTTTCTACACATCCCTTCCCCGACCAATGCCTCTGTTTGGACTAGTGGACCTCCTTTTTTGGGACACCCTTAGTGTCACCTCCTTATCAATTAGTCTTTCTTAGTTGGGTTGGCCAGGGCTAAAATCCACCTTTGTGGAATGATTGCTCTGCTTCGGTAGATAGGACACGCTCAGGCATACACGGAATTTGTGGAGGGGTGTGTTCTTCACGGAGGTGCCTTGAAATATGGAGTGTGTTATTTACACACACACACACACACACACACATATAATCACACACACACACGTACACATATGTGTGTGTACGTGTGTATGTATTCCTGTCAAGGAGATAAATTGCCAGACCCCACCAGCTGTCCCCACCCTCAGAGATCTTAATTTTTCCAGTGCCCCTGCCATGTGGACCCTTCTTTTATTCCCCACCCGCCGAGGATCTTAGCTTTCTTTGATGCTGTTTAGAAAAATGACTCCTGTATATCTTAGCGCGGTGCTTCCTAATTAGAAAGCTATGTATTCCTTCAATCCTTATAAAAATATTCTTTGAAGGCCTCCTCTGGGCCAGGCATTGGCCCAGGCATAGGGGTATACTGGTGACAGACAACTCATTTTATGCTGACAATCATCATGTGGGGCAGGTTATCATCCCCCTCTGACTGATGAGGAATTAAGCTTGAGGTGGGATTTGGTGGTGGTGGGCACAGGGGAGGTCAGAGATCCAGGGAGACTGCTGTCTGTCTAGGCATGTAGCACAGCATCAGCAACCTTGAGCTGTCTCTTGTTTCCTCTGTCAGTTCTGGTTCTCAGTTTCCCCTCTCAAGCTTCAAGGCCCTGGAGGGCTGCATCCAAGTCTCCCCCTACATGGAGAGCAGGACTTAAGGAAAAAGAGGAGAGGAACAGGAAGAACATCTTCTAGGGGACAAGTGATACAGAAACAAGTCTTAGCGCTGGCTGAAGGTAGAAATCAAGAGAGAGAAAGAGAGAGAGAAAGGGAAACCACCCTGGGCTAGATTAAGGGTAGGATCATGGACCAGACAGAAATAATGAGGAAAGTTCCTGATGAATTCAGGGATAGGATGCCTACATAGGGAGCCAGCTGCCATCCATTCATTTCACAAATATTTATTGAGTGCCTACAGTGTTCCCGAGCACTACTCTGGGGCTGGGGATACATTGGTTGGAACTAAAAAGATGATGGTGTCTGTCCCATGGAGGACAGAATTTGAAAGTGAGAGGGAGAGAGTTGAGGGAGGGGAGTGGAAGAAGGAGAGAGAGAGGGGGGTGGTTAATGAAATACAGTAAAACCTTGGTTTTCAAGCAGAATTTGTTCTGGAAACATGCTTGTAATCCAAAGCACTTGTATATCAAAGCAAATTTCAAGAACCATTGGCTCGGTTGTGATCATGTGACTTTCAGTGTCACGAACTATATCACAAGACATCGCTCGTTTATCAAGTTAAAATTTATTACAAACGTTTGCTCATCCTGCAGAACACTCGCAGAACAAGTTACTCTCAATCCAAGGTTTTACTGTAATCCCATAAGTACACGAAAAACTGATACCAGCGTGGGTGCTGGGACAGAGGTGCATTGTGCCAAGAAGTGATAGGCTTTGGCCTCCTCAGAGCACAAGCGACAAGGGGCTTGGGGCCGGGAGGGGTTGAGGCAAGAACTGGTGGGTTAATGTCTCTTGTTCCTCCTGCAGCTCTCTGCCTATACCCGTTCTGAGAACACCGATTGGCTTGGTCGGGGTGGAGGGGGGGTGGTGCTGGGGAGATTAGACATGGCTGCCAAGTAGGGTGGAAGTGAGCTCTTCCGGGGAGGATGGGGAGGCCTGTGCAGAGGGGCATCCTGTAGAGTTTGGGCTCTGGGTGCCCTTTGGCAGAGATAGTCTGGAGACTCCGCTGACAGATGGCCCACCACCTCCTTTGGGGGAGCCTGCCTCTGATCTGCCATCCACCTGACCCATCGCTGTCACAGAATGCTCTCACTTGATCCCATTAGGGATAGGCAGCCTGAGAAAGAGGGCAGATGATGTTCTTCCTATTTTATGGACACAGAAATGGAAGCTCAGAGAGGTCACTTAACTTGCTCAGGGACACATAACTAGTAAAATGGTAGTCCGGTCTCCTGACTCTTGGCCCGGTGCGTTTCCGGCACACCCTGGGCTGCAGCCAGAGGGAAGGCAGGAGGGGTTGGGTGGGGGCTGCTCGGTGCCCCTGGGACGAGGCTAGGAGAACGTGAAAGGTCAGTGGGCATCCCCAGCCCAGTGTGAGATGACGGGGCTGGGCAGGGAAACGGTTCAACTGCAGGATGGGGCCAGGTCTGACCAGAGGGGACCCCACCCTACCTGGCGACAAGGAATCTGAATCCCCCGGGGCCCCTGGGAGTCCTCTACTTCGCCCCCATTCATTTTACCGACGGAAAAACAGGGCCAGACAGAGGAGGTGACCTTGCCCCCCCTCCGTACCCCGCCTTCCAGTGGGACGGGAGTGGCACCCCTAGAAGCAGCCGCGAGCGCGCTTCCCGCGGGCAGGGAGTGAGGGCCTCCGCGTGTCCCATGCAGGGCGAGGACAAGGTGTTCCGGCGCGCGCCGTCCTGGAGGAAGCGCTTCCGGCCGCGGGACCCGCACGGCGGCCTGCTCGGCGCCTCGGCCGAGACGCTCCCGGCCGCCTTCCGCGTGGCCACGCTGGGGCCGCTGCAGCCGCCGCCCGCGCCGCCGAAGAAGATCACGCCGGAGGGTGAGTGCCGGGCCGCCGGAGGGGCCTGCGGGCGCCGCTGCACTAACGCTGCCGCCGGGCCGGCGGGCGGGCGGGCCCCCGGAGCGCGCGCACTAACCGCCGCTCTGTGTTCTCCCGCGGCCGCCGACTCCTCCCAGCCGGGACGGCGGGGGCGCAGAGACTGGAGCCCTCCACGGTTCGGACCTACTCCTGCTGACCCCCCTCCCGCCCCGGCTCTCGCGGGGGTGTGCCCGTGGCGCGGGGTAAGTGGGCCGGGCCCGGGCCGGACACCCCCCCCCCCCCGCCCCCGCCGCCGGCGGCCCCCGCTCGCGCGCTGTGCACCTGCCAGGCCCGCACTCGTCCGGCTTGCCCTGCCCGCTGCCGCCGCCGCCGCCCGGGCGCTTGGCGCTTGCAAGCTCGCTGCGCATGCATGCGCCCCAGACCCCCAGGGACGACTCCCAGCTCACCGTGCAATGCATCTCTCTCTCTCTCCTTCTCTCTCTCTTTCTCTTTCTCTCTTTCTTTCCCTCTCTCTCTCTTTCAGCTCGCTCCCACTATCTCTATGGACACATGCTCTCCGCCTTCCGGGACTAGCCACGGCCCCCAGGGCCAGCGTCCTCCCGCTGGGTTTCACAGGCTCAGCTGGCCCTGGCCTCTCCTGCTCGTTCCCTGGTCCTCTCACGGCTCCTAGTCTCGTCGTGACTTTCTGGTTGCCCTGGATCTCAGAATATACTCGTCCACCCCCTTCGGCATCCCACTACTCTGAGTCCCACCGTGTGTCCTTTGTAAGTCTCTTGTGGCTGTGCCTGGGACTCGAGGTTGTCCATGCTTGGGATTCTGCAGAAGGGACAGGACAGCAGTAGCCCAGGCGGGGTTGTGACTTCACCTCCCTCTTCTGGGCCTAGCCAGCCTGTTCTGGACTGCGACCTCCACCAGATACCAGGATGCCGTGCCAAGGGCTGAGGATGGCCCTTCCAAGAAAACGGCACTTCGGACTCTGCCTTGCTCAGGCTATTGGGCCTTCTGGTCCCCGTGCACATCCTGCTTGTCTGATATCTGGTTTGGGCACCCCCCAGCATTAGCCCCTTTTCCCACCTTATCTCCACAACGGCAGCTCCTGCCTCCGGAACCTCTTTGGGGGCTGGGAGGGGCTGCAGAAAGCCCCATTCTCCCTCAGATGGTGAGGCTGGGGAGGAGGAAGGCTAAGGTGGTGATTCCAGGCTCTTGCTTAAGATGAATCCCAAATGTGAGTTGGGGAAGAATCTGAGAAAAATGGGCCTCTGAGCTTTGGGCCAAGGGTAAGGATGGGGAAACTCTCAGCCCTCATACCCAGTAAGAAGTGCAGGCAGGTCAGCTGGACAGAGAGCCAATGGCCTGCAGTAGCCTTAAGTCCAAAGAGTGGTGGGAACGCCTCCTACCCCAGCGGTAGGGTGGAGTTGCTGCTGGGGCAGGGCTAGGGGTTGTGTGGGGTCCTGGCTCTGGGGACAGAAGAGAGCTACCCATACGCCATCTATTCTGCTCAGCATCCCCTCCCTTGCTGTCCTCCTCTGTCCCACTTTAGTAATCCAGTCCCTAAGAATATACCCAGTGGGTGGATTGAAGATACACTGACCTTCAAATCAGATGTGGGAAAAAGGTAGTCCGGGGTTCTCTTCCCCTGATCTCTTAGGAAGAAAATAAAGCTTCCGGGTCCAGGAAATCCAGTGTCGATGAAGGTCTTCACTCTCCTGCTTGCCCCTAAATCAGCCAGTCCTTGTTCAGGGCTCTCTCAGTGTGCAGGGACTGCCTCCTCCAGAAATTCCTGAGCCCCACCCAGCTTCCACCATTTTAATTGCTTCCCTCACGCAGCACGGTGGCAACCGGGGCTGGGGGATACAGGTCCTAGTTTGGTCGGAATGTCATTCCCAAGAAACCCGTCTTAATCCACTTCCTCGTCCTGCCAAAATGCCTGGACATGTTTGGGGCCCAAGTTCAGGGGGAGTTGATGGAACCCAGGGCTTCATCCAAGTGAGAGGAGAGGACACGTGTCTGGAGCATGTTTCCTGGAGAGGTGCCAGTTCGTCACCTACAGGTGGCCGAGCAGCTGGTTTGCAACCTGATCGACTTGGGTTCTGAGCAGGGGCTCAGCTAACAGGTGGGATAGTGGGTCAGAGCACCCTGGCCCGCAGGAGTGATGGAGCCTGGGACGAGGCCAGGGCTCAGAGCCTTCTGTTTTTCGGCAGAGCAGAGGTCTGCCAGGGGCGGGGCTGGGTGGGCTCCCCTAGGTGTGGGCAAGGCCCCCCACCTGCCCTTGTTCTCCCTGGTTGTTCCTCGCCCTCCCTGTCCGTCAGCCTGCTGCAAATGGAGCTGGACGCGTTCTTGAGCAGAAAATGAGTTGGGTGGAGAGAAAAAGCCCCTATCCTTGGGTAATGGATGTTACGATTATGGAGAAACCCCAGGTTCCTAAGATTGGTGGAGTTGGGGATCGCAAAGCCATCTGACTGTGTCAGGGGACTTTTGACAGACTAGCTCAGTGGGAGATTCAGCCCCATCTTCTCCTCTACAACTTGACCCTGTCATGGTTGGCCATGTACCTGGGTCTCTTCAGGGCATCTGGGGAGGTATTGCAGGGAGGTGATGGACAGGAGAACTTGTCCATTCAGTGATGGAAGGCTGTTGTCTTGCTGTATCCCTTGCCTCACAGTCCGCGTATTTTTTATTTGGAGAGTCACCAGTGACCCGAAGCCCCCTCACCAGCCTGCTGTATCTTGTCAGTTCCCTTCTCAGTACTGTACTGGCCCAGTGCGTCAGGAGTGGATGTGCGGGGGTGTATGAGTGTGATTGTGTACGTACCAATAAACAACCCGATGGTTTTAAGACAACCTACACATGGCTCTGGTCTTTTTTTTCAAAGTTTTTTATTTATTTTTGGGACAGAGAGAGACAGAGCATGAACGGGGGAGGGGCAGAGAGAGAGGGAGACACAGAATCGGAAACAGGCTCCAGGCTCTGAGCCATCAGCCCAGAGGCCGACGCGGGGCTCGAACTCACGGACCGCGAGATCGTGACCTGGCTGAAGTCGGACGCTTAACCGACTGCGCCACCCAGGCGCCCCTCTGGTCTTTTTTTTTAACTTAGCGTTCAGCTGACGTGTCCAGCTTCTTCCACCGTCCTACGGCTGTGCTCCTCTGGGAAGTCAACATCAGAGTTTTAAAAACATACAGTCAGTAACCTTCTGTTTACTTACATAACCATGGGGTTGCTAGAGGTTAATGTGCAGGTTGCCTGTGCCAGGGGAGTTGAGGAGCGCCGATGCTGGACCTGATTTATTCCTTCTCCCTCTCTACTCACCTGGTCATGCTCCACTGCCTCGTGGCCTTTCCCACGGCCCCCAGGGCTGCTGCTGCTGTAGGCCCCCTGCTCGGGATCACTGCAGCAGCCCCCGCAGCCTGTAGGTCAGAGGCCTGCTCCCTCCACATGGCGTGACAGGCTGCCTGCGACTTGGCTCCAGGCTCCCGCCCCTCCTCTCACCAGTCTGAGTCCGCCGACCTCAGAAACCTGTGTCCGCCAGCCCCATCAGCAGAAGGCAGCAAGAGTGCCTCTTGCCTTTGCAGCGCGAACCTTCCAGACCCACCTGGAGCATCACCTGGAAGGCAGGACCAGCCCCTCCCGGGCGGAATTGGAGAAGCGACAACCCTTTGCTCGCTGGCACTCTGGAAGCCACCGTGCCGTGTGGTGCCTCTCCTTGTCTCTTCCCACACGGCGCTGTGAGGGAGCCCCTCGGGTCTGTCTTCTTGATCTCCGTATCCCCTCGATAGACACGCTCGAGAGAATAAATGAACCGACCTTATCTCAGAGGGTTCTTATGAGGATGATTATTAAATAAAGCTCAACACTACCGGGAACTATTGTGTGCCAGATGCTGTTCTAAGCATGCTCAATGTATTAGCTCACTTAGCCCTCACAACTCTGTGTGGTGTTATCTTCGCCATCTTGCAGAACAGGAAATTGTAAGGCTAAGAACCACACTTCTTAAGTGTGGTTAATTGTAAGGCTAAGCTGGTGAGAGACAGACGTAGGTCCCAAAGCTAGCGCGGGGCCCCATCCTTAACTGTGACACGTATGTGAAAAGTTCTGACCATCTGCCAAGAGCGCTTACCACTTACTAAATGTTACTTCTCTCTTTTTTACTTTTTTTTTTCTACTTCTCTTTTAAGTGAGCTCAAGCCTCTGTCCCTTGGCTAAGCCTCCCCCAGTTCCCTGTCCCAAACCCACACTCATGCTGGAGCGCCTGGGTGGCTCAGTTTCCGAACCCACCCTCCTGCGGTGCTTGGCTTATGTTCGTCTTTGGACTGTGTTTCTTCTCACCTAAATTGTGAACCCCCTGAGGACAGCACAATACGCCATATCCTTCCCAAGGCTAATGCCGTCCCAAACACTGATGGTACGGGAAGGCGGAGTCCACCAGCACCCGTGACAGGGTGCGCCCCGGACAAAGCCACCTGTGACCCGGAGAGGGCACACAGGTGAGGGAAGGTGCTGGCCTTGTGTTTACACACCTCTGGGGTCCCCCCTCACTCCCTCCATGACCAAAGGTAGAATCGACCAGCCTTGGTGGCCAGCTGGCCACAGGATGAGATCCGAAGGAACTCAGAAAAACTTTTTTGGGATGGGAAACTGTTTCCCAGTGTTGCCATCCACTGGGATGGGGAATGTGGAAGGAGCAGGCTTATGTGGAAATGTGAGTTTCGTTGTAGACCTGCTGAGCTTGAGATGAGATCCCAACATCGTGTTTCTGTCAGCATTTGTAGGAAAGAAGATTCTAGGTTTCTTTCCCAGAAAGAACATGCCTCCCCTAGGGATGTTCTAAGCAGAGCAAGAGGCATAGAGTCTGGGTCTGGTTGTTGCCCGTGGCTGAGGGGTGAGGCACAGCCCAGATTGCCGTGGGGTGGAGATTTGGGGTTCCCATATGGGCCTGGACTATAGGTCCTTAGCCAAGACCCCAGCCTCACCTGGAACCTTCAGTCTTTCCTGAGTTTCGGCACACCTTTAGGCATCTCTGCCCGAGCCTGGAGCCCAGAAGCCAGGCAGTGAGACAAGTCCAAGGGGGGGGGGGTGTGACATCTTGGGGGTAGGGTTTTATCCATGACAGAACCTGAACTGAGGGGACTCCTCTCCTTTCACCCTCCATTGTCTGCCCCCCTCCACCTCCCTCTCCAGGTGCAGCATTAAAATTTTTTTTTAATGTTTATTATTTTTGAGAGAGAGAGAGAGAGAGACCAAGCAGGGAAGGGGCAGAGAGAGAGGGAGACATAGAATCCGAAGCAGGCTCCAGGCTCTGAGTTGTCAGCACAGAGCCCGATGCGGGGCTGGAACTCACAGACCGCGAGATCATGACCTGAGCCATAGTCGGCCGCCCAACTGACTGAGCCACCCAGGCGCCCCTCCAGGTGCAGCATTTAAAATGTTTTCCACTTTGCGAGATAGATTACCTTGAGAAGTTAGAGATCTAAGTCACAAATAGTACTTGAAGCAACAAATAGTACTTGAAGGTCACACTAATTATCTAAACACCCTAAGAAGTTCCTATCTACACTCTCAACAACTGATATGCCGATTACAAGTAATTCTTCTTTTCGTTCTAGCACATTCCCTGAAGCCCATTGTTAGGTAACATTTGATTAACCTGGCTTGATTTATTGCAGGTACTTCCACTGGAGACTGGATTGAAGCTAATTTCCCTAAAGAACTACCACTCATTATTCATTAATTGGAGTCTTATCTGTACTTTAATTGTGAAGACTAAGCATTTAGTTTAAGAAAGACCCAGTGCATTGATGACAATTGCTCATTCTGTGCAAATAACGAGTGAGGCTGGCTTCCATTTGGCCATGTCTGCTATTCACACCTGTGAGATTCCAGCAGCTCATTTCTCTTTCTCTGGTGGAGGGCTTAAGGACGTAAAGACTGAAGAAGAATTAAGTAGACAATGGCCACCACCCCTGACAACGTTCAGGAACTATTAACCCTGATGGCTTTTGCTGAGGACTGTTCATTCTTACCAGGTTGTGAACGTGAACCTCAGTTTCCAACTGACATGATAGGTAAAGAATAAACTTACCAAATACGTGCAGCCACTCCAGAGCCTATCAGCTCTGTAGAGATGAGCCCCCTTCTTCATGGCCACCCCAAGCCCCCAGTGAGAAGCAATCAACTGAAGGTGGTGGGATCGTATCCACTTGGGAGCTTGGGAGGTGCCAGGGGCAGAGGAAATGAACTCGAGGGGAGCAGATCCCCCTTGAATGTGTAGCTCAGCATGTTCAGTGGTTCGTAAGGGAGTAAATTTAAATTTGAAAACCAAGGTGTGGTAATCAGGCTTGTGGCTCTCCTCATCTCCAAGGGCGGTGAGTCAGGGGGAGCTAAGAGCCTTAGAAATGACATTGGTATTCCTCTCCGGCCCTTTCAAGGTGGTACGACTATAAACACAGTGACACAACTCAAGAAGAAAATCCCACAGTGGGGCAGATTAGGCCAGTTTGTGACTCTCAGTTGGCCCGGCCCTGACTGGTTGTTTGGGACAGATACACCCCAGGTGGGGGGCTGCTCCCTTCTGCACCATCACCTCGGTCTGTGAGCCTGCTCTGAGGTTTCCTTCTTCTCTTCCTTAGGCAGAGTTTCTGGAGAAACTCTGGGAGCCAAGAGTTGACCGCCCTCTTCAGGAGCAAGTCAGGAGGGGCAGATGTGGGGGAGATGGCCCAGCTGAACCCAGGGGTACACTGCAGGATGGGTCACAGAGCCTGGTAGGTAAAACAGGGTTACTTCCATTGTCAAGGGCCCTGAAGAATTGGGTGGGGGCTACAGTGTACCACGCTGTGAATCCCCAGACTTCTGTAATGATTCTGAAATTTATAATTTGCAATACATCAGACAAGTTTAGCCTCAAGCAGTTGGAATTAATCAAAATTTTAGTAGATGTTCACGAGCCATTCAGATTCTAGCTCCTGCTCTCTCCCCAGCTAGTCCTTATGTAATTTCTGTCCAGAATCTTCTCTATTCTCCACCCACCTTCTCCCCTCAGCTGGCAGTTGGAAGATAGCATCCCATATGAAGAAAACCCCAGCTTCTCTTCCTGTGATTGTTGGTGAGGCCCTCCCCTCACCCCCAGCGGAACTGCCGTCATCCTCTGAGCTGTGGGCATGGGCCAGAATCCTCTTTGGCCTGGAGGAACGGAAGGGTTTGGTAAGGGGACATGCTAGTTGGCCTGCCTGCGAGGAAGTGGCAGTGTCTGACCCCAATCATGCTGATTTAATCCCCTCCCACTTTCCCGCAGGGCTCCTGGTAACGTCGCACCAGAGGAGAGGCAGGGAGCAGGGAGAGGGGAAAACCTGCAAATTCCCACCCTACAACCCTGCCTGCGGGCTGTGGGATGAGCGCTGGGCACAGAGCATGCTCATTAGTTGGGATGGACCCCTTGGGGTTTGAGATGGAGCACACAGACCGTTGCGGTGTCCGTGAGTAAGAAAGAGTGACACAGAATGTTTGCCAGGGTTTCCTTCTTGTCCCACAAGGTGTTTGTGGATCTGGCTCTCACCCAGCCTGTGGACCACACCCCGCTCCCTTCAGAATGGTAAAAAGAGTGGGGCTCCCAGTACCTGGTGGCCGGCAGCAAGGTAGTGCCCCAGCTGCTTTTGGAGCCCCATCAGCTCCGATCCTTCGCAGGCCTGCTCCCTGAGGTGTGTCTGCACCACTGGAGGGGGAGGGGCAGGAGCGGCGGGCACCCCCTCCCTCCACATCATCACAGACATTCTTCTAGCACCCAGTCTTTATTCGTTTTTTAAAAAAGAAATCCAAATAAGTTAGCAAAAAAAAAAAAAAAAAAATACAAAACAATGGCAAAACCACACAATGCTTAGTTAAGAAAAGAAATCACCCCCAAGAGCCCCTGCCCCCCTCCCTGCCTGCCCCTGGCCACTTGTGCACAGGAGACCTTGGTCAGATGGCGGCTTTACAAACAACACAAAACATAAAACCACTGGAAGGTTCCCGATATTCACTGCAAAAGCTTGGCCCCCCAGGGACTTGGGAACAGAGGATTGCTCCTCTCCCTTTCCTCTCCCTCGATTCAGGGCAGGCCCAGCCCAGCCCCTGGCATCAGGAAAAGACAAGAACAGAAGATGCACACAGCCTGTCCTGGTCAGGACACTGTCATCGTCTCTCAGACCGTTTCTTTTGAGGGGGTGGAATTGGAGGCTGCACTATGAACAAAGGGGAGCTCCTGAGTTTGCCCCGAGACAGGGCATACACGAGGGGCACTCTGGTCCCCTGCTCTATTTCCCGGGAAACGGCATGCTCCTTGCTGTAAGGAGTCAGCTACACGAGAGCATCCGTTCCCTCTCTGGGTGGCGAGTTAACCTTACATGGATGAGGAAGGGGATAGGCTGGCATTTGATAGCCCCGGCACTGGCCCTCTGGCATCAGGACAGCCTGGCTGAGGAAGCCCCTGCTGCGGGGACGGTGGCATCTGTGGCCAGCGTGGGGGCTCTCATGGACGCCCGGCCTGGCAGACAATCTCAGTTGGGCATGGTTTCATCTGGGAAGGCCACAGAGACGTCTTCCACTGTGATGCTGTCCACAATGGAGGTGAGAGAGTGCAGGTTGTGGGCGTCCGTGGGGTCGGCCGTGAGCAGGTGATCTGTAAGGAGAAGGGGGGAGGATGTCACCTGTGTGATGAAGGGGGTTTCAAGACCCAGGACAGGGAACAAGGTCTTTGGGGGTGGCACAGGTTTCCCAGGACAGATGAGTGCGCAAAACTCAAGAATCCTACTCACTAGCCCATGCCTTTCCCAGTGCCAAGCATATGTGTGTGTGTGCGTGTGTGTGTGCACGCGTGTGCATGTGTGTGTGAACACTGAACGCATGTGCCTTCTCTCTGAGCTCCCCTAGTGGGGTTAGGATTTGAAAGCAGCTACTCTGAGACAGAGCCAGGACGGTGTATCCTGGGAGACTGGAACTGTCCTTTGCTGGCCCAGTTTTGCAGCACTGACTCGGCAATTCCCAGGGACCCCTGGGGCAGGGACATTCCCCTCTCCGTGGAGAAGGTCAGGCACCAGGCTTTGGTCGGGGAGCTGCAGGAGGCCTAGACCACTCCTTAGCTGGTCAAGGTCTCAGGGAGGCACAGGGCCTCACGGCCCGCCATTTGGAACCCCGGGTTCAGCAGTTCCCTGGAGAAGCCAAAGGCAAGAGGACTGGAGCAAGAAGCAAGGTAAAAGGAGACAACTGGGCCTAGAGACAGGCTGAAGGGGTCAAGCCAAGGTTATGAGGGTCCGGGTCTCACTTACCCCCTGTGTTGGGACCAAACTCCAATGTGCTGCCCCACTCTGGACTGCAGGAGGCGCTGTGGGAGCTGCATTCACTGGGCACCTGCAAGACGGGGTGAAGGCCCAAGGTCAGAGCACAGCCATTCTTGATGGTGTCTCTCTGTCCAGTTCCAATGGGCAAAAGCTCCCCTTGTGGGGCTGGAGGGTGAGCCACAGGCTGCAGCCCTCCAGCCCGGGGTACCCCTGGCCTCAGGATCTTCCCCATCAGCAACTTTCATGCCCCCGCTCCCTGCCTGGCCACAGAGCCCCTACTGCCAGGCCTTTCTTGTCCTCCATTCTGGGTGGCGATTCTGTCCTCACAGGACACCCGGTTTAAAAGGGTTCCTGGTTTTCCTGACCTTACGATAAGGGTGAAGGATAAGGTGAAGGAAGCAGGTGCAGGCCCGCTGGGGTTCTTGAGAGACCCTGGGTAGGTGTTGCCTCTGCTCAGCCACACTCAAGATGGGGTGGTGGGGCAAAGCGACGCTTGGCCTTGCCTTTTGGACCCCATCCCTAGGCGCTGGGATTAATTCTCACTCCCACCCAGGCTGACTCTGGACTTGCTCTTGGATCCGCCCGTCCTTCTGTTCTCTGCCACCCCCCTCCACCTCTGCTTCTCCCTGTGGCCTTTAGCTTGGCCTGAAAGGACAGAGGGACACAGGAGGTCAACTTGACCGCCCAGCTGTGAGGAAGGAGGGGGTGCTGCAGCCCCCAAGACCCCACCTGCTCCAACCCTCTGACTGAACCCCACACTGGGGTCCCGAAGCCGTCCAGGGGCCTCCTGCGCCCCCTCCCCCTGGGGCGGCTGGGGGGGGGGGGACGCTCACTTACCCCTGGCTGGGGCCCGCCCCCGCCCCGGTACCGGAGGTCACGCTCTTCCTGGTTGAGGGAGCTGAGCAGGGCCTGTAGGCGCTCAATGTACTGGATAGCGCTGCGCAGGATCTCCACCTTGGGCAGCCGCTGGTTGGGGTTGAGCAGGGTGCTCCTCTTCAGAGCCTCAAAGGCCTCATTCACCTTCTTGAGCCTGCGCTTCTCCCTCAGTGTGGCCGCACGCCGCCGGTCCACGGACACCGACTTCCTCTTACACACCTTGCAGGCCCACGGCAGGCACTGGCCCAGGCAGTGCTCGGGGGTCCCCAGCCCCTTGTCTTCGAGGGGCCCTCGGGCCTCAGGGCTCAGGCTGAGCTCAGTCCGCTCGTAGCCTGGCGGCTCGAAGGCCTGGAGGTGGACGGGCAGGTAGTTCTCCCCGTCATAGAAGTGGGGTTCCTGGTAGAAGTAGGGGGATGTCTCATATAGCTCCATGGGGTCGGAAGAGACTTGTTCCTGCCACTGGCCCCCAAGCTCCTGCAGCCCCTCACGCCAACTGCTGGGTGCCATTTAAACCCTCCCCGCTGGCATGGAACCAGAGATAAATATAGCCAATGCCGCAGAAACCTGAGCCCCCCCTAAGCTGTCGCTGCACATCAAGACGTTTACAGTGGATTAGATGTGATTCCCCTTCCCTCTGCCCCCAGCCCCCACCCCACCCAGCCCGCTTGCCCCAGCCTGGGCCGGCTCCTGTGCACGGGGAGGGAGGCCGTCGGTGTAATTTGATTAGTTTTCATTTCTCAGCAGCCCCCGTGGGGCAGGGGAGGTGGGGGAGGACACACATTCTCCTCTCATCTGCTCCTTTCAATTACTCCTAGCCGGGCGGCCTGCCTGCTGTCTCCTTGCTAGTCCCAAAGATGTGTGTGTGTGTGGGGGGGGGGGGTGGTTTGTTGAGGGGAGGGAACAAGGAAAGGCAGGGTTCAGGCTGGAAGAGGCCTTAAGAAATCAAAGTATCCATCCCCCGGCTTCCTGACAGCACCTTAACCAGGCTCCATCAGTCAGAAGCATGAGACTGCTTCAAATTTGGGGCATGTGTGTGGGCTCAGTGTCCAGGGGTAAGAAGGATTGAAACCTGGAGGGTCAAATGGCTTCAACTTCTGGGTTTTCAAAGCAGCCTTGACATCTTCTGTCGCTTAGGTCTCCTGTGACGGGGGCAATTGAGGCGAGAGGAATTTTTTGGTCTTTTTGGCAGGGGTCAGTAGAGGTTTTCCTTTTAACTCAGTTGGTCAGGGGCAGAGCAAGAATTAGAACTAATAGGCTACACCTTTCCCTCTGTGGCAAGGTCAAGATCTATTAAACCCTCGGTCTCTTCCCTCTCTCTCCCTCTGGATCGTTTATCTGTCCTTCTGTGTCGCCTCTTGAACTCTGTTTCCTGCCCCCTTGGGACCCCAAGCTTTTCCTGAGTGGGTGGAGTGGGAGGGAGAGAAAGCAGAACCCTCCAGACTCACTTTGACTCTCCCTTCTCCTTGACCACCTGGCTCGGTTGTTCCGCATCTTCCTGTCTAAGCCATCAGTTTTACACGTAGCATGTAGGTCTCAAATGTCAGGGGGAGGAGGGACTACTTAACCTTCCCGCTTCTCAGTCCATGGTCACCCCTCAGCAGAGTTTGGGGCCTGAGAGGACCAATGCTCCCAATGCTGTGGGCAGGCCTGAGAGACCAGCAGAGAACAAGCTCAGTCTTCGGGCTGAGGGGTTGGTCACAGGGACGCCCTAGGCAGGGTCTCTGCCCTCGAGGACCTTACCATTTGTAGACCCCTGAGGTCGTCTAGTTCCACCCAACCCATGATGCCTCAGTCCCCTTCACAGGTGGCCATTGTCCAGCTGCTACTGACCTCACAAGGCAACCCGTCCCACTGAGGTGCAGCTCTGGCCACAGGGAGGCCTTCTGGGTTTTGAACTGCCATCGGTTCCCTCTTTTATTCTTTGGTCCCCATTTTTCCTCTAGGAACCCGTGGACTAAGTCTGATCTATCCTCCACTTGACATTTGAGATTGGTGTTATAAGTTTCAATCAGTGGCAAGGACAGTAAAAGGAGGAAGTATGGTGCTGGGACTCAGAGAGGGTTTCTCAGGGGAGGTGAGATCCAACTGGAGCTTGACGGACCTGGATGTCCTGTCGCTTGTGGTCTATGGTGAGGAGCCGGGAAAATGCCGGTGTCTGTCTGGGGTAGGGAACAGAGATGAGGAGGGGTCGTAGCTAGACAAGAAAAAACCCCACACATGTTGAGGACAGCAATGGGGTCTTAACTGGGTTCTTGGCCTTACCAGTGTGGCAGTCTGGGGGCTCTGGGTTCTAAACCCTGCTTTTGACCCCGACCAGCTGGGTTGAGGAAGAATTGCTATTTCTAACCCACATCCTTCCAAGCAAAGAAAAACCTGGCCTCAGTTTACACTCCAGTCCTATGAGCCTTGGGAAAAGAAGGATGTTGAAGTTACCGTGGAAACCAAAAACTTGCATCGTTTTGTCCTTTTGGGATCCAATCTGCCTTGCCCCTAAACAGTGTGTTCGCGTCCTCTAAAAATGGAAGCAGGAGAGCTGGGCTTGTTCTGATTTCCAGGATCTTACTATCTGGTTGGCAAACATGGACACTGAAACGTGAATGTTAAATTATAATGTGAGAGAGAGCTATTTTAATTCAGCAGTAAACACAGGGGCCGTGATCGATTGCCAGTGAGTGGGCTCAGTGTTTCAGGAGTTTATAGAAAGTCAGAATCACCAAGTCTGGGTCTCTGTGGAAGGCTTGAGGAGGAGGAGGGTTTGTGCTGGGTCTTGGGGAACAGGTGAGAATTAAATGAGAAGAGAGGAAGGGGGCACTGGGTGGAGGGTTTGTATGGCACGCGGGGTCCAGTAAGTGGGCGATTGGACAAGTGTGTAGAGATGAGAGGAGGCCCAGCTGAGCGTGGAGGGACTGGAAAGCTGAGGCAAAGAGACCACATAGAAAACCATGGCAGTAACCCAGGAGTGGGGTGCTGGAGGCCTGAGCAATCCACTCGGGCAGGAGGATGGATTCCACCAGGAGAGGATGCATGTTTCGGCTGGCCAAGGGATGTGTGTGTGTGTGTGTGTGTGTGTGTGTGTGTGTGAGGTAGGAGGATGATGGTTGTATTAATGAAAGGGCACCCGGTACATGGCAACACCCAATAAATGTTAGTCCCTTTCCTTGCTTTGTCCTGTCCTCCACTCCTGGCCCCCCCCCCCCAGTCTATTGCCTTGGCCATTATTGCCTCCAGGGGACCAGAAGAGCAGGAACGGGGGAGGGAAAACCTGGTCTCACCCCAGGTGCCTATATATTTATTCACTCAACTCTTTTGATCAAGAAACCTGTATTGCACGTCTCGCGCTGGGTGTTGGGGTCACTGATGTGAAGACGATGTGGTCTTTGTGCCTGCAAATAGTCACAGCTGGGTAAGATGAGCGCACAAAGTTATCTAACCAAGGTGGGAGGCGGTAAGTGGTAAAGGAGTACTATTCTGTAATCCAGAGAAAGAATTTATTAATCCCCCCCTTCATCGGCTGAACCCAGTTCCCTAGGAGCCCACTCTGTGTCAGTCCCTGGGGCTGGGACGGGACCTGGGTGAGGGCACTGAATAGGAGCCTATGGGAGCACCTATGGGATTGATGGGAGTGTGGCTTTGTGCGTGTAACGTTTGCTTCTAACCAAATGTGAGGGTGGGGCTGCAGGGCTAGAGTGATCTTGTGCGTCCGGGTCTCAGTGCATCCCTGTCTGTAGCTGTGCTTGCGTACGTCTGCCCAAGTAAGTGCCGAGGACCACGTCAGGGCCCAGCTGTGGGGCACAGACCCTCCCAGGCCCGAGAAGATAGGGCGGCCCAGGTATCTCTGGCCTCAAAACCCTGATGGGGGGTTGGCCCTCTATCCACCCTGCTCCTCTTTCCTAGCCGAGCTGTGGAACAGCCGCATCTAGGGGCTTGGCCTTCCTCCCCTGCACACTCACCCACCCCATGCAGGCTGCCCTCTGATGGATGGGAACACATTGGTGCCAAGCACAGAACAGCCTTTGTGCTCCACCACCAGCGGTGATCCATCAGCTCTAACCTGACAGCAGGGCGTCGAGCCCTAATCCCCATCCCTGCTGGCTTGGGCACTCAGGGCCCCCTGCCCCGACTGTAGCCTCCTCTAGCCGTCCCCTGCTCCCTCCGGAGGAAGCCCTTATCCCTGGTGGGGGCTCCAGGGCCAAGCTGTTTGTGTCCCCACCCTGTCTGTCTCAACTGGATTCTGTCTGTTTGCCTGCTGGGCTGATCTCATTTGCATGGTAGTGGTTGGATTTCAAAATGCCCAGAAATCCCCTTCACCTGCCTTGCGGGCCCTTCCTCCCCACCCTGCTCTACATACTCAGCCTCACTCTCTGGCTCCTAGCCTCTTCCAGTCCCTGCTGACCTCGCAGGTGGGCTGACCTGGGCTGCCATGTGGTTTGGCCAGCATCAAAGCAAGTTTCCCATTCTGGAGCCTCGATTCTGGAAGTAGAGGAGCAAGAAGGAGAAGGGTCTGGAAGGGCAGGAGCCTCTGGCTTCTCCGTACAAGCCCCCCCCCCCCCTTTTGTTTTCTTAGCCTGGGTCTCTGGGTGTTATGGATGGGAACTAGGTAGGGCTTAGGTGGCAGAAATGTGTGTACATTTCAAGGACCTAGATGCATGAACGTGGCATCCAAATCAGCTTGATTATTGGGGGAGCAGGAGCCTTGCAAGCAGGGTGAGAACCGATCACAGAATCATAGAATATCAGAGCTGGGAGGTAGCCTAAGGATTAGCTAGTCCACCTTCTTCCTTCTACACACTGGGAAACTGAGGCCCAGAGGTGGGGATGTGACTTGCCAAGGGTGCACAGAGCACTAGTGTCAGAAGTGTGAAGGGGGCCTGATCTTAGGCCTTGGGGCTGAATCCCAGTGCCTCATCTCCCTCCCTGAGCCTGACAGGTGAGGAACATGCTTCAAGTGAGTACCTGCTTTCCGGGTAGGAGGCAGTGAAGGGACCGGAGCTGCTTTAGGCTTCGAATGGAGAGTCAGGGAGATGTGGAGAGATGAACAGAAGATAGGAGAGACGGGTGAGAGACACTAGGCTGGAGAGACCGAAGGAAGCCTGAGGGTTTGAGACAAAAGGAGAGGTCTCGAGGCAGATGGGAGCCCCAGCTGAGGGGTGAGGGGTGTGGGGGGGGGGCGCTAGGCCTCCGGAGGCCACACATTGTTTCCATTGAGGACTGAGCATCAGATAACCACTGGGAAATCCGTCCCTGCCTGGAATCTGGAGCTCAGAGCCAGGCTCATTCATCAAGAATCTCTGGCCTTGGGGTGGGGGAAGGTGTGGGCCTGGAGGCGGAAGGGAATGGGTCCCCAGGGAGTGGGGGTCATGGAGAGGTGATTGGTGGACACAAAGCACAGAGCTAGGTTTAAAAATAACCAGACCAGATTTCAGCAGAGAGTGTGCCAGTGTGAACCTGGGCGCCTTTGGAAATACGGCTGAGGATTTCTTATGCGTATTCCGTGTTCCTGTGTGAGCTGGGCCTTAGCTCTGGATTAAGACAAATACTGTGAGGAAACGAAGGGCATGTGGAAGAAGGAACCCCGGATAAGGAGTCGGGGCACGTTGGTGTTGTTTCTCCTCTCTGGGTCTCATTTTCCCTGTTTGCAAATCAAGATGCTGATATGAATGATCCAAGTAGCCCTTTGAGAGGTAACATTCTTTTTCTGACTCAGCACGTGGGTCTGGAGGAAGTGCTCATAGGGTCAGAGTCGGACTGTTTGGAGACTCGTTTGAAGCGGGCCTGGCCCTGAAGAATGGACCTGTAGGATCAGAGAGGGCAGGTTTCTTTGGATGTTTTGTCCTTTTCCCATCTCCACTTCTGCTCCCATACTCAGTCTCACTGAAGTGCAACCAGATGGTTCTCGGGACTCATTTCGGCCCACCTAGAACCGCCTGGCATGTATTTGTCATACTCGCCCCCGGACTTAGCCCCCCACCCGGTCCCCTTCCTTTCTAACCCCACCCCATTCTGTCTTCCCTGTGGATTCAGAAGCTTCTGCCCTCACTGTGGGTTCAGAAGCTGCCCCACCCCCTTCCACTCCATAGACAGCTTCTATTTCTGCCTCTTTGACAAGTTGTGACATATTTGGGAGCAGCTGCTGCCTGGGTGGAGATGCCTTTGCTTTTCTTCTGGCTCTGTCTTCTCCTCCCCAATACCTCTCCCAACAGCCACCCCTTCCCAGAATGTGCTAGAAGACCCTCCCTGCATTCCCCTCTCTGGAACTCAGACATCCAGCTTTTCCTAGGTTTCCGCAGGAGTGGCCCAGGCTCTAGACTGATAGAAAGGGAGTCTTCTGGGATAGAAAAGTCAGGTGGCTGGGTGTGGGGGATAGGATCTCTTCTGCCAAGTCCCAAGCTGTGTGGTTTGAGGCAAGTCTCTTCCCTGCCCTAGGCTTCGTTTTTCTATCTTTTAAGATGGGGGCCATGAAAAATGTCTTCCCTGCCAACAGCAAGTTGTTTTGCCACCTGTTAACTGTGGGGACTTGGGAACTCTCCCCGTCCTATTGATCCCGTTACTCTCGTCTTCTCTGAAGATTTTATTTCAATGTGACCCACAAACAGAAATCAGTCAATTGAAATAGATTTAGGAATGATAGGGAAGATAGAATTAGCAGGCAGGGCCATTAAAAGAGCTATTATAGATATGCTCAATATGTTTAAGGATTTAAAGAAAAACATGAACATAATGAAGAGAGAATTAGAAGATATAAAAAAGGATTATAGTTCCACTGGATGGGATTATATATTAGTCTGCTTTGTTGCCATGACAAAATACCATAGACAGGAGGGCTTAAACAGCAGACATTTATTTTCTCACAGTTCTGAAGGCTGCAAGTCTGAGGTCAGGGTACCGACCAGCACAGTTGGGTTCTGGTGAGAGCTCTCTTCTTGGCTTGGAAATGGCTGCCTTCCTTCTGTGTGTTCACATGGCCTTTCTTCAGTGCATGTGTACAAAGAGAGAGAGATGTCAAGCTCTTTTTATAAGGGCTCCTAATCTCATCAGACCAGCCTCTCACCCTCATGACCTAATTGCCTCCCCAAAGCCCCATCTCCAAATACCACCACACTGGGGGCAAGGACTTCAGTATATGAATTTTGGTGGGAATACAAACATTCAGTCCATTGCATATCAATAACAGATTAGACACTGCAGAAAAAAGTTCACTGAATCTGAATACAAAGCAGTAGAAATATCCAGAATGAAACACAGAGAAAATAACGTGAACCACATTTCACTGACCTGTGGGAAAACATCAAGTGGACTAACATATATGTAATTGAAGTCCCAGAAAGGGGCAGAAAAATGTTGGAAGAAATAATGGCTAGACATCTCCAAATTTGGGGCACCTGGGTGGCTCAGTTGGTTAAGCACCCGACTCTTGATCTCAGCCCAGGTCTTGATCTCCTAGCTGTGAGTTCAAGCCCTGCATTGGGCTAGGCGTGGAGCCTACTTGAAAAGAGATTTCCAGGGGCGCCTGGGTGGCTCAGTTGGTTAAGCGTCCGACTTTGGCTCAGGTCATGATCTCATGATTTGTGAGTTTGAGCCCCACATCGGGCTCTGTGCTAACAGCTCAGAACCTGGAGCCTGCTTTGGATTCTGTCTCCTTCTCTCTCTGCCCTCCCCCTGGGTACTCTGTTTCTCTGTCTCTCAAAAAAAAAAAAAAAGAGATTTCCAAATTTGATGAAAACTATAAACTCATAAATATAAATCACTTAATAACTCCCCCAAGAATAAACACAAAAAAACCACACCAAGGCATATCATAATCCAATTTCCAAAAACCAGTGGTAAAGAGAAAAATTTAAAAGCAGCCAGAGAAAAAGTGGCATGCTATATATAGGGGAACCAAGTTAAAAAAAAAAAAAAAGTACTGATTTATCATCAGATACTATGAAGACCAGAAGACAATAGAACAACATCTTTAAAGTGCTAAAAGAAAAACTATAAACCAAGACTTCTATATCCAACAAAAATATCTTTCAAGAATGAAGGTGAAGTAAAGACTTTTTCAGACAGGGAATAGCTAGCAGAGTTTATCACCAGGAGATAGTCACTATAATAAATGTGAAAGGAAGTTCTTTAGGCAGAAGGAAAACAATACAAGATGGAAACTTGAATCTGCATAAAGGAATGAAGAGTATCAGAAGTGCTGAACATGTGGGTAATATAAAAAGGATTCCAAATACCCCCCCATTTAAAATTTTATTTAAAAGATACTTGCCTATTTAAGGCAAAAATAGTAACAATGTGTTGTAGGGTATATAATATAAAAATAGAGTTATGAGAACAACAGTACAGAGAAGGGGAGGTGGGAAATATACTGTTATAAGGTTTCTGCATTATATGTGAAATAGCATAATATTATTTGAGAGTAGACTGAAAAGTTAAAGATGCATATTGTTAACATTAGAGGAGCTGCTAAAAACTAAAATGAAGCTAATAAGCGAATACTAGAGATAAATTGGAATGTGAAAAAATACTCGGTTAATCTAAAAGAAGACAGGAAAAGAGACAAAGAGGAACAAAGAGCAGATGGGACAAACTGAAAACAATTTATGAGATGGTAGATTTACTCCCAACTGTATCACTGCATTAAATGTAAATAGTATGACTGAATAAACAGCAATATCCAACTATAGGCTGTCTGCAAGAAATTAACTTGACACATAAAGACACAGGTTGAGAGTAAAATGATGGAAACATACGTACCGTGCAAACACTAATCATAGGAAATTTGAGGGATCCTGGCTGGCTGAGTTGGTGGAGCATGTGACTCTTGATCTTGGGATTGTGAGTTTGAGCCCCATGTTGGGTGTAGAGATTACTTAAAAAATAAAAAAAATCTTAAAAAAAAATGTGGAGTGGCTATATTAGTATCAGAAAACAAATTTCAGAACAAGGAATATTACTAGGGATAAAGAGAGATACTACATAATGATAAAGGGGTCAATTTATCAATAAGACATATTAATTTTTGAATGTCTATGTACCTAATAATAGACCTTCAAAATAGATGAAGCAAAAATGACAAAACTTAAGGAGAAATAGATAAATCCAAGATTGTAATGTTTTTATTAATTTTGAAGGGGAGAGAGAGAGAGAGACAGAACATGAGCAGGGGAAGAGCAGAGAGAGAGGGAGATACAGAATTTGAAGCAGGCTCCAGGCACTGAGCTGTCAGCACAGAGCCTGATGAGCGGCTTGAACCCACAAACTGTAAGATCATGACCTGAGCCGAAGCCGGACGCTCAACTGACTGAGCCACCCAGGCGCCCCAATGCATCCAAGATTTTAGTTAGAGATTTCAAAAATCCTCTCTTGGTAATTCACAGAATAAGTAGGTAAAATCAATGAAGAAACAGAAGACTACTCATTCCATCAGTTTGCCAGCTGATGTTTGTAGGGTTTTCCACCCAACAATAGGTGGCACATGGGACACTGACCAAGGTAGATCATATGCTGAGCTACTAAAAAAGCCTCAATGGATTTAAAAATACTTATTCCAGAAAGAGCATGTGCTCTGACCACAATGGAATCAAACTGGAAACCAATAACAGAGACTTCTAGAAAATCCCCAAGTAATTGGCAATTAAACTTTTAAATGACCCATGGATCATTACTTATTGAGTCATTTCTGCCAAGATCTGTGCTAAGTGCTAGATAACTGTAACTCATGTAACCCTCACAACAATCCCCGTAAGATAATTACTATCATCAGCATTTTGCAGATGAGCATGCAGAGCCCAGAGAGGGTAGGCAGTTGGTAAACTGTAAAGCTAGGACCGCAGACAGAGCCGTCTCATGCCAAAGCCCAACTCATGATTAGTATGTTAGTCAATAATCAACTAGTTAGAGTATTTGAGATGGGTGCACTAAAGAGAGCTGTGCTGGGGAGCCCTGTTGGGCCTGGGGGTGGGGGGGGGAGTGTGTGGCTGAGCCATTGACAAGCTGCTTGCCTCCTCTCCAACTCCCCATCCCCAGTCTCACCCCCGGGCTTGGTGCTGAAGAACCTTCCCCATGGAAAGTTTCACATCGGATATTTCCTTGTGCTCTTCCCCAAGCAAATTCCTCTCTGCTCTGGGGCTCCTCTGTCCCAGCCAGCTCCCTCCATGGCAGGCTCACTGGCCTTTCGCAGGTGCTTCATCTAAACTCTTCACAAGTGCTCCTGGTCTTCCTCCTCCAGGGGTTCTACATCTACTGCCCCCAGCCTGGCTCTCCCATCCAGATCTCAGCGGGCCTGCTCTCTGCTCCAGGGCTTTCTGGAACCTTATCCCCGGGTCCTCAGTTCCAAGCAAGACCTGAGACACTATGCTCCTCAGGCAGCCTTCTCAGACCCGATCCAGTATCATCAGTTACCTGGAATCCACGGCAACTGGACTGCTTGGTTGTTCTTGGTCTTTTACTTGAGAGACCCCTGAGCCAGACTACCCGGGTTTTAATTCTGGCATTGTCACTTTTTAGCTTTGTGATCTTATGTAAGTGGCTTGACCTTTCTGTGCCTCTACTTTTTAAATCTTTTAATAAGGATAAAAATAGGACCTGTCTCATAGAGTTGTTGTATAGATTAAATGAGTTCATATTTATAAAGTGCTTGGCACTTAGTATATATTCAATAAACTTTAGCTCCGTTATCACTGTTGAACGTGCCTTCTGTCCATGTCTCCCCCATCAGACTGGGAGCTTCCTGGAAGCAGCAGTAGTGTTTTTTTTCTTTTGCTCTGTCATCCTGGGAGTTCTCTGGGGAGCGGGCTGCATCTTCCCTAATGAGTGGGGGGCTCCTTGAGGACACAAGAATATGTCTCTCCATCAGACAGGGACTGTGTCTTCGTCCTCAGGCTCTGAATTTCCTTCTTTGCTTGCCCCTCGGTACTCAGGACAGAGATGTGAATATGGCAGACCCAGGAGAGCTCCCAGGTGGTGAGGATGTTGCAGGGAGGGGCCCTGTTGAGGGAGCCGTGGAGTCCTAGACAGAGATTCCTACCCAGGGGGGGGGGCCCCCAGAGAATGCTGAGCAGCTCCAGGATTGAGGTCACAGAGCAGCCTCCAAGGGCTACTTCTGTCCTCAGGAAGGGGCCAGCCAGAAGTTGTCCCAAGACCTTCTTTCTGTCCATGTCCACCACTGAGGTTATCAGGCCTCGGCACGATCTTAATTCTTTTCTCCTCATTGGAAGACCGGAGATGTGGATGGCGTGGGGCAAAGGGCAGACAGAGATGGCATTGAGTCCTAACTCTGCTGCTTGCTAATTGCGTGACCTTTTATTCATTTGATATCTTGGAAACTGTTTTCTCATAACAAAATGCTAATTAGAAAACCTGTTACTCTGGGCATGACGTATACTCAATAGATGTTGAATGAATGAATGAATGAATGAATGAGTGAATGCATATTTGTTTCTTTTCTTTTGGAGGCGGGGACTTAGGGAGGGGTGCAACCAGCCATGCTCTGGGTAAGTCGAATTCTAGCATCTGCGGGCTGAACAGGTCATTGAGATGACATTTAGTTCACTCCCAGCCTTTAATCCATCCCAGGCACACACTTAAATAAGCTCCCAAAATGGAACCCTTGGTAATACATTCCCATGCTTTGGCCATGAGAAAATCCCTTCTAACATCACTTCACCCCCACCCTACCCCACCCTAATAGCACATTATAGGCATATCTTGTCTTTGACTCTTTCCTTTAGCTGGGATGAGGAGTGTGGTGTAACTCATCGAATGGAGAGTCAGGACATTTGTATTCTAGTCCTAGCTCTGCTGTCGATTCCTATGTGACCTTGCGAAATGGAAGCCAACATTTACTGCGTCTCTACTCTGTGCTGGCCACAGTGCTAAATGGCCTATGTGCATTACCCCACTCATTTCTCCCAAGTATATGGAGTAGCGACAGAATCCCTGTTTTACAAAGGGGAAACTTCTCTGAGGCTCAGAGGAGTTAAGGAACCTGGATCAAACCACACCGTCTTTAAATAATTAGTTCCTGTCTCTCTCCGCAGTTTCTTTCCACTGTGCTATGCTGACTTCTCTGGGGGCCTCAGTTTCCTGATCTGTAAAACAAAGGGATGGATTCAGTGTTCTGGAAGGTCCCTTCCAGCTTTGGCATTTTGTTACCCCGCGCTCAAAGCCTCTGGAAGGGTCTTAGGAAGTTTGTGCTTAGCTTCCTGGCTTGGCTTCCCTGACCTTCCCGACCTTCTTTTTTTGTTTGTCTATCGCCAGGCCCTCCTCACCATCCTCTCCAGCGAGTCGGTGTGAGACAAGGAACCAAATGTTTCCCTGGAGTTGGGGCAGATCCATCTGTTGCATTCCCTGAATTGCGTGCGGGCTGTGGGAACACTGCGTTCTGCCCTCTGGCCCTGGTGCCTGGAGCGTTTTCCCTGGGCCATATTGCCTGTCTGCATTCCCCTCTCCGTGGGGGCTTGGGCCAGCCCAAGGCAGGACCCGGTTTGCTTTTCTGCAGCTGAAAGCAGATGGCTTCCGGGTGGTAGGGGTGGGGTTGGGTGGGCTTGGTTCCCAGGCCCAGGGACTTTTCCTCAGCAGGCTGTTTTCATTCCTCAAGTGCCGGCCTTGCACCCTCTCAGACCATTGATGGAGTTCCTGTAGCCAGACATTGGCTAACTCACATGCTGCATGTCCTCCCTCCACAGCGGAGACATAGCTCTGACTTCACATTGCTAGCCACGGCTCCCCTTGGTCTATAGATGATTCATAGATGGGGAAGTGGAGGCCTTGGGACGCGGGTCAGAGGGCCAGACTGGGACAGGAACTCAGGCACCTGCTCTTCCCAGACTGGACTGGACTCCCCACCCCTGTCTTTCAATAAGGCTGCTTTCCCAACTCTGTGTCTGGCTTCCTAAGTCTCCAGTTGCCTGCTCGTCATATTTCTTGACTGTAACCAGATTATCAAAAGAGACTGTTTCCTTTGTTGGCTAGTGAGGCTCTCGTACTTCCTGGTCCAGGGGCGAGGGGCAGTGTTTTCTTGGATTCCTGAGCCCAGAGGCAGCTGCATTCTCCATCTAGTGCCACCTGGTAGGCGTTGGCTGGTCAGGGGAAGTCATCTGGGTCCAAAGTAGGATTGACTCAAGGGGGACAATGTGACTATCCTTACTAGGTCATCATCAACAACTACATCACCATTTAGGACTTTCCTGTTTGTCAGGCACTGTGATAAATGCTTTATACACATGAACTCTTTGGTCCCTACGATAATGCTATGAAGTAGGTATTCCCTCAGTTTTCAGACCAGGAGTCTGAAATTTGTTAAGAATGGTTAAGAAATTCGTTAATAGTACTAATAGAAGGTGGAGGCAGGATTAGAACCTAGCCTGGCCAACTCCAAAGTTGGTGGATGGTCTCCTCCATTAATGTCTACTACCTCAGACTCAAGCCTTGGAAAACCTTGGTGAACAACCCTTCCTTACAGTGGGTATATAGTAGGTATTCAGCAAGTGCACACGTAGCTGTTCATTACGTACTTGCTGATTAGCTGAGCTAAACAATGGAGCCCATGTCATCAAAGCAAGTCCCTTCTATGGCACAGAATGAGAGTTCAGGCCATTTTTCTTTCTCTGGGCTGACCTGAACATCATAGCCTCCATGTCATGCTCTGTGACCTGGGGTGAATTCCTGATCCTTTGGATGCTGGTGGTACCCACTGGGATGAGTCAAGATGTCATTCAGAGGGGAATGGAATTGTAAACGAATTGAGACAGGAGGCCGGACACCTTGACCTTCAAAAGGGCTGTTGCAGGAATGGTGAGCTGCATCAAGCCGTCTGGTGGTTTGCTGATTCTGAGGCAGACAGCCTCGCTCCTAGAGGCGTGAATTTAGGAACATTCCATCCACTCGTTGGCGGGCACGCCTGGCACCAGTGCCTATAGCCCTGGGAGTGGGTGTTGGCATGATCATGGCCTTGTTCCCTGCCACATGGAGCCAACAGAGACAAGCCTCCTGACTTGTGTTCTTTTGCTTTGCTCTTGCTGGCTGTCCTTGCCAAGGCTTGGTTCTTGGCTGGGGAGGTTGGTAGCCAAGAGCTTGACTTCTGACCTCTGACAACCTCAACCCTCCCCCTCCCCCACACCTGCTAACTCCAGTGAAGCCATAGATGCATAGATGATCAGAGCTGGGAAGAGTCTTAGACCAACTGCCTCATTTTAAAGAGGAGAAACTGAGAAGTAGAGAGAAGGAAGTGACTTGCTTAAGGTGACAGATGGCAGAGTGGAGTAAACCATATTGGACTTCAGCAGCCTGCCTGCCTTGTCTTCGAGAGCCAGGAAATATTCATTTAATATACATGTAATGTCTTCTATGTATAATCACATTGCCTTCAGCTGAGTGATCACCTGGATGCACACACACACACGTGTACACACACATATACACACACATTGTCCAGAGCCTCCGTCTGTACCTCCCCTGGCTCTGACAGGTCACTGTCCCCTTCTAACCACATCAAATTCCCTGGTCCAGATTTCTACCCCTTGTGGTCTTGCCTCTTGAGGTGGCTAAGGGCTGATGTGACAGTGGAAGATGTCTAGATCCTTGATCTTTCCTCCTTCCCATACAAGGCAGGGAGCCAGGCAGAGGGCTTCATCACTTAGAGTTATGAGGCCCTAGGTCGGTTACTTATCCTCACTAAGCCTCAGTTTTCTCATTTGGAGAATGGGCATAATAATACATTTAGCTTAATGCCTGGCACCACACCAGCTAACAATGTGTTAGTTACTATTTATTATTATTAGCGGGACTATTATTATTCTTGAAAGCAGTGGTTCTCTGGGGGATTTCCCACCTAGCCCATAGGATGGGGCTTGGGTTCCATAACCTTTCCATGATGTATCCCCATCCCCCACCACACACATACATACACACACACACACGCGCACGCGCATGCACACACATGCATGTGCACACACACATGCACACTCACACATACGCACACGCAGCTAGCATTCTAGCAGTTTCAGTCCCTACCCTGGCCCCATCCATTGTCAGCCAAGCCCCTGGCATTTCACGGATCTCAGCTCTGCCTGTTGCAAGTTATAAATAACCCCTGGCCATCTGTTCTATGAAACCCCAATACCGAGACCACAAGCAGAAGCTTCCTAGATCCTTGTCTCCATCCTTCCCCATCTTCTTCTGTTTCTGGCAGGATTTTTATTTTCTCCAATTTAGAATTTAAAGCTCTTCCCAAGCCTCTGTGTGGACTCTCCATCATTGCAGATGTCGAGGAAATCTCTGGGGAACAGTTCTTTTGGAAGGAAATGCCCGTTTAAAGAAATTGCCCAGAAGCACTGTTCTCCCTCCGTTGGGGAGGGCTAGCGGCTGTAAGGCGGATGGAATGTGCCCAGAAAACCTGAGGGGACTATGAGGCAGGCACCACCCACAGCAAAGGGGCTCAGAAGCAGTGGCTGTCTGAGTCCCCAGAGCTAAGCAAACCCTTAACCTTGCTGGGGGGGATGAGGTGAGAATCCTTGGTCCCTTCCTTTCTTCTCATTCCTACTCACTAAAAACACATATAAGTCCTGTGTGCCCCTCTCAACCTGCAATAATTAGCTAGTTAAAATAATATATTAGCTAATTATAATAACTAGCTCATCTGGGTGGCTACATGCTATGGACTGAATGTTTATTTCCCCCACAAATGCAGATGTTGAAGCCCCAACTCCCAGGGAGATGGCATTTGGGGATGGAATGTTTGGGAAGCAATTAGGATTGGATGAGGTCATGAGGGTGGGGACCCCACAGTGGGATCCCCACTTACAAGGGAAGTGCCCTTTTAAGAAGAGACACCAGAAAGCTTACTCTCTCTCCAAGTGTATTCACTGAGGAAAGGCCATGTGAGCAGAGCAAGAAGTGGAAGGAAGCCAGGAAGAGGGCCCTCACCAGAACCTGACGGTGCTGACACCCTGGTCTTAGTCTTCCAGCCCCCAGAACAGTGTTTAAGCCACCCTACCTGTGGTATTTTATTATGGCAGCCCAAGCTGAACATATTGGTCAGGACATTCCCTCTTCTCAGGAAGAGCATTCCAACAGGGCCTTCATGGAGACAATGAAAATGACTGTGGTCTGCTTCTTAGGTGAAACCTAGTATAGGGGCAGCCATGTTTTTTCCATCACAAGCCAATTGACCAGAAATCCATATGTATGTGAAATACATAAAGTTCTACATGCCGTATCAAATTTAACTAAATAGGGGCCCTGCGTGGCTCAGTTGGTTAAGTGTCTGACTCTTGATTTCAGCTCTGGTCATGATCACACAGTTTGTGTGGTTGAGCCCTGTATCGAGCTCTGCACTGTTAGCATTGATCCTGCTTGGGATTCTCTCCACCCCTTCCTCTCTGCCCCTCCCTGCTCTCTCTCTCCCTCAAAAATAAACATTAAAAAAGCACTAAATAAGAAGTAACATTTGTAAGTTATAATGTATGTATAACAATAAAAATTCAACAAACACTCATGGTCCTGCTATCTATTTTAAGGAACAGAACATGGCAACATTGCCTTTGAATGCCTCCCTAATCTTATCCATTCCCTCCTTGATCCGAGTTAACCTTCATCATTAATTCTGTGCTCATGATTCCCTTGCTTCTCTTTACGGTTTTATCACATTTCTATTCTGAAATGACATACTGTTTGATTTCATATATTTTTGAATATTTTCTCAGTGGAAGCAAAGCACACACACATCTTCTTGTGTGACTAGCTTCTTTCATCTGTGTTGCACGTGTTGCCATTCACTGTTTTTTAATTATAGTGCAGAATTCATTGTGTGAATTACTTCTCAATTCTTTGCTGATGAAAAGTATCCATCATTCCAGTTTGGGAGTACTGGATGCTAGGCTGCCACGAATATTCTTCTTCTACAGGGAAGACTTGCCCTAGGGTGTATACGTAGAAGTGGAATTGTTGCCTCACAGAGTATATACATCTTCATTAGATAACGTAAATCCTGCTTTCCAAGGTGACTACATCAATTTGCACTTCCACTAATAGTGATATTGTCAAACTTAAAAATTTTGTTTGTTTATCTGGAGGGAACAGAATGGCATCTCCTGTGGTGAAAATTTGCATATCCCTGATGACTAATAAAGTTTAGCATTTTTTTTTCATATAGTTATTGGCCATTCATATTTCTTCATTTGTGAATTTCCTGTTCAAGTACTTTGCCCATTTTTCTATTAGATGCTTTATCATTTTCTTATTGATTGTAGGACTTCCTCATGTTTATATTTTTAAAGTTTATTTATTTTGAGGGGGGAGGGGCAGACAGAGAATCCCAAGCAGGCTCTGTGCTGTCAGCACAGAGCTGGACATGGGGCTTGAACTCACGAACCGTTAAGATCATGACCTGAACCGAAGCCAGAGGCTTCACTGACTGAACCACCCAGGTGCCCCCCTCATATTCTTGATAGTAGTCCTTTGTCAGAGAGAAGTATTACAGATATCTTCTCCCTCTCTGGTTTCCTTTTCACTCTCTTAAGATGTCTTTTCACTTACTTTCCTTTAGAGTTAGGGATTTTTGTTCCTGTTTAGGAAATCTTTGCCTATTGCAAGGTCATGAAGATACTTTTTTTCTGTTTTCTTCCAGACATTGTTTTGTTTGAACGTTCACATTTAGGTCTCTGTATCTGAACTGAGTTTTTGTGAGGCTGTTGGTTACCCTGCTGGCAAAAGCTGCTGGTGTCCCCATGGAGCAGGCCATCAAGGACCCTGATGGCACTGCCATGGGGCTGATACTGACAGCTCCCACCCTTTATTCCTAGCCATCTCCAGACAGCTCAGCTAAGTCAACATCCCTAGCAATCTTTCTTTGTGGTTTTTCTCGATTTTTGCTCTATGGCATTGCTATAGATTCTTAATTGGACGACTGAGCCCTCCCAGGGCTAGTTTTGTTTGTGGATAGAAGTCTGTTGTTTTTTGTGGGAGAACAAAGCCTGCTGTTCCCTACTCCGCCATCTTGCCGATGTCACTCCAAGGTTATTTTTGCTGTTTATAAACTCTAAATCTGAAGTTATGTGTTTTTAGCACTGTAAAGATGTTATTCCATTGTCTTCTGGCTTTCATTGTTTCTGTTGAAAAGTTTGCTAATTGTATTATAGCTGTTCCTTTGCAACACTGTATCTTTTTAGCGCATCTACTTTTAACATTTTCTCTTTGTTTTTGTTCTCTCCAGTTTTACTACGATGTAATTATGGGTTTTTTTTTTTTTTCTGTGGTAGGGTATGGACATTCTTGAATCTATGGCTTCATTTCTGTTGTTGTTTTTGCCCTTTTGTTGTGTTTCTTCATTTCTTTTTTCCCTCTGTGTGTGTGTGTGTGTGTGTGTGTGTGTGTGTATTCAAGTATAATTAACATATAGTGTTATATTGGTTTTATGTGTACAATACAGTGATTCAGCAATTCTGTGTATTAGTGCTCATCACGATAAGTATATTCTTAATCCCCTTCACCTATTTCAACGCCACCCTCCCCACCTCCTCTATCAGTTTGGGATATTATAGGATTTAGAATGCTTATATTTGAAGGATCTCTTCAAATACTGCATCTGTCTTATCTTTCTTTTCTCCCGTCACACCAATTACACATATGTTGGGATTTTAACTGTATGCTATGTGTCTAACATATTTTCCACCTTTTTGGGAGAGTCATTTTAATTTTAATCTGAATTTTTCTATTGATTCATCTTCCAGTTCACCAATACTCTAATCTGTTAGACCCATCAAATGAATTATTTGTTGTTAATCATGTTATTGTATTTTTCAGTCCTGGGCTCTCCATTTTGAGATTGTAGCCCTCTGCTGAAATATACCATCCTTTAATGTATTTTCTTGAATACGTTAATCATAGTTATTTTAAAGTCTCTGTCTGGTAAATAAAAAATCTGAATCACCTATGGGTCTGGATTTTCTTCTTCTTGGGGATAAGGGTCTTTTCATTTTTCCCTCTTGGCTTTCAATCTTTTGTGTTGACAATTTTTGATTGATTGTTAGGTATCATTTCTGATAAATTGTAGAAGCTCTAGATTATGTTAACTTCCTCCAGATAAGGATTTAATTTTCTTCTGGCAGGCAGATAGATTATGATCAAATTAACTTGATTCAATTGAGACTTGTCTGTTTCCATGTGACCCTTACTTCTAGGATATAGTTCTTCCACTGGGTAAATTGAAAGCCTGAACTCTAATTTGTCTTTCCTGAACCATAGCATTGCCAAAATTTCTACTTGGTTTCTTGAAGCATTGCCTTACATGTGCACAATTTAGGCAAATTACTTGATGAAAAATTGTCTTTACAATGTTGGGATTAGCTGAGTACATTTCCCTTTTCTTTGGATCTTGGTCCTTCAAGTCTTGGCTGCCATGGCTTTGTGCCTTCAAACACTTTTATCTAGCTTTTAAAGTTCTCAGTGTGCGGGATAATTTGATGCCAATTATGTTTTTATAGGTAGAAGCAAAAATCCTCCCTAGACTAAAAACTCAATGAAAGTGGGGACCACATCTATCTTGTTTTTCACTGTATCTTAGTTTCTAGAGCAATGACCAGAATAATAGAAGGTGCTTAATAAATGGGGCAGCCCAGGCCTTGGCTTCTACACGGGTCACATTAGTGATGTGATTTGCCTCCTGCATTGAAAATCAGTAGATTTGTGACCCTGTGATAGTTTCTAGTGTCCTTGCCTAGAAATGGGATGATTATAATAATAAAGTCTTTCTTTGATTTGATTATAGGGGTTAGTAGGTTAATAATTATAAAGCATTAGAACCACTTGACATGTAATGGGTTATGCACAACTGTTTGTTACATGAAATAATAATTCCCCTTTAATGTCTTTCAATAAAGTTTTAAATATTTCTTCATAAAAATCTTGCAATCTTTTGTTAGATATATTCCTAGTTACTTTATATTTTGATCTTATTTTGTATGGCTGTGGTTTTAAAAGTTATATTCTCTGTTTTTGCTGGTTCATGGAAATAAAATTAAGTGAAATTGATTTCTGTATATTGATTTTTTTGGCCAGTAACCCTGCAAAATGCTTCCATTTATTCTAATTATCTGTGGATTCTTTAGGGTTTGTCACACAGATAATCTTATCATCTATGAAAAATAACAATTTTGACTCTTATCAATTCTTGTAACTTTTTTCCTGCCTTCCTTTTCTCCTTTCCCACCTTCTGTGTCTTGCTTAGAAGTTCCAGGTCAATGGGAATGATAGTGTATACTCTCTTCTTGTTCCTGAACTTGTAGGGACTCTTTCAAAGATTCACCATTATTTATAGTGTTTCCTGTGAGTTTTTAAAGGCTATCTTTTATCAATTTCCTTCTGCTTCTAGTTTGCTAAAGTTTTTTATCAGGTACAGATATTTAATCGAATGGTTGGGGTTTTTTTTCTTTTTTTTCCTTTTTTTTTTTGTAACAAGGGAGATGATCTATCTCCTTTAATCTGTTAATGTGGTGAATTACATTAATTGATTTTCTTAAAAAAAATGAGAGAGCAGCTTTCATTCCTAGAACAAACAGTTGGTCAAGTTGTAGTATATTTCCATATGTTGTTATATGTGGTTTGCTAATATTTTGGTTTAGATTTTGCATGTATATTCATGGGAATAAATGGCCTATAAAATTATGTTCTTGTACCTTTTTTTTGATCTGGTTTTGGTATCAAAGTTATGCTACGTTTGTAAAATGAGGTGGGGATTTTTCTCCTTTTTATACTTCTAGAAGAGTTGTTGTAAGACTGGAATTATTTATTTCTTGAATTTGTGTAGAACTATTGACTCGATTTCCTCATTGGGTAAAAGACTATTCAGATGTTTTTCCTTGAGTTAGTTTTGGTAAATTATATTTTCCTAGGAATTTTTCCATGTCATCTAAAGTTCCAAAATTTTGCACATAAAATTTTTCTTAATATCATCTTACTACCTTTTCAAAATCCTTGTGGCCCATGTAATTTTGTCCCCCTTTTCCTTCTTAATTTTTTTTGTATATTGTATCTTCCCTTTCCTACTTGATTATTCTTGCCATAGGATGATCAGTCTTGGCAGAGAATTTATCAATTTTATTGGGCTTTTCAAAAAAACCCTGACTTTGGGCATTACTGATTCTATTTTCTATTTTATTAATTCTGGTTCTTATCTTTATTTTCTTTTTTCCTCTTTCTTTGAGCTTAATCTATTATTCTTTATTAAATTTCTGAAATTGAATGGTTAACACATTAATTTGCAATCTTTTTATTTTCTGACATAAACATTTAAGATTATGATTTCCCTCTAAAGTACCACTTTAGTTATATTTAACAAATTTGACATGTAGTGCTTTTGTTTTTAAGCTTTTCTAACTATTTCTAATTTCCGTTATAATTTACTCTTTAATCCATTAATTATTACATATTTTTATGTGTCTTTCTTTCATGGATGATATTTTCACTAAGAATAATAATTCTAGGATGACAGGGGTTTTTTTTTTGTATATTAAAAATAGAAGTCTGCTGTCCTCTGGCTTTCACTATTGATGAAAAAAAGCAGTCTAATTGTCCTTTACTTGAAGGTTATATATCTTTTCTGTCTGACTGCTTTTAATGTATTTTCATTCTTTTGAATTAAAAAACTTAAGACATTCTGAAAATTTCACTGTGCTGTGGTGTAGGTAGGTGTGGATTATTTTTTATTTATACTGTTTGTGATTAGGTGGTCTTCCCCAGTTAGTGGTGAGTTTTCAGTCTTCGGTTCCAAGAAAATTTCAGCCACTAACTCTTCAAATATTACTCTGCACCTTCTTTCTCTCATGTCTTCAGAATTCCAATTTAATTTTTCTGTCATACTTTTCATCTCTTTGTGTCTCTGAACTGCTGTTCCGAGTTATTTTAACTGTTATAAAATAACAGTTATTTTAAGTGTTATTTTAACTGTTATATTAACTGTTCCGAATAATTTTTTCAGATTTGTCTTCCAGTACGATAATTCTCACTTCAGCTTTGTCCTATTTGCTGTTAAACCTACCCACTTCATTTTAGAAACTTTTTTTTTTTTTACATTTATTTTATTTATTTATTTATTTTTTTTCAACGTTTATTTATTTTTGGGACAGAGAGAGACAGAGCATGAACGGGGGAGGGGCAGAGAGAGAGGGAGACACAGAATCGGAAACAGGCTCCAGGCTCTGAGCCATCAGCCCAGAGCCTGACGCGGGGCTCGAACTCACGGACCGCGAGATCGTGACCTGGCTGAAGTCGGACGCTTAACCGACTGCGCCACCCAGGCGCCCCTACATTTATTTTATTTTTGAGAGACAGAGAGACAGAGCTCAAGTGGGGAGGGGCAGAGAGAGAAGGAGACAAAATCCAAAGCAGGCTCTAGGCTCTGAGCTGTCAGCACAGAGCCCGATGCAGGGCTCAAACTCACAAACCGTGAGATCACGAGCTGAGCCGAAGTTGGACACCCAACCGACTGAGCCACCCAGGCGCCCCTAGAAACATTTTTTTAATTGGGAAAAGGCAACACGGTTCAGAAAAGTGTGAAAAAAATAAATGCACATCTTAGCAATTAATTATAAAACAAATTCCAAGTAATCACCCTACAAATACAACATTGTCAATAGTCCAGAAGCCCCTTGTGTGACCTTTCTTGCTCTCTAACCCCTTCTTCCACCAGAGGTAACCACCACCCTGACTTCAATGTAATTAAAGTCTTTGCTTCTCTTCATAGTTTTATCCGCTCTGTCCGTTTTTGTTTGTCTATTTTCTTTTAACTTAATAATCTGTACATATTTGGAGGCTTCTTTCATTCAACATGCTATTCGAAAGTTAATCCATGTTTGTACCTGTGGTTCAGTAAGTGTACATGTGGTTCACTTACTTTCACTGCTGTGAGGTAGTCTGTTGTATGAGTATATTATACATTTTCATTCTTTTTTTGTTGGATATTTCATTCTATCTTGTTGGGTTAGTTCTTCCCCCTTTTTGAGGAGGAACTAACTACTTTCAACAATGCTGGTCTAAATATCGTATATGCATTTGTGTATGTATATATTATTTTACATGTATATTGGAGCACATGTGCGTGAGTTTCTCCAGGTTATATACTAGGAGTGAAATTGTTGGGTCACAGACTATGTATACCTTCAATTTTGCTAGATAATTCAAAGCTGTTTTCTAAAATCGTTCTTCCACTAATTTTTAATTCCCGTTGTCTTATTTAATTCATTTTTAGAATTTTTTTCTGGTTCTTCTTCACATCTGCTTGATAATACACTGCCTTGCTCTGTACTCATATGTCAAATTCCTTCTTTTATATTTCTTTAAGTTTGCACCTTTACTTATCGCCTATACTATTTCTGATAATTCCCCAGCAGAAGCTTTGCAGATTTGGTTCTGCTATCTCAGGGCTTCTCAACCTTGACACTGTTGACATTATGGGCGAGACACGAATCCATATTGTGGGAAGCTGTCCTGTGCATTGTAGGATGTTCAACAGCTTCCCTGGTCTCTACACACTAGATTCCAGTAGCCCACATTTTTCTCTTTCCAAGGATGACAACCATTATGCCTGCAGGGCAAAATTGCTCTGGGCGGTGAGCCACTATGCTCTCTCTCTTTTCTTCCTTGTGGCACCTCACTTATGGTATCCTGTCTCTTTGTGTTTTGTGATTCGTTTTTACTAAGCTCATGTTTTCTTAGAGCCATGCCTCTGGAGATTCTCCGATGCCTGGGGTCGAAGGTGTTTTTCTCCAGGACTGTTCTTCATTTACTACGGGCTCTAGGCTTACAAGTTTATGCTGGGGGTGCAGGCTCCTGTTGGACTCCTCACCTTTGACCAGCCCTCCCATGCCTTGCGAGGTTTGTGAAAATGGAAGCTTTTGTAAATGCTGACGTCAGTGGGTGGTTTCTCTCTGGGCTCCTGCCTTCACAACTTTAGGCTTCCAAAGTCACCTTTCGTTCTTTTCCAGTCAGACTGATGCATTTTAAAAGAGGGTTTTTGGGGTGCCTGGGTGGCTCAGTTGGTTAAGCGTCCGACTTCAGCTCAAGTTGTGGTCTAGTGGTTCTTGAGTTTGAGCCCTGCGTGGGGTTCTCTGCTGTCAGCACAGAGCCCGCTTCAGATCCTCTGTCTCCCTCTATCTGCCCCTTGTGTGTGCGCTCTCTTTCTCTCTCCAAAAGGACTAAATATTAAAAAAAAAAATTTTAAGAGGTATTTGTGTGTGTGTGTGTGTGTGTGTGTGTGTGTGTGTGTGTTTTGGCTTAAGGAAAATCCCCAAATCCATACAGCTTTTATTCCATCTTTAAAATTTCACAAATAAGTCTGAAAAATCATTTGGCATCTCGCTCTTTCAATGTCGCTGGACAACTTAGATCTTATCCATCAGCCTGCTGAGCCGCTCCTTTTTCAGAAATGTAGATACCCTCCCCAAATTTTCTGATATCCTTGTTTTTTAACTGTTGTGGCTTGCCAAATCAAAGCAGCTAGTTTGATACAAGTTCAATGTCATTTCCTTCAAGAGTTAACTCATCCTCCTGGGGTTGAGATACTGAATAAGCGACGCTTGGCCTCATCTGAACCCTGCGGATATATTTTTCACCCACAAAATTTCGGATTTCGACAAGGGAACCATTCTCCTGAACAATGACGTTGATGGGAAAGTGAGCATTCCCAGACCCTGTTTTGTAATGGAAACCCAGCGTAATGCCCTTCGTCATGCTCTGTACGTGACGACAGATAGTGTGAACGGTAGCGGTTCTTTTCCGTTTCCCCACCATTTGTCAGCTCGGAGCCTCTTCATTTTCCTTCCGAAGAGACTGAGTTTTGCAGTGATGTGATTGAAGCCCCTTTGCAGGGTTCCTCTGGGGCCTCTGACAGTAACGGCACGTCCCTTCAGAGTGATGTCGATGTTTTCTGGAACGTCAACAGTCTGATTGCTGAGAATGGCCTTCATTCTCACAGTAGATGCAGCAAAAGAGTACAGAGAAGTGTTTAAAATTGTTTTGTCCAGGGGCGCCTGGGTGGCTCAGTTGGCTAAGCGGCCGACTTCGGCTCAGGTCATGATCTCGCGGTCCGTGAGTTCGAGCCCTGCGTCGGGCTCTGTGCTGCCAGCTCAGAGCCTGAAGCCTGTTTCAGATTCTGTGTCTCCCTCTCTCTGACCCTCCCCCGTTCATGCTCTGTCTCTCTCTCTCTCAAAAATAAACGTTAAAAATAAATAAATAAAAATAAATAAATAAAATTGTTTTGTCAGTAGTTTTAGTTGTCTTTAGTGACAGGATCAGTTGGTAAATTCCTCTGGTATACTTTAGAACCTGAAGCCCACCACTTTTGAAAATTAATAATAGTGAAGCTAGCCGATCAAATGCACGGGTCTTTAACAGCAACACAAGCGCAGTACAAATCGAGTTAACACAGTTTCTACAGAAACACACTCCTAAGGGCCAGAGCTAGATGTGGGTTTGAGAATATCGGTGAAATCCCAGAGGACAGGTGTTTAACAAAGGGAGCAGTGGAGCGTCCTTCGGTCAGGCACGTGTCGACACAGGCTCCAGATATACATCACCAGTGACAGTTCTCAGTGTTTGTCCCTGTTGTTTTATGAAAAGAAAGAAGTGGACCCAAACACTGCCTGAGTGAGACCACACAACAGGTGCGTTATCCAGTGTGATCTGAAATTCTAGGAAAAGCGAATCCACTTGGTGAGTGTAATTCAGTTTCATCGTAAACGTTCCGTGGAGACAAAGCCCCATCGACAGGGCTGAGGCTCCGTGATTTGGATCCATCCTCAAGTTTACAAAAAGCGGTCAAGGGCACTGACATCAGACTGCCGGGGTCAGAGTCCAAGGTCTCCCACTTAAAAGTTTGCTTCTTAACCTGTCTGTGTCTCCTTTTTGTTATTGTGCAATGAGAAGAAACTACTCCACAGATTTATTGTGAGGCCAAGGATAGTGCCTGGAACGTATAAACACTCAGCAGATGTTAACTTTAACAAGGTAAAAGATACAGAAACTTAAAGCGAAATTCCTACTTGTCAAAACCAGAGAATTTCTCCTAAAAGGTGATTTCATGCCCATGAGATAGCACTGCCTTTCTTTACCACCAGTGACTTCATTGTGCTCAGAGTAGTCAAGCAATAAGAAACAAGAACAGATTCCAGTGGTCAGTCACTGTGTCTATGGGCCCAGCTTAAGTTCAACATGAGCATTTCCTCCGTCCAATGCATCAGCAGTGTTTTACATTCAAGACGAGAGTGTTTACAAGTCTTGTCACATCAGTAAGACGCGAGCCGCCTGAGGTCTGATGAGTTGGGTCCTTCAAAGCCTTTTAATTCCACGTGGTGGGAAAGCAGTTCAGTAAATCTTTCCGACACGTTTCCATGATGTCATCACCCAACAGCATCAACATAAACAGTGTCTCCACACCCTGCTTCATCTTCTTCCAAACTTCGAACGAAAGCCCAGGAAGAAAGAAAATTCACAATTTTGGTGACTTACTCCATGGTATCAGGCAATGAATGTGATTTGCAAAGTGCGTGGTCCGAAGTCGTAAAATGATGGATGCCGTTCAAACTCCTTTCTTTTTTTTTTTTTTTTAAATTTTTTTTTTTCAACGTTTATTTATTTTTGGGACAGAGAGAGACAGAGCACGAATGGGGGAGGGGCAGAGAGAGAGGGAGACACAGAACCGGAAACAGGCTCCAGGCTCTGAGCCATCAGCCCAGAGCCCGACGCGGGGCTGAAACTCACGGACCGCGAGATCGTGACCTGGCTGAAGTCGGACGCTTAACCGACTGCGCCACCCAGGTGCCCCTCAAACTCCTTTCAATGGGACTAAACTGCTGAGACCCTTCTGCCCCCATCTTTGCTTTTCTTTGTAGGAGCCAGACCAGCAGTGAACTCTGTTTTTGTGTGTTTCTAGCCTCTCTCTCTCTCTCTCTTTTTAAGTTTATTTATTTTGAGAGAGAGAGAGGGAGAGAGGGAGAGAGAGAGGAGGGGCAGAGAGATAAGGAGAGAGAGAATCCCAAGTGGGCTCCGTGCTCAGTGCAGAGCCCCATGGGGAACTCGATCTCACAACCATGAGATCATGACCATGAGATCATGACCTGAGTCGGAATCAAGAGTCGGACGCTTAACCGACTGAGCCACCCAGGCGCCCCTAGCCACACTCTCTTTTTAACAACCTCTTCTTGGGAGGTTGAGGTCTAATTTGGCCAAAAGTCTCTGGTGGACTGCCTTTCTGGGCCACAGGGCTATGAGTCTGTCCCCTGGTCTCATGGAGAGAGAGGCAGCCTGTTAAGTGTGAATCTTGCTTTAAGTTTCTGCACGTTTTACTTGTTTCCTTTAAGTTAGCATTTGTTGGGCACTTACTCTGTGCCAGGAACTATTCTAGGTGCTTTCCATGTGATTCATTCAACTGGGATGGCAACAGACAGCCTAAGCCACATTTGGCTCTTCTCAGTGGGGTAGGAGCAAAGTGAGAGTGAGAGGCCCAGGTCACGATCGTCATCTGCCCGCAGACACGCCTTTGTCCTGAACTCCCTGACCCAGTCAATGGGCTCCACTGTCCATATAACATCTGAGGCAGGGACCTAGAAGCACCTCCCTGCCTTCCCACATCCCATCTGCCCCTGACCCCCTCTCCGGTCCCCCCTCACCGGCTTATCCCTACTGTGGCACTTTTCACAGCTATCTCGAACCATCTGTCTCCCTGTCCATCATCCCCTCTTAGGACAGAGACTGTCTTCTGTCTCTGAATGCTCAGTGCCATAGCAGACCCTCAAAGATGTTCGCTGCATGAAAGAATAATGTTCTATCATTTCTACATAAGAATTTCTTGAGTTAGTCCCTCTGCCCCCATCCCATTAACTGCCCCAGTTTAGGGTCCTGTTCCTTCCCACCAGAACTCTTAAAATAGCCTCATAAATGATGTTCCTTTTCTCCACTTTGGCTTACTCCCACCCACCCTCCTCATTGTCTCAAGGGTCATCTCTCTAAGGCACAACTTAGAGTGCAGTACTGCTCTGATCAGACGCCTCAGTGCTTCTCTTTGCTCTCGGATAAATTCAAGACCTCATCACACACGTCTGTTCTTCCTGAGCCCTCTGTTTAGCCATGCTACATGGTGGTGTATGTGCGCTGTGTGTATGTGTTTAGGTCCCAGTGCCTTTGCACGTGTGCCTTCTACCTAGGATAGATGCTACCCCCTTTTCTCTACCTGCCAATCTCCTGCCTCTCTTTGAGACCCAGCTCGTGAAGCCTTCTGGGACCCTATAGCCTCCAGCTTCATAGGATGAGACCTCTGGTTGAGCATTGGTTGATGATCTGTCATTGCTTACGTAGCTATGTCCTCACGTCTCCCTACCCGCTAGACCGAGTCCCTTAAAATCCTGAACGTGGTATCCCTAACTCCTTGGTAGGCTTTAAAAAATTCTGGAGGGCAACAGGAGCGGGGGTGTACATCTTCTGTGTACGGTGCAAAGTGTTTTCAGACCGAAGACCCTGGAGGAGCAGCCTGAGTCAACGCTGGGGCCAACATGACGGCTAAAGATGGTCCAACCCCCAGAACGCAGGCTTTTACTCCAACCTCCCTTCCTCAGCTCTTCCTCCATGACCTCCTCCCTCCCTCTCTTCTTCTTTTCTTTTATTCATTTTCCTTCCCTGCCTTCTTCCAAACGCTATGTAGCCTCAGTCATCTATTACCCAAAACAACATTATGGCAATGGTAATGGAAGTAGGTGATGACACAATAGTGCACCCCCAATTCTGCTGCCACAACAAAGCCGGCTGTGTTCGCTTGTCTAGATTCCCTTCCCGTCTTTCTATGCGCCCATCATGTTGCAGGGTTGTAATCATGAGGCCGTTTTAATTTTGTAGTGTACTTTTTAACGTCATATCAGAGGCATTTTCCGTGCTCCTACATGGTCTTCGTAATTATCATTTCAATGGCTGCATGATATTCCATAGAATAGATGTGCCAAGTTTCACTTAACTGTTTCCTTTCTGCCAGACAATTCCGGGTTTTCCCTGTTGCAGAGAGGGCTGTAATACGCAGGTTCTTTTACTTCTCTTTCTTGTTCCTCCCTGTTCACTTGCTCCTCTCTTTGCTCTCTCTTGTGTCTCCTTCTGCCTCCTTGACCACAGCTCTCTTTCCCAGAACAGTAATTTGCCCCCAAGTGGATATACAAATCATCTTAGTGGTGTGGTTTATACATACAATTGGAATACCACTTGGCAATGAGAAAGAATGAAATCTTGCCATTTGGAACAATGTGGATGGAACTGGGGGGTATTATGCTAAGTGAAATATGTCAGTCAGAGAAAGACAGATACATGTTTTTACTCATATGTGGAATCTGAGAAACTTAACGGAGGACCATGGGGGAAGGGAAGGGGAAAACAACAGTCAAACAGAGAAGGAGGCAAACCATAAAAGACTCTTAATTACAGAGAACAAACTGAGGGTTGATGGGGGAGGCGGGGGGAGGGGAAAATGGGTGATGGACATCGAAGAGGGAGCCTGTTTGGATGAACACTGGGTGTTGTCTGTAAGCGATGAATCATGGGAATCTACTCCCAAAGCCAAGAGCACACTGTATATACACTGTATGTCAGCTAAATCAACAATAAGTTATATTAAAAAAAAAGAAAAAAGAAATCATCTTAGTGGGACCCAGGATTTTGAAAAGAATTACAACAAATTGGTAGGAAAATGCTCTTTTTTTTTTATTAAAAAATTTTTTTTTTCATTTTTTTTTCAACGTTTTTATTTATTTTTGGGACAGAGAGAGACAGAGCATGAACGGGGGAGGGGCAGAGAGAGAGGGAGACACAGAATCGGAAACAGGCTCCAGGCTCCGAGCCATCAGCCCGGAGCCTGACGCGGGGCTCGAACTCACGGACCGCGAGATCGTGACCTGGCTGAAGTCGGACGCTTAACCGACGGCGCCACCCAGGCGCCCCAGGAAAATGCTCTTAAGGTCACTTTTGCTATTTGTGTATCCTGAAAACAGTGTAAATGATAAACTCTCTTGCCCACAACGGGTGGGAACATAGGATCAGGCAGGACTATGACAGAAAGCTCAAGCCTATGACAGGGACACAATGTTTGTCATGGAAGAAAAAGAGAGACAACCTGAATGTCTATCAGTAGGGAAATAGCTAAGTATACCATTATGTGTCCATACTCAGAATATTATGTAGGATTTAAAGAGATTGTTGTGGATCTATATGTACCGACTCAGATAAAATCTTTTTTTAAAAGTGAATTTAGTTGCAGAATATTTGTAGTTATAATTTATGTAAAAATTAACAGCAAAACCCAAACCCACAGGATAGTACGCTAGATTTTCTGAGGATATGTTATGTAAATATATGGCCAGGCTGATCACAGTGGTCCCCCTTTGTTCAGGAAAAGGGGTCCGGATGTGGGGGACCGGTCAAAGGGAATTTGAGCCTGAACTGCAATGGTTTCATTTTTGTTTTTAATCAAGGAAAATGTATTCACATATTGCTTGTGTAACAAAAAATTAATTAAACGAATGTTGCCACTGTTGTGTCTTTCTGTTTACGTTGTGCATTGACCAGCCCAGATTCCGGCGCTGGCCATGAAGGAATAAAACGTAATAAGAGAATGTTACTAAATATCAAATGTCCTTTTGGGAAGAGTGGATTTTTTGCAACCCCCCCCCCCCCACGGGTATGTAGGTTGTTTCAGACAGTACTGGTGGGCCTGGGGTGGGGGGAAAAAAGGCCTGCTCTTCTAGGAGACAAGGATGCCCCTGATCCAGACCCTTGCCTCTCAGCCGGTCCTCCCCACCCCCATCCTGGCAGGTGGAAGCTGGGGGTTTTGAAGTTTAGTCTCTTGCATTGAATCCTGGATGGAGGACAACAGATGGGGCCACACAGCCCTGCTGCTCAGACCGAGGGGAACAGGTGGAGGCTCTGGGGCCAGAGTGTGAATGCTGGCGATTCATGAGTGGTGCAGGCAGGCGGAGTGCCCAGCTCAGCGCCGGTGACAGCTGGGCAGCACGTGGGTGGGAGAGGGAGTCGGGACATGGGGGGGTGGGCTGCAGTGGGTGGGTTCAGCCACAGAGAGGAGGTATGAGAGGGCAGAGGATAAAGGAGGGAAAGAGGGAGAATGCCTCCCACCCACCCAACCCCCCGGCCCACCCCCAGGATTAAGGCAGTAGGGAGGTCAGAGGTTCCAGGCTGACCCGAAAGGCTTAGGAAGCAGCAGGGTAAGTGGACATAGAGAGGAGAGTGTTCCTTTTCTGCCCCTTCACCCTCCTCCCCCATCCCCAGCTGTCCTCTACCTAGTCCTAAACCCGAGGCATTTGGGCCAATTCCAGTGGCTGTGCCAGGCCCTTGGCTGGGTCAGGGCCCAGGCAGGGGAGGGAAGCAGCTGCCGCCCCTCCCCTTGCAGATAAGGGTAGGAGCACAAGGAGGCGACAGGACGGGACAGTCCGAGCCTTTTTGCCCAGAGCTACCTGCGTGCCGCACCCCTCACCCCGTTTCTCTTTAGTTAAGTGCAAGAGCAAGTAAGAACTATGAAAACAGTGCTAATTATTAGTAGCGCTTACAGAACCCTCGTGATATACACAGCGCTGATTTTATAATTTATCGCTGAATTCTTCCAACAGCCCTTCTTGAAAGTATAGCTTCCATTTTACAGGTGAGAAAACGGAGTCTTCTTGGTTAAGTAATGTGCTCAAAGCCCGACACTAAGTATCGTTTGACTGCACAGACCAAACCCGGAACCTTCCAGGTGGATGGAATTAACAAAACGCTGGGCTGAGAGCCAGCAGTCCCCCATTTCCCAAAGGAGCAAGAGGTGGATGGGCCTAAATTAGCCTTTTTCATTGTCAAAATTGAGAGCAGCTAGATGAGGTTAGGGTGGAAAGTAAAGGAAGCTAGAAAACCCTTTTCTCCGGAGATTTGTCCAAATAGGAACGATCCCATCGCTTTGGGCTGGTTTAGGAGACTTTGCCTGGAAAAAAAGGCAACCAAGCACTTTGGTTTGGGCGTCAGGAGACAGGCGCCTCTGCATGCCCTCCGAGTGGGCAGATTTGCTGGCATCCCTAGGCCCCAGCCCTCTTAGTGCTACAGCTTTCCAGATGAGGAAGACGAAGCCTGGGGACGGTGGGGGGGGGGGGCAGGGGGCGCTGTCCGTCTCCCACTGGTCTGGTGCACTCTGTTGCTGGAGCATCTAACCTGACACTTGGCGCAGTGCACCTGCGAGTCGCCCATTCCTTGAGCCCAGGTATGGCTTCTCCTCCCAGCCTCACGAACCCAGCCCTCAGTGGGCTGGGGAAGGAGAGGGAGCTCCGGGGAGTGGGGGGCCGGCCCCGGCCAACAATTCACCCCACGCCCAGACTTCCGTCCGGCCAGCAGGGGGAGCCCGAGGCCCAGGCAACGGCCGTGAGCGGGGAGGCTGCCACTGGCTCTGGATGCTACCGCTTCGCCCACCCACGCACCTCCCTGCGCCTCAGTTTCCTGGCCTGCGAAATGGGAAAATAATTACACTAAGTTCCCCAGCAATGCTGTGAGAGTTAAATGCGTTCTAAACAATAAGGCGTTGCTAGACTTCCTTCTTGTTCTCTTGTACGATGTGACTCTGAACATTCAGTATTCAATAAATACTTCCTGAGCTCTATTAAGCACTAGAACCCTATTTTCGGCCCTGGATGAAGCCTGTCCAACTTGTGGGCCACGGAAAGCGGTTGAAATAGAAAAGCCTGGCAACTGGATGGTTCGTCTGTGCCTCCCACGCACCTGACCAGCCAGATAGAGTGGGTGGCTCTTTCGGTACAGGTCAACACTTCAGCAAACTCCTGTTTGTTCCTCTGGCCTGGAACTTGGGCCTTTGGGCTGGGCCTGCAGAGGCGGCAGGGAGCCCAGGCCACAGCTCCCCTGGGCACCCTGACTTCAGGAAAACGCACTTAGGGCAAAGACCTTTCACGCCCAGGGCTTTCTGGTGACAGGGCCTTTGGGTTCAGGGCAGAGGGGTGAAGCGGATGTGAATGGAATAATCCCCAATTGGCATTTAGAGTTCTGCTTAAGATCAGCATAAGACTGGAGCTGAGAGAAGGGGCTGAAGCCAGAATCCGTGGCCAAGCCTGAGATTGTCTGTTCTTTTCCCAAGAATGTGGACCAGTTTGGATTCCGCAGTGCGATGGAGTCAGTGCCTAGTCTCCTGGCTCCTGTCCCTGCTGGGTGGGGCGTCCGTCAGACAATCGCTGTGGAAGCCTGTGTGTGGTGGGGTCTGCGACAGACTCCCAGGGGTCCCAGCGGAGGAGAGGGGCCTTCCCACCCGTGAGTTTTTCGCCCCGCTCCTTCTTTCCCAGAAGCCTCGGCTTCCGTTTAAGCCCTCACCCCAGGACAGGGTCCCCAGAGCACCTAATGAGGAGTTCAGTGTGACGAGGTGACTATTCACATTGACTGTGTTGCTTTTCAAATTCCAGATGTTTCGTTCCCTCGGGTGGGCGGCCGACTCTCTGAGGGGGGTTCATTGTGACGTGTTCCAAAGAACCCTGGACTGGGAATCGGAGGCCTGAGCTCATGTTTCAGTTCTAGGCTTTGGTGGCCCCAGGCCTCCCTCTGAGCCTCTGCATTTTGACCCGTTAAAGGGGGTCATAATAGCTTCTGCACCGGGCAGGCCGCCAACACCTGGGGTAGACGTGACGAAGGCCCAGACACGTGGTTCTACCCCTTCTTCTGTCTGCGTCTACCCGAAACAAGTGAAAACGTATGTTCACGCAAAAACTCGTACACGAATTTCACAGCGGGATTATTTACAGTAGTCTCAAAGTAGAAACGACCCCTATGTCCATCAACTGATGAATGGATAAACAAAATGTGGTGCAGACACGCGATGGAATATTATTCGGTCCTCGAAAAGAACGAAGCGCTGACACCTGCACAGTATAGATGGACTTTGAAAACATTATGCTAAGGGAAAGAAGCCAGTCACAAAGGACCACGTAGGGTCCGGTTTCACTTACACGAGGGGGCCAGAACAGCAAGATCCACAGACACAGCAAGTATATTAGTAACTGCCTGGGTCTGTGTAGGAGTGGGTAGGGGTAGGGAAGTGACTGCTAATGGGTGCAAGGTTTTTTTGGAGGGCGACGAGAATGTTCTAAGATTAAATTATGGTGACGGTTGCACAATTCCGTAATTATACTGAAAAAAAAATCACTGAGTTGTACACTTCAAACGGGTGAACTTTATGGTATGTAAATTACATATCAACAGAGCTGTTAAGAAATTTTAACTGGGTGTCCTGAATTTAATTTAGAAACTCTACTTCGGCCCTTTCTTGCCTCTTTCCCCCAATCTTCATGGCCTTGTTGTCCCTCTCAGAACATACAGAAGGTAGTGGGCATATTTCTCTTTCCTGCGGGGGCAAGGGCACTGTTGGACGCGTGGGAAGGAATAGGGAAGCATTAGGGAGGCCAGATGCCATCCTGCCCAACCTCTCACAGCAGCCACATGAACTCCCCTGCCTTGATTTCCCTTCCTGCCCGCCGTGGGGAGGGACGGTAGGGGATCCCTGCCCCTGCATCCCTGGGGGTGGTGTCTGGGGAGTCCAGGAAGACCGGACCGGGGAGGATGCATTGGCCACGATGGGGTGGCCTGTGCAGGGAGCTCCAATGAGTCTGTTATGTGGCAGGGCCGACTTGGGGTCTTCTAAGCGCTGGTGGGGTGGCAGGTAGATTGCCCAGAGATACTTCTTTGGCTGCAGTCAAGGCCAGAGAAGCCAAGAAACCCACGGCTGGCGCCCTGTGGACTGGGGTCAGGGATGGAGCTGGGCCATGGGCTGCCAGACGAGGAGCTGCTGGTGCCTGGAGAAGGCTGATTCTTTAATTGGTGTGCTACACGGCAGGGCAAACCGCGGGCCATGTGTCTGGTGGGGGCGGGAGGGGGAGTGCAGGAGAGACAGGCTGGGGCAGAAGGCCTGCGGGTCTCCCCCCAAGACTCAGTGGGGGTGGGGCGAGAGGGGCCTGGAGCCGGCGGCGGAGAGCTCGTACTTCCAGCTCTGTGTGCACCCAGAGCTCTGTGCCCAGCCAGCTGTCATCAACCCCTTAGGATACTTGACAAGTGGGGTCTGTTCTCAGCTTCTCTTCCCTCTGATTCATCTTTCCTTGCCCCTGCTTCGCTGTCTCAGGCTGTGAGCATGCTCAGATCTCCCCACCTAAAACCAACCTCTTTTTGACCCTCCTCTCCTGCAGCTAACAGTCCGTCGTTTCGTCTCTTCTCTGCCAAGTTCTTTCAAAGCCTTGTCTGCATCCACGCCCCCCCCCCTTTCCCTACCTGCTCCAGCATTCACCCCAGAGATGGTGCTCCCAACCCCACTCCTCCCCCTTCGTGTCACCAAATCCTACCACTTCCCCTTCAGATCCTTCGCCACTGCTCTCCAGCCCTGAGCCGCTCAGCTCCCTTCTTCCTGAAATACCTGCTTTTTCCCTCCCCTGCCTGTTCTCCCTCCTGGTGCTGTAGGCACAGCCTACTTCTGTCCAGCTCCTCTCCTGCATCCTCCCTCTGAGTGATCTCAGCTCTCCCAGAGCTTTGGCCGTCACCTCAATTGAGATGACCCAGCTAGAGCTCTGACGGCCCCCTTGGCCATTTCCACAAGCCCGCTGGCCCTCGCTCCTGGATGTCCCCTTAGGTACATCCCACCCAGCCTGTCATCCTTCCCCCGGTCCCCGAAACCTGCCTCTCCTGCCTCACGTTCCGCCTCAACAGCTGCCAACACTCCCCGGGAACCCAGGCTGGAAAGCTGAGTCGTTTCCTCTCCATTCTCCCCTGCTGCTCTGCGTGACTGGGAGTCCCATGAGACCTCTCTCTTGTCCATTTTCTCTGTTCCCCACTGCTTCCTCTTGTGTTTGGATTTTAATCTTCTTTGGCCGAGGCAGATCTTTCTGTTTTACCTCTCCTTCCTCCCATCCACGCTGCACAGGGTCACAGAATGGTCTTTCCAAAGCGTCGTTCAGATCCTTCAGCCTCCTGCTCAAAAATGCTCAGAGGCCTCCCGTCACCAAGAGGAGATCATGATATATGTCTAGTGATTCACCACCTGAAAAGCACTTTCAAACAAATAGAACGGGTAGGGGCGCCTGGGTGGCGCAGTCGGTTAAGCGTCCGACTTCAGCCAGGTCACGATCTCGCGGTCCGTGAGTTCGAGCCCCGCGTCGGGCTCTGTGCTGACTGCTCAGAGCCTGGAGCCTGTTTCCGATTCTGTGTCTCCTTCTCTCTCTGCCCCTCCCCCGTTCATGCTCTGTCTCTCTCTGTCCCAAAAATAAATAAACGTTGAAAAAAAAAATTAAAAAAAAAAAAAAACAAATAGAACGGGTAATGTAATGATTCCTCTTTTACGGATAAAAGGTCGGAGGCTCGGAGAGGGTGGTGAGTGGTTGGGGTTCGCCCAGCACTGCAAGGTGGAGCTGTGACCGGGGCCGAGGCCTCCTGGATTTAACTGGGTGCACCGCCCACTCAAGTCTTCTCAGCCTCTCCTGGGAGGCTGCCAGCAGCATGGCCCCCAGCTGTCACCCTGCTGCCCAGCCCGAGGCCGGTGCCCTAGCCAAACCCCTGGTCTTGCCCAGAAACGCCTCCTCCTTGCTACCAGAACTTCTCCACAAACACAGAGCATCCTGTCCCTTCTCCAAGGCCCTTCCCAGCCCCGGGCCGGCCCATTGAGCTCTCTGCCTTCTCTCTGGCACCTGGAACATACGCCCTGGAACTCTAGCTAATTCTAAGCAGGCATGACACTGGCCCTGCCTTCCAGGACCCACGTTCTGAGCTCTTGGAGGGCGCCTTACAAGAGTTCCCTCTTCCTAGTAGGGCCCTAATAAATACCAGCTGGGCAAGCAAATGAATGAGGCTTCTGGAGAGTCTCTTCTCCAGGGACCTCTTCCAGACCAATGGGTTCAATGGTTCCAATCACCTCCGATCCCCACACACCCCTCCATGAGTAAAACACGGCACATCTGGGTCAGTCTCCGCTCTGCCAGGTGGCTCTCTCTGTGTGGGTTAGCAGCCTACCTCCCACCCCTGTGACTTAGGGAGGCCGTGAAAGCCAAGACTGCTTTCACCAAGCTCTGGGTTTAAAGGGCTAGTGCTTGAGGGGGTATCCCGAGGACAGGCAGGGCCAGGGCCCAGAGGAGGGCTCACTTCTGGAAGTCTTCTCCTGGCACCAGGCTCTTCCCCATCTCAAGGGTGGGTTTGACCAAATTTACCACCTCTCTGGGTCTCAGTTTCCTTATCTATACAATAAACAGGTTGGGCCGAAGTTCAGATTTTCAAGCTTTTTAAAGCCACAGAGCTAATAAGATCTTATAGCCAAAGAAAAGCTCATAACAAGGAACCCACACAGGGGATAAGTCAGAGCAGAGTTGCTCTAGCTGAAGCAGGGGTGGCTCTGTGGGCCTCCCAGACCTGACCCTCCTTCCCAGCCTTGGACATCCTGAGGCTCCCTTGCCGAGTCCTGAAGGGTCCTCAGCTCACAGTACCACCCCACCCACCCCCACTGGTAGGCTCCCAGTGTGGAGCCCAATGCGGGGCTTGATCTCAAGACCCTAAGATCAAGACCTGAGCTGAGATCAAGGTTAACCCACTGAACCACCCATGTGCCCCAGGATAAAAGAAGGAAGGAAGGAAGGAAGGAAGGAAGGAAGGAAGGAAGGAAGGAAGGAAAGAAGGGAGGGTGGAGGGAAGGAAGGAAGGAAGGAAGGAAAGAAGGAAGGAAGGAGCAATGAGGCCAAGGAAGGGAAGTGCTATCCTCCTTCAGGAACAGTTCTGTGCTGTCTGGAGGGGCTTGGACTGGCTAGCCCTGACCTATCCCAGGCCTCCCCTGCCCTCAAGCAAGTGCACACACAGGGGAATACTCAGCCCACGCCGAAGCTCCTTCCCCAACATCTCCCCCACAGGATCCTCTGACCTGGGAGAGGGGAGGAGGAGGCAGAGAGACCTAGATTCCAAATCTGAAGAGGGAGGGAACCGCTAAGAAATCACTGCAGGGGCTTGGAGGTGGGCTCCCGGGACAGGGGAAAGGCCAGGGGCTTTCCAACCACCCAGAAATCCTTCCCTTCCAACCTGCCTGCCCTCGCTCAGCCCTCCTCCCTGCTCTCCTCGGACACATACTGCCCAGAACAATGCTGAGAGACCACACGGGGACCGAAATAACCTCCTGCCTGCTGCAAGGGGCAAGAGGCAAATCTTAAAACCTTGTCCGCTCCCCCAGGCCTCTCTGGCCTCTCTGGGAGCCTAGCTGGCCTTGCTGCCCCCTCCCGGCTGGCAGCTTGAGGGAGGGGTGCTCAGGGATGGCTTCCCTCCTTGGCGAGGCCCCTCCCTGCCCAGTGTGGAGAACTCCAGGAAGGAGGGCATGCAAAGTTGCCCCTCAGGCGTGCTTCCACTTAAGCGCTCCCTCTTCCCCCTACACCCCTGCCCCCAGCATGGAGGCTTCCTGTGTGAGGGGCCTGGAGAAACCCCGGATGGGGTCTTGGAAGGAGAGAAGTAGGAACAAGAGGCAAAGGGGAGAGGGGTTGAGGGCTAGGCCCTGAGGTTATTTAGACTCACTGTGACAGAGCCACCTGCCAGATAAAAGTTTTTCACCGTGTACCTGTAAGGGCCCCCAAATCTGGCACCTGTAGGGTGTAGCATGACTGGCTGCACAGAGAGGATTCCAGAATTTTGCACTCCCCTACTCTTTCCCCTGCCGACACTACGGCCTGGTGCTGCCTTCTTGCCTTGCTGAGAAAATTACCTGTGTTAGCCACTCTCCGTAAGTCAGCTCGTTCAGCCCTCACGACTCTGCTGTGAGGTGATGTGTCTACACCCATTTTATGGATGAGGAGACCAAGACTCAGCTGTTCAGGGCAGGGGGAAGCATGGAGGGTCATGCCTCTGCAGAGCATGAGTGGACCCTGGTATGGGGAGGGTCATCTAGTCAGGGGGTCCTGTACATACCTCAAAAGCCAGAGCGTTTTGGGCTCACTGTACATTCTGGATACCTTGTTCCACCTGTCCTGTCTACACCTTCCCACATTGTCTTCCTCCTACTACAGGCCTGTGATGCCCCCCTTCCCCCACTACAAACCTCTCCTCCTCTCAGCCCTGGAATCTGCCCTAGACGGGGTAGCCAGGACTCAGAAGGTTTCTAGGTGGACAGGCCCAGCACCCATGGTCTCCATCTTGACCATCTTTCCCACCTTGGAACGAACTTACCAGCTGTCAGAGCAGGACAGGATGAAAAATGTCAATTGTCTAAGTTGACTGATGGGTAAACTGACGCCAAGAGAGGAGAAGTGGCTTGCCTGGACCACCCACGCAGTGTAAGGCCTGGAAACCAGCTTGCAGCTCTTCTGACTCTTAATCAAGTGCTCTCCTCACTGTAGCCAATGGCTTTGCTGTCCGGGAGCACTGTGTTCACCACTGACACCCCCACTGACGCCCCACTCCTCCCTGCCCAGGAGACGCTGAGGAGATGGTTTTTCCAGAGCAGCTCCCTGGGATGGACCCTGACTGGGTCAGCTCTATTCTCAAATAGGCCAGGCTAATCCCCCAGGAGGCCTGGCCCTGGGAACAGGCAAAGGTTGAGGGAGGAAGGGAGGGAGGGAGGGAGGGAGGGAAGAAGGGAAAAGAATTTGGGTTTATTTTACCCAGAACTGAGGAAAAAACAAATGATCTGCAGGTATTATGCAAACGTGTCTACTACATGTCAAGCACCCACAGTAGGAGTTGGGGGTGGCTCAGGTGCCCTCCAGAGCTAAAGATGCCGGAAAGTTAGATAAGGTGACCCAATCACCCACCCCACTCCCTGCCTGGGTCTTCCCGGGTTTTTCTGTCAGCTGCATGAGTGAAAATCAGGGGCCTGAGTGAAAATCAAAAGAAAGCCTTGGTCTCCAAACAACCTGGGCCAAGGCAAGGAAGGGTTCAAGGCAGCGGGTGCACGCACAGGCTGGGGTGTTCATGGGCATGGGGAGTATGCGGAATGTCAGGCTGCCTGTTGGGAGGGTTGAGGAAGTCTGGGGCGGGTGTGTGGAGGGAAAGAGGGGAAAGGAGAGTGGGCACTTCCTAGTTTCTCTAGCTGGGCTCCAGGGCAGGACTGCAACTTTGCTGTCTGAGGCACAGATTCCTTGCTTCCCCCCCGCCCCCCCCAAAGCAGAAATGGAAGTGATCTTGCCCCAAGCTGGGTTTCTTCCTGCTCCCCCGAGGAAGGTTCAGCCCCCTCCTCCCTGCCTCAGCTTCAGGTCCCAGCCCACCCCCCACTGTGCCTCTGCACAGACCCCCCCCCATAGAAGCTGTGTGCTCACCCTCCTCAGGGCAGAACCTTTCTCTGGATATCCTGGGATCCTACAGGGGGCAGTGCCCTCAGGGGCCAGATTATCTGATTCTCTTTGCTTGCCGGCCTCTCTTTGCCCTCCCAGGCCCTTTTCCAATATCCGTGAACAAGGATTTTTCTCAGGTCAGGATGTCTGCGAGGCACATGTTCTGGTTGAGGGTCTGCCCCCCAGGTGGTCCTTGGTGGGGACCAGTGAGCCACCTCAACTGCAGCAGGAGGCAGCCAAGGGAGGGATCAGGATGGGGCGAAGTGTGGAGGGCGCTGTGTCAGGAGTCAGGAGCCTGGTTTCTTACTCTGGTCCTCTTAGGATTTTGCTGGGTGATCTTGTGGAAGTCCCCTCCTTCTTTATCTATCAGGGCATTTAATTTTTCTATGAGGGGATTGGACAGGATACCTTATGGCTTAGGTGCTGTGAAGAGGGAGAAGGAGGAAAGAAAACGGGCACAGAAGGGGTGACACCGGCCAAGATAATCTTAGGAAAGTAGGTCACTCCTCTGAGCCCCAGTGCCCTCATTTGTAAAATGGACATTGCTAATAGACTAACAGGCCTTTCTGAAAGAAAGAGGAGGAAGAAATATAATGACTCAGGGTAGAGCCTGCAAAGTGATGTGCTCTGGAAGGATGTTAGTTCCTGAGACTATGCAGGGGCTGGCTTCATGGGAGAGCAGGGTTTCAGGATTGAAGGGTGGGACAGCGTGTAGAGCTTCCAGCTGACTGTTGGGGGAGGTGGGGGTGGGGTGGGGGACATCCCGGAGCCCTGCAGGTGAGAGGTTGTGCGGTGTCGGGTGCAGGGGTGCCGCCGGAGGCCAGACCAGGGCTCCGGGCATCCCACATGGAGAAGGGAACCGGTGAACACATGGAGGCTGCACCTCTGTCCACTCCCGAGACTGGATTCACACACCAGACCCTGCGAAAATCTCACATTTTCCCAGCTTTTCTCACCCAGAATCACTTCCTTTGTTTAGAGGAGGGGGTGGGGGAGGAGACGGAGGGCGAGGAGGGAGGGGCCCGCGGGTGCCGCCGCCGCCCCCGCCCCCTCCCGGTGTGCGGAGCCCGGTTGTCACTCAGCTCCCGCGCCGGGGGCGACGGAGGCGGCGGCGCCCGAGTCGAGTCCCAGCCAGCTACCGTCCCCCTGGACCTCCCAGGCTGGCCCCGGAGCGAGCGGCCGCCGAAGGCGTCGAGCTGGGAGGGCGCAGAGACACGACCGTGCAGGTAGCTAGGAGCTCTGCCAGCTTTGGTGACCTTGGGTAAGTCTGTGCCTCGGTTCGCCGCCGTGGCTTCCCAATGGGGATGCAGGAGAGTGTTGAGAGGGGCGGCTAGATGTCCCTTGGGACTGGGGTGGGCGAGGGTCCGTGGCCCGGGAGGGTCCCTGGAGCGGAACCAGGGCACTGCTGGGAGGCGGGCGCCAGCAGCGGCTTGGGTGGGTGGCGCCGGGCACGTGTGTGCGCCAGCTGGGCAAAGGCGGGGCCCGCGCCCGGGTCTGCGGCTGGGCTCGGTCCCCCAGACCCACGCCTGCCAGCCCAGTCCCAGGTGCGACACCGGGGCGCTACCTCTTTAAAAGCGCCTGGGGCTGAGCCTCCGCCGCACCATGTGATTGCTGGAAAGGCCGGGCTGGGAGAGCTGCGGCGGGAGCCCCAGGACGATGAGCCGCCGCGCGGGTCCCGGAGCCCAGCCCTGCCCGGCGCGGCCCCGCGGCTCGGCGCGCCCCCAGGTGCCCGCAACTTTGGGCACCGCCTCCGGGACCCCCTGGTGGCCAGCGGGCAGGATGGTGAGCTCCCTGCAGCCTGTTCTGTGGGCATGGGTGGGCAGAGCCAGGCAGAGGGACCCCTGTGGGGTGCGTGTGTGTGCGCCCCGGGAGCTGCCTCACACCTGATAAAGGAGCCAGTGGAGGAGTGAGCGCTGCTATTTTAAGTTGTCGAATGGACCCTCTGGGGAAGATAAGGGGAGGGGACAAAGATCAGGCAGAGAAAGGGCCAGGGTATCCCGCCAGCCTGGGCAGGCACTGGGTGTGCCAAGTGGGGCACAGCTCCAAAGGGCAGCGGGAGTTTCAGAGCTGCCTGGGCTCCCCCTGCACCTGCCGGCAGGCCTCCCCACCCCAGGCTTCCGTGACCACAGGTGCCTGCCTCGTGCCCCTTGGTGCCTGCCTGCTGATGTGCCTCGCCTGTGCCTGTCATGCCGCCCTCCATCTCGGCCTTCCAGGCCGCCTACATTGGCATCGAGGTGCTCATCGCCCTGGTCTCTGTGCCCGGGAACGTGCTGGTGATCTGGGCAGTGAAGGTGAACCAGGCGCTGCGGGATGCCACCTTCTGCTTCATCGTATCGCTGGCGGTGGCTGACGTGGCGGTGGGCGCTCTGGTCATCCCACTAGCCATCCTCATCAACATTGGGCCACGGACCTATTTCCACACCTGCCTCATGGTCGCCTGCCCTGTCCTCATCCTCACCCAGAGCTCCATCCTCGCCCTGCTGGCAATTGCCGTGGACCGCTACCTCCGCGTCAAGATCCCGCTCCGGTGAGTCCAGAGCAGCTGAAGGTACCCCCTGCGCCCCATGCTCGGTGGCTCGAGGGCCATCTAGAGAGGATAAAAGGTCGAGCGTAAGGCCCCACAAAAGCCAGATATTCCGCGGGCCGGTGTGCCCCAGCCCTCACTCTGCCTTCCCGTCCTCTGCTCTACTGAGGGAGGCCGAGCTGCCGTGGAAGCCGTGAGAGCCTGGGTTGCTGGAGGAATGTGAACCTGGCAGTGCCCACGACCCCAGAGCTGAAGCTGCGGCTGCTCTCCTGACGTGGCCAGGAATCCCAAGGCTGCCTGTGCAGCCTGGGGTGGGGGGTTTGGAGGGGCAGCCAAGACAGTCGCAGTGAGCTCAGGGTGGGAATAAACAGCTCCGCCCGTTCCGGGGAGGTGGAAGGGGCAGAACAGATTGCTGGAGTGGGGTGAGGATGGACGGAGGGGGACGTACCAGGGGCAGAGGAGTGCTGCTTCTCGAGCCAGACCCGGGCAGGCTTCCCGAAAGATCGCAATCTTCGGCTCTCCTGTTCTCTGGCATCTGTGGCCAGCTCCGCCCTCCAGGGCTGTCCTTTGAACCCAAGCAGTCTGATTACTTCTGCCCAGCTCCCACTCATGGGATCTCCGTTGCAGGCAGGAGGAGGGAGAAATTCAGGCACTTGCTTTTACTGTGCCTGTTCTGTCCCTAACCCACGTGTGTCTTTGCCAGTCACAGCAGAGGTGCTTGTGCGGTGTCCAGGCAGCACCGGGGTGGGTGGCATGACAGTGGCAGCCCTCGTGCGGGTGTCCAGTCCACGACGGGGCCTGCCAGGCCATAATCTCGTCGCCAGGCAGTGCCTGGGCCACCGAGTGCCAGCGAATGCCTGGGCGCACTGCCAGGGCTGGCCCGGCCGGGATGCTCTTGTGAGGCGGGCTCGCCCCCTCTTTGAGTCTTGTCACCAATAGGTTCCCTTTCTACCAGGGAGCTCTGGCCATCTCTGGCACCTGCCATCCCCAGAGTCACTTCCATATCTGGGACATGGGGCCTCTGGCCTCACTTGGCAGCTTGCCCGGGGAAGGCCTCGGCGCCCACGCTTCTCCTGTTTGCCTTGCATTTGTGCACATTTACCTTTTCAAAGCTTTTCTTCATGCACCACCTTTTCCTATTCCCTCCGTGATCCCCTAAGAGAGGTGGAGTAGGAGCTGGGAAAGGAGAAACTTCAGAAAGACCCAGAGGGTCTCCCCAAGCTGGTGGGGAGCACAGCCTAGATTCCGCCGCCCACCTTCCTTCCTGATTTCCCGCCCCCTCCCCCACCCCCCACCATCCCAGACTCTGCGCCTTGCTTACGGCCCTCACACTTTCCCAGGGGAGGGGGGTGAAGATGGCTGCTCGGGGCACAGGGCGAGGCACAGGAGGTAGCCCTGGAGCCCCGCAGGCACAGCCGCAGAGGGGCCTTCATGCTGCCATTAGTCCCAGGTCGTGGCCGGGCTGTGCAGAGGAAGCTGGTCGCAGCCCATTAGAGTGGGCTGGGCCTCTGAGCGGGACCATTACAACAACGTATTGCCACATTAGAAAACTCACAGATACGAAGATGTAGGAAGGCCTGCTCAAGAAATTCTGTCTGCTGAGCGGATGCCAAGGTGAACCAAAGGCCTGATCCTGCTGTGACGGAGGTCACAGGCCTGCTGAATGTGCCCTACTTGCCCTGTGGGGAGGGGGCTGGCTGTGCCGGCAGGGACTGCAGGCTCGTTCTTCCAGGAGGCAGCTGTGGTTGTTCCTTGCTCCAGCTTTCGGGAGCCAGGGGTCTTGAGGAGCCGCTGCCTTCCGAGGGCCGAGGCAGGCGTGGGCACAGAGGCTAAGAATACAAGCTGGGTTCGAATCCTTGCTATGCATTCCTAGCCGTGTGACCTCGGGAGAGTCGCTTGTTAACCTCGTGAGGCTTCAATTTCCTCATCTATAAAAGGGGATATTAATAATAGTACCTTCTTCCAAAAATGATTGGAAGAATATAATAAACCCCTATATATAAAACACTTAGTACTATGTAATGCACTCAGTATTATCTGCCAGCCATTCAGTGGTATGTTTATGTTTGTAGCTTTAGTATCATTATTCACGTATGGCTCAAAGTGGGTCTGAATGAGCAAAGCCCTCGCCCCCCACCCCACGGCGCCCTGGTGCTTTCAGACAGCAACACACACGCCCCCACACGCGTGCACATGCGCACGCGCACAAACCCCGCGTTTCCAGGCAGATTTCAAAACACCGTTAAGTTATATTTGTACATGAACTTGTACTTTTCTTCCCTGGTGGATTGTCACTGTGTCAAGGGCAGTGATCTGAGCAGCAGCAATTGCATTTTGTCCTTTTCTGCAAATTCTCCAGAATGCCTCGCCCAGTGTCTGGCACATGGAAGACACTCAGGAAATGTCGACTGAATTGGATGAGTTTTCAGAGCTCACAGGGTTGAGCCTCAGGCGGGCATTCCAGATGTCTAACCTCTAACCTTCTTGTGGGAGACTAGACCGCCCGTGCATTCTTTTTATTTTTTATTTTTTTAATGTTTATTTAATTTTGAGAGAGAGAGAGACAGACAGACAGATAGACAGAACACAAGTGGGGGAGGGGCAGAGAGAGAGAGGGAGACAGAATCCGAAGCGGGCTCCAGGCTCTGAGCTCTCAGCACAGAGCCCGAGGCAGGGCTCGAACTCACCATGACCTGAGCCTAAGTCAGACGCTTAACCAGCTGAGCCACCCAGGCACCCCATCTGCCCCCTGCATTCTGCTTCAGGGATCTGACCACGGCTGTCCCAGTAACTCAGGCAGTTCCTTAAGAGCCGCAACCCCGCAGTAGCTTGGGAGGGCCCTGCCCCATGGAGAGGAGTCTCCTCGGTTAGAGAAAGGCTGCTGTGGTCTAGCTCCTAAAGCCAGGATCCTGGAGGCTGGGCTGACGTGATGGGCCACTCCAGGCCCTTGCCCGTCACTGCCAGGTCCCCCTGCAGGAGGGACAGCATCATGCTCCCTGGGCAGTTACAGTCAGCAGGCTGCTGGGCCTGGGGGACTGTCTGTCAGCCAGAGGTCCCCATGCACTTGACTTGCTGCCCTGACAAGCCAGTCGGAGGTAGATGCCTTGGATGCTGGGGAGTAATACTGAGCAAGCGTTGATGAGACATCTGTGGGGTAGCCGGGTGACAGAGTGAGCTTGGGCCCCTCACCAAACAAAGCATGGTTTGGTCAGTCAACCACAAATTTTATTTCATTCCATTTGGCAGAAAGCCAAGAAAGAAAAGAAGGTTCACATCCCATAGTGTGGTCCAGTGACAAAAAAAAAAAAAAAAAGAAAATAAAAAAGGAAGAAAGAAAAGAAAAAAGAGATCTCAAATTGTTGATTCATCAATAACCTGTGGTCATTTACGTGTGTTTTGCATCCTATTTGCATAGCACCTCCACAGGCCTGGTAATCCACACCCCATTACCCCCTGAGCTCGTACTTCTAGGGAATCTCCAGTCTTTATCCACCACTCCCGCACCCTGAGTTTCCTTGGTGGCCCTCTGTGGCCTACTCCAGGGGGCTGGTTATGGGGAGGAGTGCCAACAGGGGGCTCCCCGGCCAAAGCCCTCTCTGTGGGAAGGAGACCTGAGCAAGGGTTACCTGTGGCCAGATAGGCTGGGGTGGGGTTGAAGGGGCGGTGGATGCTTGGGAGTCAGAAAAACTTGAGTCTGAACCTTGCTCTGTTACTTCCTAGCCCTGCATCCTTGGATGAATTATTCAAACTCTCTGAGCCCCCCCCCCCCCACCTCATGTGTTAAATGAAGGGACTAGATTTGAGGTCTCTGAGCTGCCTTTTAGCTCTAACTCTGTGGTTCTTCCTTATCACGACTCCTGAGAAGGTTGTGTTTTTTAGTTCCTAATGGGTAGGAGCTAGGCACAGTGCTATGTTTTTTTACATGCTTCATCTCATTTAATGCTCCTGGCTTCTCGCTAGGAGAGGGCATTGCTGTCCCCGCTCTGTAGACACTCCTGTAAACAGGTCTAAGGGGCAGGGAGGTTCAGTAAGTTGCCCTGACGAAGGGCAGCAGAGACAGGATTTGAATCTGGGCCTGTCTCACAGCCGTCTTTAAGCAGGGAGCCCCTGTGCCTCTTGAATCGGCCCCAGGAAACTATGGGGATTATGGAGGAGTTTCCTCAAGGCTGTCAGTGCGGTGATTTTGCTCCCCCGATCTTTGCCAATGGCCCTCGTGCTGTGCCCGTGCTGGGCGCCTCCCTCTGAGTCCTCCTCACCTTCACTCCAGTGCCGCAGCTGAGCCCCAGGCAGCCCTGCCTCTGTCCACAGCTGGAGGCCTGCCCAACTGGGCTGCTGACCCGGGGAGGCACAGCGGGGAGTGTGGGAGGCCAGCATGCTGGGGCCGGGGAGGAATCTGGTAGATGAGGACATGTTTGCTGTTAGGCATAAAGTTAGCGGGCCTGGGTCTTTCCGGACACCCAGCGTGCCTCCTGTGCGCGTACCCCAGCAGGCGACCGTCTGTGTCCCCGGAGGCCCCGAACAGTTGTTCTCTATGGTGACACTGCTTTCATGGGGGGGGGTGGGTAGGCCATCTCCAGCTCCCCTGCGGGGTGGGGTGGTCAGAGGCTGAGAGTGGCTGGGGAGAGGAGAGCTGGCAAGCCCTGAAGCCTGACTTCCTCACACTTGCTGAAGGGGAAAGAGAGGCCCGGGACCCCTGTGTGTTCAAGGTCGGTCAGCCACGAGCTCTTTTCCTCCCCTCCGATCCTGACTCTCGCCCCCAGCGTCTGATGTAAAAGGCTGGGGCAGGAGGAGCCCTTGGCAATCGCCTCTCCTGCAGGAACAGAACAGAGAACGCAGCCTCCCCAGGGTCAGTCAGCAGATCAGTGGTGGGCTTAGAGGGGGAAAGTGAAGAGAGACGTCCCTCTGAGATTAAAAAGGACATTTCTTTGTTTGACCGAGGGCCAGCCTTGAGGTGGCTTATGCTGAAGAGCGTGCTGAGTGAGGGGGGCATAGACTTCAGTTGAGAGAAATCTGGATTCGTTTCAAGGGCGAAAGAAACTTCTCCCAGCTGGCATCAGAACGGCTTCCAGGAGGCCTCTGAGTGCTTTAGGAGTAAGCTTCCCAGGTGTTCGTGCTGCTTGGAAGCAGGGGAATGGCCACGACGTCCTCCCGAGAAGCCCTCTACCAAGGGCCACGGGTGGAACCTTAGAGGCCATGTCCTGACAGTTGATACTTAATCTCCAAGCATGAAAGCCATCCATGTCTCCTGTTAAAATGTTGAGACATATAGGAGGGAGTAAAGATGATAAAGTCACCAGTAATTCTACCACCTACACGTAACTAGTGTTAACATTTTGGTGTTCCAGAGAATTTTTCCATGTGTGTCTATATATATCTGTATCTCTAAATATAGATAGATTATAAATATAACTTTTACACAGTTGACAGCATGGATGGTTTTATGCCCCATCCCATTTTGTTTACTTAATGCATTATGAGCATTTCCCCATGTCAATAAAAATGATTCTGTAAGAATTTTATGAGGGTGAAAACCGGATTGTCTTTTCGTCCATCTTTTTAGGTCTCGGCTAAAACAGCCCCACCTCCGGGTGGACTTTTCTGACCTCCTCTCCTCCTGGACCAGGCTAATTTCCTCTGTTAGGTACCTTGCACCTACTTCTTGCCCATCACTCGTGGTCCAGCTGGTTTTTCTGGGCTCGGTAAACACCGAAATGGCGCGTGTCCCCGTGCCTGGCACAGAGGAGGCAGGCTGGAAGCACTTTCTGAATAAATGAGTTTCATATTTTATTTATTCATGCTTATATTTTGGGCCATTTGGATCCTAACTACAATGATACCCACAATTCACATTGTTGGTAGGGTCAGGGCCAAGCCTAGAACCCTAGGTGAGCACAGCTTCCAGCCGTCAGGATTTTTTAATTTTTAATTTTTAAAATAATTCCCACCTCCCTTTACTCCACGTCTCCCCACTCCTCCTGCCCAATTTCATGGAAACTGCAGATCCCCAGACGTGCATCGGTTTTCCTCTGCCCATTTGCCTTTCTGGGCTCAGCAGGGCAGGACCGGCTGGGCTCCGGGCCTAGTCCTCGTTGCCTAGTCTCTATTCCCTGAGGCCTGGACATCCTGTTTCTTTGCCCCTTGGTGAGGACAGCTGTCCCCGAGTGGGAGAGGCTTGGAGGGTGGCACTTGCTAGTTGGCTCCACTTGGCAGGGTAGGCACAGAGCAGAGAGGAAGGAGGACAGATGGTTCCTTGGGCTGCGTGAATTACCCCGTCAGCCTCAGTCTCCTTAACTCAAGCCCAGAGGAGGCTGCCAACTGCTGCAGAACGAGAAAAGGCTGGTGGGTAGCCATGGGACGGGAGAGGAAGAGGAAACAGGTGGGTGAGTGGACCTTGGTGTTCATGGCCCCTTGGAAACACTGGCGTGGGGGTGGGCAGGGAGGCGGAGACAAGGGCCTTCCCTGACCGCAAAGACAAGGAGATGAGGCACCTTTTCCTGCACTGCTTTTCACCCTGGGAGTTTTATCCCCAGCGGGATTAGGGGTATAATGTTAGGGACATGGTGACTTTCATAGATCTATTTCAATTTTTTTTAATGTTGTATTTTATTCTTGAGAGAGAGAGAGTGTGTGTGTGTGAGCAGAGAGACAGAGTGTGAGTGGGAGAGGGGCAGAGAGAGAGGGAGACACAGAATCCGAAGCAGGCTCCAGGCCCTGAACCGTCAGCACAGAGCCCAATGCGGGGCTTGAACGCACGGACCGTGAGATCATGACCTGAGCCGAAGTCGGACACTTAATTGACTGAGCCTCCCAGGTGCCCCCCATAGATCTATTTCATAAACTGACTTGGAGCACCTGCCATGTCCCAGGCACTTTGCAGGGCTACCTGTAGATACAAAGATGGGTGGGCTGGGCTGGTCTCTACCTCCATCTGGGGGCTCTTAGCCACTGTTGAACTTGTGGATTCCTACAGACCAAGGTGGCTGAGGACAAACTCCCAACCTGCCTATGGTGGAAGTGGGGGTGTCAGGAGACTGGCACTTGGCACCTTAAAGTGCTTGGGTGGGGCCGCTGGACCCTTCTCTACATTCACTCTCTGCAGCCCAGGTCATGTGGCAGAGGCCCTTGAGGGATATCTTCCTGCCACCTGCCTCCAGAACTTCTCTGTCCTTTGAGAGAGTAGGGCAACTGGTTCCTTTTTCTTGTTCTCATGCAGAGCCCTGATCTATTCATTCGTTCATTCATTCATTCATTCATCCATTCAACACTTATTGAGTGCCTCCTATGTGCCAGGTATTGTTATAGATATTCTGGATGCAGGATACGTTCATTAACAAAACAAAGATCCCCCTGGAGTCTGCATTCTAATGGGTTGGAGGACAGATGCTAAGTAATGAACACAGTGCCTAATATGCAGAGCGTTAGAAGGTAGAATGTGCCAATGGGGGAAGGAAAAGAGCAGTCTAAGTGGGATTAGGGATGCCAGGGTGGGGGTGGAGAGAGAGGGTTGCAGTTTTAAATGGGGCAAAACCTTAGAGGTGAGGGACTTATGCTGTGCAGATATTGGGAGAACATTTCACACGGAGGAGATACTTGGAGCAAAGGTCCTAGGGAAGGAATGTACCTGACGTATTTGGGGACTGGCAAGGAGGTCTGTGCAGCGGGGGTGGAGTGATAAAGCTGGAGAGTGGTCAGAGATAGGGCTGGAAAGATGATAAGCTACTGGCTTAGAGGCTGCTGGAAGGACATGGACTTTTATTCTGAGGGAAATGGGGAGCCACTGCAGGGTTTAGAGCAAAGAAGCAACATGGTTTGATTTAGGTTTTAAAGGTTCACTCTGCTGCTGTATTGAGACTGCACTGTAGGGGCGGGCAGGGGACTAGTTAGGAGGTAACCACATGAGAGCAGAGGTAGGTACCCTGAATCAGAATGATGCAGAGATGACAGTGAGAAGTGGTTGATTCTGGATGCGCATGTTCAAAGTTTATTTTTTATTAAGGTAAAATGTTTATATAGTGAGGTGCATATGTCTTAAGCATACAGCTCAATACGTTTTTGCATGTTGATATACCTATGTGACCACCACTCTGATCAGTATTTGGAACATTTTCAGCACCCCAGAAGGTTCCCTTGTGTCCCTCCCATGCCCTCTGAAAGGTCACCACTATTCTGACCTTTATCCCCATGGACTGATTTTCCCTGTTCTTGAACTTTTATAAAGGGAAATCACATAGTGATTTGTGTCTGGCTTCTGAAGCTTAAAATTACGTCTGAGAGTCATCCCTATTATTGAGTGAAACAGTAGAATTTTTTTGTGGGTTGGCTGGTTTTTGTTTCTGGTTTTTTTTTTTTTTTTTCTCATTGCTAGAATTCCACTGTATGAATGTACGGTGACTTGTTAAAATTCTGGATGTATTTTGAAGAAAGGGCCAATGAATTTGCTTATGGATTGGGTGTGGGATATGAGAGAAACAAGAGTCCAGCATGACCCAAGCTTTAGTCCGAAGCCACTGGAAAGATGGAGTTGGCATTATCTAAGGCGGGAAAGGCTGTGGGCGGTCCAGGTTTTGTGAGCAATAGAGTTCAGATTTAGACACCTTGAGTCTGGACTGTTGAGCGGGTGGTTGGATGGATATGTAAGGTTGGGGTTCGGGAGAAAGGTCTGGACTGGGGATATAAATGTGAGAGCCGTTGGCACGTGGATGGTGTGTAAATCCCCAAGGGGCCGCCGTGAGGTCTCCAAGAGCGGAAGAACAGATAAAGAAGAGACGAGAACTGAGGACCAAGCACCTAGAGGCTGGGGAGAAGAGAAGGCTCAGATGTAGGAGGAAAACTCAGAGCCTCCAGCGCCCTGGGTGTGGTGTCCCAGAAGCAAAGCTTAGAAAGTATGTCAAGGAGAAGTGAGGGATTGGCTGTTTCAGATGCTGCCGGTGGATCGAGTGATGTGAGGACTGAGAGTTACTGTTGGATTTAGCGAGCACAATGTCAGCGGAGGGGTGGGAGCAGAAAGCTTGACTGGAGAAAGCTCAAGAGAGAAGAGGAAGGAATTGAAGGCAGTCGGCGTAGATTACTCTTTTGGAGAATTTTGTTACAAAAGGATCAAAGTAATGGGGCAGAAGCTTTCAGGCGAAGCGGGAACCAGGCGTTTTGTTTTGTGTTGTTTTCTAAGATTGGAGGGGGACCTGGGCACACCCGCCTGCCCCTATCTCACGATCCAGGAGAGAGTGCAAAACGGGCGTTGGAGCCAAGGAGAGAATTTCTGGAGTGCAGGCTTCGTTTCGGCAGCCCGGGTGGGGACAGACACTGGGGGGCTGGCTTCGAGGCGCTTGGAGATGGCCTATCAGGCAGGAAGGCAGGGCGTGCGGGCGCGGATGCTGCCAGGTGAAGTTCTCTTCTAGTGTTTCAGCTTTCTCGGTGAAGTGGGAAGCAAGGTCATCAGCTGAAAGGGAGGATGTGGGAGGAGGCAGCGGAGAGAGTAGCAAGCGGGAAACAATTCTCTGGAACTGGGGGAGGGAGTAGACTCGAGACTCTAGTCTAGACTAGACTCTCTATACTCGACTCTAGCATAATTGGAGGCAGCATTCAGGGCCCACCCGAAGTTCACGGTGATGAATTTGAAGCGAGACTCTGGCGCCGTGGCCTTGTGCTTATCACAGGCCGCGTTCAGCAGCACTGGCTCAGGCATGGAGCGGATGGAGAGTCCCTTCCTTCATTTAGAAGTGCCAGACTTTGGACCAGACGTTAGGTGTCTTAATCGTGGTCAAGAAGTTGGCCCTGGTCCCCGGAGCTTAGGAACTGGTGTAGGGAGAGAGCTAGTCCACAGATAAACAAGCGGGTGGCTACAATGATAACTTCAGGGGAATTCAAGGAAGGAAGCCCTCTTTCTCCTCTCTGTGGCTGGCTCTGGCTTCTCCAAACCCTGAGTGTGTCCAAAGAGACCCACAGGTGTTCGAGGACTTAGGTGGGGGCCTTGTAGCCCTTGTGGTTCCTGGGCAAGGGTTTGGATTTTATTCTGAGTGCGCTATGAAGCCTCTGAGTGCTTTAAGCAGGGAATGACGTCATCTAAATTACATTTTTAAAAGGCCAGAATTAGCCAATGAAATATTAGGAAATCAAATCCGGTGATAGGTAAAAAGGATAATATATCATAACCAAATAGGATTTATTCCATGTGTGCGAGGGGGGTTTAACACCGAAAGAACTCAATCAGGGTATTCGCCACATTGACGGAAAAAGGTCACCCTGCCTGCTGTGTGGAGGATGGGCCGGAGGGGGCAAGAGAAGACTATAGGAGGTCATGGCTCTGGGGGGAGGGCGGGGGTGGGCGGGGGTGGGCAGGGAGTCCAGGAGGCAGTGGAGATGGAGAGAACTGGAAAGATTTAGGGTATGTGAGAGTTAGAACCCACTGGTGATGGATTAGGTGTGCAAAATGGGAGAAGGGGTCAAATATGAGTCCCAGGTTTATGGTTGAAGCCATTGGGTAAATGGCGATACTGGGTCCATAGAGAAGGAAGAAACCGGGGGGGGGGGGGGTGGGGGTGGGGGGTGGGGACGAGATTCAGCGGAGGTGATATGATAACGGGTCCTCTGGTGGCCTTCTCTCTCACTCATTCCCCAGCTTCCTGTCCTTTCATGTGGCCCAGCAGGTGGGCCCCTTCTTGCCTCACACAGCCTTGAGGAAGGAGCCCCTGGAATACCCAGCAAGCTTCCTGGGTGCCTCCAGCTTCTCACCTCACTTCTTGGGAGGCTATTGGCTTTCTTAGGCTGGAACCATAGCAATAAGGCTGTATGTCTTTGGGCCCCCTGAAGCTGCCAGAAGGAGACAGCAGACTTGGGGGTTCTTCCTTGCTGCCAGGCTCCATTCAGAATGAGACACAGTGGCTTCTGGGATCGCTAAGGCCCCCAAGTGTCTGTCTGTCCTCAGGCTCCCTTGGGTGCCACTGTCCCTGGAGTCTCTGTGTGCCTCCAGAGCCTCATGTCCCCCCCCTCCTCACCCCCCCGCATTGCTGGAACCCACCAGACCTAGCACCATGGATTGTGCTGGTCCCCTGCAGGGTGGTTGTAACCTCCCCCTACCCCCCCACAACAGGCTCCTCTGACGGCCACTGTAGGGCACTGAGTGGTGCAGTTTCAGCTACGGCAGCAAAGAGGATGGTAGTCACTAAGCAGTTATCAAGTATCAGCTCTGGCACTCCACCCCCCCCCCCCCCCCCCCCCCCCCCCCCCCCGCAATGATGGGCAGAGCGGGTGGGATGGGGGAGCCCCATCTGGGTCTTTCTTCCTGGACTGCTCGGAGAAGCACGGTCGGTCCTTCCCCGAAGAAAGCGGCCACGGTGCAGCCTGATCTCGGAGGCCACTGGTTTCCGATTCTCCCCTCTCCACCCTAAGGGCCCAGACTACCGCGTGGCAAGTACTGGTTCTCAGTTCTTTTTTTTTCTGTCCCGGCGGAACCAGGAGCTCTGATACGTACCCGCCCAGCTGGAACGGGATCTCACCAGGCAATGAACCTCTCGTGGGGGCACAAGAGGGGAAGGTCTGTTGGACAAAAGCCCCTCTACCCTAGATATTTGTAACGATCCCCTTTTCGGAGAGGCTTCTCTCTTCCCCTGCTTTAACGGAGCTACGTCAGTGGAACAAAGGGTAAAAGCAGTCTCCCCAGGCAGACGGTTCAGCACTTAGAGCTGTGCCATTTTGGAGTGCTTACTTAACCTTTCTGAGCTTCCATTTCCTCCTCTGCACAAGAGGCTGCTTAATACTTCCTTCTAAAGGTTGTTAGGAGGCCTAGTGATGAGATATGTTAAGAGACTGGCACACAGTAGGCACTCAGGAAGTGGGGGCTGTTACTATCGTCAAATAATCCTAACTCATTTTTCATTTACCGCTTGATGTTATGTGGCCCCTGGGGTCCCACCGGGCTCAGATCTGTGTCAAATGGGTTGTGTGCCCTGTGAGGGCAGGGTGTAGATCTCTCCATCTGTCTTGCTCGTTGTATCCCAGTACCTAACACGTGTCTGGCTGGCACCTAGTAGGTGGCCGAGTCAGTGTCTGTTGGGGGAAGGAATGAGAGAATGCTGTCACGGAGGAAGGAAGGCTTAGGGGGGGCAGATGGAGTGGCCACCTGGGGAAGAAGTCGATTGGGTCTTTTGTATTCACTCACAGAGGTACTGGAGCATGAAGGGTTATTTCATTAAAACATTCCCAAGAGATCAGAGGGTGGGGGGCTGGGAGGCAGAGCGGAGAAAGGTCTCACCTGGGCTTACCAAGCAAGCTGGGGAGAGAATCCTGGTCTCTGGACCCCAGCTTGGCTCCCTCTGGTCTCCACGCTCCTGTTTCTATGAGGGGAGCGGATGTGAGCAGCCCCTCCCAAGCCCTCCTTGTCCTTCTGAGGGGCCGGCGTCTGAGAGAGCTGAAGCAAGGGCTCCCCTGGGGGCCGCTGGCTCTGTAAATGCTCCCGGGGGAGGAAAACATTCAGCGTGTTTGGGGACTCAGCAGACACACCTGCCAAGGTGGCTCGTCCCCTGCAGAGTAAACACAACCCTCCCCAACCCCCACATCATGGGCCTCCTGGGGCTGCCTTGATGACAGTGGCCCCGCGAGGGCTGGGGAGAGACACAGACACCATTCAGAGTGGCTATGTCCGGCCCCAGGGACTGACAGTCTGGGAGTGAGCCAGGGAGCCAGCTAGGGGTGTGAAGGAAGGCATGACGCCTCTGCCACCACCACCTGTAATCACGACAGGAGGCCACTGTGGCTTCAGGCTCTTAGTGGGGTATGTGTATTCATATATGCACACCAGGGTTTGTGTGTGCACGTGTGTGCGTGTGTGTGTGTGTGTGTAGGGGGTTGTAGCTTTTTATTTTTATCTTTACAAATAAAAAAAAAATAATATCCTGGGCTTCCAAACCTTTCATTCAACCCTGTTTGCTCCCCCCTGCCCCCCCCCCCACCCCAGCTCACACTCTCTGAGGCCCAGACAAGAGTCCCAGCCAAGGCTCTTTCCTGTTTGTGCTCCCCAAGGCCCTCATGCCCCGCCCACCACCATGAATCCTCCCTGACAAAGGAACACAGTTTGTGCGGTCAAGTCAACTAGTGTTTTCTGACGACACAGGTCCTGTCCTCAGGGGCACAGACCTATAGTCTGGGGGGTGAGACACGGTTTACCAGTGGCCACTCAGCAAGAAGCCTGAGTAGGCCTGGCCTGCACCCAGGCACACAGAGCCAAGGTCACTCCCCCGAGCCTGGGATGCTCAGCCCCACCCCTCCCTGTACCTGTGCTTAAAACTCACTTTCCCTGGCTCCGGGCCAGTTACTTCTTAACCTGTGCGTCCTTGGAGTCTTAACATCTAAGACCATATCTTAGACACGCACCCATACACCCCGGGAAGCTGTTTTCTTTTCTCCTCTTGTCTAATTCCTCCTCATTCTTTAATACTCAGCTCAGATGAGACCTCCTCCAGGAAGCCCTCCTTGCTCTACCTTCATGTGCTCACAGTTCTTCTTCAAGGGCTTTGAACACAGCTCTTGCCAAACTGCACGGAGGTAATCTCCGTCACTTGCCTGCGAGCAGTTTGCGGGGGTGGGGGTCCAGGTCTATGCATCTCTGTCCCCATGGTGCCCAGCATGCTTTCTGCCCATTTTTTATTCCCATGACTGGTCCAATGAATCAACGAATGAATGGTAACAGTAGCGAGTGATTCTTGAGCACCTAGAATGTGTGACACCCTACGCTGAATACTTTATACGGACTCCCTAATTTCCACATTTTCTGAGAAGCTGAGGCTCAGAGAGGCTGAACAACACACTGTCAGTCACACAGCTGCCAAATGTAACCAGAAGTGTTAAATGAACGGCTGAATGGATGAATGAAAAGATCCATATTTGAGCCTTGACTCCAACACTTAAGCTGGGTGATTCGGGATAAATCACTTCCCTCTTTGGGTCTCAGTTTTCACATCCATAAAATGGGCCGAATCCCCATCCCTACCACCAAGAGTTGCCGGCGAGACACCGTTCTTGCAATGGGAGGGGAGAATGGCTCCATTGTTCAGGGGTATGTTGGCGCGGGGACGAATGTGGGGGAGGGAGGGTTACCCCACCCCACCCATCCCACCCGCACCCCAAATCTGCTCTCTGGCCTGCAGTTCCAGGTGCTGCCCAAGGGCTGGCCTGACCGCCCGGCGCTGAGGTAGCCGAAGGAGCTGATGTCTCCTGCAGGGCTGGAGGCGCATGAGGGAAGCAGAGACCCAGGAGCCAGGTGGAGAGCTGCCGCTAGGAGATGAGGAGGGTCAGGAAGTGGGTGCTGCCCGACGCTTGTCAGAGGAGCCAGGTCTGCCGTTGGAGCTGGTGTTGCAAGAGCAAGCCTCTCCCCTCTCGGGCGTCTACCACCTGCTGGAGCTGCCGACAGCTCCTGGCTGCTGCGAGATGGGCTGTGAGATGGGCCCCCGGGCGGTGGCTGGCTGCCGGCAGGCTGGAGGGTGTGCGCCACGAAGAGACTCCCCGACCACACCAGGCGGGAGGCGTGCCTCGAGGTTGGCCGGGAAGGAACCAGCAGTGACTGAAGGTGCAGGCTGGCCCGGGCTTTAACTCCCCGGTGATGGGGCAGCCCCTGGCCCTCCAGGGGTCCGCAGAGATGTCTCCTCCCGCTGCTGGAGTCAGTTAGGCGAGGAGGGGCCTAGAAAAGGCCTGTCAGCACGCGGCCTGGGTCTGAGCTCCGACTGCAGGCAAGGCTTGAAGGAAAAATGTTCAAGGAAAACACCTGTGAGGAGAATCAAGGACAGGGGGCCTTCTCCTGAACCGGGGTGGGGGGGGGTGGGGGACGGGGGAGAAGTGATTTCCCAGTCTGGCCAGTCCAGAGGGAGACTGGGGGCTGGGAACCAAGAGGCCGACGGGTCTGCCACTTGGACAAGCCACCCCACCTCGCCCCACCTTCACTGGTAGAAAGGACGCGGGCTTCTCGGGGGTGTTACCAGGATCCGCTGAGCGGTGTCCGTGCGGAGTCTGATGAAGGATAGGGGAGCCGAGGGGCACAGAGGCCCGAGTGCCTCGGGAGTCAGGCTGGCCACACTGCCCTCCCAGCCTGGGCTCTGCTACTTACGTGTTCTGACCTTAGGCAAAGTCTCTGAGCCTCAGGTGCTCCGTATGAAAATGGAAGTAATAATATTTGCCTCACGCGACTCTTGAGAGGGTGATACGTGAAAACCTAACGGCTCCCTCCGGGGTCGTGGGGCTTGTTCTTCCCCTTCCTGCTGTTTGGTGGGAGGGGGGAGGATGGATGGATAATGGTGTGTGTGTGTGTGTGTGTGTGTGTGTGTGTGTGTGTGTGTGTGTGCGCGTCTTCTGTCTCTGGTGCGATTGGGGTGGACAGCTGACACTCCCATCCACCAGTGTGGCTTGAGGGGTTCCTTTACACGCACGCCAAGGCCTGCCGTCGTTGGGGAGCTCAGCCTTGGGGAAGTGGCAGGCCTGGGAGGCGCAGAAAGCCCTGTGCACAGGTAGGGGTGCGTTCCATCACTGCCCTGGAGAGAGTGTTTGGGCACCTCCCTTCCTGCTCCAGGCTTTTCCGTGAGTGCAGGGATGAGGGGGTCCCGAGGAAGGAGAGGTGCGGGCTGGTGGGAAGGGAGTGCTCGCCCGGGGAGCATCTCCTCGGTGTCGGGAGCAGCACTGAGCGCCTTCCTTGTCAGCATATTTGATATTATATAGTCCTGCAAGGCTGCGATCAGCATCATTTTACACATAAAGAAATAAGGAACCGGGGAGGTAGAGTCCCTTGAAAATTGTGACCCAGCTCCTAAGGAGCAACACTTGGATTGGAGCTTGGCACCTGCCAGATACCAAAGTGGGTGCCACTTGTGAAATACCCACTCCCCACTGCCACTGTGCTCAGGGATTTCCAGACGGGGAACCGCAGCCCCTGTCCTCAGAGAGCTTCTGGGCGGCGACGGACACGGGACACAAGATTTTGCAGACAGCGAGATGGATCGGCACAGCCTGAGCTAAGATGGCTGAGACTTCTGGGGCAGAAATTGCCAGTGGGTGCAGGCCTGGCCTGCCGCCTGGTTTCCTTTAGGCCCTGCCTGCTTTCTCTCAGGCCCCGGGGCCCGCACGTGCTCGTTTGCCCGGCCGCTTGAATCACAGCGCAGGGAAGCTAAATCTGGAGGCGTTGTCAGCATCAGGGCAGCGGAAACGATCCCACGAGGTCCACAGAGGTGAGAGTGGTGGAGACGGGCTAGAGAGGCCTCCCAGCAGGCCCTGGGCTGGGTCCTGGCCGCAGGGGGGTGCTGTGAGGGGCTCAGGAGGACCTCTCTGCCACCCACCGGGAGAGTGCATCCTGCAAAGAGCACTGGGCCCAAGTCAGAGGAACCTGGATTCAGTTTCAACTCAGACACTAGCCAGCCAAGCTGTGGCCTTGGGCACGCACCGAACCTTCCTGGGCCTCAGTTTTCCAATCTGTAAAATGGCAACAGTCTGTTCTTTTTTAACCTGGCAAGCTGTTTGCAACAGGTAGGATCCCTGGCTGCGAAGCGCTTTGCGATGGTGCCGGGCTGTGTCATTATCATGTTGCCAAGGTGGGGAGCGTCTTTATCCTTTCTTCTCCCATGCTGGCTCTTTTCTGTCTGCACGGTGGGGGGAGCTATCCATTAAGAGGAAGAGGTCACACGGGTGGCTTTGCGATGAACCTGGCGGGGACTTGTGTTCCTGTTTCCTGTAGGATACAAGACAATGCCTTTCCTTTTTTTCTGGGCTCCTCAGTCAGCCTCTCCCCAAACAAGGGTGTGGGGGCTATTCTTGTGCCAGATATTGTGCCGAGTGCCATTGGGTCCTGCCACCCACACCTATTATAGTCTGAGAGGCTCAGACAACAAGGGACACCAAGGCATGAAAGGCTACGGTCCCTATCCTCCCTTCCCTCACAGCCTCACGGAACACAGATGTGTGAAACACAAAACACCACCTTTGGAGGCAGCCTGAGCTACGATTCCAGTTCCGGTCAGCAGCTCTATGACCTTGGGCAAATCACTCCCGGGATGACTGAGAAAAGCGGGAAGGAGGGACTGCGTGCAAAACTCAATGCCAGATGGTGACAAGGGACACACCGGGAGCTGGGCCCGGCAGAGCTCAGCTCCATTTTACAGACGCAGAAGCCAGGATTCTGTGAGGTGATACAATTTGCTGACGCGGCAAGTTTGAATCCGATTCAAAGGAAGGCCCTCTAATGCCTGTTAAGAGCCTGCTAGGGCTGGGTTAACCTGGAACTTCTCGCTCCCCGGCCAACCGGTGTGGCTGTCAGGGATGTGAGTACCAGCCGCGGAGGTCGGAGGAAGGAGAGGGGTACGTGGTCGGGCCTCTGCAAGATTTAAATGTTGGGGGCCCCCGAAGGTGGACCTTCCAGGTAGCCCAGATCGTCAGCATTGGTATCAGGAAAGCCACTTCGGTGCCCCCAGCCCCACCTCCCTCACCCCTGTGGCGGCAGTGCGTGTCCTGCCTGATTCTTGCCTGGTTGAGTCCCCAAGGCCCATTACTGCCAGCCCTCTGCATCCTCTTTTTCCAGCTCTGAGCACGACGCTTTGAAGTTTTCGTGAATGGTAGATGGAAAAAAAAAAAAAAAGGGCTTTGATTTAATAAGCTTCCTCCTCCCCCACACACATCGTAATGTGAGATTCCGCCATCCAGGGTCGCAGCAGATGTGAGTGATTTACAGGGCTTTGCAGAAGCGGGAGTGACTGAAAATGAGTTTATCGATCAGCCCTCAGAGAGGCTGCCTCGCCGGGCCCCTGCTCTGGGACGCTGCCAGCCGCTCTGGTTGCTCTGTGCAAAGGACAGGGGTGCAGGGCAGCTCCCTGCAGAGCAGAGAACAGGCTGGGCCCCACCTCCTCCCAGGGCTGGCCGTGAGGAGAAGGGCTGGCCTTGCAGCAGAAGGAAGTGTGGTTAGACTCTTGCTACAACTATCGAATTAAGTGGCTGAATGTACGGGGCTGGGTCACAGAAGCAGGACCCAAGCATGAAATCCTGAGGATTCCATAGCAGGTGCCTGATCTGTATGTGCTTGGTGCAGGGTTTTCTGTCTGCTGGGAGGGAGCAGGCTTCCTCTGACCCTCCCTCCGACTTTATCCACACTCCTTTTTTTAAAATTTTTTCAATGTTTATTTATTTATTTTGAGAAAAAGAGGGAGAGAGAGAGAGGCGGAGACAGAGGATCCCAAGCAGGCTCTGTGCTGCCGGTGCAGAGACCAAAGCGGGGCTCGAACTCATGAACCGTGAGACCATGACCTGAGCCGAGATCAAGAGTCGGATGCTTAACCGACTGAGCCGCCCGGGCGCCCCTGACTTTATCCACATTAAAAGTGATTATTGACATGGTCGGATTAATATCTACTGTGTTTGTAATTGCTTTCTATGTCATTAGATTTGTTCCTTATTTCTTCCACCTGCCCCCTCTTTTTCAGCCTTCTCTGGTTTTAATTGAGCGTTTTATACGAATCCATTTTCCTTCCCCGAGTATTGTTGGGTGCCTACCGTGTGCCAGGCACCGCGGCAGCTGCTAGGACACAACACTGAAGCAGACCTGGGTGCTGCTCTGGGGGTACTTGGGATTTTATGCTCCAGAGGAAAACAAAGAATTCAACTTATTGTCCCATGTGGGGAGGAGGAGGGCGTCAGGCTCCAACTGTGACCCAGGAGAGCCAACATCCTACCTCCTGCCACGTGCTGTCCTGGAAAGGGGGATCTGTGCCCTCCCTGAGTCCACCCGGGGGAGTGTGGGTGCAGGTGCCCCCCCTTCCACTGCTTCTGGGGCCCCCCCAGCTCATTTCCGTGGCTGGGGCAGAATAGAGGGGGGCCACCTGGGCCAATGCAGGGTGGGGGGCTGGCGGGGCTCAGGGCCAGCGGCTGTTGCCCCGTTCTCCCCCGTGCGCTGCTGACTGGGAAGGACTGGAGTCTGGGCTGGGCCTGGCCGGGGACTTGGCCGTGTGGGGCTCGGTGAAAATGCACACGTGCAGTGAGATACACGGCAAACAAAGCATCGGGAGATGCCGACCAGCAACCGTGGGAAAGTGCTGGGGTTCTCACTGCTGTTATTTGGGCTCCAAACCCCACTGAGCTGGATGTCCGTGGGGAGAAAGGCCAGGAC